>NW_004567106.1:23732506-23856377 GCF_000260355.1 Condylura cristata
CTGGGTCCCGGGGGTCTTCACCCACCACACTTCTCTCATGACCTGTCCACGGCCACCCCACCACCCCATCTTTCCCTCTGCACCCATGGGGGCACTGCCTGGAGACACCAGGCTTGGTTTTGAGGCTTTCTTTACTTGGGTGTGTCTTAGCTCCAGCTGCTCTAACAAATACCACAGACTGTGACTTAACAGATAAATGTGCTTCTCACAGGCTGTGACATCAGCAATCAGGGTGTCAGCATAGTTGGGTACCGGTGAGACCTTCTGGTTTGTAGACTGAGGTCTTTGTGCTATGTGCTCAGTGACAGTCAGCAGAAAGGTGTCTGTCTCTTCTTATAGGTGCACTGCTCTCACTCAAGAGGCTCAAATCTTGTGATCTAATCATCACCCAAAGGTCCTTCCTCCAAATACCATCACATTGGTTATTAGCATTTCAGGATCTGAATTTAAGGGTAGTGGCACAAGCATGCAGTTCCTAAAAGGACATTTCAGGACACCTTAGGGATTCTGTGATAGAAATATCATACCCTTGCATTATCTGTTATTACCTCCTGCCCCCTCTTTTCTCAGTTCCATGAGATACAGGACCTTGTGTTTTATTCCGTTGTAACCCAGTGCCAGGCATAGAGTAGCTGCTCTCTATATCCTTATTCAATGAAAAAAAATCACAAAGCAGACTAATTTGGAGTTTACTATGTGTCAGGCTATAAGATCTTCATCTGCAGTGATGACTTATTCTTCGCAACAACCGCAGGAGGTAAGATTTTCAGATAAGGAAAGCTGCACATGGGATCACACCTAGCCAAGGTATCAAAGCTAAGATCAAAACAGGTAGCTGGCTCCAGAGTCCTCACAGCTCACCAGGGACCACACTGCCTTCTGTGAGTGATAGAATATTCTGGTTCTCTGGGGAAAAAAATAGAAGTTTTGCCCCTCCCCCCCCCCAGAAGATCTTAGTGATAAAGAGGCTCCTTCTGGGGAGGATCTGGAGCTCCTAGCTTCTCCAGGCTTTCACCCACTGCCCCTAGTGCTTTTACCATGCTTGGAGGTAGAGAGATCCTTAACTTTGCCTGCATATTAGATCCACCGGCAAGAAATCTGAAACACCCAGCAGCTGGGGCCACTGCCTGCCCTGATACACAGTCTGTGTGGGTAAAACAATTCAGTAGCTCTGAAAGTTTCCCAGCTGATTTCAATCTGCAGTTAAGACTGAGGACCTGGCTGGAAGAACCTGGTTGGGGAGAGGAGGGAGGTGCCCCTTTGGGAGACAGGAACCACATTGTCAAAGCGTGGCTGCCGACCACCTGATGATGCAGTCACTTGTCTGCCTATCTATAAAGCAGATTTCTGGGTCCTACCAAATTCAAAGAATCAAAATCTCCTGGAGTGGGCCACGGACTCTGCTCAAAGGGACAAAACTAAATCGCCCATGAACTTCACACCTACTACAGTAGACAGCTAGGACGGTCTTTTGAAAGTAAGGTCCAGGACAGCAACAGCAGCAGCAGCACCTGGAACTTTTTAGAAATGCAAATGCATCAGCAATCCCAGACCTCCTGCACCAGAAAGTCTGGGTGTGGCTCTGGCAGTCTGTGTTTAAGGAGCCTCCAGGTGATCTTGCTTAAGTCTGAAAACCACTGATCTGGGCTTAGAAACTTGGATGTTAAGACCCAAAACCAGTTCATACAAAAATGTACCACGATTATGGCTTCACAGATGTCTTTGGGGGGAATCCACCAGCAAGGAAAACAATGGAAAAATAAACAGATGGAGCCACATCAAACTAAAAAGCCTCTGCACAATGAAAGAAGCTATCATTAAAACAAAGGCACCCCACTGAGTGGGAGAATATACTCACATATACATCTGACAAATATCCTAGATCTATAAAGACCTCAAGCCACTAACTCAACAACGAAAACCCAATAGGGGTGCAGTGGGTTGAAGCACAACATTCAGAGGCTAAAGACACTTTAGCATGAGTTGGATCCCCACCCAGGAGGTACCCACCCCGGAGGTGACCCACATGGCACAGCAGACCTCTCCTGACCTGCAGCAGTGTACTTCTTAGTCTTCGGTCAGCCTGTTCTGCTTCCCACGCTGTCTCTGGTAAGTCCTTTCACTGCCCCTGAACCTCTCACCTGTACCCCAGCTCTGTATACATAATTAGATCTTAAAAAAACAACAACAACAAAAACAAAACAAAAAAAAAATGATGGACTGAAGGGCTAAATAGACTTTTCTCCAAAGAAGACACATAGATGGCCGACAGAAAAGATGCTCATCATCATGTACAAGGGTAATCAAAACCACAGAGACACCACCACTCCACTGAGAATGGCCCATGTCCTAAGATCAGAAACAAGTGTTTGCAAGGATGTGGAGCCGAAGGAATCCTCATACACCACTGGTGGGAATATACACTGGTTTAGCCTCTATGGAAAATAGGGAGATTCCTCTAAATATTAAAAATAGACCTACCATATGACCCAGTAATCCCACTCCTAGGAATCTACCCAAAGGACAAAAAAAAAAAAAAGTTGAAAGGAAACCTGAACTCCTATTAATATTGCAACACTATTCATAAGAGCTAAGATATGCAAACAACCTAAATGCCCCAAAACAGATGACTGCATCAAAAAGATGTATATACACACAATGGAATACCACTCAGTAATCATGCATTTGCAGCAACATGGATGAAGTTTCACTTACAGGAGGAATATAGTAAACTGAACAAATGGTCAAAAAAAAAAAAAAGACAAAACTAGCAAACTAGCAGGCAAACTATAGACTGAAACATAGCGGGGGTTGGGAGGAAGGAGAGCACAAGGGATTATGGTGACGGGGCATGGGTGAGGTGGTGGTGGGAGACCTGTGTGCACTACGCCTGAGGAGAGATAGCAAATATTGAGCAAAAATGAACAACAATGTAAGAAAAATTTAAAAAAATAAAAATTTTTAAAAAGAGGGGGTGGGTGGAGGACATGACTGAGCACTACCTCCTTAAGCAGAGATTCAAGCTGAGAAGCAGAGATAGAACATTCCTCCCAGGGATGGAGGCAGGGTGGCAGTGCGCCAGGCCTGCTTGGCCCTGGCTGGAGACTATGAAACAGTGCACAGATGGTCATCATTTCTCGTCATCCCTGATCTGGACAAGAACCAAACGAGGAATCCAGAGGCAATGGCCTGCTCAGTTCTGATGGAGCTCACCTCACCGGTAAAATGCTCTGTGGAGGCCTCAGTTGCTTTCCATGAATTGTCCCAGCCCGTCCCAGTCATCAGTGTCCCTGTCACAGGGATCAGAGTCCATTACCAATCCTCTGAGCCACTCAGACCCTTAAAAACTGCCTTTGTGTGTATATGTGTGTGTTAGGTTCATTAAACCTCGAGAAATGGAAATAAATGAAGCAGAGAAGTTTCCCTTTCCTCAACTCATATGGGGCTATTGTCCAGCTGCCAGTTAGCACGTAACTTCTTTCTCTATTTGTCCACCAGAGACAGGGTAGAACCAGACTGTGTCTCTTTATCTTCTGTGCATGTTACCTGAGCAGTTGGGGACACACTTCTTTCTCACCAGCCCATCACATGTGGTGCCTGCCACAGGGGATTTAAAGCCCATCTTGTAAGGGTCTGTCCTGGGGTGGCTGGCAAGGTAGGTTTATCAAGGAGGTGGGATGTTGCACAGTCTCCAAGGTGGGTTTCCATTTTAGAGCCTGAGCCACTTCCTCAGTGCACTGAAGGGGTGGTGCTCACCTGAGGGACAGTCATTCCACAGTGGCAGCTGCTCAGCGTCAGATGGATTCATGCCTACAGGCCAGGCTGACATCTAATGCCGCCCCCTCCCAGACTTGTGCAATTTCATGGCACATTGAGAATATTAACTGGGCTCCAATTATACCGTGACATCACAAGGGTGTACCCCAGGCCAGCTATAAATTGACCTTGATAGTTACAGTGAGAGGAAACCGTCTGCAGGAAGAAGTTCACACTCCATTCAGCTGCAGTGTTCAATGAACACTGCACCCAGTCCTCAATCCTTCACCCAGGCAGCAGAGAAAATAAGAGGCATTGGTGTTGTGGCATTCAAAGACTGCTGTGTGACTTTGTGCAATTATGCAACCTCTCTGAATTTCAGAGTTTTGGGTTTTCTCCTTTCAAATATCTCCTTTCTTTGGCTTTTCTAATGTGAAAATTCAAGGAGATTGTGTATGTGGTGTGCATGAACAATAGAGTGATGCATTTAAAGGTAAGCCCTGTGTGGCAAAAATTGATTGTGTTTGTAACCATGCCCTGCCAATAGCATGTGATATGGTGGCTTTGTACAGGTCCTAAGGGTTCAGGTGAAATTCAGCAGTTAAGGTTGCACATTGAACAAGGGCAAAGTGAAACCAAATAACATTCAATTATACCTTATCACATTTAATCCACTCAAAAATCAAGTGAGAGGGAAGTAATTAACCAAATTTAAATGAGAGGTTCTCAGTTCACCTCTGAGGGTGTCAGCACTCCTAGGAAATGAAATACCTAGCAGTTCTATTTATTACAGAATCGGGTTCAAAAAGCTTAATACATATTGATATCCTGACAACACCTGCTGGGCCCCACACAGCCTCTCAGATCTTGAACTCAGACGACACTGCCACCTCACTTCCCATCCACAGACTTTCACACAGTACTAGTTTGATCACAGCTGAAGTCCTAGCTTCTCATTATGATATCAAAAAGAAATGGTGTGATTTAATCTTGAAACTGAACTCTCAAGCTAGTGGTTCACACAGTGTCACACAGATGTGTGTGTTTCCTTTGAACATTTAAAGCACCCCAGAGCACCCGGTGAGTTCACTGTAGTTCCCAGGGTGCACAGTTTGAGAACTCAGATAAGGAGCATTCAAAGGTGTGAAGCAACTTCAAATCAGAGCTTGTCAGCTTTTCAAATTCTCACTGCTGCAGGAATCCCCTAGGGGTCTAGTTTTAATGTGGATTCTGATGCAGATGTCTGGGTTGGGGCCTGGGGTGCTGTAGTTTTAATAGGCTCCCAGTGCTGGGATGGGGTGGGGGCTGCAGGCTGAGGACTGTTTCAGAGTGGCTTTGAATACCTGCAGCAGTCTGGAAAGGGTGGGGAAGCTGGTGGTATAAATGATCCTGGTCTCTCCAGTCCAAGCTTCTTTCCATAACCACACAATCTCTCAATAATGAAAATGGACGGAAATTCTTTACAGGTGTGTAAGGAAGTCTGAAGTTGTCTCTCTCAGTCACACAAATTACAAGCTAAGCTGAACAAACTGAAAAATCAGTAACTCTTAGATCCATCAGAAAGCTGAGATGTTAGGGTACAAAACCCAGCAGGCAGATTTGGGGGGGCTGCGATAAAGGAAAGGATAAAGCTGGCGTGGGGACAAGACCCTAAAACTCACTACCATGGCCAGAAAAAGCAGCCCAGCCCCAGGGATGCAGAATCTGGGCCAGGGCTTTTCTACAACAAAGGAGACCTCACACCCCAGAAGATAACGCGGGCAAACCCACGCCCCAATTAGAAAATTCCATGAAAGCAGAGTATTAAGAGCCTCAGACCCTCCTAAAGCAAACCTCTCAGCGTCACATTTCAATAAATTCACCTTTTCTGTTCTCCGCCGTATCTCTAGTGAATTCTTTCACCCCCATGCCTCCGGCCTCACCCCAATATTCCTCACCACACAGATCACAGACAAGCCACTCCCCCCATAAACTGGGAAGACAGGACGCTAGTCACAACTTACCGGAGCAGCAGAGACGAAGTAGAAGCTTCGGCAGACACCAGCGGGCTGTAGAAAGGTTCGCGTGTCACCGAGGAGTCGCTGGGGCTCCGTGTGGGCAAAGTTGAAAGTTCAAGCTCCTGGGAGGCCCCCACTTTCCTGAGCGTTACCTCCAGGAAGGCGTCCTGCCGACTTCCCCCGGTGGAAGTTGGAGAAAAGTCCCTTCTCGGATTCTGGAAGGGGGAGACCCATCAAATGGCTCCTCCGGCAGGAGCCGGCCATCCGAGGTGCCTCACCCAAAGCCCCGAGATTCCGTTTCCAAAAGCTGCTCCGAGGCTACCACCTTGAGAGTGTAATGGGTTGCAGGCCTGGGGAAACCTGCTGGAGCTGTCTTTGAACTTTGGTGGGGAGCGAAGCGGGGCTGGACCAGGGGACAAAGCCCTCTTGTTCCTTGAAATTTTTACCTCGGACCTGGAGTGGCTAGCCTCAGCTCTCCTGGCCTCTCCAAGTCCTCTGTGCCTGGGGAACCACGCAGGTTTCACGCGGGATGCGCCTAAATCAGCTCTAAGCAGGGGAGCAAGGCCACTCCTAACTACACCTGGGACCTGGCTTCTTAACCAGCAGGCCCTCAGGAGAAACTGCTATACTCAGCCCCAGCTGCTGCGGTTTTATCAAACTCCAACCACCCTGCGGGAAAGGGAACACCCACCTCTGTCCTCTCTAGCCTCCCTGTACCAATCCATGGGGAGAAAACTGAAACAAAGAGGTGCCTGTGAAGCCACAGCCCTGGGAACAGTCTCCCTAAAACTGACCTTCCCATAGACTACACAGACTTCCCCTCTTCCCTCCCCCCCACCCCCTACCCCAGGCTGGGGTATGAATTGGGGAATGCAACTCAGGCACTTAAGGTGGTTCTGGGGGAAACACAAAACGCTGAATTAAAATGGTAAGACTGTTAAACTTCATTTAAGGGCCCTCCCTGGAGGCACAGCAGGTTGACGCACAGCACTAAGAAGCTAAAGCCACTTCAGCATAAGTTGGACTTCCACCCCCACCCTCAGGTGATCCACATGGAGCCACAGACCTCTCCTGACCCACCCGCTGCTCCCCTCAGCAGTGTACTTCATCAGTCTGCCTGTTCTACTCCCCACTCTGTCTCTGGTGAATACTCTCATCGCCCCTTCATCTCTGGCCTGTACCCCCAGTTCTGGATGCATAAATAAACCTTTAAAAAAAAAAACTTCATTAAAAGCCACCAAAATTTTTTCCAAAGAGGCCATATGTAAGGCCTATCAGAAGACAGTTTTCTGAGTTTCTCAGACTCTGGCCTAGTAGCTAACATGTAGCCTGGAGATGTATCTGCCATGATCATGTAACCTTGATGTGGGGTAAATAGAAGTGATGGGGTTTTCCACCCTCCTCTGTTAGCATTAATGATCCACATCTGCGGCCTCATGCAGGCCTGATGGCAGCACCTGGAGTGCCCTGTGGGCGTGCGTGAGTGGGTGCACCTGAGCCTGGAGGCGGAGGCTATGAGGACGGCAAACAGGACACGGGCAGAGGACCTGTGGTGGGGTGCAGTAGAGGCCAGCGAAGAGACTACCAGAGAACACCAGAAAGCCCAGAAAGAGTGAAGATTCGCTGGGGGCTAGGAGACCTACCAGTCTCCCACCCTCACCTCCTGCAGCCGCCCTGCACCTGGTTGCCTTGATACAAAAGGTGTAGAAAAATCCATTAAGAGCCTGACAGTGCCAGGCTGAGGGCCCAGTACTCCTCCTTTTCCTGTCCGCCCAGATCATAGAGAACCAGCTCTGTGCCACCTGGTATATAGTTCACATACTTGAACATGCTTCTGTAAACTATGCCTAAACTTGGGGCTCCCTGGTGGCGCAAGGGGTTAAGAAGCAGCATTATGTTAAGACACAGCATTATGAAGCTACAGACAGCCACTGCAGCATGAGTTCAATTTCTGGCCAGGGCGATGGCATACATGGAGATGCAGACCTCTCCTGTCTCCCCAGTGTTCTCAGCAGTGTACTTCAGTCCATCTGCCTGTTCTGCTCCCCACTCTGTCTCTGGGGAATAGTCTCAACACTCCCCCCCCCCCCCCATCTCTGGCTTCCACCGCAGCCCTGGTATGCATAAAGTAAATCTTTAAAACAATAACAACCTAGACCAAAACTATGCCAGCTTTGTCTAAAAATCATATAAAAGCTAATAGGGCTCCTCTGGGAGGCCTCTCTCATGGCTGCCTGCTGGCCCCTCACTGGCCACTCCCAGGGCACAGGGTCACAGCTGTGGCTGGAGCCCAGGGGAGCTGTTGCTGTTGCCGCCTTTGCTGCTGCTGCTGCTGTCTGGGCCGAGGGGCCCATGAGGCCAAGGAAGCCTGGGGCTGCCCGAGGGGCTTGCCACCACCTGAATTATCAGGCTGGGCTGCTCCCACTAGGCCAGCTAGACCGATAATGCTGTTGCTACCTGTGTATCTACTATTACTATAATAAAGACATGCTCCTGCTCCCCACATATGGGGAGATTTGTGACCTGCTTTCTCATCTGCGACCGCGGAGATCCAGGCAAGCTGGTAGTGGAGGGCAGCCAGCATACATTTCTACCAGCAGTATATGGGCATTCTTCATCTACATCCTTATTGTACAATTTCTCTTTTATCAAACTTTGATGATTCCTCTGATTAAACTTCCTGTTAGCCCCTCTGTATGATGTTAAGTTCCTGATTAATGCACACAGATTGGTAAAGATTTTCACTTTACCAAGTTATTTTACCTTATTTTTTTAACCTTATTTTTTATAATAATTTTTACCTTGGTTCTTCTGGAATAAGTTTAATTTTATTATTATTTTTAAAGGATTTACTTATGCATATAGAACTGGTGTACAGGCCAGAGATGCAGGGGTGGTGAGAGGATTCACCAGAGAACAGAGCTAGGGAGCAGAACAGGCCAACTGACTAAGTACACTGCTGAGGGGAGCAGCGGGCGAGTCAGGAGAGGTCTGCTGCACCATGAGGGTCAGCTCTGGAACTGGGGATCAAACTCACACTGAAGCAGCTATGGCCAGCTTGCAATGCTGTTGTAACAGGGTGGTTCCTAGGAAAAGGGGAAGTTCCAGGTTCCCTGCCCCAGAAGGAGGGTGGAGCTGAGGAGAGAAAAGGATAGGAGAGAAGGAACCTGAAGAAGAAGGAAGCAGGATGGGGAGCCAGAAGGAGACCTGAGGAAGCCACATGGAGCAGAGGGAGACATGTGAAGAAAACATGTTTATTTCTTGGCCCTTGACAGGTTGAAAGAGATGTGGGTGACAGACCTGTGAGAAGGTTGGCTATGGCAGTGTTTATATTGATTTTGCTCTTTTACTCCCAGACTTGTCTGGCCATTTCTGATCCTTTTTTATGGGTTCCGGCCACAAGATGCTTTAGGCATGTGGTGGGCTTTCAGGCCTTGCTTTGGACCAATCCCTTTTGGGTGGATTTTTGCCCACGAGGAGATAGGTAACTTCAGGTGTTTGATTTAGAAATTATATTCTGTGTCCTCTGTATTGTATACTCACTGTATTAAAGTCCCTTTTCATTGAAGTCTTAAATGTTTTGTCTTGATATGGCGGATGGCAGAACCTATCTAGAGCAGGCAGGTTTGGGGGTTCAGCCCATCTCTCCCTGCCCTGTAACACCATGTCCTAATCTGTTGCACTACCAGAGAGGGCCTGCAATAATTTTTATTATTTTGTGTTTTTAAAGATATCCCTTTCAGAGCATGGTGTTGTCAAAATAACAGAATAGGTGTTTTCTTCTATTTTCCCACTCATAAACACCAATTTTGACAATCAGCCATGGGTCGAGAGACTTTGTGGGTATCAGGATTTTGGCAGTCCAGTTGGAACCAAAACATTTACTATTGCTCACAGATCCATGCAAATGGCTAAAATGAGGAAGGGTCAGAATAGAAATGAATAAAATAAAGATCAGGGAAAAGCTGGAAAGATCACATTAATGAAGTCAAGAACTGAGCTTTTTAAAAAGACAAGCAAAATTGAAAACTTTCAGCTAAACTAAGAAAACAGAGTGTGCATTTAAGTAAGTTAAATCAGAAGCAGAAGAGGAAATATTACAACTGATACCAGAGAAATACAAAAGTTCATAAGAAACAATAATGAACAACTACATATCAACAAAATGGGTACATTTCTAGAAACCTACAATCTATAATTAAGCAGTACTGAATCATGAGTAGAAAATAACAGAACAAAATTGAGAAGGACATTGAGTTGGTAATCAAAACCTTCCAACAGAGACCAGGAACAAATGATTTCCCTTGTAAAATTAAACATTTAAAGGAGAATTGACACTAATATTTTCATAAACTTGAAAAAATTTGAAAAATAAAAATTAAAAAGGAATACTTCCAGTCTCAGTTCAGGAGGGCAGCATTACCCTGATACCAAAGTCAGATAAGAATATCACGATGGGCCAGTATCCCTGATGATTATAAATGCAAAAATTCTCACTAAACTACTTAAAGCTGAATTCAATAACACAACAAACAAATCAGACACCATGATCAATTGGGATCTATCCCAGGGATACAAGGGGTTAAACATCCATGATTCAATAAGTGTAACAGACCACATTGATAAAATGAGATGAAATCATATGGTTGAAAATCTAACTAGATTCTGACAAAAGCATTTGACAGAATTCAAATACTTCATCATAAAAACTCTCAACAAGCTAGCTACAGAAGTAATGTTCTTCAAGAAACATGACAAATCCACAGATAGCATCATATTCAATGGTGAAAAGTTAAAAGCCTTCCAAGATAAAAACAAGACAAGGCTGCCTATTCTCACCATTTCTATTCCATATAGTACTGGAAGTTCTAGCCATAGCAAATTGGATTTCAAAAAGGAATCCAAATTAGAAAGAAAAATAATTTTATCTCTGTTTGCAGATGACACGATCTTATATATAGAAGACTCTAAAGCTTTTAGAATAGACTCACTGATGTTTCAAGATACAAAATCATCATTCAGAAATCAGTTGCATTGCTATACGCTAAAAGTGAACTATCTGAAAAAGAAATGAATGAAATTATCCCATCTTGTTTTCCTGGAAAACAAGAAAATACTTACGAATTAACTGGGGAGGTGAAAATCTACCTGTAGAAAACTAAGATTTTTAAGGAAAAAATTGAAGACCAAATAAATGGGAATATATCACCTGTTCATGGATCATAATATTGTTTAAAAGTCTGTATCTACAGCATCCAAAGTCTTCTATAAACTCAGTAAATCCCAATAAAATTTCAGTGGAATTTTTCACAGAAATAGAAAAATAAACCCGTAAAATTTATATGGACTCCCAAAAGACCCTGAATAGCCAAAACAATCCTGAGAAAGTACATCTACAGCTCAAGTTGAAGGCATCACACTTCTTGATTTCAAACTCTATTACAAAGCTGTAGTTATTAGGAAATAAAAATACTGGTATGAAAACAGACATATATATGGAACAGAATTAAAGGTCCTTAATATTTGACAAGGAAGGCAAGAATGCTCAAAGGGAAAGGACAGTCTCTTCCAAAAATGGAGTTAGGAAAGCTGAGTACTCACATGCAGGAAAATGAAACCAGACCCCTATCTCACACCAATCACACACACACAAAAATACTTTGCAATGGATCGAAGACCTGAAACCAAACAGCTCCACAAAAGCTAAACCTACAATATCCATAGTAGCAATTACTATTAAACACATGTTTATAAGCACACTCCATGAAAAGAGAAGCTGCTGAGTCCTAACTGGGATGCAGATGCCACTCTAGGGTCCCTGGTCAGCGCGCCATACCGGCAACTCCGTGGGGACACACATGGTGACTCCATGGCACACCTTGTTTCTCAGACAGTGCACTGCCCCAGAGTCACCGTTCACATGGAATGCTCAACTGAGGACGTCTGCAGAACAGAACAGACCGCGATGTGCAGACAGAAAGAGAGCATCTCAAAGTAACCTCAACAAAAGCTTGGTCCTACTCAGTATGGGATAACTTTGCCTCATAGGTACAGAAGGAATCTCAGTGGAGCAGAAAGAAATACATAATGAGTGAAGGTTGCAAAATTCAACTGCTTTCCTAAACTGCCATTCACTTACACTGCCTTCAACCTCAAGCAAACAAATATTGAAAGCAATTGCACTTGATAAAGAGATTCAACTGCTGACTTTTTTCAGTTGACTTGCATTCACTACTGGGCTTCAGGCTCGTGAGGTCTCACGTTGACTGCCTGACAATCAAACATCATCAAAACCTATGTCTCGGGTTGTTTGGATCTGAATCAAACAGTAGTAATAGGGGTTGTGTGTGACCAGAGACCCTTATTTGAAATTTTTGCAGATTTCTTTTTTTCAGCAGGGCAGAAAAAAGATGCTTTCAGCTGCCTTAAAAGCGTGTGGACCACCAGATGGCGCTCCAGGCTAGTGTTGAGCAGTCAAAATTCAGTACAAGAAAGGCGTCCAGAGTCGGCTTATCTTCTATGGGGCGCTGGCTCTGTGGCCACAATACTTTGTTTCTTTCAAAATCACGAGAGAAAAAAGAACAGAAAGGCTCTTGATATTAATTTTTAACTGATACAGTTAGAACATACACATTCATGTATACACATATAATATTTATATGTACATTATATATATAAATATTCACATATTTATTTTGTTTAAAGGAGAAAGGGACCCATGAAAGCAGAATGTCTAGAGTCCACCAAAGTCATAATCCGACTCTGAGTGTTTCTCTATATCACATTTTAAGTGTGGGTTAAAAATGTCACAGAAATTCAATGCAGTTCCTAGGCTGTATCTGTTCTTAAGAAAACCTTTCAAACTATGTGTATTCATATATTTCTTTATTTTAAAAAAAAGATTTACTTTTTATTTATGCATACAAGACAGGGGGTGAGAGACAGTGGGGAGCAGAATGGCAGATATATTGAAACAGACTGCTGAGGGGAACAGCGGGGAGACAGCAGAGAGCTACCCACATGGTGCAGCAAACCTCTCCTGTCTCACCTGCTGCTGCCCTCAGCAGTGTGTTTTAATTGACCTGCCTGTTCTGCTCCCCACTCTGTCTCTGGTGAATCCTTTTACCTCTTTTCACTCTCCCCCCACACTTCTGGCCTACACGCCAGCTCTTGTACATATATATATATATATATATATATATATTTAAGTGATGTCTAAGCCATTTAGAATGGTACATAAGGTTTTTCTGATATGAGTCAAACCTACCATTAGGATCTTATCTACTTAGTTCCAGCCACACAGAACACCTGTCAGAGTTCAGCGCTGCAAGCTTTTGTGCACCGACAAATGCCTCCTGCATAGGAAGCATCTTCCTAGTGACCCTCACCTGATAAAATCAGCTTCTCTTCAGCAAGCAGCTCTGCACTCCTGCTCTGAACAAGAGCGGGGAGAAGAGCCGGGGGACTGCAGGGCACAGGAACCCAGGAGCTGCCTCAGTTGTACCACATTTATTTAAAAATTTCCTGTAGCATGTTATGAGGGTGAGTGTGTGTGTGTGTGTGCATGTGTTTTTGGGGCACAGGAGGGCTGCATTTATAGAGCAACTGTTGGGGGGGGCACTGCTCCATGTCCTTTTCCATATGTCATTTCAACTCATCTTATTTAGGGGGCAAGCCCATAATGGTTGCCTGGAACTTTCTAGATCTTAGCACTGAAAGTCCTGTGCCTCAGAAATGCTCAGCTCCAGGCAAATGGGGATGGTGGGCTACTCTGTACAATAAGCCCTTTACACAGGTGAGAAAACTGAGGCCCAAAGGAGGTGACAGCTAAGCTCACAAGCGAGTGTGGCCAGACTCTTCAGGAACTCAGTTTTCCCTCTGCTATGCCTTGCTGCCTGACTAGGGACATGGCCACATCTTATTGGACTTCATAGCTTCAGGCCTGTTGGGATTCCTGCATAAACGAAGTATACTAACTGCACAAAAACAGTTATTACATGGTGACATAGTGAGCAAATGGAGCCAAGTCTTCTCTCCTGGGATTGTGCGTAGTCAGCGTGTTAGAAACCTGTGCTCAGAGGGGACAAAGGACTGGTCCAGGGTCACATGGAGGAGGAGCAGGGAACCAAAACCAGGTTTCACACTGCAGGGCTCTTTCTACTAGAACACTGAGTGTGGTGAACAAGGACAGAGGAAACTGTGAGAGAAGTCTGGGCTACTCCTTAACACCCACCAAAGATACTATGGGTTTCTAACAGGGCCGTCCCCAAGGAAAAGGGGAAGTTCCAGGTTCTCTGCCCCACCCTTCTGGAACTTCCCCTTTTCCTGGGGGCCACAGTTACAGGTTCTGAATTCTCAGGATTAGCACACTTAAAAAAAACACCTGGGAACTTATTTCTTGAAACTGGGAACTTATTTCTTGAAAAGACCGCCCTCCCAGGGGAGCATGAAGTGCCGGCAGAACCATGTGTGAAAAGGAGGATGGAGGCTTTTACTCAGCAGTCCTCCCCACCCCCGATCAGGCCCTCCCACATCAGCCTCCGGTGCAAACCAACCTGGCATCTCCAAGACGAAGGACTGTTTGGAGACCAAGTAGCCGGGCACTGCCAAGCCTCACTCCCACTATCCGAGCCTCTCTGAAATGCCATTTGGCTCCACTCTGTTGGGCATCTCTTGGCTGCCAGGCCGCATTTGTGTTTTGTGCTTCTTGGCCTTTACTGACCCACTTGATTCTGGGGAACCTCCCCCCACCCCCGGCAAATGGGAATTTCAATGCACAAGGGACAACATGGGTTCCTCTAGGGCATGGCTGGCTGCTGGCCTTTCCAGAGAACTGTGACCCCAAACTCTGCCAGTGCCGATGAACGAAAGGAGCCTGGGAACAAACACTGGGGCCAGTGCTGGTGACTGAAGGAAGGGCAGCTGATGCCTTTCCCTTCTGGACCTGTTATCAAGGGAAAGATGAAAGAAGAAAGGAAACTGTTTTCATGGGAAAGATGAAAGAAGAAAGGAAACTGTCGCCTATTTGCCCACTCTACCTTCACCTAGCACGTTGAAGGCCTCCCAGAAAGGCCATGTGTGCTTGTAAATGGCTGGGGCAGCAGTCCAGAATATCAGCCCCATTTCATGTGTCAGCCTGACATGACTAGCCCTGGCAGGACTGACTGACTGTTGGGGAGGTAAACGTTGAGCTGAGCAGGGGACAAGGATCCCCCTAAACAGGAGCGTGTTGTTTCCAAGCACAGCTTAGCCAATGTCTGCTGCAGTTCCCTGTTAAGTGTTCCTGGGTTTTGAGGAAAAATGTGACCATGGTGGTTCTGAGACCTATGATGGTTTGCTGCTGGCACAGACCTAGGGTGAAGCTTACCTGGATCCAGGGCTGGGAACGTGAACTTGGGTTCACCTCAGCAATAAGCACTCAGGAATGTGCTGGAAGGCTACCAGCTCCTTGGATGGGCAGACACCAGAACTGGGAGGGACCCAAAGGGTCACCCCGTCCACGCCGGCTCAGGAGATCCTCTGGCATCATGCCGGGCACTTGAAGTGATGGGGCTTACCCTGTGAAGCGGGAAAGCCCTGTAGCACCAGGTCCGTGACGGTTCCCAGGGTTCTTCCACCAGCCACGCCAGCACTTGCCATGTGTCTGGCTTTGTGATGAATGCTGACAAATCCCTGGTAAAAAACTCATCCTGTCCGTGGGCCCACCTAGTGGGGCTGAGTGGGACGCTGAGCGGTGCACGGGCTGTCGCTTGACTGGAGAGGGTACCCAGGAGCAGGAGGCACCCAATGGAGAAGAGCCCAGAGCCGGCCAAAGGGAGGCCAGGTTGCCGGGAGACCTGGGCAGTGGAGAAGAGCCCCCAGCGAAGAGCAGGAGGGAGGATGCAGACGCGGCGGCCCACACCCACGCTGCTGCGCGCCGCCACATAAGAGCCACCGACCACGTCTGGTTCGCCGGGGCGTGTTTAGCACAGCGCCCCCTAGTGCCGCGAGCCCCCACTGCAGAATTGGTGTTGTAAGGCGCCCACAGGCCTAGCAACTAGGGTTCCCGAACCCTAGGGCTGTGCGCGGAGGCGGGGAGCAATCCACCAACCGCCCCGGCCTTTTCCCCTCCTAATTTCCGTAGGCAACGGCAGACTACAAAGCCTGCCTGACTTTTAGCATTCCCTTGATTTCTGTATTTCAAAGAAAAAAAGACTGCATTGTATTTTAAAAAACATAAAAGAGCCCACTGAGCAGCGACCTGATAAAAAGAGCGATAAAGCTTTGCCTTTCACTGCATGGTCAGCATTTGACAGGGCACCCTTGTGTGCGGTGACTTAGAGCCCTAAGAACGCGCATTTATTTATAACCACGACGGAAAATCTGCACATATCACCATATGACCACCAGATGGCGCTAACGTCTCGCATTTGGGTCGCGACAGCAGCTAAGGGGTCGTTCAGCCAAATATTCATTGAGCACCAAATGCCAAGTGGGTTTGTAGGTTAAAAAAAAAAATTCTCTCTTGCAAGATTAAAAGTAAAAAGGTCCTTTCTTATGTAGGATAAAACGGGTCTTTGGCTATGCAGTGTAAAGTTTGAGTGAAAAGTCTGGGACCACTTTCTTAAAAAGCTCTTTTTGAAGGCCTCTGCGTGTTGTAGGCAGCTGAGTTTCATCAGAACCAGTTGCTGCCTCTGGAGTCCGTGATAACAAAATTACAACTCATATTACTACATTTCTCCTGGGGAGGAAAGCTTGAAGGAGACATCCAAGAGGAAGATGTGGTACACAGAGAAGCTCCGTTTCTCTAGTGGGTGGTGCATATTTGGGAAAACATGGAGTGTTCTGTGCTTTTAAATATGTTCAACACAACACACTGGCTTTAACCCTGGCGAAAACCGAGAAATGGGAGGGGTAGTGTATCTATTGCACAGGCCAGAGCTGATGTCAAGAAACTCAGGTTACGTCCACTGAATATCCCAAACCTAACAAGTCCCAAACTGAGTTAACCCCATCTCCTTCAAATCTGCTGCCTCCAAGGTCTTTTCACTCCAATTAGAGGGAGTCTCATTATTTCGGTTTCTCAAGTGAAAATCACCTTAATTCTGCTTTCTCTTTCTCTAATCCACCAGCAAAGGCTCTCAGACCAACCTTCCAAATATATCTAGAATTGTTCTACATCACATCGGCTGACTGCCACTACCTGGAGGAAACCACTATGGTCTCTTCTTGCATTATTCTAATAAACTTCCTGCTTCCCCCTTGATCTTCTTTGATCAGCAGCCAGAGTGATGTTTAAACACAAATCATGTCATTTTCTGCCCAAACCTTCCTGGGGTTTCTCCTCAGCATTAGAAGCAACACCCAGGCTCTGTGACATCTGCTGCCTCTCCTTTTGCCTTGCTGTCTCTGCGTGCAAGCTCATTATTGGTCCAGAAACTCCCAGTGCACCTTAGGGAACTTTGCATTTGATGGTCTCTGCCTGGGTTGCACTTCTCTGGTATTTGCAGGACTGGCTCCTCCTCCCCCTCAAGTCTCCTGGCAAGGCTCTGTGAGTGTGCTAGAGCTGCCATAATAAAGTACCACCAACTGAGTCACTAAAAGAGAGAGGCACTGTCTTACAGCCACTGGGACAAGGAATCTGAAATTAAGGTATCAGCAGGGTTCATCCCATGCAAGAGACCATGGGGGTGGGGGAGGCGGGCATCTGTTCCAGGCTTCCCTTCCTGGCTGGGAGCTGGCCATCTCCTTGTTCTGTGGAGGTCTCCCTGTGTGCATCTCCAAAGATACTGGACTTACAAGGCCCCCAGTGATGCCAGACAGCCCATCCCGTGAGGACTTAGTTTAACTGGATCATCTCTATCAATGGCTGGCTGATTTAAGAAAAACACCAGGCAGTGTAACCTCAGGCACAGAATAAACAGTTCTTTATTCTCTTGGCCTCTCCTGCACTTCTGTCTTGCAAAGGGACCTTCTCAACCCAGGGCACAGAGTCTGGTGCCAGCCCTTTTGTGATGGCATCGACTGACTTCTAAATAAAACCAGAGACAATTTCCTCCAGCATCAGAAGCCACAACTAGGGTACAACAAGCACTCACCCTTCTCAGTGAGGAATTATGATGCTCATTAATCTTTCATCTGCTTTTAAAATTCTGATCTTGATTTTCTCTGTCAGATTCTTGCAATTACTGTCCTGCATTGGTTCAAAACCCAGAGTCTTCATCATTATCATTTCAAATATCTAGCAAAGGTAAATGCCAGTCATTATTTAAATTGTACCACTTACATGAATTTATTCAATGCTCATTTATTTCACAGATGAGGAAGCAAAGGCACTGCTTTTATATCGGGGGAGGACCATTTGCTTATTCAAGGGAATACAGTGTCAAGAATATGAGTTGGTGTATGAAGTAATTTTATGATTATTTCAAAATGTTTACCATCCTTTTAAAAATCATGTCAATAGCTAATGGTTATAGAATTCTACATTAAAAAAAACATTCACACACACACAAAATAAAAAGAAATCATGTTTCCATGTTACACCAGAAAGCTTGTGGAATGGAGCTGCTGCCTGGAGTTCCAGGCCCTAGTCAGGCTGGGGGTGGGGGTGACGGTGAGGGTGGGGCAACAGGGAAGGCAGCGGCAGGGGAAGAAAAAGTCCTCCTGGAAGCTTCACTGGGGTGTCACAGAGGTTGTGACCCCAGATGGGAAGATGTGAACAGGCTCAAGGTCTGACCAGCCTTTTTGCTCCCCATATTGTTAAGATCCATACTAGCATCACCCCAACTTTGCAGCTATATGTAGATGACTTTGTTTAGATTGATGAGCAGACATTGAGGGCTGTGGCTTTGTCCTAAGGATTCAAAGAATATCTTGCTTGTATCTCCCTGTGGAATGGAGAGAGCATTCAGGTGCACACAGTGCAACTGTTCTCCAGACTGCCTGGTGCAAAGCGGATACTAAAGATCATGTTTGACAACTGAGTGAACTGATAAGAGAAGTTAAGCAACTCACCCACAGTGGAGTGGAAGTCTTGGTGCGAAGCCTCTGGCATGATCCCAGCATTCATTGCCCTACCGTCACCGCCATCAACACCATCACTGTCAGCACCTTCAATTGTTTTACCCACCATGACTCAGGCACACATGTGATTTGCTCATACAACCCTGTAGGGTAGTAGGTACTTTAAACCCTGTTTTATGAGGTGCAGTAGCAGCTGCTAAGATCAAGGTGGAAAGAATCACCAATTCTTGCTCTTAAATGCCTGAACCCAATTTGTACTGGCAATCTGCACTCAGAGGCTAACCTGTTAACTCTTGTTCTCCTCCTTGCTGGGAAGCAAGACTAGGCAGAGTGGCTCCCCAAAGAGCAACAGGTGGGACCTGATAGAGGGGCAGGTGTCTAGTGGGTCATCCAGGATGGCCTTCAGTGGATGAGCCTTGCTTAGCAGGTAGGAACAGCTATAACCATTAGCTATTGGGGTCTGAGAAGAAGAGGTTGGCTGGGCCGGTGAACGGGGTGCAGGCAGGAAGCTGGTGCGGCCAGATGGCTGGAGCCAACACACTGTGACAGCAGACTGATAGAGCTGACCCTTGCTGTGCACCCTCCCTTGGGAGGGAGCAGCTGGCTTGGTACTTGGAGGCAGGCCCTGCTGTGCCACTCCAGGGGCTTTATTTGGTTGTTTATCACACACATTCCACTCCGGCAGGACTGTGGAGTCAGCAGCCTGCACAGGACAGGGAAGGGGTGAGGTGCTCCCTTCCGGCCCTGCCCACTGCCTTTTCCCTTCCTGCTCTGAGGCCAAGCCCGGGTTAACTACATACAAAGGAGCACGAACAGTTCTTATTCCCTTATCAGCCAAGTCACTTCCTTAAAAAAACAAAAGTAAACGAATTAGTCCTGGCAATCACAGATCTACAACTGCTTTCTTCCAGGGCTTGGGAGGGAAACCAGGTGTCCTGCACAGCCCCTCCCAGGCCACTGCATTGCTGGGGAGCTCAGGGCTGTCTGCACTCCTCTGGGAGAAGCCCTCATTAACTTCAGGCAATTCTGGAGGGCTGGACTCCTCTGCCCCAAACTCACACATTCACACACAGCGCTGTGTATCCTCATCAGTCTGGCTTCAAAATTGAACACCTTAAAAGGAGCAAATGAGGCTCACAGTTACTCAGCAAATGTTTGATGCACGTTATTGTCAACATGCATTTTTCCATTAGTAGGAATCGATTAACCCGCAGGTATGATTCTCCTGGGGGCAGCTGCCTGATTGCTTTGGTTCTGGACAGGCAAATGCAGGGAAGACCTTGTATGCATCTTAAGTTTGGTTTTAGAGCCTGGGAGGCACTTACTGAAGGACTTCTTTTTCCACTGAAGTAATACACGATTAGATTTATGTTTTAGGAAACAAAAAAAAATTTTGAGGGCGATTTGGAGATTACATGGGGAGAAATGTAGACTAGCAGCAGGGAGACTAGATGGAAGGCTATTGCAATGGCTGAAGTTAAGAGAGCAAGGATCTGAATTCATAGATGGAAGTGGGATGGGAGCAGCTGGTGGACTTGTATGAGGGACTTTCATGCATCTCAATACTGGCCATCCCCACGTAGAAGACCCAAATAGTTTGTGCACTGGGAAGTTTCCTTTCTTGTCAAAGGGAGCCGAGGGCTTCCTTTCTCCTCCTGATCGCTTGCTGCAGACTGTGAGCCTGTCCCAAGGACATAGTGCTCATGGGACCAGGACAAAATCAGTAGGGATGGTGGTCCTCCCCCTCCTCCTCACTGCCTGTCCTCAAGGCAATGACCTCTGTGTGCTCTCTCTTCCTGTTTTCTCTTATTTCACAAAGATGTCACTTCCTGGAGACTGAGCCCAAGAAATCATCCTGGCTTCTTGACCTTTCCCCATAAAGACAAGCCTTGTGTGTGGCTATGGACAGCAGGTGTTTTCATTCATCAGGTACCGATACATCTGCCCACGCATGGACCAAGGCAAAGGGCAGTTCATCCAGTTTATCATTCCTGGGAGACTATTTGTCAACCTAGGCTAAATTATGCTGAGGTAACAAACTGCTTCCAAGTCTCAGCAGTTTCTAACGACGGTGTTTTGGTTCTTTAAGGAATGTGTCTGGCGTAAGCGTGAGACCCAGACAGCAGGGGGCACCTTTACCTGGAACACTGCAGGTGTCTCAGCAGACATGGCAGGTACAGCCCACCTGGCAGAGCTTTGGGATACAAGATACACAGGCCACTGCTTCCTCCACACCCCGTTTTCATTGGATAGAGCCAGCTAGTTGGCCGCTTGTGATACAGAAGTCCCATGCAGGGAAGGATGGCCACACAGCAGAGACCAGGGTGGGGAGTGCTGGGAAGGACATAAGTCACCCACTCCAGGGACAGGTGGAAGCGGCTTGGTAGGGTGACAGTCATAGTGCACAGACTGTGCTTCTCCAGACAGGGCCTCTCCTTCAAGTGCAGGGCATCGTACCCCAGCTGGGAGCGCCCTCAGTACACACTGCTAAGGAAAGGGGTCTCAGGCCCGACTCCAGGCAAGGAGGGGCCACAGGGGTGACTAGAATACCCAAATTCGGAGTGTGCTTCTCAGTGTGGTGTTTACGTCTGTGGTGCCTCAGGTGACAGACCCCCACGTCTGCCAGAGGTGCTCGCCCGCCCTTGTGGCCTTAGCAAGTGACTCCTGAGGCCCAAACAATCGCGCTAACACATGCTGGACACAGGCGATGCAGCCTGCACCCGCCACCGCGAAGCAGGAGGCCAAGAGGCAGGCAGAGTATCTGACATAATCTTGTATTTGGAAAAGCAGTTTTTAAAAAAACACTTGAAAATACAAGGTAAGGTAACAGTGACTTATGTAAGTTTTCACCTTCTATTGCTTGGCCATTTTTACATATAAATTATTGCTTACTAGCATCGATAAATACACAGCACTGTCGTATGTACAGAGGCAGAAAGCATGAGATATGAGAGAGAAAACACTGTTAATGGCAATTCTGGTAATTCAACCAAGGTTTCATATTTACCAGCTCTTAGAATGGTGGAAAACTACAAAGTGTAGTCCCTGAGAATTAGGTAGACACCCTGATTGTGGGTTTTCTGTCTTCTAATTGTTAACGCAAGCCGACAATGTCACAGCAGCCCCAATTAATGACACGTTAAAAGGCAAGAAGGCCTTGCTTCAGGTTGTTGATTTCATCCCAGTATTTAATAACAGTGTATTACGAATACAATAAATAGGCTATGCAAATAAATATTACTCTGCTAAAAAACATTTAGTATATACAGCTTTGCTTTATACAGAAGTACTTTTCATCTAACTTTTTGGCAATTTTAAAAAACGTTTTTCCTTTACCAGTTTTCAGCACAAATGGCCCACTTGTTAATAAGCAGGCTGAAATTTTAAGGACATGTCTTTGAAGCATTTAAAAGAAACTTCACGGTAGACAACTTCAATGGGTCTGCCCTTCCCCATTTTAATGTTTTTGTCTAGTTTCTGTGCAGAGTGGATACTGTGCACGTGGAACACTGAGCTTACAGTCTGTGGTGTCTGTGAGACCTGTGACAAAGTGACAGGGCTGGGGCTGGACAGCTGCAAGAGCTCAGCTCCAGGGACCGGAAGTCACCGGCACCTTCCTCTCTGCGCAGCTTGGAGGTCAGTTTGCACTGGGGCAGCAACTTCTCCCTATGAATTTGGGGGTGGTGGTGAGATTTTACTTTCTCCTCTTGCTTCTGAAAGCAATGTGTGTTCCAGCTGACCTGTTGGTGGGCAGGAGTCTAGGGAAATGGGGTTATCCTAAGTCCAATTAGTGGTACTAGAATAAAATGAAGGTAGACCATAGTATTTATCATTACAGCTATTTGGCAACTGTACAGACTGTAATAAAAATTGAATGTAAAACACGATAGCAGTGGGAGCATCTGAAAGTGTATATAGGAGATTAAAAAAAAAATTGGGGAGGGTTGCATTTTGCCTACAGGAATGGGTCCCATGCTGACTGCTAAACAGGCCTGGTATGCTGGAATGCTGATGGACCAAAAACAGACAAGCAGGACTGCCTGAGCCTTGTGCTACGGTGAAGAGAGCGCACTTTCAAGAGATTGTGCACTACTCACTGGTGAGGTGGTATGACAGGAGATTTTCTGAATGTAGGGAGGAAGTTTACATGTCTTCTGGGCTACTTTTTTGGCCAGAACAAAACCCACTCCCAAGAGGCCTTGGCAAACATTTGGAGAGAAAAGATGGCCCAGCCTCCTGGCAGGGGAAATACTGACTGAAGGGTCACTGATAGCCCACAGTGTGTTCACTCTTGGGCAGTTCAGATTCCCTAGAAAGGGCTTTGTCTTGAGCTAAGTCTGGTTCCCACATTTCTGCCTTGAATTCTTTTACTTCGTATTTAAGTCTTCTCGAAGTTGTTGAATTTTCTTAGAACTGCTGCCTGGGAAATCTCTGGAGACAGCTGGTAAATTTCACAAAGATTTGGGGATTTTGACATTCAGAAGACAGGGATGAGAAAGCAAAATATAAACGAAACAAAATCCCTGTCTCTTGGCTGCCGAGAGCTCTGTGACTGCAGCTAGAGGCAGTGGTGGCCACTTCTGGAGCCTGCCTTCACCCACACTGTTTCAACTATATTTTGAAATGATGTGGTTTTGGTTTTGTTTGGCTGTGTACATACCTGAACTGGATGCTATGGAGAAATAGTTATCCACGAGAGCAAGTGAAATAGTTTTAGTTGGAGCAGTGCAGATCTGATGTGAAAAATATTTAAGTTGCCAAACAGAAACCTCATGTCACACCACCGTTCATAATGAGGCCGGCCAAGTGGTATCTCCTAGAACCACCGACAGCAGCTGCCAGGGGAAAAGCTGTCCCCGGCTTGGGGTTGAACAGCATGAGAGAGTCAAGTGAGTTTTCCTTGCTTCTGACTGGCTTTGCTCTCTCCCATGCCAAGCAGTCTGGGTATTTCTGAGTGGACCCATTCTGGATGGTGTTTTCTATAATATAAAAACCCGGTTAATTTTCAGGACTGAAGGTTTACATGCTGGAACAGACCGAGTCTTTGAAGTCTTCTCCCACGTGGCTCATGAGGTGAGGCAAGAACATGGCTACAAAGGTGTCAGAAAACATCATGCACCTCTCAGTAATCAGGTGTGGATGAGATAAAAAATGAAGCAATTTGGGACAGGCGTCTGAGGGATGAGCAGGCAGGTGTGGGAAGAAGGGAAGAGGGCTCACATGTGAGGGAGGTGGATGGGCCCACTCCATGAAGCCAGGCTTCTGGCTCTTGGCGACGTGGTAACTATCTAGCTGACAGGAGCACGAAGGTATCATATTATAGCCTGCAGGCTTTTTGTTCATTTGAAAGTTGAGGGAAATTGTCATCTTCTAATCGGTCCTTGAGAATAGCAAGAGGTTTAATGTATTGTAGGAGTGCCAATGAAAAAAAGGATGGGGGGGGGAGACAAATTATAGAAAGACCACTGTTTTGGTGGGGAGGTCAGCATAAATTTTTAAGGGTCCAGCATAAATCAGCCATTTGGATATTTTGGTGGTCTTCACCTGAAGAAATGGGTAATCACCTCTATATTAATACCGTGCTTTTCTCTAGGGGAGTCCTAGGGGTTTCAGACACCAAATCCACTCAGCCTCTCCAAGCTGGCTGTTCCCATTTCAGAGCATGGGCAACACAAGCCTGTCCGAGGCATGCAAAGCTCTAGGGCATCAGAGGCACAAGAACACAGACCTTTCTGGCTCTGCCACCTCAGTAAGTAGTTACTGAGTGCCAACAATGTGTCAGGCACTGTGCTTTTTTGAAAATCATATTGATCCCAGTAAGAGTTGAGAGCCTGCTTGTACCTGTAGAGAAAATCCCCAGAAATTAAATAAGTTCATTTCTTTAAAGATTACTATTTTTCCTTATTGGCAAAGCAATTTAGTCTAACTTGCTTAGTTGTAAATCAGTTGTGCAGAAATGAATTTCACCTGCAAGCATACATCAATACATGATTGTGGATGCAAAGGAATGCATGACTTGACATTTTTCTTCTGGAAATCACAGCAGGGATGCCAGCTGCTGGTCTCACTTGCTCCCTTGACACAAGCAGCTGTGGGTGATGTCGTAGTTTTTATCAACAGAGACCTCTTCTGCTCCCTGGAAATCTAGAGATGCCATCACTCTCCTTGGATGTTCAAACGAACTACTTTGACAGTCAGATAACTGTAAATTACTGACAGGCAAAGTTGAGCCCCTGGCTGCTTCACATACATGCTCTTAGCGAAATACAAGACATGTCTATTGTCTTGACACCGAACAACTCAAATTTAAAATTGGACTGGATCAACAGCAGGACCACGAGAAACCAGTCTTCTCCATTTCAAAAATGCTCCTGGCTCTTCCTCTGCCTCCGTGTGAGAGCATCATGGAGAGAGGTCTCTTCCTTCTCTGGTGACTGGCACACCTCTGAGCACGCTTTGGGTGGCTTTCCTGTATCTGTCTTGCAATCTACTGATAAAACTCAGAAACTTCTTGTCTCACAGGAAAGCACCGTGTTTGGCATTGACATTCCTGTAGCTCAAAGTGCTGCAGTTACAGGGGAGGCGAGGTGATGAAGTGGGGTGATGGGGCTCACGCTCGAGGCTCGATCCTGTGTGAGAGCTCAAACAGGGCCTGCTGGTTGTCAATCACGTACAGGTGATTAACGTAGGATTTTAACTCTTGGTGCTCTTTTGAAGACATGTCACCTCCTATTGTTTGGAGGAAAAAAGCCAGTCAATCGCATGAGAACAGTAACTGTAGCTCTAACTACCAGGCAAACCCCACTTTAAGGCGTAGAGTAAATCTAGTAGGAGACAGCCCTAAGTCAGGATTCTAGAAGGGATGTCTTTATCCTAACTGTGAAGATGCTTTCTCAGTTCAAGAGTAGATTCTTCAGGTTAGGTAATTAGGCTGGCAAGGGACTTGTTTCACAAACATTTAAATAGTGTTAATTATCTAACATTATAGAGTATGAGCAATTGCTGTCATCCCCCCTTAAGGGGATGGGAGACAACACAGGCACACAGCATGCGGCAGAGCAGCTCTGGGGCCCAGACATGGGGCTCTGGCTCCTTGGTCTGAGCTCCTGTGTCACACTCCTGGGTACAACAGCTGTCTGTTTCAGTGGCTTTTGCTGACTCATCTCTCAATCTGGACTTGTCAGAAATCATTCTAACCTATGAGTGCACAAACACATAGTAGGTTTTTCTTTTCTTTTTTCAGATTTTGTATCATCCTTTGGTGTTCTTATTTTTGGGGAAAAAAAGATAAGGAATCTATTGATTGGGTTTTACAGAAGTGAACTTCACATGTGGCTAATGGGCAAAGCAGGTTCAGAGATTGTGTGGATGGAAACATCTGGCCAGTGAAGGATGAGGCAAGGGGGTTTTCCACTCTCAAGTCCTGGCTAAAGAACCGAAGGGCCACAAGAGGTTTTAATGCACTGGGAATGCTGGTGACAAGTCTGATAAGGAACTGGATAAAGCAGCCTGGACAATGTGACTGATGGTGACATCATGTCCTTTTGCTTCTTGGAGTTTCAGGTGGGAGAAAGCATTATATGTGCTGAGTTCAGGTTGAGCAGAAGGAAGGGGCCAGCAGGAGGCTGGCAGTTTAATGTGGCTATTTTTTTTTTCTTGGTGAAAATCTGTTTTTAGTTTCTCTGACAAGTCCATTTTGTCAGGAAATAATTTAAGGTCTGTATGTCATGGTGGCTGGTCATTCTGAACCTTAACAGAAACAAGGCTTCCTGGTTTCAATAAGTAAAAGTATCAAGAGCTAAAGGTTTTACCATTCCGTTTATTTGGAAGTGACTCAAAAGTTGTATTCTCGAATACCTAACTAGGAAGTCAACAAGAGACTGCTTTTGGTTTACTAACTATTGGTTTAGAAAAAAGATTCTGCAAAGGTAATTTTGTTGTTAATAGCCAGACTTAAAAAGATGGGTATTAAACCATGAAAACTGACACCTGCATGGCATTTTATGATTTATCAGTGGCTTGATTAGCATTAACTAAATATATCCCAAATGGTGTTACTGATTTACTATACCTATATAAACTGTCAAAATGAATTTAAAGAATTCAGTCTCTACGTGGATTTTTCAAGATACATACATACAGTACACAAAGTGCCTTGATAGGTATTTAAATTTCTCCTTCACTTTGCACTCTGCAGACTCACTCTCTGCTGGTGGGAGGTTCAAGGCAGGGTCAATCGAGCCAATAGAAATTTCTGTACACACTTGTAGTGTATTTAAGCCAGTGTCCCTTGATAGTGAGACCAATGCCTCAGAATTAGTGAGCACTTAAAAAATTGAAGAGGCAAAGGAAGATGAAAGAAATATAAACTGAATACTCATCAGCAACATTATGCTTGTCCATTTTAGTGTTATCTCCATGATATTAGTGCTGTTTCTTTCATAACCGTGTAGTACTTGTGAAACAAATGAAAACTTACATAAGGACATATTAACTGGTATTAATTGATGTGAATATTTAAAAATACTTCTAATTATCGCTTTCAAACAGAAACTTTGCAGTACATATAGAAGTTCAGTTACTTTGTTAGGGGATAATATCGATAGTCAACACCAACAACAAGGACAGAAGAAATTTCTTAAAAATATGCACCAAATGGAAGCAGCCCAAATGCCCAAAAGTAGATGACTGGATTAGAAAGATGTGGTACATATATACAATGGAATATTACTCAGCAACCAAAAAGAGAAACACATGTCTTTTGCAGCAACTTGGATGGAGCTGGAAAAGATCATGCTTAGTGAGATTAGCCAGAAAGAGAAAGAAAAATACCGGATGGTTTCACTCATAGCAGGAGTATAATGGACCAATCGAGAAAATAACAAAAATAATGAACAACCAAATACCAGAGACATTCTGTGGGGGTGGAGTGGGGAATGGGATCAAAAATGGGGGGGGGGTAAGGGAGGGAAATGCATGGGACTGTGGTGGTGGCACAGGGGTGATCTGGTGATGGGAAACCCGCGGGGATTACAATCGAGATGGAAAAAAAAATGTGCAAAATGATGTAAAAATAAACTTTGTAATAAAAAAAAATATGCACCAAGATCTACTGGTATTTTCCTTAGGAGGAAGGACTTGATTTTTCTCGTTCACAAGTATATACTTCTGAATTGGTGAAAAAAAAAATTTACAGTAAGAGGATATGTTACTTTACATTTTAGTGGTCACCATTGATTTACAATTATTGAATTTAGCTTTCTATTTTTTTTTAAAGATTTATTTATTTGTGCATACAGAACTGGGGTACAGGCCAGAGGCTCGGGGATGGTGAGAGGCTTCACCAGAGACAGAGCGGGGAGCAGAACAGGCAGATCTATGTAGTACACTGCTGAGGGGAGCAGCGGGCGGGTCAGGAGAGGTCTGCCACGCCATGTCCTCCGGGGAAGGCGGGAATCGAACTCATGCGGAAGCGGCTTTAGATTTTTCAGTGCTGTGCTTTAACCCGCTGCGCCACCAGGGAGGGCCCAGCTTTCTATTTTTTTATTGTCCTTTATACCTGTAGCATCTGCACAAAGCAAAGGAAAGGGGGATAGGCCAGGAAGCTTGGTAGCTTGCATCTGAGTATAGGCATCCTCCTGCTTTTCCGAAGTTTTCTTTATGCTATTTCACTTTTAAAACTTTTATTTATTTATTTTTAAAGATTTATTTATTTATGAAGACAGAACTGGGGTACAGGTCAGAAGTTGGGGTGGTGAGAGGATTCACCAGAGACACAGAGAGGGGAGCAGAAAAGAATAGGCAGATCGACGAAGTACTTTGAGGGGAGCAGACCTTAGGAGAGGTCTGATGCGCCATGTGGTCCCCCCCCACCCCAGCTCGGGGTTGAACTCCTGCTGCAGTGGTTGCAATAGCTTCACAGTGCTGTGCTTTGACTCACTGTGCCACCTCACAGGGCCCTAGGCTATTTCACTTTTCTGAAAGACCTATATGGGTACCTGTTTTCTGTAACTATAAGAAATCCAAAGAGAATTTTGACTTTTAGGGCAAAAGGTAAAAAGTGAAAGTAGCATTCTGCAGCAGCTATGCAGCAGTTGTTTTAGAGCCATGGAGGGGGAGGAGAAGGCACCCCAGGCAGGGAGGCCCATAAGCCCTTTCCCCGAGTGACTTCATACAGCCTGTATGTTCATCACCACATTCCTGCCTTTTCTATTTGTTAACGATATTTTCGGTTTTATGTATTATTTGGTATAATTTGGTGGAAAACTTTGGTTCTGGGAACATTCACAAATTTTTCCATATAAATTATTGGTAGAGGCTTCTTTGCTTTAGGTTGATTCCAGCTTACAAGGGTTTCATAGGAACACTCTACTTTTGGATTGTGGGAACGCCTGTCATGGTGATATGAGTTAATCTCTTGAGCCTGTTTTCTAGCCTGCACCCACAGGGTTAACATTTCCTTTGCCTCTACTGATACCAGGATTCCTTTGCCCCTGTGAAAGCTCCTTGACTCCATAAAGCTGATTTCCTTCCTTCCTGCAATGTTTTAATACCATTTAAACACAGTGTAAATCACACCTGAGATTTAAAAAGGAGCAAATAGTCCTACATCTCTCAGTCACAGTGGGGAGTCTGCGAAAGTGTTCAGAGGAAGATATTTTCATTCAAGGGCAGCTCCAGAGAGGAAGTTTTTGTTGGAAAGGAGGGAAGACTCTGGAAGGCTGCTTTAGGTATACTTTCGTAAGCTAGATTCCCATTCCAGGGAGAGTCAAAGCAAGAAGGCCAAGGATGGGGTAAGCTTGAGAATGCAATGTTAATTTTGAGCTTCTGGGCAAACAAATGAGACTTTCTGGCCCACGGGTAGGACAGCTTCTGACCACGGCAGCCAGACCAGCCATAACCTTCTAGAGTCAACAGGCACTCTCTACAACTCTATACAGTGTGAACTTGCTGCCTGAGAGGATAAAAAACTGCCACATCATGTCTTCTGCATCCCAAACATGCAGTGATGAAACAAAGAGAGGATGCAGGATAGATAAACTATGCATATTCTATTTTAACTCTGCTTAAGTTATTACCACCAAATACTTATGATAGGGTCATAGACTATATCCATGTATAGTGCACTGACTTCTGCACCCAGCTTCAATTACTCACCAAGCTGGTTAGTCCTGCAGTGTCTCAGGGTTCGGACAGTGTCTGCAATCATATGCTGGAAGGCAAAACAAGAATACATCACTGGAAAGGCCACTTAGGGTGCAGCTGACGTAGAGAAGCCCGCTAAGATGTGGCGCAGTCTAACACCTCTGTGAGTAGATAGAAGAGCTATACTGGTGCTAGACCTACTTTGAACTGATGCTGTTGAGCTTGGATTACAAAAATATATTTAGCCCTTATCTGTGGTTCCCAAGCCATACATGCTAACAGAGGTCTAGGAAAACACCTACCCCCAACCCACTTGTCCAAATTTACTTATGCTTTTCACTTCAGGGGATGTTTCTGTTCTTCACGACACTTTTCTGAGGTGGCATTTTGTACTTGGGAGGCTCCTTTCTCAACCTTCTCTCTCTCTCTCTCTCTCTTTTTTTTTTGGGGGGGGGCAGGCAGGTTTACAATATACCTGAAGTTATAATTACCGTAGGACTTTTCCCTTCTACCAGCCCAGCTATCATGGAGGGCTTTGCATGCTCACACACATAGAGACTCATACATGCTTGGTGAATAGAGATAGGAATTTTCGTGGTATCTCAAATAATGACAAGAAATGAGATATTTATGAAATACAGATACTTTCAAAAACAATAGTATCTTTACAGAGACTGTTCTCTGCTTATAATTTCCTTTTTTTCCTATTGTATTCAGTATTCAATGTTGATTTATTTCCTTAAAGTGCTCATTGCCTTCCAGTTAAGAATCTGAACATAAAACTGCATTTGACAAAATCTCACCTCACACCTATGTACTTGTAACAGATTTCCAGTTCTAGCATTTTAGTTTCCATAGCAAAGGAAAGACAGAATTTAGGATGAGTCCATCTCCTATCAGAGTTCCTCTTACAGTTGCCAGAATAATTTCCAACACTGTTGTCATGTTCTAGCTCCGTACATTGTTTCATATCAAATTGTGGGCATCATCCTATTGTTCAAGAATCAACATTATTCATTACTGGGTACTTCACACCTCCCAGCTGGGTTACCAACTGCAATATCCTGGATGTACACTCTTAACATAGGATCATCTACACAGAGCAAACCTCACTGAATTGCTGCTAGAAGAATAATGTTAACATGAAACCCTGTATTTTGCTGGATTTTTTTCTACATAAAATCCAGCACAATGACAGAAACATTATATGAACGTGACCTACTTATGCAACTGCTCTCACAATTGTACTGCTAAGGTATTTCTACTTGATAGTGGAAAATTAAATAGGACAGTGATTAGAGCAGCAGCTTGTGTTGCGTTTGTAAAGGAAATGAGAACTGACTCGTGTCTGTGACTGTATTGTTGTATTTCCTTCCCCCAAATTTCCCACTATTCCCAGGACAGTTCTCTCATCATTTTAGGTCATGGGCGCCGGACTAATTTCTATCATGGGCCATTTGCGTAGCTCATGCAAGGTTCAGGACTGACTGTGGCACTGAAGCCTGAATCTTGATCCTCATCTTTAAGCAAGAGGAAGATATGGTCAAAGTGATGTTTTTAATATTCGAGGACAAAGAGAAGAAAAAGAGAAAGCATTTATTTCTCCATTATTTAACAGTGTGAAAAGGAAACATTTAGAGCTGCTGAGGCAGCACAGGGAACAATGGAAATCTTATTAGATGCAATGAGCGCTCCTGGGTCTCATCTGACTTAATGTGTTGGTCTGTATCAGCCAGATAAAGATAATACACTGAATTATCTGCTAGCTGGCTTGAGCTAATATCCATCATGAGGAATTGGCTTCTCACAAGTTAATTCATTTGGGTTCTATTGGTTCATTATTGTGAAAGATGATCCTGTTTTAGCTTAAGTGAAACCCTGTCCTTTGCTGTGAAACACTCCTTGAAAGTACGGACAGCACTGGGAAATTGTTTCTTCTCTGGCACCCAAGTATTCACAGACCTCTGTGAGGTGATTAAATTGGTTTTTGTCCTTTCAGAAAAAATTCTAACCTCGCCCAGTCTTCCCCCATGCAAGCAGGGAACCAGTATGAGGTATGCTATGTGCTCTGAGCTTCGGGGACCAGGAAGTCACAATGTACAAAGTCTACTGTCTCTAGAACTAATGTGCTAGCAAGCGTCTAACAGGCACGGGGGTGCGTGCACCGGCACAGGCGTGGCGGGCGCAGACAGCGCTGGCTGTGTGCTGCACCACTGCACTGGTCGTCACTGTGTTTGGAAAAAAGTTGTTTGAGTAACGAAAATTTTTACATAGAATGTTATTCCTGCCATTCTTAAAGATTATGAGTATATTCCCTCAGCAGTGTACTTCATTGATCTGCCTGTTCTGCTCCCCTCTCTGTCTCTGGTGAATCCTCTCACCACCCCTGCACCTCTGGCCTGTACTCCAGTTCTGTATGCATAAGTAAATAAATCTTAAAAAAAAAAAACAAAAAGATTACGAGTATAGATAGTTATTGACCTTAACAGGAGGACTGTTATTTAGACTTTCTTTGCTTCAGCTACTCAGGGTAGTCTGAAGTCTTAACACATATGAAAGCCAGACTCTAGAATACAATAGCTGGCATTGAAAAGCTTCCTCAGGATGTTGAAGAAAGCAGGGGAGACCAGAGATGCTGGTCAGAATGAAAGAGGGGAGGGATATTGGGCCCTTCCCATAGCTTGTTCTCATTTGTGCCTTATGGAATTGTTTTCTGACTTTGCTAGCACTATCTGAGGGGAAATGACACAATGCTCTAAACCAAGTCAGTGGCTCAATTGAGGCAGAAGGTCAGTCACCAGTTTGCAATAACAATAGATAACAATCAAATTATAGGAAATCAATTGTTCTTTCCTGTCCCCCTATATTAGTCATAGGGAAAGTTACCAGAACTTTCAAGAGAATTTCACTTGGAGTGACACACCTCATCCCACCTCTTTGCATATGCTCTCCCAAGCTTATTTGGTGTTCAAAACCAGCTATGTTGCCCAGAAAGTGAAGTAAAAATTGACCAAAACCTTTATACTCCTGCAACCATTTCACTGACCCCAAACACTGGAGCTTAACCTGTCAAGACCCTAGAACCTTGGTTGCATGTAGGTGCTCTGCGATTTCTAGAACATCACAGCAAAACAGAAAAATCTCTGAAGAGCAAATACAAAAGACCAACTGTTTATCTACTTCTGGTTCTGTTGATTTAACCATGGTATCTAAAATACTCTTTTTTAAAAATTTTCAGTTTTGCAATAGTATTTAAAGTAATTGCACCCCGAATCCCAAGTATTTACTGCAGTGTAAGACTTGAGAAGGTACAGACATATCCAATTAAAAAATAAGCACCATGAAGTGACCATTTTGAAATGATTATCACAGTGATGACAAGATATTCCATGGTTTCTTCCATATTCCAGGTTCTTAGGTTTTCAAGTTGTACAGAAGTTTATTACATGAGTCCTTTGCTGCCTCATCCTATGTGTGGGGAGTTAACCTGGCAGTTAGAGCAGTGTATTTTATAAGGCAAAGGTCAGATGCCAAGCCTGGTTGGGACTCATCAGTTTGTGGCACTCAACTTTCCTTCAAATACTTGATCCAGTCTCACAGGGAACCAGGGTTCAGTTCCGAAAAGAATCACACAAATCCACTACCATTACTGAGAAGGCCATTCAAAAGGCAGGATCTTTGGACAGGGGTCACTGGTATCCTCTTTAGCCATAAAGGACAGTCTAATATCTGACACCAAATTTCACCTGTCAGTCGAATCCATTCCTCTCCTAGTCAACAGTCTTTTTGAACACTCCTCAGTTCTCATAAGTATAGTCAGTCAGAAAGGCTAGGAGCAGCCCCATTGCATGACTGATTCCCTGAGAAGCTACTGGCTGAAATTTCAGAAAAGGCATTTCAGTATCTGGCAGGAAAGGACAGGTGGAGTTGTCTTATGGATGCAGAAGGCACTTTGCACTGTGCTCAGAAATGGTGCCATTGGTCTACAGATTGATAAGCCTGATCCTTCCTCACATGAGGACCCTACAAGTTCCAGATTCATATCCAAGTTGGGAGTACCTAGGGAGGGACTTATCTTCCCAGAATGAGAGCTTACCTTGGCCCTTGGTAGCAGCACACACCAAGACAGAGAGAGAACCCCTAAAAGTAGTAAAACTTAATGCCACAATTGTGAATCTGTTCTGACAGGAATCTTACAGCTTTATTTCTGGTTCAACAATATACATTCAACTATTGATATTATCTAATGAAGTTTCATATTCAAAAATGAAAGGCCAATTTCCATATTTGGTTTGCAAGCCTTGCTAACACACTGACATTGGAATATACTTTATTGACAATGTACAACATGCAGTAACCCATGACAACCCCATGCATTCAAGGAGGAAAGTACTTAAACCATTTGTTTCCTGATGCAGCAACAAAAAGCACACATTTTCCTTCTATTGGGGAATAGGAGAAATAATAGAATTTACATACCAGCTTTTCAAAATTGACAAGATTATCCAAGAATGTTTTATTTCCTTCATGAATAAATGTTACATCTGAAAATTAAAAACAAAAAAAATATGTAAACAAGGAATGGATTATGACATGGGGTTAAAGAGATTTGGATAAAATGCAACTTATTAATTTTTCCAAAACATTGTGAATTATTCTATGCATTTGACAAAGCAATTTGAATTTGAATCTCTATGGTATTTGATGTGAAAGGGTATAATTTATATATGTATGTGTGGAGAAAACACTGTAACATTAATGCAAGTGTGTGCTTTGCACTTACCACAAAGTGTTTTTCTTCCTGTTTACTATAAACTAATGCTATTCCAGGACTTAATTGGTTTATTCTGTTTTTAGGCCAGAACACTGAGCAGAAGACAACTGAATAATGGGAAACAGCAGCATTTTGATACTTATGTATTTGCTTTTTACCAATCCCTAGCAAAGTGTATGAGGTCTACTTTGCTTAAAATGTGAAGATTTAGATGTTTAAATTTAGATATTTGGTGTTTAAAGTCAATGCCTGATTGTATATCGAAAATGAGTGAGGAAACGGGCAGGTTTGAAGACGGCAAGATTCCTGGTTCTATTTGATCAGTAGAAAGGAAGCACTATTGGTGAAAATAACTTAAGTAGGATGCAGGTATAGTTTTAGGTAGGAAGAAGACCTTGTATTTAAAGTGACAAAAGACATTCAAATAAAATTTCCTTTTGGCTGTTGTAACAGGAGTACCCTCAAGATAGGGAGTTGGTTATAATAAATACAGCAGTTAAGCTGTAAAGGTGGATGACTGATGAGAACTCAGATTACAGAGTCAATGAACATCAGATACTCCTCACAGACAAGAATCACAACACAAAATGTGTTCCAGTTTAATGAGGATGTTTATCACAGATATGGAAGATAAACCAAATTAAAATAATTTTCAAAAGTGTTAAAATAACCTGATAGAAGAGAAAGTAAAAAAAATAGCTTGTTTCCTTGAAATACGAAGGGAAATATTTGCATTTGATGAAGTCTTTAATTCTGCTGATCTCAACGGGTCAACTGGAAGACAGGTGCAGCAGAATTCAAACACTGCACTGCCAAGCTTTGACTGCACACCAGGGGGCGCCACCCATCACATAGTTACTGGAGACACAGACCTCGCTTTCCCCAAGCAAATCTCATACACAGTTTCCCACAAGGACTACAACAGTTTTGTGAGCTTTTTAAAAACTGATGTCCTAGCAGGAAAACAATTCACAATTAATTACACAGTTGTATGAATAACTGGTTATTTAAGTAGCTTTTATGATTTTGCTTTTAGTAAATTGCAAGTTTTCATTCTTTGATAATATTTAGAAAAGAATGGTGAACACAATTAGCTTTTACCTTTTTTGCACAGCAAATAAAACCCCATGTGCTCTCTGTCTACATTAAACACCACCTAAAAGCCTACCCTAACTCCTTGAGAATTCAGATTATAAATTTTGTTTCAGTCACTCGGCCCATTTCACTAGTGTTAAAGAGCTTGCCATCCTCTTCCTCAATTTGCAAGGATTACAATGAAGATGCTGATAATGACAGCTTACATTTATGAATAACAGTAGACATTGCATGCAATTGTTTGATCCTCACAAAAGACTATATATGTATATAAAGAGACTATATATGCATATACACACATCTATATCTATGTATAGATAACGTGTCCATATCTATATATCTGTATGTATATATCTATATATCTATATATATCTATCTAGCTCTAGCTCTAGCTCTATCTCTGTATCTATATATGGTTAAAAACTTCAGAGAGAGAAGAACATACAGCTTGGTCCATATCATAGTGTGGCTAGTCAGAACCAGGGCTCAAGCCCAGGAGCAAGTTTCACCACTGTGCAATTCTGGTACCTCAAGTTGGAAGGACGTGGAACCCGGTGGGCATTTGTTACAACCCATTAGAGTCAACTGGTTAATTTATAGCATATTTGGTGCCCCTGTAATTTTTAAGTGATACCCTTAATCTGTTCCTTCTAGCCTTAGATCTCTCCTTTTCCTGGTGATTTCACTTAATCTCGATTCTCAGAGACTTGTCTAGGTCCGCAGAGGCAAGTACAGGCACCAGGATAAGCTGGGAGGGAATCTAATCCAAAAGAAGGGGGTTCAAGAGGCTGGCAGTTTTACTGCAGCTGACTGGCAGGTGTGTGATAATGATTAAGTGACAATGAGTGATAGAAATAGGCGGCTAAAATTAAGGGCCTCTGAAATTAAGTCATAGGTTGTGAAGTAGTTTCAGGGTACCCACCAGGCTCAGTGTGGCAAATGAGCACCTGACAGACCCATTTCAGCTGGAGATACCTGAGCACACTCCAATCACCTGACATAGCATAACTGCTGGATGTGTATTTGAAGATATGGCAAGTGAATAAGGAGGAAGAAACTTACAAGTACTCTAACACTGCTTTTATTTAAATATGCCCACAAATCTGCAACATAATCTCCACTCTAAGATATAATACCCAACCTGCCAGAAGGAAGTCAGTTTATTTTCAGGCACCTGTCTGAGGGATTACCACCTCCAAAACTACTGCGAAAAAAGAGACTCTTCAGCTGCTTCTGACCTTTAGCTCAGCTGGATCCCTTCCAGCACTTTCTTAGGGTTTCCTGTTGTCACGCCCTTGAACTGGGTTCCACATCACAAATCAAGAGTAAAAACATACAACTAGGAAGCAGAAAAACTGACAGCCAGAAGGATGCTCAGGTTGTGTGCTGACTTGATCTGCATCTTTAATGGGAACTGACTATCTCAAAACATGAAACATGAGAAGTCAAATCTTTCTTAACACCCAAGGCATTCAATTTGGTTCTCTTTCTCTGGCTAACAAGACATGAAATGGGGGGTAAAGAAGAGTTTTTGATAAAATGTTGACTGTCTAAAGTAGTTTTGGGAAACTTTTAAAGTAATTTTGCAGTTACAAAACCTAAGAATGTTTCTTGTTTTCCCCCAAATTTCTCATCTCAGGCAGGATGTATTTAAAATTTCTTTAATCTTACTTCCCTTGAAAATTATTTTGGACAAAAAAAAAAAAGGGTGACTTTAACTACAACAGAGTACTAATGATGTTTATTTCCATGATGTCAAAAATTAAAATAAAGGAAAATTAAGTGCTTAAACTCAAGAAGCTTTCTAATGAAAAAACAACTTTAATTTACTAGAGCAAATGAGTGAATGTACTTTCAGTAGAAAAAAAGGGAAATTTGTTTTGCTGCCAACAAAGAGGTCTAGATAAATTCAACAGAGCAGAAAATTGCATCCAAGCTAAGATGTAAGTGTGAGACACTTGATTGCATTAAATAATTTTGGGGGGAAATGGCTGGTATATATCAGAAAGCTATGCTCATATCTAATTAGGTTCAAGGGACACTGTCAAGTAATTTCTCATTACCTTAAAATATTTTTGTTTCAAAAATTTACCTAAAATAAATTTCTTCCTCAGACCTGTCCTCATTTTCTTCTTGTGACTAAATGATTCCAAGAGTTACTTCCCACCTGTCACCCTCACTGCCTAGTTGAAGGTGTTTCATTTTGCAAATAAAAATAATAAGCCTGAATAAACTTATCTTAAAACAAATACTAAATAATATGAAAACTCAAATGAACTTTAAAGTTGTTATTTTGCCATTACAATCTATCTTTATTTATCCACTTATATTTAACAGATTTTTTTTTCAACTTGAATGAAACATTCTGTGTTTCTCAGTTATCCTGGTATATTTTTGTTTCATAGATACTCTTGCTTTATTCTAGATGAAGACAAATGAGTAGCTGCAGGGATACATAAAAACTCACAATAATTTTCTGAGTTTTAGTCCTTAGAGTAGCTGAAGAGGTTGTCAGCTTTGCCAGTCGGGCTGGCAATGAAGACAGACAGAGGAGAAATACAGACAGGTGGACCAGCAGTCAAGTTCCCAAGTAACTCATGTCTAGGATCACATTTCTGGATCCAGCCTCTGGGGTCTGATCTAGCAGAAGTTACAAGCCTCTGAAGGGTAGCAGCCAGATGAATTATTAGTGCTATAAAATCCCTCTGAAGGAATGAAAACATGACCAAGAAAATTGCCCAAATCCCCTTTCCATAGAAAGCACATGGATAGGCTATACACTGAATATCAGAAGCACACGCCAAATTATAAAGAATGACTTTCCCATTCATCCCCTTCATTTGAAAGAGACCACTGAGATTTCACTAGCAGGTTTCATGGTGAATTATTTGGTGGTCTACAAAAGAAAAGTTAGTGGAATAACTGGCAGTTGTCAAAGACTATCCTAATTAGATTCCCTTTCTAGAAAGAAGAAAGTACACTCTCTACCAAAGTACTCTGTGGAGTATATTGCTTGTGTTGATCAAAGGTATTTCTTACACAAGATTCAACTGGGGCTATGTTTCTGAAACTTAGATGGCAAAGATGGAATGTGATTGATCATACTTGGGTATGTGCCAGAACAACTAACTTATTTTTAGTTAATTAATTGGATTATAGACTCAAAGAAAATAAGGCAGCACTTAAAGTACAATAAAAACACAAAGTTTCTAATACCAAGTTTTGTGAATCAAGAGCTTTAAGTCTGTTCAAGTAAAATTAAATATCTCTGAAGACACTGAGCAGGTGAAAAACAATTACCACCAAATATAGTTTGGTCTGGATGTCAAAATTACTTAAGTACACTAGGCATCCTTTTCTTGCCCTCAATAGAGAGGGCAATACATTTCTGGGAGACAGAATTATGTAGCACTTACCTTTAAGCAATAAGGGCATGAAAGGGATTTTTGGTGGCTTCATCTTTTTGAAAGCATCTCTGTAGGCCTTGTGGTTCAGGGAAGGATCCTGCCAAGCCAAGCAGATTATAAAGAGAATGAGAAATCAATGTGCTATAGAAACAAGTCTAAAATTCACTTCTGCTATACAGTTTGAACCGGTATAGAGGGTCTTCCTAAGAATGCAGTTGATAAAGGTTACCTAGGAGAATTAACTCATTAAATTGGGGCAGGAAACTTAGGCACTGAATGAAAGTCAAATTATTGGTTTACAATAAAAGGAAATGACTGTGAAAGCCAGGCACCTTCGGATTGTCCTATTATTTTCTTCAAAGAGTTTTTTAGTACAGTTTCTTCTGCATAATTTTCAATTTGAGGTAGCCCCAACACCTTTCATTAGGTGTACAGCAAACAATAGTCCTCATAATGCACAGACAATGCAGAAAAAAACAATGAAGTCTGGTTTATTATGCTCTGAGAAGAAGCGATACATTTTCGTATCTAAACCTAAGAAATTGTAGAAAGAAGAAATAATAATACATAAGACACTGATTATAAACTAAAATTATGGTGATTAAACAGTGATTTGAGATGGACTAAAATATCTGCCTTCTGAAAGTCATACCAAAGTACCAATCTCACCACTCCTACCATGGAAAGGAAGTAGCAGGGGTATGCTTCACTTCAAGAGAAGCAAAGTTACTCTTCTTGTCCAGGTGAACTAGGTTAAGGTCCCTGACATGGTGGAGTGCAGACAGTGACCACTCAGATCTAGGGGGAAATTCTACACTAGCAGTTAATTTGAAGAGCAAGTCCCTTTAGGTTCAGCTACTTACTGTTAAGCTTTCAAGTTCAGAGAAAAGTTTCTTAAATTTCCCAGGGATTTTCTGTAAACAAACAAACAAAAGCAAAAAGGAAAGGTCAAAGCAGTCAGTTATTTTGAGAGGCCATGGGAGTTTCCATTAAGTTGTGCTTACATGCGTCACATTTCTGATCATAAATACTTCAATCGTCTTGTTCCGCCCTGATTGCTTCTCATCATGCAATTTCCATCACCCCTTAATGTGACATTTGTTAGGAATGTTGCTAAAAACAGTTAAAATAAATATCAGCCACATGATTCCAGAATCTAGCTGGTTAGGCTTTCCACACACTGGTGATTATTCAATAAACACTTGGATGTCAGTTCCATGTCCCAGCTTTGACGAATGCTCTCATTTTCTTATACTCTTGCTAAATGAGAAGTAATAATGTTGCCTGACATTTTGGGGGGCACAAATGATGTAATTATGTTTCACAGCAGAGGGCTAAATAATGAAAGGTGGTGAAGCCCTAAATGATGAGGTCTGCTCTTTAATGGGTAGAAACACTGAACTGTAAAGATCACCCACACCGACAGGTGGCATGTAAAATGACAGAAGACAGACATATATGGCATCCTACCAAGGGAAAATTCAGGACCATGGAAACAGGACCCAGAATTTTCTAGCCTGCCTTTTACATGGCTAAGTTAAGCCTTTTGTAATGATATAGCAATTAGTTATGTGAATTTGGAGCCTGACCCTTGCTCCTTTCTAGTTGTATGATTTTGTATGAGACCCAAGCTCTCTGATCCATATGGAGACAACTCAGGAGAAGTATGCAGTCCACGGCTGGTGCTTAAAAAATCCCGGCTATTGGACCCTCCTTGGTGGCGCAGCGGGTTAAAGCACAGCACTAAGAAGCTAAAGCCACTTCCGCATGAGTTCGATCCCCGCCTGCCCCGGAGGTGACCACATGGGGAGGTGGACCTCTCCTGGCCCGCCCGCTGCTCCCCTCAGCAGTGTACTTCGTTGATCTGCCTGTTCTGCTCCCCACTCTGTCTCTGGCGAATCCTCTCACCCTCCGCATCTCTGGCCTGTACCCCAGTTCTGTATGAATAAATAAATCTTAAAAAAAAAAAAAATCCCGGCTATTAACACAAATGGTAATAGTGTTAGTGAGAAGTGAGAAGACTTTTGTGGAGTTTTCTTTTTCCAAAACGAATAAAAAGGATAAGACAAGCTCCACAATCACTAGATTTTTAAATTACTTAGCAACAGATTTTCAGTCTGACCGTTTGGAGTTTGGACCCAATTAATTGCAGCAAATAGAAAGTTCATTCCATTTGGAAACAGTCTTATCTACCACACTCATGTTAATATGTGAAAGACAAAACTGAATGAAAAAAGATAAAACATAGATATCTGCTACTGATGCCTATGTGTTCTGAGCTGCATATGTCAGATTGTTGGGCATCACAAATAAATTTCCCAGGGGCATCTCAAACTCAATACAGCCAAAGCTGAACCAATCTACTTGAGGGGTCAGTCACAGACCAAATCTGGCTTATCATCTACTTTAAAAAAAAATTTATTTATTTATGCATACAAGAACTGTTGTAGGCCAAAGGTGTGAGCTGGTGTGGGGAAGTGTGAGAAGATTCACCAGAGAGCGTGGGGAGCAGAACGGGAGGATCTACTGAAATACACTGCTTAGGGGAGCAGGGGGTGAGACAGGAGAGGTTGCTGCACCATGTGGGGGTCAGCTCCCTGGTGGGGATAGAACTCATGCTACAGTGGCTGGCGATAGCTTCATCATGCTGAGACTTTAACCACTGTACCACCAGGGAGGCCCACTATCTGCTTTTGTAAATAAAAGTTTTATTGGAATACAGTCATGCCCATCCACTGATATATTAACGATGGCAGCTCTTGCAGTGGCAGAGTTGAGGCACAGCTTACATATGGTTAGACTGCGCAAACCTAAACTTACATATTTATTACCTGGTCCTTTACACAAAACATTTGCTGACCTCTGCACCAGTTCCTCAGACCTACTTCTTTTCCTGTATCACCTATTTGGGGCAGTGTGATCATTTACCACCAGGCCTAGCTATCCTGTGTTTCCCTCTACCTGGGATACACACCCCAAAACTCCCAAGCAGTGCCTGGGCGCAACCTCCAAAAAAGGCTGTATAGCGCAGGGCTTTTCTTCAGTCAGCTAAGCTACTCCGAGGCAGGAAGTGTCTTTGCACTTGTTCCTGTGGTCAAGTGTTCAAGGTGACCTTCGTCAGTGCACAGTCTGCTCTTAAATCGCTTGGCTGCACTGATACAGTGCCCTGCATGCAGCAGGTGTTAATGTGCACACAAAAATGCATGCTGCTTGAAGTGAATTATTTCTCCTCCTAAGTTCTGCAAATCAGACCTTCTCTCTAGGTTTATTCAAATTCCTCTCTCCCCTGGCCCTTGTTAGCCATCTGTTTTCTCCTTGCTCTGATCGATTGTGGCATTTGTTGTCCATTCTTTAAATATTCTGATGTGCATGCGTATCTTGTTTGTTTAACCAGAGTAGGCAGGTCTTTCATTTCTTTTGAATCCTTTTTCAAGAAGCACACTGACCCTGACCCTCAGGTCACCACTGTGCATTCCATCAGAGTATGGCCCCTGACTCAAAGAAAGTGAATCTGTAAGTTGCCCTGAGACCTATGCTGAAATATAAAGTAAAACAAAACTATCAATGATGAAGAAATGGAGCCGTGACAGGAGGTAAGCCTAGGAGGCCTGGAGAGAGGCTAAGGTGGCCAGCAGTGACTAGGTGACAGCCATAGGGGAGACTCGATGATTACAGAAAGGATGGGGGTGGGGGTGGGGACCCGAGGAAGTCAGTCAATCCATAGGGAAAGGAGAGTCAAAGAATAAAAGCCCAAGGAAACAAGGTGACGGGACCCTGGGAGAGGCAGAGAGCTCTACACTTGTGTCTGATGAAACTGCGGGACACTTCAGTTTCAGTTTTCCACATATAGACCTCAAGAGTCCATGTCTCAGAACTTGTGCTAACTTGAGAGGACCTCTCCATCTGGAAGCCCAGCAAGCCTTCATCACACTGTAGAGGGAGAGCCAGGATTTGGGAGGCCTGAAGCTTGTGATCTTTTGCAGGCTCTCTTAGAAACAGAACTTAAAACAACTACTTAGTAAATTTTACCATGATACACATTATCTGTGTGAATATGCTGCTAGGGAGGCCTTGCTGTAAGAGGTCCGGAGTTTGAATTCCTTAGCATCATATTGGATCTACTTCTGGACACATGTCAGCACACAAGTGAGCTTTTAAGAGGAACCACATAGAACTGTAGCCAGATATCACAAGAGCTGAGCAGATTATTTCTAACTGGGGAGTATTTTACAAATTTTCTCTCTTCTGTATATACTGAAGAACTGCGTTGAAGATCATTTGATCAGAATAGCTCCTACCGATTTAACACATTAATTAATTTAGTACGTATCCCATTTAAATAAACTTACTTTAAATACATGTTTCCTTTTGGAAGAGTTCCCTTTAGTTTCGTTTATACCCCCCACCCCCACCCCATGCAGGAGGACCCTCAAGGCTCACCTCCCAAGTTTGTGACAGTCGGCTCACAGAGGCAGTGTTGAGACCCATCACAATAGCAAAGAAGGAATTCAGGTTTCTCTGGGCTTTGCAGCTATGGAATAAAAGAAAGCAGAAGGCCCTTGAGGCAGCAGCCTTTCCCCAGAGAAGCACAACAGATAAAGCTGAAAAGACTCCAGGTCACGGAGTTCCATCTCTAGGGAGGGCTGAGCTCTATTTTCCAGCCTACACCTCCCTGCCCCCCCACCCCGGTGAGAGGGTGGTGTCCCCTTCACTGTTCCTAGCAAAGGAACCCAAATATTCCATTTCCTCCTTACCTTAGGGAATGGAGTTGTGCTCTTGCTTTCCTTTGGACATTTTAAAAGATTCAAATCCTTTTTAGTCTGTTCTGTTTGCATTTACAGTTTCAACTGAAAACTCTCTTGAATTCATGCTTCTTTACATACACTACATCTCATGAATAACATTCCTCTCACCCACCCCTTTAGTTACTATATTAAGTCTATATTTAAAATGTGGGGTATATTATAAGGCTACGGTCTCACATTTCTCACTGAAAGAAGAAAAGAAATGCAAAGCAAAGTGTGAAGCTCCGTTCATTCTGTAGGGCCGTCTGTTCTGTGCAGCACTAATCATCTTCTCTAATTATGAGGTCAAACTTCCACTAATTTTCAGAGTTGGTTGGTGGGGCAGGGTAGAACAGAGGGAGTCTGGGCTTCCAGGTCAGATAAAACAGTCTGAGAATTCCAGATACTCCTTTATCTGGGGCACATTAGAAAACTTCTGAGGCAGGTTTTAAAATGAAGAAATTACCATAACTTGATAATTAAATACAAACGCTCTTAGCAGTAAACCGGTATGTAGTGTATGTTACTTTAGCTTCTTTTGAATGCTGTCTCTTCCATAGGGTGTCTACCAATGTCTCAAGTGGAATTTGGGAAAGGTGTCTATAACTCTGTATTCTGCTTTTGTAGTTACACACCATATTATAGAGTGTGTAATGAATTCATCACTAGTATTATTAATGGCTATATAACATTTCATCAAAGCCTATTCCATAACTTGTTTACTTTCTCTCCTACTGTTGACATTTATTTTCAATTCCCTCAAGATTTATAGAGTACTGCAAGGCTGTCTGTTTCACATAACATTAATCATCTCCTTTTATTATGAGGTCAAAATTCCTCGTTTTCAAAGTTGGTTGATGGGGCAGGATGAATACCTTTGCATATAAAAAATTTACTGTATTTATAATGATTTTTAAAATTAAGTTAGACTTCCAGCTATTACATGATTGGTCACAAGCTATTATGTATTCAATGGCTTTTGGTATGTAGTAAAAATTTCTGTCCCCTGAAACTATACTGATATCCAGTTACACAGGGAGTATGTAAGAACATCTATTTCAGAATCAGGAAAATGGTTTGGGCTGTTAAGAGAAGTAGTAGACAAAGCTGGTTGTGCGCTGTCCTGCTTGCCCTGGCTGGTCCTTGAGCCAGCCTCCTGGATGGAACAGTGCACATATCCAGCTGGGCCTGGGCTCTGAGGCAGTGAGGTTTTGGCCTGAAAACTGAAAAGGTGATGCTACCTTCATGTCTAGTGTCCAAAATATCTGGCACACACACAAGTCTGGCTGAATCGCCACAGGGCAGGATTCATCCCTCCCACAGTCTTCCTGTTCAGCTTTGGACTCTGCCTTAAGATCCCATAACTCAGTTGGCTCCTTCTTTTGGTTTCTGCAGCTTTCTCCTGGGTGGACCCTGTTTCACATATTCTAAGATTAAAATGAAACAAGATCTTTCTACCTGTTTCTGAGAGTCATTGCTGTCTAAAAGCACCGTTCTTGTAGCTCTACTTATCTTTGCCATTCATTCCCTCTCATTTTTTACCCTTTCTGTCTCAAAACAGCCCTTGAAAGTTGGCACAGTGCAACCAGCTTGAATGCACCCCGCCCTGTGCTGTATTTATTTGAAGTGCTAGGCTCCTCTGCTGAGGCCCAGCATCAGTAAAAGCAGCTCATTCCCGCCAGAAGCACTTTGGCTGCTGCTCTCTTTCTCCCAGGTGTTCTCACAGTCCCACAAGATGTAGGCCCACTTAGTTCTGATACCCCCCCACTGGTCATTAGGGTCCTGAAGGTTAGTGTGTATGTCTATTTCACTTTTACATTCTGTCCATTACCCAAATTAAAGTGATTCAGATAGCATTTGCTGGATTTGAAAACCATACTTTTTGGGAAATGGCTTTACTATTTTTCTTCACTATAAGAAGGTTTATTGTTTTCATGCTGAATCATTTATATGGAATCTTATGTATGACTCTCATCTTTTAAAAGCTCCCTATAAATAATTCTTTTGGCTTATATTTCTTTTTTAGAGTTTATCCTTTATACTTAAAAAAAAAAAAACAACCCATACATATATAACTAACATCTGAACCTATAAACAGCAAAAAGAAATTAATATAGACATGGTTTGTCTAGAAGACAAATCAATACAGTATATAAATTGGATACCATTCTGGTCTGGAATCCTCTGTCATCGAGGTTCATTCATTCCACTATAGGAGCAGACATCTGATACTAAATATTCTGGTTTAGCAAACAGTCCTTTGTCTATGTGAGAAAATAAAACCCACTCAAACCACAGAGGTGGGGGAGGGGATGGTGAGAAGGAAAGGAACATGAATATGCAAATAGGATGCCTTAGGCAGGGAATACACTTCGTGATCATGGAAATTACTGTTTTCCCTTGGTTATTCCTACTAGTGTGATTATAACGAATTTAACTCTATGTTTCTTTTGGCATTCTACTCCAGGATCTGGGGGTAGAGACCAGTATAGTAAATAATTCAAGAGTACGGAGCTACATGGAGAAGATGTGAATATATTTTATTTCCCTGAGGAGAGACAGAATCTTATGCTAGGAACTGAGCTATGTGGTGTGTCATTTTACTTCTCAGGATATTAATATTCACTTCTTTAAAAAACCAGATTTATATGAAACTTTTTGATCCAATGAGCTTCACTTTTAAGAATTTCATAGGTTCTTATGAAATACACTGACAAAAAAAAAAAAAAAGAAGAGTCTCTTCCATAAAAAGTCCAAGATTTAAGCATATCAGTTCTTTATCTGCTTTCTCAACCCCACCAAATGCCAACTTATTTCTTGCCTTAGGAAACAAAACACCCTGCTTCTGGGTTTCCTCACCTACAGTTGAGTCTAGATCAGCCTTCGTGAGGTGCAAGCATGACCCCACTGGTCTTCTGCACAAAATAATGTAAAAATAAACTATTAGATATATATATAAAAAAAATCCCCAGTTTTCATTCTTGTAGGTGATTAAAGAATGGCAAATTTTCTTGTAAGCTGCAGGCGTACAAGAAAGCTACTGACTTTGTAACTGGCCCAAGCTCTTTAATCTGAAGTTCAACAACCTTTCTAACAAGGTCCCAGATTCCTTTGCATGTCCACCTCCCACAAATCCCCCTTCACACTGGCCACATTATAGGAGGTTCCTTTTCCTGAGCACATGTTCTGTGGTTTGATGTCCAATAAGAACATATTTTTGAATTTTTACCCATCATACCTATCCGGAACTCAAATACTGCCACAAATGTTTCTCCTCTCTCAAATGCCTATTCTCTTCTAATTCTCCTTTCCCACATCCATAACATGTGCACTTTGCTACTTCTGAAGCTACCGACAGAACTTCACCTCATGGCAAGGCACTGCTCTATTTCTGAAGAGCTGTAGTGCTCCCTTCCCACAACTGAGTATAAACTCCTCGAAGGCAGGGGTTTGGTGTAGGCCTCAGTGAAGGCACTTCCCGAGAGTACCTTGCAAAAACCTTCACATGAGTGAACAATATTTATTTCCTGAATATATTACACTAGCATGTACTTGAAAACTACTTTGAAAGATAAGATGAAATAAAATGGGAAGACTGGCAGGAAGAAGCAAGTGGGAAGGACTTTAATTCATGCTGCCTGCTTCTGTTGGGAAACAGTGCCAAAAGCAGGCTAAGGATACAAATCTGGTATTTTATGAGCTGCTTCCAGCAAGTTACTAAAATGTCATTCAACCAACATAACTGAGTCACTGCCATTTACCGAATTGCATGCCAGGCATCCAAGAAACAATGACTGATTAGAAACATCCCTGTCCTCTGGAGGCTAGTGAAGGAGCCCTTTATAAATGGGTGAGTTTAACAAATATAATAAAGAAATTTAAAAAATGAAATAATCATGTTGGGGGTGTTTAGGCGGTGGTGAGTAGCAAACTGCATTTGACAGTCAGGGATAGTTTCGGGAAAAAAGCAAAATTTGATCTAGGTGTTAAAGAACAACAGCAATTGTTCTAAGAATGCTGAATGTAGAAGTAGCCACACCTAGCTCAAAACACTCATCCAGACTTGGAGGGCAGTGTGTCAAGAACAGGCCTCCACAAGATGTTCAGAACATGCTTTCTCCCAAGGTAAATCATCTTGCCATGTGCATTAATTGAGTTGAACTTAGGTGAGACCCTGCAGCTTACAAGAAAATTTGGCACTCTTTAATCACCTACAAGAATGAAAACTGGGGGATATATATATATATGTATACATACACGCACACACACACATATACGTATATATATGTATATACACACGCATGTATACATATATACGTATATACACATATATGTATACACATATACACATACATATATGTATATACATATATGTATATACATATATGTGTATATACATATATATGTATATATATATAATAGTTTATTTTTACATTATTTTGTACTTTTTTTTCACCTCAGTTGTAATCCCCGTGGGTTTCCCATCACCAAATCACCCATGTGCCATCACCATAGTCCAGTGCACTTCCCTCTCCCTACCATTTTTTATCCCATTCCCCACTCCACCCTCACAAAATGTCTCTGGTATATGGCTATTCATTATTTTTATTATTTTCTTGCCTGGTCCAATATAAAAACTGGGGGATTTTACCTCAAATGTGATATTTTACAATCATCCTTCTTTTGTGGAAACTAATGTTATGGGTGGGCAGGCATCTAATTACAGAGAATCAGGTCTTCATCACATGGGCTACCCTCTCCCTGTCATGTGAATGCCCCTCCTTTTGCCTACTGACTTTAGAATCTCATCCATGGATTCGTCACACTTACGTAAGTAAAACTGTTCTTTTCTCCCACTGGTCTGTCTGACATTAATTTGGTTACTCAACTAGCTGGACAAGAACCGAGGGAGCAGGAGAAAATTTCCTTCCTGTCCTTCCACATGCATGGAAATCACAAGACATTCAGAGCGGCTGCAGCACAGCAAGCACACAGTGGTTGAAGCTCAGGGTAAAGTGGGACCAGTGAGTACGGGGCCTGCTAACGAGTTTGCAAAGTTCATACAGTGGGTATCAAGGAGCCAGCATTCTAGAATGCATGTGACTTTCAGTGATTCTCATCTCATATCAACTGCCCCCATTTTTCTAGTCCATAATAGCTCACACAACCACACTGTAATTTAGTTGAGGGATGGGATATGCTTGTATTGCCTGCTTACTATTTTCATAGCAAAGAGCAAGGTGCTTTGGTCTGGAATTTTGACATTTACTTGTTATCAATAAATACATCAAATGCAAAGATATACATACTAAAGAAGAGACCCATCAATCATTTGGTCACTTAATTCAATATTACACCCTAACCCTTTTACCAGCACATGATTAAAATACACTGTCTCAAGGAAAGGAGATAAACAGCAGTTCTCTATCCACTTACTGAGCAGCGATTTTGATGAATTTCTTCACCAATTGCACTCGCTTGCCCAGCTGGCTGCAGAGCAGAATCTCTGTGGCCACCCAAAGCTGGACTTCATTGCATCTCTGGAGCAGAAGGCTGAGATTCGCTGTGTGCTCCCCACTTCCTTGTCTGCTGAAGGTGAAGTAAATCAGCTCTTGCTGAAAGAAAATGTATTCATGCCAGCGTTTATTTTTAGCACATTCAAAGTCAAGTTGATATAAATCTCACTGGATTTTAAAGTCTTAGAGATGCATCCTGAAAGAACATTCACTTAGAATTCTATACAAATGTAATTTTTCAGAACATGATGATGCCGCCTTTACATGAAAATCTAAAGCATTCTAAGTTTAAATCATAGGCTGACTCAAATCCAAGTTTGTTATACTGGCAAATTCAAGTAAAAATGAATACTGTCAACCAGTGCTTATTACGCTGCACAGTAGATCCTCATAGGTGCAGTGCTTACATCAGGGTTCTCAAAATCTTCTGTGAACTAGGATCCTGTGGAGGCACATTGCTGGGCCCTGCTCTCAGGGCTTCTGACACAATAGGTCTGTGGTGGGCCCCCAAGTTAACATGTCTAACAAGTTCCCAGTGTGCTGGTACAGGTCTGGGTGAACAGGTCTGGTGAACACTGAGAACAACTAAGGTACTGACAAATCATAAACAGAAGGAGAATGAGATTAAGGCTATGTCCTAATTTAAAAATGCAAATAAGATCAGTGACTATATGGACTGACTGAAGATATTGAAAGGATATTCCAAATTGAAAGTGAAGCTCCAGAGTCGCTAAGTTGGACATGAGTTGCTTCTTCAGAAGAAAAGGCTTTTCCTACAGAAAGATCTCACTACATGGCATAACAGATGCAACATATGGTGGCTCAGAACTGTTATATTTTTCATTTCCTGATTTCTGTGAGCCCTAAATATATTAATTGTCAGTAGCATTTTGCCCATGTCAATTATTTTATAAATGTTATACACTGTCAAGGGAAAAGTTGATGGACATAAAAATTCGAACTACATTTCAATATTTTCAAAAAAGTTATTGAAGTTTTGCAGCATTGTCTAAATTTAAGTAAAAGAACATGTATGTGTGTACATAAAAGTTTATGATTCTTATATAACTACAATGACATTTATAGAGTTAAGAATATCAAAAGTATTAGATGTAAGATGACTCCATTACCCCCATGAATACTTCATATATACATAAATACACACATATACATATATAAATATAGTGTATTTATACTACATTAAACAAACAATTATAGGAACAAATAAAATATGATCATGTATTTTGATTTTCTAGATTTAGGACAGTCTTTCAATATAATTGAAGTCCCTAAATATCTTTGAGGAACATGTCCTAAATATATATACTTAAAACTAGATGATGGATCTTTTAAAAAACCCAGTGGTACATGTAAACATTCTTTTAAAAATTCAGCTAACATTTATTTTATCTTAAGCAAAAGCAGTAACATTTTACCCTTCACTCTGTACTTACTTCGTGAATTGAATTGAAGAGGTTCCAATCAAAATTCATTAATTCCAGAGCAAGATCCCAAGTGTTCATTCCCAAAATCCTCATTGACCTTTGCTGTGATTCCTCATTTTCTGCAAATGGGTTCTAAACCAACAGACAGAAGCAAAAGGATCCTCAGTAATTCTCAAATGTTTGGCACTGAATTGGCACCCTGTAGAAAGGCACTAGAAGCTCAGATTAGAAAAGTAATCTTGTCTGAGTGCACTTAATATTTTCCCTGGTCTGTTCACCTTCAGTGAGTTACAGCAAATTTAGGAAACAGCCTTGGAATCAGTAGAATGTGATCAATGACACTTCACTGAGTTAGCCTCCCCTTCCCTCTTATACACATACACACACACACACACACACACACACACACAAATCTGATTATAAAACACCACCCTGACAGGCAGCATAATGAAAGTGAAAGCCCTGAAATCACTCTGGCTTCTGGTAAGAATTAATGTGCCAGGAGGGTGAGTATAAAAACAAACAAAAGAAATGTCATGGTGCACTTCAATAAAAACAGACATGGCTTTTACAGGAAATATGTTTAACAAGTCTTGTCCCAGGTACATATGTACAAATTTTATTAAAATGCTGTGAAAAGTAAAAAAAAAATTAAGCAGGAAATGAAAAAATACAAGTTAGCTCATTTATACCACATGCTGGATGATTAAGTGTCAGTTGCTTTCCTGACACAAACAGGTATGAGTTTGGCAACAGTATTTCCTTAAAATCTGGCATGAAATTATGAAATGGAACCACAATTTAAAATCTACTGTCACTGTTAAACCTAATTAGAATCATCTGGCATCTTTTGAAAACACTTGATATTTTCTAATTAAATATGAATTCTCCCATTTGAGTTGTTGACCTTTAATTGTTAATGATAAAATAGTTAACACCAACAACAAAAGAATGAGACTTTACAAAAATAAATGATATAACAGGAAAACAAGAATCTCTTAGATCCCAAATGCTAACCTCTATTTCAAATGTCAAAATAAGTTATGTGCATTTTAGCAAACTGGTACAACCACTATGAAAAGCTGTTTGGAGGTTTCTCAAACTGCTAAAAATGGGCCTTCCATACGACCCAGCAATCCTACTCCTAGGTATCTACCCAAAGGACACAAAAACATTCACTCAAAAGGACACCTGCACCCCCGTGCTTATTGCTGCTCTATTTACAATAGGGAAGATGTGGAATCAACCCAAAAGCCCAAAAATAGATGTCTGGATTAAAAAGATGTGGTACATATATACAATGGAATATTATTCAACAAGCAAAAAAGACAAGTTCATGATTTTTTGCAGTAACATGGATGGAGCTGGAAGTGAAATAAACAAGAAAGAAAAAGAAAAGTATCAGATGGTTTCATTCATAGCAGGAGTGTAAGGGACCAGGAAAAAAAAAAGTAATTGGAATAAAGAAAAAATGAAAAACAATGAACAACTATAAACCAGAGACATTTTACAAGAGTGGAGAGGGGAGCAGGATCAAAACTGGAGGAGTGGAAAGAGTGTGTGGGACTATGGTGATGACACACAGATGAACTGGTGGTGGGAAGTCCATGGGGATTACAACTGAGATGAAAAAATGCACAAAATGAATAATGATGTAAAAATAAATAAGTAAAAAAATAAGTTATGTGCATTTTAGAAGTTCTGCATTTATAAAAGTTTTCTAATAAAAAAAAGACAAAAACACAAACTACTAATGATAAGACCACTACACAACTTTTCCACAGATTTGATTCTCTTCAGTCCAAGTACAAACAGTCCAAGAGTAGGACACTGTTAAGGGTGGCCTGAATGAATTCCACACAAATGCTGAGGGGAGGGCAAGCAGAATTTCTCAGGGGCTGGTTTGGTTAGGCTGGGATCAGCCACAAGCCATGGTTTATATGAATAACAATAAGGTATATACTTAGGTAGACATTTTCTTATATTTGGACTAAAAATAACTTACAGTATGTGTCCTACTCTTCACCAAATTCTTTTCTCAGTGCTATCTGGTGTGTCCCATTGTTATGAACCTGTTACATGGGAAGGTTGAAGATGAGCCACCCTTCAAGGGATCAGTGGTGCACTCACTGTTAACCAAATGGAAGGAAACAAAGGACATAAAGTTTCCTTCTCCTTAAATCTTGCAAAGTATGTTCCTCTGTTAAATCTCCATTGATCCACCAAAAGAAGAAGAATGGAATTTAGATGGCATAGAGAGGGAGTTCCTTCTCTCAAGGACTGAGTTAAGAAGAGTTTAGAATTCCTTAAGTTGGTAGTGCTATCTGACAAGTGTATTGTTAGCTGAAGAAGGGAACATACTTTTCTACCATTCAAAAATATGCTATGAGTCTGACATTTGTGTGTGTGTTTCAAGTACAAGGTTAAAGGTCCTTACCAAAGTGTCAGCCAGGTCTTTCCGGTAGACATATATTCGACCAGATGCTTCAAGAGATTTGGAAATGGCCAGCTCATTTGGCTGAAGTTCATGCTTTTCTTTATATATATATATATATAAAAAAAGAGAAATCAGAAAGGGAAAGACAGGAACAGCAGTACGTATATATATATACATATAAGACACCCAAAGAGTAAAACTTGCCAAAGACAAATATTTAAAAAGTAAATCAGATAATAAAGTAGATTCAATTCTGCATACTCCATACAATGACAGCAGTGACTCATAGACAATGCTGCCCTTTCTCCATGATGTGGAGTCTCTGGAATGCTTTCTTACAGTACTTAGTCATCCTTTAACACACAGCCGAGGTTAGGGAAGAGAGCAAAATCCATAATCCCATCACTCTAAGTTACTATAGACAGTAATACTGATGATATTTGGGTATATTTTTGTTCATATACTTATGTTTGTATACACACACAAACACTCTTATTAATATACACATATTCATAGTAATAGATATATATATATTTGTAATTATTCTATATATGGTTTTATATTCTGATTTTATTGTGAGCATTTGTCAAAATTATTTATACGTCAAATTTAATTGGTTCCATAATAATTCATTATGCCATCATTTAGTATTTTCTCTATTGAACATTTAATGGCTTCTAATTTTTTGGTCATATAAATTAGGTCATAAGATATATGCTAAGTACTAGCACAGGGTCTGGCAAATAACAGGAGTTTGATAAATGGGATCTATTAAAAGAGCAGTCATAGTATGTATTTTTGAAGTCAACATCCTTATGCTTTTATCTTTGGTTGCTTATAAATGACTTTCTTAAGACTCATTTCTAAGAGTGGAATTACTGGGTCAAAGGGAACAAGTAATTTCAAAGTTTTTGATGTAACTATCAAGTTGCTTTCCAATTCTTGTTTTTTAGAAAATAAACCAACAAACACCTAAAAGTAGGACTAAAACTTGTACACTATACAACACTAATCATTATTTTTCTAAAACCAAAAATATACCCTTAAACTATATTTCTTGATGACTAGTGATACTATATTTATATATTTTTCTATTTTATTTCCTTTTATTGCAAATTGTTCCTATTCTTCAACCACTTTTTTTTTTCCTACTAGAGTTTGAACTCTTACACAATAGCTTCCTTCATAGAAAAATGTCTCCTTCCCAACTACAAAAAGCATACAGGAATCAACTAAAGCACATACTCTAGTTTATTACATTTTACTATAATCAGCATCTCTGAGGATAGCCATTGAGTTAATCAGCTTGATTGGGAATACAAACCCCCACAAATCTTTTCTAGATAACTTAATCAGTTTAAATGCTAAATTTTGTTTTGAACATTTCTGCTTAATACAGAATTTAGAACTTGCTTAATAGACAAATGATAATCTAATATATTCTTTAAGGCCTGACATTATAGAGATCGATAGTACTGTCATGCGGGCTATTGACATGTGTAGTAAATGGTCCCCTACAGCTGGGCTCTGAAGTTCTGCCACTTCTTCCCTCTTTGTGAAGCTAGTTTCTTGCAACCTTCTGTGTACCCATGTATACCTTAAATCTGAATTTATAAAAGCTGTTTTCTACTTGCTACAGAATATAATGACATTATCATGTGACAACAATTTTTTATTTGCTAAGCAAATTTTTTGTTATTTTCAAGTTTGTCACTGTACTATGTAAGACTAGAGCTGACAGAATTTTGCGCTTTGAATAATTGGGTCATTGTTATTACTAAATATACATACTTGCTTTGAGGTCAAAATAACTAGAAACCTACTGAAAGCTATATGAGACCATACTATTCCTTTTAGAAAAATCCAGGAAACCCTTAACCTGTCAACATTTTTAAACTTGTTTGTACAAACAGGAAATAACAGTAGATGTAAATGTCTTTTTATTTTGAAATAGCATTTAAAACATTAGTAACTGAAAAATTATGTAACTAGAGCATGGAATATATTAAACCTTTTTTTTTCTTCATAAAAATTTACTGTTTGGAGGATATCAAGCTGCAGAGAGAAATGCTCTCCACAAACAAAAGTACTAATTGATAGAAAGTGATGGCATGTTTCCAAATCCGTGGGATAATTTGAGATAAAATGATATTTCCTACGATGATTAGCAATGAGTCTACACACACTGGAACCATTGCCCTGATGAATCTAATAGAGTGTAAAAATGGTATTTCACAGCCATCAATTCCATGTTGGCTAGTAAAAGGGCTCCTCATTAATTTGCAAGTTCATGTGCAGCCCTGGGCTGATTCTCCCAGGGACACGGATCTCAGCTGTGTTACCAAGTTCACCAGGGTCCTTCCTTCTCTAGCACTGTCTGTCTGAGCAGACACTCAATGATTACTCCCCATAATGGTGCCATCGCGAGAGGTTAATGATGGCTTGATGAAGCTTGATATTGTTCAGACACATTTAATATTTTTTGTCACCTAAAATTAAGTATAATATATGCTTATAATCTGGATTACCTACACAATGCTATTAAAAATCCAACTATTCCCTGGTTAAAATCAATGTAGTCCACATGTTTCTCAATGTTTTACCTTTTTTTCCTAGATGATGTTTTGATGGATACAGAGTTAATTGAGCCCTGGGAGAGGGAGGAGAGGCTTTCATTTGTAAGACTTATGGAGTGGGTTGTATCTTTTTGCACATATTATTCACTAGCTTGGGGGCTATTATATCTGCTTCTTAGTAACAAGTAATAGAAGGAATATTCTGTCACATGATATTTGAATGTCCAGTGTATTCTGACATTGTTCTCTTGACTCTAGAGTGATAATACAGGGTAAATAGGAACAGCTTTTCGCTGCTCCCCCTCAACCGCCTGCCCCCTCTCTAGTTGATTAGTTCACAGAATGCTCCTATTTTTCAACTACTGACTCTAAGCCACTTTCTTTGTATTTTTCCAAGGGTTAATGAGATATTAAATAAAGATTGTAAGCTAGAAAGGAGACCAGTGACATTGCAAGCTGACAGGCTCCAGTGAAAGCGAAGGGGTCTATTCAGGTCACAGAGATCAATAGTGTCAGCTTGTAATCTGTGTGATCTTATTCAAAACAGACAATAACCCATTCTCTGAGGATAAATAAAGCCCAACAGAAGGGAAAGCTAGAATTAGGTTTCACACCCCACCTCCACCTGAAGGAACACTGCCTAGGAGTTTTCAGGGTATTGCAGTTTTTATTTCCTTCAGGAAGTACTCTTTAAGTATTAAATCATCACAATGATGACCAGTTCAAGTCTGCGTTCCTTTTTTCTTTGTCAAGTAATTTCATCCTTTAGCAATTTCCCCAATTAATTTAAATATGAAAATAGAACGCTTATCTAGAGTACAAAATATGAAAAGCTTTATAATAAATTTCAAAACACTGGTGTGCCGCTCTATTCAGGTCTTTGGGAGGAAATTCAGTATCAGCAGTACCCAACTGTTGCCATGGAAACACCTTTGGGAGGCGGCTTATTGTTACCTTGGTCATCCTGCTGCGGGTGGACCCAGAGGGCCTGAACTACACATCTGCCCAGCAAAAATGTCACCCCACTCCTTTTGGAGGAGACCCAGTTAAGGATTAATATTCAACGAGAGAAAATAATTTACCCCCAGAGAATGTGACTGCTACCAGAGCCAGATCCTCTTCTGCATGCTGGATCTTTTCTGCCACAACTTTCAGGATCTCTTGAGCTGTACTGGAAACTTTTGCCTTCACACTGACATAGGAGTGCTCTGTTATATACACGTGGCAAAAAACTGGACAAGGCAAAAACAATTGTTAATAAATGGGGAACCGTGGTGATGAAGAGCAGACTTCTCCACATCAAGGCATCCATCTCGATGTTTTCTTAAACTTAAAATGTACACAGCCAGAACTACACAGTGATGGATGTACATGGGGGCCTGACATTGTGCATACAAATGTGTGAATGCACAAAATGACACAGCTTTAACAAAGTAACCAAGCTGATAACTAGCTTGGCCAGTAAGCAGCTTCCCTGCACTGTAATGAGAGACCCGTATCCTCCAACTGTGTTCAGTGTATAGAGGACCAGAACACAGCACAGGGAGAGCTCTAGAACACAAGCTGTGTGTATGAGCCCCTTCTTCAAGGGTTATTGTCATCCCTCAGAGCAGTAGATTAAAATGCCTAACATATATATTTCTATTTTGCACACCATTTCTGGACAGTTACAATGGTTCGATCCAAAATAGCCCATTTTGCTATTAGAATTCTCATAAGCTACTTGAAAATCTGTCATTTGCTATGGTTCTTGTGTTTAGCCTTTTTAATCATTTAAGAATGACCTCCCTGATCAAAGTGGTGGTGAGCTGAGTTTCCAAATACAGGCCACTTTTTTTATCCTTTTTAATATCCTTTTTTATTGTCTGAAGTGCCAATAATTATTATGAGGACACTGTCATTTTCAGGGTGAACAGGTCCTAGAAAAAAAATTTTCCTATGATTTGACAGCAGGAACTGTTTTAAAGCGATGGAGATAACTGGCACATTATTTGTTTCATATATCAGTTATTCTGATAAAACACTAGCTTTTTCAGAAAAGACAGGATGATAAGCTATTATTCTCTTTTGTATTGCAAAAAAAAAAAAAGTGTAGCAACTTGAGAAATTTCATATGCAATTTAAATGACACTACAAAAAGAAGCCCAGGAAAGTCTTCATGGAAATGCAAACAAGACAAAAAACAAACTACTAGTTTGTACATATAAACCTCAAAGAAAATATGCCACTAGAAGGCACTGAGGCATTTAATTTGGTTTGGCTGGGTGTGTCACAAAAGCCACAGCATCTAACAAATAGCTGTTTTATGTGTTGTCAACAAACTTGTAAGAGACAAAAAAGCTCTTTTCCTGCGTTAGAAAAATGGAACTTTTAAGCAAGGCAAATATCTGGTGCAAAACTGCTAGATAGGAGGCTGATTGTGCAGCCTGCTGAAAAAAGTCACGAAAGGAAAAAGAGGCAAAGGATCTTCAAATAGTAACACTGAAATTCAGCTTGGAAAATTAAGCTATAATGGGCAAGGAAGGTCAGCAACCAAGGAGCTAGGTAAATTAATTTCATTTGCTCTTTTATTTACTACAGATGACACCCTAGAGCTCCATACAAGTGTAATGTAACAGTATTTTGCTGTGGAAGTGTTCACAATGTTAAGCAAATATTAACTGTTCACACTTAAGAATTGCAGCACTTGGAGAAAGGCCATATAAAAGGGAAAGTCTTGACGTCACAATAGTGTGAACATTTTAATTGCTGTTTCCTGGCTCTGCTTAGGCTTTGACTCAACCTTGACCCAAACAGGAGAAAATCATTTCTAGTCCCATTATAAAATATTCACAAGGAAAAGCACATCAACACCACAGAGTTCTAAAAAGATATTTCCCCTGTACTGACCTGAGTTGCCATAGCAGCCTTCCTCAGGATGGGGCACCAGTCTTTTTGTCACCCACGAGCATGGCTTGAGGACACACTGAAGTGGCCCTGCCCCACACAGCCATGCCCAGGGTGACTTTTGATAGCCCATCCTGCCTTTTATTAGCCTACGAGATTTTCTTCTCTCAAACCTCAGGGATTTGACGCACCCAGACCCCAAGAACACTGGCTTTAGAGGTCTTTCTACTAAGTCGTAAGGGGCTGAGGCTACAAGGGGCCCAATGGAAAAAAGAGGTAGAGTTTCCAGGCCCTTTGGTGCCTCTCCCCCAGCATGGAGAGAAGCTTTTTGTAGTCTCCTTTCCTTCCTTCCCAAGTGAAAATGTTCTAGGTCCTCTGACACTATTAACTCATCAAGAAAATTGTAATGCTCAAAGCAAGAAAAAAAACAACGATCATATTTGATGTTAATGTGCTTATCAGAGGGGTGTGACAGCTGGAAATGGTTAAAGGAAGGCTGATGCATTAGTGTTGGAGAAAGGCTGTGATGAATTGCTACTCCACCCACCCAAGCCCTCCTTGGAACCATACTCACTTTCCTCTGTTTCAGTCACAGTTCCTCTAAGCTGGAGCCAGTTCTCCTTAAGACTGAATTGGTGGAAAAGGGCTTTATTCTGTGAGAAGGGAGAAAAGAACAATGAATGAATATATTCTTGCCCTTTGGAAAACCACAGCTGTTTACAATGTGTTCCAAGAGAGGTAGCCAATTTAAAAAAAAAAATATGAAATCCACCCATGCAATCTTAGAGGAATAAACTGGGAGTTGCCTCTATTAGTGCATGTGAGAGTGGAGAGTGTGAGCAATATGACAGACCTGGGCCAAAGCCAGTAGCAGGCAAAAAGGTCCTTATAGTTACTTTCTGCAATGTACTAGGAAATATCCACATGTTTTTAACCTCTGGATATTACACACATGCATAGATTTTTCTGAGAAAATCATCATTTGCCCAATCCAATGTCAACCTTACTTTTAAAGCAACTTTAAATGGTTTCATACTTCTGTTGCAGTACAATCTTAAAACAAAAACATGTATTATAGGTCATAATCGCCCACCTGATCCATAGCTTCTATAAAACTTGTGCCTGATGTCTAATTTTGTGTTTCTCCTCTCACGCTAATTAAGGAACATATTCATCTCTCTGTTGTGTTGAAAGATGCCATCTTTAAGCTCTAGCAGTGAGGATGCTTGCCTGGATTTTTTTTTTTTTTTGCATCAGCGTTTTCAAATTCAAATTTATATGACTCTAGGGATACTAGGAACACACAGACTCCCAGCATGAAAGCGTCAAGTCAAGGGCACATGGCTGAATACCAGGCCACACCAGCACAGGGAAGCAGTGGCGAAGCAGGGAAGCCGCAGCCCTAGGCTTCCTGGCCTTGCCCTTTGCTACTTGTGGGATTATTCATTTTAACTATGAACAAATGCTAAGTGAGGCAAGACAAAGTCTCCAGACTTAACACCCATCCCATTCAGCCACAGAAGGGTCTGCCTTACCTTCTTTTGTGGTGAATATTCATCTACAGTGCTGAAAGCAAGAAGACAAGACGTCAGGCTTTGTCTCAACCCCAGAATAATGCAGTTATTGTTACAGAGGACTAATTTTTAGTCTTCTACACTGGGCAGAGGTTTTGCGTTTCTAACAGTTAAAACAGCACTCATCAGTTTATTATATATACTACATTTGACACTGGGCTCTGGATTTCAGGTGAACCAGGATGAAAAGAAGCTATCTACTCAACAGGTGTGTTTTGCTTTCTACCCAAGTCCAGGAAGGAAATGGATTTATTCACTTTATTTTCTCATACACTGATAGATTTTAAGTGGCATTATTGTCATTCAGATATCTACATAAGTCAGCCAAGGTGCATATTTTCCATAATGTCTCCATGTGTGGGAGAAGTCTGTAGGTCCCCCTCTCATCTTACTCCATCACTACCCCCTGACAGGTACCATCTGAGGCCACCAGAAGGAATCAGCGTTGCAGCCAATTTCACGTGTCATTAGGAAAACCACAGTCAAAGACATCAATCTTGTTCTCAGAAACACTTTCCCCTCAATTAGCACAGTAAGGTAGAGGAAAAATACTTGGGGTTCACAGTTTATTCCAGAACCTAGGGATATTTCATAACCTTAGATCAAAGTGACAACAATAATATCCTAATATCATTTTCTCATTTTAATCTTACTTTCAATGTTATATAAGTTTTTGACATGGGGCTATATTAGGTCCCATTACTGTGTTTAATGCAAACAAATGTATTAAACATGAATTAAAGTGTACCAACGGTAAAAAGTCTGCCTTAGGGCACAGTAACCTCCATGAGGGGAGTTAATTTATGTTAAGATTTTCTTTTTGAAACGTATTTGTTCATATTTTCAGAGTAGTCTTAGGCTATAGCATAGACTATAATAAAAGACTATCCAAACTCACCACAGGTACTTTTAAAATGTTGTCCTAAATTGTATCTCATTTTTGAATTTCTAAAAATTGAGATTTTCATGACTGAGGACTAAAGTTTACATGATTATTTGCTTTCTAAAATTAATTTACACAGACAATTAATTTGTAACAGGCTCTCTCTTTCCTAGTCTGATAAGCCCAAATTATCATTTTCTCTGAATAGTGCCTCTGTGACTGCTGAAATCTTAGCAGAAGTTCTCAACAAGCTGACAACAGATGTTTCATGTTTACTAAGTAGAAACATTGTAAGTCAGATGATAACTTTTTTCTTCAGATTAACTTTGTAGCTATGTCTGAAAACTGCATTATGATTTGATATTTTCATTTACTAAAACGTATAGGGATAAATCACAGTAAGGTCATACATTGCTAACTGGAAAGATTAACGATAAATTCACTGGGGCTATCTGTTTATGTCAAAAGTCAGTGAGTAAATGGTTTTCCATAATCTTTCTAAATTTATAAAGAAATCTCAAAGAATACTTAAAATTGAACTTTAAAGTGTTCTATGACTTGTGGGGAGCCACTTATTTCCCATTCCATTAGAAATAGCTATGAGCTTCCTAAAAGACAAATATTTACAATAAAAATGTTTATAATGCACTATATGTATCAAGATGCCCGCAAGTTTCTAGCACATTTGCTTCTATTTCATGCATTAGCTGTAATAAGGAAAATTAAGTACTTACTGACGTCGGTGCATTCCAAGAATCTTTTGAAATTCTTTCAGTTCTTTTTCAAGTATTGGATATTCATATACATCATCCAATACATTTCTGTATATGGTCTGGAGGAAAAAGAAAAATGGCAGATGAGTTTGTTTTTTGTCTATTTTGTAAGTCTTAAGATTCAGATAAAGGTTATCCCACCAGGAAGATTAGGAGGAATCCAGGACAATGTAGGTGGTCAACCCTTGTACCAATGAGATCCTGAGTGGCATTCCACCTTCTAATCCTCACTTAACTGGCATGGGACCTTACATCTTTTAGGGGCTACAGACTGGCTATGTTGGAAGCTTAGAAATCCCTGCCTGGCTACCATGCTTATTCTGTATTTTAAGAAAGATAATATCTATATTTATAATTTGGGGAAAATAAAAAATTGAATTAAATTACCCAAACGTTTTGACAATAACATTAGTCAAGAGTTGGTTAAACCAGGTTTGAACTTGGCATCTGAATGACACCTGAATTTGGAGTTCAACGTGGTATTCTTCATACATGGCAAACTTGTTTGAGGCAATTGCCTCTTCTGAAATACAACTCCTTTCTTGAATTATTCTATTCCTCCTTTGTGTTAATTTGCACTATATTACGGTTTTGATGGCCAAAAGAATCCTACTATAACTTATGTGCAGAGAATCATCTGTATTGAGAAGACATTTCAATCTATTACTAATATTAGAAAAATATATCGGTTTATTTAACCTCAAATGCAAATCTAGGTTAGTAACAATTTTATAAGTTAACAGCTCAAAACTCTCAAACTATATATCATGTCCTGAAAAGTTACATAATACATATTGTCAATACATAATATATGTATCTTTTTTTTTTAAAGATTTATTTATTTATGCATACAGAACTGGGGTACAGACCAGAGGTGCAGGGGTGGTGAGAGGCTTCACCAGAGACAGAGCGGGGAGTAGAGCAGGCAGATTAATTGAAATACACTGCTGAGGGGAGCAGCAGGTGAGAGAGGGGAGGTCTGCCACACCACGTGGGTCACCTCCAGGGCCAGGGATCGAACTTATGCTAAAGTGGCTTTAGCTTTGCAGTGCTGTGCTTTAACCTGCTATCTGTTGCGCCACCAGGGAGGGCCCAATACATATATATCTTTAAATAAATGTTTTATCCAAATATTATGTATATGGGACTTCTTAGATAAACATATATTGTCAAAAGATTAAATATCACCAAATTTTAAAGTACATTTAATTTTACCTTTCTTATTTCATTTACAATCAAAATTCCCATGACTTATAATCTTAAATTAGTTTAATTTTTAAAATAAAATTCTATATACAAATATCAGGTCTCAGACATCAAAATAAATTTATATATTCTTTTATAAAAAATATGAATGACTGCAACCTACAAATGAGATTATTGAAATATATACCTGAAATAAAAACAGTCGCTGTCATTAGAGACTATGTGGGAATATTAATTACCTTTAGAAACATTTTTGAATGCTCATCTTCATGTAACCAGTCCTTGTACAGAGCAATCCACTGGGAAACAAGATGCAAGACTTTACGCTTCCGACAAGGAACATCTGAGTTTTCTTCTTTGCCTTGATACTTCTTAGCAGAATAGGTACAAATGGTTAAGAAAGAATATTATATTGTTGAAAATTAAAATAAAAAGGAAGAGATCCACTTTTTCTTGTTTCTACAAAATATGCTAAAGGATATTTTCCAAAATAATCAAGTATCTAAGCCTTAATAGAAAATAATATGTTCAGGAAGATTAAAAGGTGTTCACTCAACAGAGCACAAGTGAACCCAGGGAAATGATTCACGCACACTGGAGGGCAGCCATGAAGAAAGAGGTTGGGTGACAGCACTCACTGTGGCAATGTATGGGCGGTGGCATGGACACCCCTCCTCCTGATGTCTTGGCACACCAGGAGGAATGTTCATTTTAAGGGTGGTGACCGTTCATTTCAAGAGAAAATCAGGCCTCACTACCTAGGTGGACACTATTTCCATAAAAGTTAGAATAGAACTATAGCAAATAACCTTTGTTTCTCAGGAAATTGTGTTCTGTAAAGCCAGTTACTTCTAAAGTCGCCCCAAATGAGCAGATTTCTAAAGCATAATTTATGATATGACCCAAATGATGACTCCCAGAAATTGACTTGAAAACGAGGATTGAATAAACATTCAAATGTAGGTATAAAGGACAATGGATTTTTACTTCCATTGAAATATTAAAAAAAAAAACCTACATGTTTTCAACCACTGTGTCCAGTTACCAAAATCATTATATATCCATTTAATGGACCAGTCTGTAATCATTAAAGTAAGGATCCAGCAGTACATTTACTGATATGGAACATTTACAGTATATTGTTGAACAGGAAAGAAGAAAGGTTGTTGAGATGATCCATTTATATTAATGATGCTTATTTATATGTAATAATTTCATTATCTGGAAAAATATATACTACAAGATAACCAGGGCTTCTTAAGCTAGTGAGATTTTAGAATACACAAATATTTTTTCTCACACTTATGTGCATTTCTCAACTTGCATATATTGACTATGTGTTAATGTTGTTAAAATTAAGTAAAAATAACGGCCTTAAAGACAATGTGTTTAAAGTCAAAAGAATGACACAGAAGTCTGGCATTTTCCAAAGTGATTAAGTGTTTTGTCCTGAAAAACTATCATTTCTCAGTATCTAGGACACATTAAAAGTTAACTAGGAAAAGGAAATGCTATGATACCAAATACAAGTAGGTTTTGGGCTTGTTTGGACAGGATTCTATATTCTTTATCACTGACATATAACTGTAAAGTAGGAATAGATTCTACATTAGGCTTTGTGGGCATTTTAAAATATAATTCAGCCACTTTCTTCCCTCACTGCAAAAATACACTAGAGCCAGCCGATTTCTTTGATTTCCACATGTGACATAAATTCAGGCAAAGACACACATTTGCTAAAGTTTTTCCATATCAAAGGAAAATACATGGATTTCTCCTATATAATTTCCATTTATGCAAATTTTTGTGAATATAATACTTCATTAAAATAAAGAAAAAATCTGGAAAATTCAGCAATATTATCAACTTCTTGTAGGTCAGTATATGAGCTTTCTATTAAAACTGCACGTACAATTCTATCATGATGAACCTGCAGAATAAAGCAACTTCAGTGTCTGAAGCTTCCACTACTCTTTTCCACTTAGTTACTGCCATTTATTTGTTTTAATTTTGTTTTCTTCCTTATAAAATACATTAGAAAAATATTACATAATTAAATTTGCATTTATATTATTCTGGTTTTCAGTATTGGATATATTCATTCCCTTGCATTTTGCCCATGCTAGAGTCTATTGATTTGGACATTTAGTTGGGGGAAGGGAATTGAGGAAGGACATTAGGTAAGAGTTATAACTTCAATGTAATGCACTGAACATTAGCCAATCTAGGGCTGTGAGCTAAATAATGCTATTTATGATGGTAAAAGTGCAAATGAATTAAATTACACTGCAATAAAAATATCCATCTCAGATCTCCAAACACAACATAAATGACTCTAATCTATAAATAACGTTTAAAAACAATGACAGAAAGACAACAAAAAATAATTTGTGCCACCCCTTAGAAACTGACAGTACTGGGATATGAGAGATATCTTGACTTAGATGTACACACACAAAAAAAATCTCAAATTAAATATGAATGTCTTCTTCTTGTTTGTGGTTTATAATATTTCGTAAAAGGCAGTATCTAAAAATATACATATATAGTCATAGAGGAAGATTCCTTAGCTCATACTTAGCTTTTCAAAATACTTCTAAAGAAAGAAATTGAAAACCTTGTAATTATCAGTAAATTTTATGGTAGCTAACAGTCCACTTGTAAGCTGTGACAAAAATTTGTCACTGAAATCTTCCAAATTCAAAACCAACTAATAATGCTCCAGAATGAGTTTAATAAACTAATTCTTATTAGTTTATTAGTTTATTTTATGTTTGTTATGCCCTATTTAGAATTTAAAGGTATTGTTTTAAAATGAATAAAAATAATTTATTTTTTTGAAGGCTAGAATGAAATCTTTTCCAGTTTGGTTGAATAAAATCTTGAAGTCAACAGTTATTGAACTGCCTCTGCTGCAGCTTCTTAAACACTATGAGGCACATAGCCCACTCGGAGACTTTGTGTGCATCACTGGGCTTAACTTCTCTGGCCTTTCAGTGTTTCTGTGCTGCACCTCATCTAGTTAGTGAATAAAATCACAAAGCTTCTTTAACTGATCATTAACCTTCTAATCAACGTCCTTCATTCTAAGAAAGCAAGTTGTGACAAAGTTCTGAGAAGATGAGAGTTGATTCCAGTATGCAGTGTAGACCTCCCATGCAGGGAAATGGCTCATCTTCCCTGGGACACTGGCCCAGAAATAGGATATCACATATGTACACATTTTGCTGTATAATCAGTCTGGCAATCAGTGACTGGCTGTCTTGTAACTAAGTTCACTTTGCATGTTAACTCTGGGGTCCTGACTCTGGGGTTTACCTAGGAAACCAGTTTACCTACCCCTTGATGTCTAAATTCTTGAGACAACACAATATAACAGTACAATGGACTCATAAACGCTAAAGCAGCAGCTCTGAAATTCCAGTTCCCTCATCTACTCTGTCTCATTTCATCTTTTATTTTGGATATCATTACATTAATATTTAACATATGCATGCTCTGCCTTGGGTTGAGTAAATTAAGAAAGGCACTTAATTCCTAATGTGACGCATCAGTCTGAGAGGAGGCCAATGCTGTGTTCCACAGGTAATGAAGGATATTGCCTTAGCAGCGCCTGGCACAAGTCGTCAGTTGTCATGAAGACTGTATATGTGAGGAGGAAGTCATCAAGGAGGGTCTCTGCAAAGACAACAAAACAAACACAAGGTCAACAAAAAGGTAATAAGAAGGGCAGCTGCTCCACAAAAACAGGGTAAATGGTGGTGGGAGTAAGGGGGGGGGTTTGAACAGAACTTTAGCAGCATTATTAGAAATAAAGATATTCTTATAGAGAATACCTCAAGCAGTGAGGTGTTTTTGGTCAGAAAGTTCTCTAAACCTACAATGCTTGCCATCTTACTGATCCTAAGACAGCATTTATATTTTTATTTGAAGGTGATATGGAAAACTAATACACAAATACTATGCTTCTAGAAATAAATTTTATAGGATTTTTGAAGTATCTACTCTAGTCATTCAATGAATACAGTCTGCATGTTCTAGCAAGCTGAGGCTCTCTAAAGTTATCTGCACAACTCTAGGGCAAGAACAATGGATAATAAAACCCAGAGGACACACGTGAGGTTCCAATATCTCGCAAATCATTGGGTAAGTGGTGAGAGATTTTTTTGCTGCTATGAAAGAGTTGAGTACAGTTAAAAACAGACACAGGTGTAAATATGCATCACAACATATTTCTTCCAGATTCCTATTCTACCCCTTCAACTAACAAAACCACGTTCATTTTATTGCCTCTTTGCCTTGAATGGGAATTGCTAAACAAACTCTGGCCTTGAATGCAATTTCCAAAATGATAGAAAAGAATATATTCAGAACTCAGAGATTTTTCTGTAATATCTCCTTATCTTGTCTAAGCTTCTTAATTTAAAATCCATTTTTACCATGCTTTAATTTCATATCTCTTACATTTTTTAAAGATTTATTTATTTATGCATATAGAACTGGGGTACAGGCCAAAAGTACAGGGACGGTGAAAGGATTCACCACACACAGAGCGGGGAGCAGAACAGGCAGATAGATGAAGTACACTGCTGAGGGGAGCAGCGGGAGGGTCAGGAGAGGTCTGCCTCGCCATGTGGTCACCTCCGGGGCAGGTGGGGATCAAACTCATTCGGAAGTGGCTTTTAGCTTCTTAGGGCAGTGCTTTAACCCGCTGCGCCACCAGGGAGGGCCATATCTCTTACATTTTAAAGATATAAAGTATTTAGCTATTTGAAATAGTGATAAATTGCAACAATAATGAGCTTGCATACTCAACAGCTTTTATACCGGCCAAAGTCTGCCACCATAAATGTGTAAGTAGAAATGATTGCCCGAGATAGAACTCTACAACTGTATGTTGAAGAATCTAAAAATTGCAGATTTTTAAAAAATAATCAGTAACATTTATTTTAAAGTTGATCAATTTGAAACAGCAAGATATTGTGTTTCTCAACATACACCTCTGAGATGTAAATGACATCCTCAGTGTTGTATCACTGTAGGGGTTAATTTATCTCTATATTTAGTTTGGTTGCAGAATATCAGGATCATCCTGATCCATGCCTGTAAGTGGTTGCAAATAGTAATTTTTTAAAAGCTGTTTTCTAATAGCAAAATATCCTTAATTCAAGTGAGCCAAAGGTGTTATGAAGAATAGCACTGTTTACTTATGATAAATAACAGTATTACTTATTAAAAAGTGAATGTGACAACTGTCATCTGAAAAGTAAACTAAACCTAAACCTGCAACGGTGTATCAAGCTGCAGTATGTTAACAGTCACTGGTCTAACTTGTTCCTGTATGGTAAAAACAAGCTCTGGGAGAGATAAGAATGGAACTTGCTGAGCATATACTTTAGTTCTGTACAAGTAGACTGTGGGAATGTGACTAGTTGTACAATTAAATGTGAGTGAACTCACGTAGCCTGCATGTATAGGAAGAGCTAAGACTTTTCTATCAGAAGTTCCAAATATATGTACCAAAACGCATAAATTTTATCTGCCCCTGAGGAAGGCAGGAGGGTTATGAGCATGGGTAGTTTCTTAGAGGCTAAATGGAATGTGTACATACATGGAAGAGCAAAATAATAATAATAGTAATAATGATGATGATGATAGTAATAATAATCTGCCCCAAACTAATTCAGCTGGCAGCACAAATTAATCACTGACCATCCGAAAGAAAATTTTGGTATATACATTTGATACTTTATGCAGTTTTTAAAATAGTTAAACAGTGGCATAAAGTCTGAGTCCTAAGATACTTTGTAATACAACTTGGAAAACTGTCACTTTATTCAACAGCTATATTTATAAATGCTAACTTTTCTCTGTACTACACAGGGTTGATGAAAATTCTCAACTTCTCTGATCTGATGAGAAATTGAGTCTTTTTTGCATTCAATGCTAGATACATGCTGAAAGAACTGGAGAGTAGCTTAGCATCTATTTTAGGGTTTTAAGTGGACCCTTGCAGATCAGAATCAACAATTCAGAGACTTCTGAGTGACAGCACAAAGAACCTCACACATTCAACATTTAAAATGCTTGCTGTGACATTCAGCTTCAGAATCTTTGGAATATTCTTACACTTAGTTAATTTAATGAGGTTGGAACTATTCTCTAATCAAGATTTGCTGCATTAGTAGCTAAGATTAAAAACCACACCATTAACTTTGACATAACCTGGCATTCCATTCTGGAACAGCCTTATATAATGAACTTAGTGACTATGAAGTGTCTGGATGGATGGTGGCAAAACCATTTGGCATTCAATTCAATTAATCAGCTCACATATGATAATACTGTTAAGGGCTTTGACCCAGAAATGCTTATTTCCCCCTAAGCTACCACCATATTTAATATTCAACGGCAGTTACCTAACTGCCTCTATGCCATAGAAATATTAATTAAAACAAAATCAAAGAGACAACATAAAAACATCTCCAGTTAAAATCCTAATGAACAGTACAGATTCCCAGTACTCCTAATTCAAGTATCTCTTTATATAAATATGAAATTGTTCAGAAAATTTCCTCTATATAAGCTTTGCTTTATTTTTTTCAGCATTGGTTATTTTCTTGCTTCACATGTAAGTAATTGAGTGATATAATCAAAATGACACAGTTCAAATAAAAGTGCATTTTATAATAGCCACGCTTTAAAAAGGCTGTCCCATTGGTATTTAGAGATATTTTTAGAACCACAATGGCCATATAAATGATACCCTGAAGACTATTAGCCAACAATAGTCATTTAGAAAGACTAGCAAATCTACTGGCATCCACATTAAAACACTAAATTATCTATTATATTATATAGTGCTTAATTAATAGTAATTTAAGATTCTAAGCAGAAAAGCACCTTTGTGTATAAAAGCATTTTTCATTTAAACAAATTCACAGTTGCTGTATACCCTAATATTTTGAATAAAAAGATATAGTCACTTTGAATTCTAACTGCAAACACCTCAGTATTAAAATACAAAAACTTCTCTTCAAAATTCTACTCATTAAATCAATCACCACATCTAATCCCTAATTCTTGGCTCATCACTGACAAAAATATTTGTATATTTTTGTGAATACCTCCTTCCCCCAAATAAAAGAATATTCTTGTAGTGGTCTTTTAAAATATAAGTACTCTTGCAGAATAAATGTAATGTGCTGATAACAAAACTGAAAGGCAGGTATTATTAGTTTCAAAAACTAAGTAACTTGACATAAAATATATCCATCTGCTGCCGAAGTTTAAAGTCTTGCTAGAAAGGACTCTACAAGTCCTAACTATAATTAACTATAAGGATGCCAAAATAAGACTTCTCCCTATCACTGGCCACTCATTTAGGTATAAGGAAAGAATTACCTATTTTTATTAAATTTGAGTTGAATGTATTTTTCTATTATTTATAAATTCAAATGTCATGTCAGTGTTATTTTAAGTGTATCAAGCACAGAAAGTTTCTGTTTTATTTTATTCTTTTTAATTATTATTATTTTTTTAAGATGTATTTATTCATATAGAACTAGGGGATAAGCCAGAGAAGCAGGGGCAGTGAGAGTCTTCACCAGAGACAGAGTGGAGATAAGAACAGGCAGATCAATGAAGTATACTGCTGAGGGGAGCAGCAGGCGAGACAGGAGAGGTCTGCCTTGCCATCTGGGTCACCTCTGGAACCAGGGATCAAACTCACACTGAAGTGGCTGCAGCCAGTTTATAGTGCTGCATTCTAGCCCAATGCACCACCAGGGAGGGCCCACCATTTATTTATTTTAAACACAAGTGTTTTTAGAGCATCCCAGTTCTGTGCCAAGGTGGACTAGTAATTGGTTTTATACAGATCCTTTTTATAGTGTACTGTTATGTAAATGTAATTCAATTAGAATAACTGATCTAAATGTTCCAAAAGGTCTAAACTTGCAGGTTTATTTTTTAAAAGAGAAAAACAAAACAAAAAACAAAAGTAAAACAAACAAAAAGCAAGTCCTGAAATCTAGAAATCATAGGTGTACTGTGTAGAATTACTTAGGAACAATTACTGAAATCTACATCAGTTATTCTTCAGGACTCATAAGCAAAAAGCACTGCAATAATGAAACCACTCATCTGTTAAAGTGAATTACTGAGAAAGCAAATGAAAAGAGTTTTGACAGACAACTGCCTACAGTAGTCATTTAATCTAAGTATGGTAATGTGAATATTCAACATTTCTCTGCTAACTTATATTCCCTAAAGTACTGTTAGCAGTTTTGTTTCACCTGTATTTCTACATCAGACGCAATGGAATTTAAGGCACTCTAAACTATATTTTACTTCACTTTTGTTTCACAGAGCCAAGACAAGCCTTTTACTTGAAAGGCCCATTACTGGTCCTAGAATGTTACAACCTACCATTATTTTTTAAGATGTACTGCCAAAATGTACCATGTAATTTGATTAAGCACAAATTTTTAAAAAATTGCAAAGTTCATATCTGAATCACAGATTAAAGTGCTACACCACTAAAACTTATGCTAACTACCTTCTCAGAGTATTTTAGGCAGTATAAATGACCTCAAATGCAGCGATTTACTCAATTTCTGCATATGTTTTACAATTTCACCAGTGCATTGCTTAGATATTCTAAAACTACCAAATCTTGAGCTCCTATTTTATTTTTTCACATTTACCTGTAGCACAAGAAATGTTTATTCAAGCAATGCTATTTCTACATTCAACTTTAAAAGTAGCCCTTTAATGCCAGGAACATACTACAGACAGAATTTGGGCCACTCTTTGAATAATAAAAGCCAGTTTAAGTTTAACTTGTAAAATTTGATTTTGGAATTCATCACATTTCTTTAGGAATATAGTATTAAGTTCTTGGCTATGTGACATTCCACATGCTGCCTTTAAAAATGTCCCTAGAACATTTTTTCTCCACAGACAAAGTGATGTTTGCAGGTCACTCTGGTAGGTTAAGTGATGCTACAGGGGTTGGAGGCTGAGAGACATGGAAGCAAAAGAGTGGGCCATCATTTCATGCTCATAATTAGTTAGGGAGCTGAGACATGTAGCTCCAAAAAATGCACTAACCATGGCAACATTTCAACTGAGCAGCACCAGCCATAAATGTTACAAGATAAAGGGAGAAGGAGAGGCTCTAAAATGCCAAGGAACATTTCACTAAGCAGGTGGTTAAGTGAGATGACTCCTCAAATTTGAAGAATTAGAAGAGAACGAGGTCAAGTCAATGTAAGCAAAGGAGGAGGGAGAGAGAGAGAGCGAGAGAGTGCGAGCTTGAATTCCTTATGTTACTTTAATTGAACTATTAGAAAAAATATGAATGACCAGAGTTTGCTACAGAAAGCTGGAGTTATGATTATGGGAGCTACGATATAAAGAGCACAACATAGATTCTTGGGTATAGAGAGAAGCAACAGCAGCAGTCTGAGATGGAGCTGGGGAGGTGTTTCTATGTGGGCAATATAGCAAGAGGAAGATGAGTTAAGGAAGGGGGAATGGGAGAAGAGTAATAGAATGGGGAGACACAAATATAATACAAGCCAACAACAGAGAAGAACAGTTTGTTGTATGTCAAGAAGGAGGTTCCCCCCCACTGAGCATTCAAAGGTCATGAATTTAGTATGTGTTGTTTGGTATGTGATGTATTAGAGAGATACCCCAAGGTAACTGATAAAAACATACTTTGGTTAGTCTAAAAACCTAAAGAAATTCTGATAGTCACCTCTCACCATCTATCACACTGCTTTCCCTTGAAGACTTTTGCTGCTATACAGCTCATTGATTAGTGACAGCAAAAATGAGCCAGGAGGAAAAATTTCTCCATGATCAATGCAGGGATCATTTTATTTAACATTATAGATGAAAACATGGGAATTGTTGTGGGCATGAAGTCTTCAATACCAATCTTCAAGCATCTAAAATTTGGTTCTAAAATTCACTTAGTCTAACATAAGCAACTTCTCTGAGTTATTGCATCTCCTGTGATTAACATCATATACTGCAGCATTAAGATAAAAATTGTGTTCCTGGGCCCTCCCTGGTGGCACAGCGGGTTAAAGCACAGTACTAAGAAGCTGAAGCCACTTCCACATGAGTTCAATCCCCACCTGCTCCGGAGGTGACCACCTGGTGTGGCAGACCTCTCCTGACCCTCCCACTGCTCCCCTCAGCAGTGTACTTTGTTGATCTGTCTGTTCTGCTCCCTACTCTGTCTCTGGTGAATCCTCTCACTCCTCCCCCTGTACCTCTGGCCTAGACCCCAGCTTTTGTATGCATAATTAAATAAATCTTTAAAAAAAAACAAAACAAAACTGTGTTCCTAAGTGCCTGTCATTAGCATTTTAAAATTTCATGAAACAAACAAAAAAAAAATAATTTGAATTCACTTAGGAGAAAGGTATGATATTTTTTATCTATGAAGCACCAAGAAAAATTTGCATTATTGGCTTTATTTAAAAACTTGCACTACACATCATCATTCTGACTGCTTTGCCCTCAGGTTATTATGAGCTATTAACACTGAATATCATACAAGTAAAATTTCTACTTTTTTTTATTTTTTATTTTTTGGTTAACAGTATTTCTAAGGACATTAGAGAGAAACTATTTTCCTCTAAGTTTAGCAATGGATCATCAACTGCCTATTTTAAAGCTAAGACGGGGTATGGTGCTACATCTACTAAAGATAAAAAGATACTCTACAAACTTAGTAATTTAAAATAAACATAAGTTCTTTTTAAACAGTCTGGCACAAGATCTTACATGAATTGAAAACTTCCAACACAAGAGAATTTGCTTTATGTATTGCCTATGTTTAAAAATAATTCTAGGACAAATATTTCAACCTTTGACTGACAGCAAGTATGCTTGTGTGTCCTGGTTCTCAGAATAGTCATGGGGTTCCTTCAGTGACACAGCTGCTTTCTTTCTAGAGCAGGTAAAAGGGAGACTTGTGGTTTAGGATCACAGAGTTTGGCTGCAACCATTGAATGAAGACTAATTACTAGGTTTGAGTACTATGTTTTCTTGCTGGAGGAGAAGACAAAGCAATATGATTAGGTCTCAACTTTCAAAGGCGTTTTGAATTTGATTAGTGATATTATTAAAGGAACACAGAAGGCAGCCTAAAGGTTCCAGGCTGATGAATATTCTATTCTGGTGAAAGTCTAAGCAAACTTCCATGTCCCATGCTCCATGTACCACCACCACCCAGCACACATGGTTTAGTCCTAGAGAGACCAAAGTTGCTTTGAACTACATCTATTCCTACCATGTGCCAGAGGATAAGCAGGTAAGGGAGGATGACAGCAACTACTCTATTTGAAAATGATCATCACACTTACCCTTTATTAATCACATATTGTGTACTGTACCAAGAGCTTTACTCACATCATGCTCTCTGCCACCTGAGGAGGGAAGTCTTACATTCTTTTATGGGATGATGACACCAAGACATTCAGGCTAATAACCAGCTAGTTATGGCAAATTAGTGTTGGAAGGGGTATAGATCCCCATGCTCAGCTGAGTGCCAGCTTTGGGTCTTGCCTGTAATGTGCTCTCGTGAAAGTGTAGATACAAGAAGTTATAACTTCAAGACAGTTACAAAATTTGGTTCTGGAAGGGAAGAAGTAGCACAGATACAAAACCTTGGCCTTTTTATTGACCTTGAATTATTATGGCACGCCTATGAAGTTGTCTGTCATCAACTTGCCAGCATGTTTGAGTTTATTACTCAAATTCTACTTTTTTTTTCCTAGTGGACATCTAGATATAAGAAATCAGTGAATTTAATTTCTTTTTTTTTTAGACTTATTTATTCATGCATACAGAACTGGGATATAGGCCAGAGGTGCAGGGGCGGTGAGAGGATTCACCAGAGACAGAGTGGGGAGAAGAATAGGCAGATAAATGAAGTACACTGCTGAGGGGAGTAGTGAGCAGGACAGGAGAGGTCTGCCATGCCATGTTGGTCACTTCTGGGGCTGGGGATCGAACTAGCATTGAAGGGGCTATGGCTAGCTTTCAGTGCTGTGCTTTAACCCCGTGTGTTACCAGGGAGGGCTCAATGAAATTTTCTAAAGGTAGAACGGACAATCACATGGAAGAATTAAGGTAGTCCACAAATTCATAGAACTTTTATAATGTTTTAATGGCTACTCATATTTATATTTTAAAAAACTTGAATGTAAAGGCAAAATTTTTTTAAACAAATATCAAACCATAGAATTATTCCTTTCCTTTAAGACAAATTTTGCCATGTTAAACATTACAGACATTATAAATTATTACTCACATTGCGTTTTTATTCACTCCCTTCTAAATCAAAAGCATCGACTACAATGTCAAAATGGTGGCTGTCCATCACTTCAGTTAACACCTATGTCTATCAGCCCAAAATTTAGATCAACAGGCTATTAAATAAGTCACTAACTGCCACTGATCAATATGCTTTTGCATTTAGGGTAAAGAAATTAATATAAATTCCTTTTGCTTACAGAGATTATATCCAAAATGGGGGAAGGTAGATGTTTCCCACCTCTACTTACATGCAGCCACCTTGATCTCACTATTGGGAACTGGGGGAGAGGGTGGAGCTGGGCAGCCAGGAAAAGCCATGTACTATGGAAGGAAGGTGGGTTCAGGGAGAAGGAGAGAGCTCTTTCTTCTGCAGCCCAGTTTGCTCTCTTGTATTGCTGAGAGACACAGGAGGAGGCAGTTGGAGGAGACATGTGGGTGAGAGAAAGGTGGGAGCTGAACATAGCAGCCATTATCTTGATGTGGCATCATCTGTCCCAGTTTTTGGAACTGGCTTTGGAATCTTTTCTGGAGGGTTCTCTGCTAGAAAGTACCTTAGACTTGTGATGAGTCTTTGATGCTCAGTGGTTCTGTCAGGCCGACTGTTTGGCTAGGCATTTACTCACAAGGGGATTGATAATTTGGGGTGTTTTATTGGGAAACTAATGTCCTTTCTTCTCTCTCTCTCTCTATGCATACTAATTCTACTAAGATTCTTTCAAATCAAGAGTGTGCTTTGATTTCTCCTGTGTGTATTGTTATCCAAATATTTTAGAACCAAATGAAACAATGAATTTCCCAGCTAAACTTGAAATTAGGTGCGTCTACAGCTAGAACACCAACGAATACACAAGCAGAAGCTGTGTGCTATGAACAGGTGTGCTGTTCCTGTCTTGCTCCACCCTGTACCTGGTACCTGGGTTGTGGTGCCCGTTTCCATTTGGGCCCATGAGATGAAGGTCAGACTTGAGGGACATTGAGGCAAAATGCTGGCAGGAAACTCAGCCCTGGCTGATTCAACGTGTTCTTACCGTCTCTGGACTACATTCCTCTGTTTATTTTCAAGGGAGAAAGAAGTGTATTTGTACCTCATTTATGTCACTGTCAAGAGTTTTTCTATTGTAAGCAGCCATGCTTAACTGTAAATAGTGCACACACACAGAAAACTTTCAGAAACTAAATACATGATCAGTACTGTAGTCTGGTTCTTAAGTTTCTCATTTATCAAAAGTGGGAAAGGTACATTTAAGGAGAGATAAATATTGTGAATTTATCCTGATTTCACTAAAGTGGATTTCTAAAATATGTTGATGAAGACACATTTGCCAGTATATTTTCTTTTTTTTTTTTTTTTTTAAAAGAAAAACACCCTCTCCAGGAGATTGTTAAATAGTGTAAATTGTCATAATTACTCTGAGATGTGCACTCATGTCAATCAGTATTGGTAGAACTTGTGCTTACTAAAATTCTTCTGCAAAAGTAATCATATCGGTAAATTAAAAAGGGTTGTAATACTTTCAAATTCTTCAGGTGTGAATGAACTAAGAAATGGGAGAAGATTCAAATTGAGGATGAAAACATCTTCATTTGTTCTTATTTCTTAAAAAACATATTATGATGATAGATTTATGCTATCTATAAGCCTACTACACAAAAACAAAATGTAGGATACTTAAGTGAGACAGGAAGAAAATTTATGGGAGAAAGGGACCTAACTTGCTCCCAGTACTGTGCTCATCTTTTCATTACAGGTATATTCAAAGCACAATAAAAGGGATATTAGAGAGAAAACTCCAGATGCTTTGCTATTAGAACTACTATTTAGCCTGGGTCCTGATACAGTTACCCATTCCCATTCATCTGCAACTATGCTCATTTTTAGACTGAGAATGAAAGTAGAAATACCCAGTCAGATATACAATTGGAAATTTTAATATGCATTTTTCATCTTCATGCTTAAGTGAAACTCATTTACAGAATTAAAAGGCTTAAAACTTAGAAGAGTCATCAAATATTGTATATTGAGAACTGATAAAAATGGAAGTCTGAAGCAAAAAGGGTACAAAATTGTTCTTAACACAATTTTCTGTCACTATTCAATAACAAGATAGTTTAGTCTTTCACACCTTTTTTTCACCCATATTTAACAATTTTGTCTAAATTTATATTTATTTCTGAGGTTTGAGAGCACTGTTAGTACAGCAGCAGCCTTAAGCACAAGACAAACAGAATGAAAAGAATGGTTTCGATTGTAGAGCAAGAAAGCCCTAAGGGCAGAAAACGAGGATAATGGAAAATGGGAGAGGAGGGTTATAATGTAATGAGAAAGGGGAAATGAGGAAAAGCTCAATTAAAGGTATGTTAAAGGCAAAAATTCTCCCACTCAAAGAATATCCCTTTTAGACATGTGCTTGTCAATTATAGCAATTCTGTGGCATTACACCTTTAAATGAAGCAATAATTTGGTTGCAACATGCTGTGAGATTAACATGCAGTGATTATAATCAACAAATTGCCATCCACTAACACTTCTTCCTCAACTTACAAGACTATCTGAAGTACATGCTTTTATATAGAAAAAGCAGTTTCCTTTTATTTTCTGAGAGAATGCTAAATTTTACTTGAGGAAGATGTCAAATCTGTTAAAAATACAAACAAGGACGTCATGATCTTGCTTTAAATCCATCAACTATGTGCTGCCTGGGGACATGACCCACAGGCTTTGAAAGGGAGGGAGAGGAAGGGAGGAAAAGGGGAAGTTTTTTCTCACCCTCTGACATTATCATAAAAACAGTTTCAATTTCAGTTGCTATTATAGTAAAACCAGCATTTTTTGCTATAATCTATTATTGTCATACTCACTACATAATACCTTGTCTCTATGAATCTCAGAATCTGCTGCTCCTTCCAATTTGCTGCTCCAAAGTACCTGCTTTTCATCACATATTTAAACTAGATTCTGGAAATAAAGCTAGACACTGACAAAGTTACAAGTGTTTCTATGTAAGTGCAATATTAAGTACACCAATAGACTTAAAACTCACTGGGGAAATATGGTAAATTTAAAATCTTTCAGATTAAGGAAGCATATTTTATTTTTAAAAGTACAAAACCCACTGTTCTGTTAAAAGAACAAAAAAGTAACAAGAACAAAAATTAGTTAACACAAAACTGAGAAACTGCAAGATAGAGATTATAGAGATAACTACAGATAGAAAAGAATCAAAGAAACAGCTTTCATTATTTTAAAGGACATACATTAAGGAGACAGCATAAAGCGAAGATTCAACAAAGTCGTTCTGTCACTCAAATTTATTTTATGAAAAAATACAAGGAACCTTCATCCAAAGTCAAGAGATTGATGCCAATATTTTATTATATAATAATAAAACTGAAGACTATTAGGACCTCACAATTCTGTATCACAGGTCTTTCATATATTGTTTTTTTAAGTGGGTCACACTTTCATATATTCTGATTTTTTGAAAACTGATAATCTGTGTACATACTTATGTCATTTCTCAGTATACCAAAATATTTTATTAATTATCATAATTTAAAAAACTTAAAAAAGGTTTTATTTAATCATATAGAACCGGGGTACAGGCCAGAGATGCTGGGGGTGAGAGGACTTACCAGAGGCAGAGTGGAGAGCAGAGCAGATAGATAGATGAAGTACACTGCTGAGGGGGGCAGTGGGTATGCCATGTGGGTCACCGCTCTGTCTGGGGATAGAACTTGTGCAGAAGCAGCTGGGCCTAGCTTCATAGTGCTGTGCTTTAACCCAGAGAAGGCCCTACCTATAATTTACCCTCTAACTGAACCATTCTAGAAAATCAGAAACATATTGAACTACAAAGAAATATTACTGACAGTACCTCACAGTTAATCTGCCTAAAAGGATGAGAATTAAATTAGACATTTGAGGTGGAGGGAAAGCATTTCAAATGATGGGGAAAAAAAAAAGTAAATAGAGAAATTAAAGTGGGCAAATATGGAAAAGGAGAAAGTTCATGATTTCTGAGTCTGAGGTGGAGGGAAAGCATTTCAGATCAAGCAAACAAAATGTAAATAAGGGAAATAAAATATAAAGGCATTTAAAGTGTGAAAATATAAACAAAGTGTGCAAATATGAATAAAGGGGAAAGCCTATTCATTTCAAATTCTCCCATACTGGCCTCACAGGGGAACCTCTCATGGCTCAGGTTCAGGACATCACCACAAGGAGTGACTTTATAGAAACAAATGGTCATCTGTGTTAGAACATATTTTAGTTAGAACATAGTGTGAAGGAAACTTTCAAAGACCTTTTATCTTATCTCTAGGCAATAGCACCTAGCTTCACTCTAACCCATCAGAAAGTGGTTGATATTTTCCTTAAATGTATTTAAAGAAGAAAATCTATAACTTCCTGTTAAGATGTCCAAATTTTTCAAAATTAAGCCTCCAAACTATTTTGGAGGCTTATGATCTAATTTCTAAGGTAAATTTTACCCCTCATACATTGAATTTTTAACTTCTAATATTCAGATCCCCTTAAAATTAATTTCTCATAGCCTTACAATATTTTAGTTTGTTTTCAGTGTACTCTATACGTATACTTGAACTCAAAGTACAGGAAGAAAATACGTGGAGTATGTCCTTCCTGGTGGCACAACGGGTTAGGATGCAGCACTGCAAGCTGGCTGCAGCCACCTTGTACCTCAGTACAAGTTCAATTCCCAGCCTGGGAGGTGATCCACATGGTGCAGCAGATCTCTCCTGCCTTGCTTGCTGCTCCCCTCAGCAGTATACCTTGTCGATCTGCCTGTTCTGCTCCCCACTCTGTCTCTGGTGAATCTTTTCACTGCCCCTGCACCTCTGGCCTGTACCCCAGTTCTGTATGCATAAATAAATAAAAATCTTAAAAAAAAGTGTGTGGAGTAAACATGACAATGATGCAATTTTATAAAATGGCTCCCCATATGATCCATTATAACTAGGGACTGTTTTCCTGAAAAGTGTGCTACTTATATTCTTTGCTTTGAAACATCTTCCTTTGCCCATCGGTTATGGTGTAATACAAACTTTCACATTTCCATTATTAATCAGTGAATGTTAATGACCTTATGCTTCAGCTCTGTCTCACTTCATTTCACCTTGCTTCATTACCAACAAGATTATTAATTAACCCACAATCTACTTGCAGTGTTAAAGCATCAATTCCCTTGTTATCATACATAATATTGCATGTTCAAAGGTGAATAGATGAGCCCAGAAGATGAACATCTGAAATGAAATCCATTGTCAAAAATCTGATTTTTAATCACTTTCTCATCTGAGTGATCTGATACAGGATCTTCTGGAACTAAGACCTCTTCCTCTACCCCTTCTTTCTTTTGTAACCTTACTGAAGCTGTTAGCTCACCCAGTGGTCATTCTGCTCACAGTTGGAAACTAAGAAGCAGGTCTTTGTGCTGGAGATTAAATGACTCTTATGTGACAGGCAAGCACCTGATAGGAATTTATAGCTTGAATTGAAAGGTAGGTTTTAACTTCAATTATGCCTTTCCTTCAGGATTTCAGACAAAGTTATTTCTTTGATAAAGCTAGCAACATAAAATGTTCATTTCTAGATTCAAATGAACCCACTATTTCTGTAGTAGCTTAATTAGCTTCTCCTACCTTAGCATTGATGTCTATTAGATGGGGCTAATTATCCTTTACAAAGATCCATCTACTACAGAGGAAATCTGGATAAATAGATTAGTGTTTTGAGTAATCTTCAAGTCTTCAGATCAGAAAGGGGCCTCAAATATCATGTGATCTAAGTCCTCTACTTTCATAAATGAGGACACAACTGAGAAAAAAGTCCTACACAAATCTGATGATCTCATCACTTTGTCAATTTATACTCTCCCGGTGCTTCAATTACAGTTGGCAAATACGTTATATTCTCCCTATTATGAATTAGAAGAGAAGCTGAGAAAACTCCAAAACCAAACACAACCCATTGTAAAAAGATTACAGAGCAGAGCAGAAACAATATTCTAATTTGAGCACTTTGACTCCTAGTCCTCTCTTGACAGCACTTTGGGGATTTTCACTGTCACTGTGGAGAGCAGTTTCAAGTCTTTGCTCTATTTAGAAAAACAAGCCCTCTCATTGAACAGCAGCGCCCTTGATCTGCATCTAAAGCACACCCAGGGCATCTGGAATTGGTGCTAATGAATTTATTTAATCTTTAGTTGATTTTTTATTAACATGTGTGCAAACAAAATTAACCTAATATTTAAAAGTGACAGTTTCATAAAGCTTTTTTTTTTTTAAAGAAAAAAAAAAGACCTTAATTGGCAAGCTAGGCCAGTTATTTGTCTGAGTAAGCTATTTTATGGCTCAAGATGGTAAAAGATTGATATCAAACATATCTAAGGATGCAAATTCTCTGGCATCTAGCTTTAGTTAAGTTAGTACTATCCAGGAATAACTACACTTAACTACAGATTTCTTTTACTTCCTTCCCTCTCTGCTCCCCCCCACACCCCATTAAGTCTGTTTTCTTTGGCTTTGAATTTTATCGACTTTGACTAAGTTTCATGTTAATTCTCTAAAATACTTTAAATACATTAAAATATCTTCTAACTCTTTTATTTTAAAAGACACCTGAATATAGTTATTCTAAACCATTGCCTATGATGCAGTTATTTAGCACCCATCACATCAAATTCACTATTTCCCTGTTTGTTTTTTTGCCTTTACTAAATATAAAAATTCCATGAAGATAAGGAGTGTGTGTTTTGTTTTGAAAGGAGTCTTTTGTGCTTGGAAGCGATAGAGCTCTTACATTTAGGATAGTGCTTCTGTAGTAGAAGGTCAAAGATATTGTGGAATGAAGGAATTAAACTTTTTCAGGGTATTTATCTAGATACATGTAGGAGTTGAGTAATTAAAGATGTATTGTTGTCTTTTATTACACCAAGCAGTGGATAAAGTTGAAAGGAAAGGAATTATAGGAGGATGGCTAGTTTAAGTGATAGGATGTAGCAGATTTCATCACAAGGGGAAGATTGCTGCTTTTCTCCTGTAAAAGGCTGTTTCTAAATGTCCCAAAAGGGATTGGTAATAAAACTCTGCAAATGGATTTTACTAGTAGGTGATAAATCAAAGCTATTCTTTGGAAATGTTACAGCATAATTTCTCAAAGGAACTTAAAAAGTTTCCCACTGGACAGGGTTATATACACACTTAAATCACCAGCAGGTGTGGCCACTGAGCTTTGTATTCCAAGTTTTATACCTTATCAACATTCTAACTGCTCTATGATCAGACTGGAAAAATGCAGCAATAATATAGTCAGTCCAAACAAACTAAGTTCTTGTACAATGATGAAGTGATGGTGATTTCAGCATAAAATGACCACAAGAATCTGGAGGTTGTCTACGTGAATTATAGGGTCTTCTCCAGATCTAGAATTCCACAGTCTGTGGCATATTTTGAAAGGAAAGAGGCTAATTTAGGTCTGCATGAATTAGAGTTTTAGGGATGAAAGACTTCAACTATTATCTCATATATGACTTACTTAAGGTCCCAGGATGGTTTACTAATTAAGCCTAATTCTGGGATTCAGGTTTCATAATTTCACTTTAATACCCTTTTTACCCTGCTATTTGCATTTTTTTTCCTTCCTGAAAACATCATTACAGAAAGTAAGCATTCTTTAAGTGAGACCTATAAGAACATCTACAGATTTTTGTAGTGCCACAGAACCCTGGCAAAAATCCAAGCATTTTGTTCACTATATCAACACCTCCTCATTCCAAGAGTTGAGAAATCAAACAGCTGTCTACACAGTACCTCTGTCTCCTCTAATTACTTCCTTTTTCTTTTTTTTTTGAAATCACTTCAGTGGATGGACCAGTAGTTCAGGTTTGTGAATTCTGAACTTCTCTGGCTGCAGAGGCTCCCATGGACATGAGGCTGGACAACCTATGAAGAGGGGAGCTGCGATAGGGAGATGGAGGAGAAGGGAAATGATGTTCCCAATGCCCAGAGGAAAATATGTATTTGGAATTATCAGAAGTTGGAATACACCTTTGAACATAAAAAAGAAAGTGAGACAAAGCCAATGTTCTATTTCAGTGATTCTCATGCCTGGCTAATATTACCATCAATAAAAAAGCCCAATAAAACCTAGGTCCCAACTCAGGTGAACAGAATCAGAATCTTTGGGGAGAGTATCAGGGATCGTATTTTTAAAAAGTGCTCCATGTACATTTAATGTGCAGCTGTGGATGAGATGTACTAGTTTATTTGTGACCTGACATTATAAAAATAAAAAGATAAATACAAGATAATTCCATGTGCATATTAACTGCACAAAATCATGCTGAGACAGCACCATCCCATCTGAAAAGTTCTGTGCCTACCCTCAAAAAGTTTTAGTTATGTAAGAACTGATGTTGCTGCTGGTTTGGTACACTTGCAAGGAGAAGTCTGGACCAGAGATACCAAACATCCTTCCAGAAATCCTAAATGGTAAGGAAATCAAAGATTACTACCTAAATTGTCTTTTGTCTTTCCAATGATCAGAAAAAAATAATTCATTCTTCCCAAGAAATATTTATCAGTTGCTTAGAGTGGGCTTAGTGCTGGCAGGGAAGATAAAGAAGTGAACTTAAAAAAAGATGAGGTGCCTGTATGAGCTTTACTCAAGCTCCCATTGGTGCAATGTTCAAAAAAGCCAGCTCAAAAAAGCTGGCAATCAAGAATAACTCCTGGACTCCATCATCGGAGAGAGACATGCCTGGAATCTAAACCAGGTACTTTCAGAGGTTGTGGCCTTGTTGTAATAGCGAGGGACTTGCTCAATGGCACGCTCAGCCTATTAGGTGCTGGTGAAAGCAAATCACTAACACTGAGGCATCAGGTCTATGACCAGGGGATGCTGAGTGGACATTTCCTCACTGAGTATAATTTAATAGAATGTAAATTTAATTGGTTAAAAAAAATTGGCCAAACCTACAAGAAATCAGGTCAAACCTAATAAAAATCAGCTGGTAGACTACCCATTCACAGTAACCTAGTCTCTGTTTTATATGGAAACCTAGAATCTAAGTATATTTGTTTCAGAAAGATGAGAAGGAACAAACAGAGAAAGAGATGAGCAAATAATGTATTTACTCTTGTATTCTCCCTAAGGTAGGCCTGTCATAATGCTGATTTAGAAAGAAAAATCAATAAGGTTTTTTTATGTAATTCATATGACAGTTTCCTCCTGCTTTGAAACAGAAGTCATTGTTCCTAACAGAAGCATCGCTGATCAAAACATGCTTAATCTTTGCTAGGGAAGGGAGAGCTTTAATCAGGAGCGACAACCTCCAGGACAGAACTTATAGACCAGGCATGTCTGGTCCAACTTGCTTGTCCATCTCAGTTCCTTTACTCAGAATGGCTTGGTTTTTTCCTTTTTACCTTCCTTGTAACTCTCCTGAGCTGAGAATACCCAATGTTGCCTGCCCTATTTCTGGTAAGATGAAAGACATAGCTGCTTAATCTTTTCCATAACAGTCCAAATGTTTCAAGTCAGAACCTGAACCTTGAAAGAAAAGGAGATCTTTGAAAACAGCTTCAATCTCCATGTTCATAAATAGATATCTGGTTACCAGACAAACATTTTTCCATTTTAAACAATGAAGGATTATTCATTCATTCATTCCACAGACATCTGCTGGATGCTCCTTATGCCTGGCACTACCATAGAGAAAAGAAATGCACACAGGGGATCATGAAACTAAGTAGGCTAAGTATTGTATGGATAAAATAATTTTGGAAAGTCATTAGTAGTGTGTTTTAGCATCTCTAATATAATACTATCTTTTGATTTTGAAACTTAGTTTAATGTAGTTACAGAATGCTAGATGAATTGTTGTTTTCTAGTCTAGATTTGGCTAGCAAAAAAAAAATTACTGTTTCATTTCATTAAATAAACTTCCCAACTTGCATGTTAACAACACTTAATAATCACTTCGAATGTCCTTTGTGAACAGAGAAACAACTCTATGGGAAATACAGAATACACCTGTATTTTCACAACTAGGTGACTTTTGTAAGACAGAGACAAAAAATTACTTCTTGGTTATCGTCCCCAGTCTTTAGTGGACGCGGGAATGTAGGAGTCCAGAACAAGCACATCCTAGCCTCCAGGAGCACTTATTTCCTCCTCCCCACTGCCATCAGGGCCATGTGGACGACCACCATATGGCTTCACTTGGCCCCATATGGCTCCATCTTCCTAAAAGGGGAGCTCAAGAACATAAAAAATGCTGCTGTATACTTTTATTGCAGCCCCTTCTCATTTTCCTCCATCTGTCTTCCATATGTTTATGCAACTCTATTAGGCTCTTGCACACACAGGCCTTTTATGATGAAGATTGCTAGCCTGACCAAGATAAAATAAACTAGCTAGAATTCACCTCTGCTGGTGACAAGGGGCCTTAATTTCTTTAAATATGTGATTCCTTTAGTATTCAAACTGGAATTACTATAACCACATTTCTTCACTAGGCACATAAATTTTGTTTCTGACTTTATATTTCTCTTAATTTCATCAATAAAAACCAAACTGGGGCCTGCCTGCTGTTTTTTCTCCAAATACTATACTTGAAATTTTGAAGAACTACATGTTATTTCTACTTAAGCATCCCTATGAATCACACATCCCTCACACTCAAAAACTGACTTTTTCATTTCCACAAGACTCTCTTTTGTTCCAAGGAAAACTTGTTACCATTCTCCACCATAAATTTTTCTGGCAAAAAATGTGAAGCTTCATGGATACCCTCAGCAAAGGCTAAGGAACTAAGTAGGAATGAGGTAAGGATTCTTCCTGTCCTTCAGAGGTCAACCCAGTGAGTTCCCTTTGCTTTGCTGATCACACAGCTAAAGTGACAGATTTTGATCCCAGGCCTGGTAAAACTGAGAAGAAAGTTGAAGTAGAAGTCACTAGACACCAAGTGCATGTTCCCATGCTCCCAACAAGGGGAACTCCTAGCATTAGAAACAGTAAGCAGGGCGAGTCCTCGTTCCTAGTGTTGGATAATGGAACTTTTTGTGGGTGCCTTGGCCATCTTTCTTAAAGACTGCTGACAATTAGAAAGAAAGAAAAAATAATCATTGGGCTTGGTATTGGCTTTAATAACTTCAGCTCTTATTAAAAGGACCTAGACATAGCCTTATAGAAATATGATGCTATTAATAAGGAGAAAGCACTCAATCTCTCAAGCCTCTACACACATTTAAAGGTATCCTTTTCATGGCAGATAATCTAGTCCAATATACCATTACCTATAATCCAAGCTACCTGTGTAAAGTGGTCTGGTAGCCAGTCCACAGAAAATTATGCCCAAGTCCATGATGCATATATCTGATGAAGCAGAACATGGGAATAGTGTTCATACACACACATAAAAAACTAATCAACAGACTACAAGAACAACCCTGCAAATGCCATGAGACAACATTTTTTCTTTTACTGTATATAAATAACAACTATTGATTTTTCCTCCTGAAACATATACAAAATAAGGTAACTATTTGAATTTTGAGATCAAACAATAACATCAATATAAGATACATGATTGGGTCATTTTGCCTTTTTTTTTAAACCCACATACATATTTCACCCATCTTTGTTTCTCTTAATGTCCTTTATATATATATATAATGTCCTTAATATAGAGTCAGACATCAATTATGTTCAGATAAAACTACTGGGACCCAAGGAACCTACTGTTCCCACCAAAAAAATGTCATTTTGCAATTCTTCCTGCACTGGAAAAAAATTTAAGTTGTTGCTCTGCACTAATACAGCCTTTTATTGATGAAGTCGATATACTGGAAACTGTGGGCATCACAGGTGCTGCGGTGGCAGCCAGAAGTGCATTTTACTCAGAGGATCAAGTCCCAGAATTCAGGCTACAGTCAGAAGCCTCTTTACTGGAATAATTGCTCCAGGCTGGAACAAATTACAAATCCTGGCTAAGAGAAGCAAGGACTCATCCTTCTGAGATAAAGGAAATATGGGCCGGTCATTTCGTGAACTCAAAGGTTCTTATTTCCCAAAGTATAAGGGGGTGAAAAAGCCAAGCAGGTAATTTGTTTACAGGTTGAAAAGGACAAGAATTCTGATTCATAAGATTTCACTGAAATTATGATTGCTGGTCTGAAAAGCGAGGAGTATCATATTCTGCACAGCAGGGCAGTCTGTAAACCACTTGGAAAAAGGCAGAAGTTGCTACTAAGCTTATAGTTGCTAAGCAGTTGCTTCAATTGTTGGCACTTCTGTGGGGAAGCTACTCCCACCAGCTCAGGGCTTCTTACAGGCCAGGGGAAGAAGCTCACTCACTCCACCCCGTGTATTTCTTCTCATTGAATACAGACTTTTGAGTGCTGGTCTCTTGCCAACTGCCTTTAGGTGAGATTTGGTAAAAACTGCCTAATAAACAAGAACATCTGCCTCTGTATCATTTTCTTTGTACAGCTACTTCCTAGACAGCTATTCAGATCTCTGTGTGTCCATTTACTGGATTTAAACAAAACAGCACGAGGCAAAGGGGGAGGGGCACAAAGCATGTCTTAGCTCAGCCAGCTTCAGGCAGCCCAGCCTAGCTGGCTGGTAAAGAGGCTGACAGGAGGCTGAGGAGGGCAGCTGGGAGTCTGGAAACAGGAGACACCCTCCTGCCTTACCTGTTTCTTTGTCCTGGACTTCTTCCAGGTGCAAGTCGTTCAAAAGGTGTTCCAAAATCTTCTCTGGGGTCCCGGACACCACAACGTATCTGTCAGAGAGCAGAGAGTCCACGGAGTCATCCTCAGTGGAAGACTGTGAGCGACTGCTCCATTCATCGTCCTCATCCTCCTCGTCAATGTATTTGAAATAAGGCACATCGAAGGTGGGTAAGGGCAGCTCTCGGTCTGAGAGAGCTGCAGATTCCTTCCGCTCTAAATGAGGGTCAAAGACCCTCAGCCGGGAGCTGCCCATTGTGAGCAGTTACTAACAAAGGCATCCCCTAAATACTAAAAGATCTTGCCATTTCTGTCCTTTCACTGGGAACTGAGTCCATCTGGCTGCTAAGAGCTCTGCAGTCAGCTAGAACACTCGAGAGGCGAGAGGCGGAGAGAAAAGAGAGGGAGGGAGGGAGGGAATATAGGAGGCAGAGAGAGAGCGAGTGAGATGGAGCGAGAGAAGGGAAGGCAGGCAGGGGAAGGAAACAGGAGCGAGTGCCTTAGTGGAAACTCTCACCTCCAATCACTCTCAGCGCTCCCAGCTGGGGGGGCTGGACCACAGCACTGCACTTTCTTCAGCACCAGGACGTTCCGGTCTTGCTCTTTAACCTGAACGGTGGTTAACACTTCATCATCCTGTTTTAATTGTGGACAGAGTGATGGATGGGGGAAGGAGAAAAGAGAGAAAATTAATAAAGAAAAAAAAAAAGAAAAGACGAAGAAGCTAAACAAAACCACCTAGTTCTCAAATTCATTTCCAGCACAATTTATTTAAAGATTTCAGAATAAATTAGGAGTATGGCCAAGAATCTTCTAATTGCACAGCACCCAGGCTCAAGTTCTATGGACTCAGTGCATTACCAAGTTGTAAAGTATATAGGAAAAAATATAAAGTGGGGATGTGATTTCAAAAGTTTCCTTTTAAAACTCCCTGAACAATCTGAATTTAAGGAATTTAAAGCTTCACACAAGAAATACAACTTCTCCTTGCATATTCTTTATGGGACTAATGCTAATTATTAAAGACTCACTCTGTTAGAATTGAAGAGTCATATAAAACTTATAAACGCCAAATGAACAATTCACATAGACATATGTATATCATATTCACTTACTTCATAGTTTCACGTTAAAAGTTGATTAAAAAACTACCTATTCTATCACTCAGTTCATTTTTTGTCAGACTTGCAGTGACCTTCACATTTATCATGTACTTGTTTCACTAGAATACAAGCAAAAAACGGATCTCTAGTTAGAATCTCATCTAGGCTGATATTCAGGTGTTATGGGTGAGTGCACTGACTTTCTTCACCTCAGTCCCTTATATAAAGGACAGGAAGCAGAACAATCACTCATTTCTGCACACACAGCTTCCACAGCCCGGAGCAAGTGTGGCCGCTGATGCTGACGTGGCTCTGTCAGAGTCAGGCTCTCTGCTGACCCTGCATCATGGAGCTGGGTGGGGTGGGCACTTTCCAGAGCTCACAGTGTGAATTCCCCCCAGTGTGGAGCACCCAGTAAGTGTAAGGTGGTACAGGAAAAAGGCAAAATACATGGAAAATCTAGTTTTTGTATTTTTGAGGCTTGAGCAAAATGACTGAAGTGGACCGCAAGCACATCTTACCTTAAAAATGACACTGCCTTTTTTTTTTTTTTTTAAGGGAAACGTTCACTAGGGTTCCTAGCATGTTGCTGCTATTGGCAGAAAATCCTACCTATAGTTCAGCACAAACATAAAAGATTTTTCCCCAATGGATAAAATGTGCAAGGTCTATTGTAACTTAGTCATCAGTTCTACAGCAACATCAAGGACTGTCCATGTATATTTATTCTCTTTTCTTAAGAATAGGAAGGCACTAATCTTGTCTTAACTGCCAAGTAAATCAGTTCTAAAATTATGATTTCAACTCCAGTTGCCCTGATTCTTAAGAAAACCTGGTTATCTAGTCACTGGAGTCTCCCAGGATCTTAAAAACAAACAAAAAAAATCTTTCATTCTAAATGGCAGTATAATTTTGTGATCATTTTTCTTTAATCTTTTAGTGGCAAATAATTTTACTATGTAAAACTGATGTATTACATTTCAGCAAGGTTGGACATGCAGTTACTGTGGCAATTAATGTTGGATATTCATTGTTAAACTCCCCGAGGATGGCAGTGTGACTCCTGTAACATGAATATCAATGTGTAATTGCTGTCTTTCATGCCTCCAAAGGGGTTCTTTTGTTATCCATGTGGCTGCCGTGAAATAAGGTGGCTGGAGAAAGGGGCATATATTGAAATCCTCCCCCACCACCATAACAATGGCAGAATGTAGGTCTGGGATACTGAGTCAGATAGCAACAAATAAGTCAGTAAACAGTGGATTTGAAAAAACAAAATCTTTCCCGGGGTTTCCTCTCACCATAAGCGAGTTCTCATTTTATATGAGCCCGCTGTCACTCTGAAGTACATTTTATATTCTTCGTGCACGTGATATATGGCATTATTAACTTCCACGGGCCACGCACATACATATGGATGGGAAGGGCTTTCCTAATGTCTGTGTAACTAATATGTATTACAGGCTGTGCACAGAGCAGCCACACTCTGCTGAGCAGAAGAACAGCTGAATCATTTTGATGTACTATCAATAGCATCTTATGTCATCCTGATAGTTTTCATTTTGAAAACCTGTTAAAAATACAGAGGAGAAGAGCAGAAAAATCAATGTATAAAGGGAAATATAAGTTATCTAAAATTGCCATGAAAATGTAATAGCCTTATGGATAATACCTGACTCTCAAGAAGGAGGGCAAATTAAAGATACCCAACCATGTATCCTTACTAGTGTTCTTCCTGACACAGAGCAGGAGTAACCCGATTGAGACTCTGGACATAAAACTGTATTCTGGTGCTTGCCTGGATAAGAATAAGAGCTTTCAGATAATTAATGATGAAAAATATGCTTGATAACAAATCATTTATGAAATGCAAGTAAAGTATTAAAATGCTTCTTTTATAGTCATTCATTTAAAAACAGTGAGGGCCTCCTTTGGCAAAGAAAGTCTGCAGTACAGGAAGTAGCAAGTGAAGACAAGAAAGGCAAGTATTCATTCCTTAAATGTCAAGTTCTTAGGCTCCATAACAGCCTTGGTGAGCATCCTGAGATGAAGCCAAAGGTAAGGGGCAATGTAAAAGTAGACTCATGGGGTTTCATAGTCAAAAGGTAACTGTGAGTGACAGAGAAGGAGAAAGCATTAAATGGGATAAAATGTATAGAGGAACTAGTTCTGGTGAGGCTGGTACATCTAGTTTAATACATTGATGGCGGATAATACATATGCTTGGATGTTCATAGGCAGTAAGAAATAAAAAACTAGGCCTCTGGACAAAGCCCAGAAAGGAAGCCGAGGTATATCACATAACATGGCTTTTGTCTTCTTAGCAGAGAAGGAATTGAGACCATTTCTGGTGTGAGGTGAGTTGGGAAGTAGAGAGTATTATTGGGAAAAGGGCTTCAGGGGCCACAAGGGGGGATGCAGAAGTTATGAAAAATAAGGATTGCCAGGCAGCTTTGTGGACTTTGGGGGCAGAAAACTCGGTCATGGTTTTCTGCTTTTCCACTGGGATGCTCAGGAACCTTACAGGGGAATAGTGAATGGCAGGCCAGCCCAGTGCCAGAGAAGGACCAGCAGAGGAGTCAACAACAGGAGGTGAGGGGCGTGTTGTGGGTGGTAGTCATCCGCATACCATGAAAACATCTTGTTACCATATGGCGTCTGTCTGGTGAGGGATGGAGAGAGCCAGGAGGAACTGATACACCGGGAAAATGTGGAGGGGCAGGGACAAGTGCCCAAGCAGCTCAACTGTGCTAGAGGATGCAGAGAAGCAAGAAGGTATTGCGGAGCTGGTAGGTAGTCACTGGGGGTCAGGATAAAAGGCATTTCCTTATGAGGGTGATAAAGTCTTAACAGGAAGGAAGTTCTGAAAGAGACCACAGGGAAAAGACCTCAGGAGATGGGAGGCAGGAAACAGATAATGAAGTGACTAAGGAAAGTGGGAGAGCATCCTAGGGTGGAAGAAAGATGAACCCTACAGGGGGCACTGACTCAAAAGAGGGCACGTGGAGTTGCGGTGTATTACTAGATGGTACCACATGCTTTCATTTTGCCCAGGGTGCTCAGCCATGGTTTCTACATGCTCAGTGAGAATCTACCATCTCCCTAAAACGCATTTTAGCTCCTAGACTTGCAGAAGCTGGTTCCTTTCAAACTCCTTTGAAGGGATAGTGGGAAGAACAAAAAACTCCAACAATGGGCCAGATGCATCTTCACGGCTTTGCCAATGGGATGCAATATGGGTGGAGCTGGGGAGAACAGGAAGTGCAAAAATAATAGTGTCCTCAGTTGAAAGTGGGGGAGGATGAGTGATTGAAAGTAGGGGAATGCTGTTTGATCACAGACTCACAGGACTATTGAACAGAACCCTTCAGGCTAATGAAAACAAAGGAGGGTTCCCAAGTTTGCTCTGCTCCTTCTTTGTTCCAGTTTTTGGGCAAGTTGTTCTGTTTCTTTTCCTGACCATTCCACTATTCTATTCATGAACTTCCAGGGCAAAAGGCACTTTGGGCCTGATGAGTTCTGCAATGGACAGATACTGAATGGTACATGTAGAAAATGGATTATTTCATGCTATGTGAATTTTATCTCAGAAAAATGAACACCACCAAAATACCTAGGCTACGATGAGCACAGGGCACAGGGTTTGCTGAGCAGAGTACATGGTGTGGGGAGGAGGGGACAGAAAAACTGAGAAACATGCCCTGAGAAGTACAGTGCAGGCAGCCGGAACATCTGGTACAGAAAAGAGCAGGAGAACGCAATGGTAACACTCAAGCATTTTCACCCTTTGACCGGCCCTGCTGTTGGAAAAGGAACTGTAGGGTTACTCACAATGTTTTAGAAAGATGGCCTTCCTCAAGTGGGTGTGAGACTGTGGAGATCAATTATGGTTTACTTTAAGGGAATGTTAATAGAGGCAGAATGATTCTCTCAATCAAGCTGGAGCAGAGCTTGTCAGCAGTTTCACAGGATAAGCAAAAGGGGGTTCTTCCATGAGAGGGGTGACCTGGACCTCTTTGCCAAGCCTAAGATTTTGCAAAATATATATATCCTGATTCCAGTTTTGTCACAGAAACACAGAGTATGGTTCCCCTAAATAGGGAAAATGCACATGAATTAGCAGTAGGGTATCTCTTTTCATCAGGTGCCTCACAAATTCACACAGTCTCGCTGACCAAACCGCCAGTGCCCGCATCTGTCCGTGTACTGCAGATGCGGGTGCAGCAGACTTGGAGTGCTTATCTGAAAAAAACATCTCTCTGCTGGCCAAAAAACAGTTTTGTTTGAGAACAACCTTCACAGAATTTGCTGACAATTTATCTCATGATTCTTTTTTTCTCATGTAAAAAAATGTAAACAGGTCAAAAGAATATTGCTGGCAAGATAGGCATGATTAGGTGAGTACATGGAGAGATTAAGTAAGCAGATGTGTGTCAAGGTGAGCGGTGGTTTAGAGTGACCAGCCCACAAAATGCTAACCTGACAAATTCATCTTTGTAGACAGACATTATCTAAATAATGGCAGAGAGAATTTAAAGAATGATAATTGTTCCTTTTAAAAAATCCACAAATGTTAAGATTAATAACTCAAAGTAACGCCTATGATTTCATCATTCCCAAATTTACAAAATCTAGGAAAACTCTGAATTCTATAGGTGTGAAAGCAAACATAAGCTGTTATGGAATTTCAGCAAACTCCACAGAAAAGCAATTAACATGCCTGGAGAGACAGCTTTTGGCTACCAGAGAGTAAGAACAAAATTTATTAAACCTGATTGCCTCTAATAACTGTTGTTATGCAAAACCAGTTGCCTAAGAATCCTAACATTAGGACAAACCTAAGAATTTGATCCCGAGGTCAGCGTTAGTTAATAGACCTATTGTACAGCAATAAAAAAAGGTAGTTGAAGACGTCATATTCACTTGAAGCATCATTCTGGATACTGGGCAAAAAAGAGAGGGATACTCAGCTAGAGTTATAAAAATATAGAAGAGACTTTACAGAAATATGGGCAGGTTTGAGGAAATTAACCAAAAAACTGGTGAGATAACTATGAGATGGTATCTTCCCCCGCACCTGAAATGGAAAGAGGAGGTGAGAGTGAGTACCGGAGCCACTGGGAGCTGGAGATGTGAATGGGAGCATCCGTGGAAGAGCTGCAGCCACAGAAGTACGTACAGTCACTGCCAAAATTGCCGTAGGAAGCAGGACAGTCTTTTGCATTTTGGTCTCCTGTGATGTGTTCCACTAAGTCTGAACCCAAGCTAGAAGAAGTGCCACTCCTGAAAATGCAGTCCAGAGGTCAGGACTCACTGGCCACCAAGCACAGAGGCCAGAATGGAGGAGGGGATGCCAAGGGAGATGACCCAGCACTTTTGACCTTTCAGTTTCTGGAGCATTTGTGTCAACTTAACATTAATATGCTCCCGTATGGGTCATGTAGTTCATCATCCTGCTGTCAAAAATCTAAGAGCTTTAGAACAGGTTATGTTAGCATTTCCTTAGATGACTTAATTTAATTCCACCAGGTTTCACAGTTTTAACACTTCTTATTTAATACCTACATTGGTTCTTCTCTGCTATTAGCTATATGAGAACAGAGACTTGATTTGCTCCACTCTCCCACAAACCAGAGAAATGCCTGTTGAATGAATGAATGTTGTGGTGAATGATGGATAAGGACAGATACTATTCATGAGAATGACCAAAGAACAAGGACAGAGAGATTGGCAAAGGCAGGGAGCAGAGTTCCAGCCATAGCATGACTCAGTTCAGAGAACAGGCAAGGGCAACAAATAAAAATTCAAGCTAGAAGCCTGCAGAACAAAAAGATCAAGATCAAGATCTAGATAAGCAGGGGTTACAAACCAAGAGTCCAAAGTCAGATGCTAAGTATAGAGCTTAATTAATTAATTAGCGCTCATCCACAGTAGAAAAAATGTTTGATTCTGAATCTGAGATCTTTTAGCCACTTCTCATCCAGTGTCAGCCATGTCCTCAGTGAAATGCTGGGACCACAGCTACAGAGGCGGCCTGACGGGTCTGTCTTACCTAGACTGAAATCCTGACAATCATTTACAGCAGTGTTCTAGAGGGAAAATGTACTCCCCAAATTCCAAAGTGTCATCTGAAATGTGAAGCTTATATACCCCTAAGATTTTTAGCCACTAAAATAATATATGCAAATGACTTGGCATTGTCCTACACCAAGCACCCTGCAATCACCAGTGACCAGATATATATATATCTAAGTGGTTTTAATACTCTTTACACCTTGCCAAAGCTCCCTTCCACCAAATCCCATACCAGGGGTGTGGTCCATGCCTCTATTTCACAGATAATAACCACTTCTTAACCAGTACAAAAAGTAAACTAAGATGATGGCAACTCTTTAAAGACCTTATGACTTGAATAAAATTAAAGTGATACCCACCAAAGCAAAGATAGGCCTGCCTAGGTTCAAATCCTTACTAACTGGGTGGTCTTTACCAAGATGTTCAATTTCTCTGAGCACCAGTGTTCTTGCCTGTAAAATCAGATAACTTCTACCTTATGGACCCAATTATGAGGGCTAGATACAGAGAAAGCCCTCCAAATAGGGATGCAGAAATTACCACAACTCTGTGGTATTGGAGGATATTAACAACAAAGAGTTATAAAATGGAATTGCACCAGGGCCTTGCTACGATTTTGCTCATGTATGTGAGTGTGTAAGTACCAACTAAATTTAAAGAAACACACAAGTAACGACTCATCATTTTTTTCAGTTGCATTGAAAATCGTTCCCTGTGGTGCTGTATGCACCATTGAGAGTCAGAGGCCATCACGAGAGTTAATTACAGAGCTCACTGATCCTGGCGGAAAGAATGCTGGAAGTCTTTCTGGGGAACTGCGATTGATAACATGGATAATATTCATGGGAATACAGAGTTGTTCTTATCTGGTACTTACTTCAACACCCCCAACCCCAAGTCTCACTCACCAAGAAGACATATAATGCTTTAGAGGCCAAAACCTAAAAGAAGTACTGTTTTGTTCTTTCTCTTACTTTCTAAAAATTGAGTCAAGAGTTACTTAGTGCCTGTGAGCCCCTAGATTTTGAGTGGGGAAAGGATGCAGTCAATAAGGCTGAAGCATAAGCAGGATCAAATACTAGCAGCGACAAACAAGGCACAATGTTACCCATGGCCACAGAGGTGAGGCCCAGAACACTGCCATGCAGGCCCCATGTTCCTGCTCTGCTAATGATTTTTTTCTACTAAGACTCATGAGTTACATACCCTCTGCCTTTGTTAGTAGGCCCCAGGGAACCCAGCAAAAGGTCAGCTGAGCTGGGAAATCACCAAGAATTACCCCTTCCTTTCTGGGAAATCAAGAAGCCCAGGTCAGAGAGCAACTGAGGGCATGGCCCTGTGCACACAGGCCTAACAGGAGCCTATTCAAAGGTGATTTAGAAGAAATGAGGGTGCCTGTAAATTCTACATTAGATCTTTCAGCATGTCTTAACACATGGGAGAAGAAGGGGGGAAAATGTCAACTACTGGAGTCACTGGAGAAAAACTGGGTCTGAAAATAATTTGATCACGTGAGCCCATCAATTCATGGGATACAAATAGTCTGTATGATAATATTTGAGACAAATTTATTCCCACCTCTCATTATTGTTATATCTTGATGCCATCAAGTACAATTTACATTTTACTCACCATATAAGAGAAGCCAAAAAAAAAAAAAAAAAGCCCTCCCTAGCAGATTCAAGCACAGCACTAAGAAGCTAAAGCCATTTCCGCATGAGTTCGATTCTCGCCCCAGAGGTGATCTACATAGTGCAGCAGACCTCTTCTGACCTGCCCACTGCTCCCCTCAGCAGTGTACTTCGTGGAGTTGCCTGTTCTGCTCCCCACTCTGTCTCTGGTAAATCCTCTCACCACCGCTGCACCTCTGGCCTATACTCCATTCTGTATGCACAAATAAATAAAATCTTTAAAAAAAATCTGAAATTTTACTTTCCGGGTGGCTTCACAGAAATGACAAACAAAAATGTTATACAGAAATACGTTCAAGTTTTTATACAGTCTCAATTTATTTTGTAAGAATTCTCAAATTATTTTGTGTGTGTGTGTGTGTGTGTGTGTGTGTGTGTGTGTGTGTGTTGGGAGGAGAGGTGGTGGTGGTAAGTTATTCTAGAGGAAAAATGACAATATTGTCACTTTTCCCAGTCAACCCACAGACCAAAATCCAGGTTATATCATGACTAAGACATACACTAGTCATATGGGGTTTGAATAATTCACAGTAGTTTTACAGAAACCTTTAAAATCCTAATAATGAAAGGATAATATGGATCCTTAGAGCAGCACCAGATAGCTAGCACTATTTCCTATGGCTTTGATTTCTCCTCTCAACTTCCTAGTACAGGACACTCAGTTGTGTTTGAAATCTCCTCCTGATTAAGAAAATCTAATTTATAAGGTGGAATTATTTGGAAACATACCAGCCTAACTCTAAATAGACTCAACAGAAGTATTTTCAAGTTTAACTAGGATGGGGGTGGACTGGGAGTGAAATTAGTGATGGGGTCAACCTGTAGAGCAGTTAAGTAGGAACTAGACTCTAGGTGATCATCACTTGAAATGTATCAAATTCTATTATTGCCAACCTGAAACTTATGTTACAAACCAAAGTTTTCAATAAAAAAACAAAAAGTGACTGTATACTTGAAATTTGTTGAGAATAGATCTGAAAGGTTCTACACACACACACATACAAAGTAATTATATGAATAAGTTAAACAGTTTGATTAGTTTGGTTGTGGTAAACCAAACTAGTGTGGTATACATCACTTTGCAATGTATGTGTACACTAATCAAAACAATGCCTAGAGATATATTGTTTCTCAATCATACTTCAATAAATGGAAAGTATTCAAGCAATGGAAATTATTTTAAAATGAAAAGAAAGAATAAAGTAATATTCTTAAGAAACGGGAAGGTTCCAAGTCAGTAAAGTTTACGGCTACATCCAAATCGCGTGGGTGTCTCTGGACACGTGCAATTGTCCGCATGCCTGCAGCGTCACAATGTTCCTGTGTGTGTGCGTACGTGCGTGCGCAAGCATGTGTAACTTCAGAGATGACAAAGCACTAATGAAAAGGGAAGCCTCCATACTTATGCAAGTTATGGAATGAAAATTTCCTAGTTACCTAGCAACTGCCAGATCACATGGCAAGAGAGCAAAGGAGATACAAAGCATCTTAAGTAAACACTCTTGTTTCTTCATGTTTTGTACATTCCCTGGTGTTTTAGAAAGGCGCGCCTTTGCTTTGTGCAGTAAACATTTCAGAAACCTTGTTCAAGTTTGGAAGGAGATTGGAAGAAAGGTAAAACTGTCACCTGGTTCACTGCACACTCACACAAAGTTGGTATTAGGAAAATTTAAAATGAAGTGAAATAGTGGTAGCACTATGTATGAGGTAAACACTCTGCAAACTAATGTACACTGGGGTGACAAAGAGTATTGAAATCCTCATATTCAAATCTGCCCAGGTAAGATCCTTGCTCCATAGACTGTGGTTGAGTAAAGTTTGCAAGTTTGTGCCTACGCTTTTTCTAGTCTGAACTCTCCTAAAGTATTTGGTGAATGACTATTGTTTCAAAATGACTATTGGGAATGAATCTCTCTGTCTTTCCTACTTAGCATTTCCAAGTTAATTCTCCATAGTATAAAACCTTTAATTTAAATTTTAAAATCTAAATCTAAATGAAATGGAATTCTGGAGTTGGTTTAACTTTGGTGTGTAAAGATTTAATTTTGAGTACTTGAACTTGGGAAAAATTTCCAATCACCCACAATGATATAGGTCCATAAACATGGATTGAAAAGTCTAGTGTTAGACATTAGGAGCAAAACTTCAAATAAAAAATAGGGATTTCCCTCAGAGAGTAAATTATGTGCACTATTGACATGGGAAAGATGTAAATTTATGTTTGGAGTGGTTTGGAGCTAAGTTGTGGGTAGTAATTAGTTAATGATATTTGGAAGTATAAATAATGAGGCCACTTTCTTGTTATTTCTAAGAGCTCAAGGCAGTAATAATTAATGTTTTTTTAGTTTGTCATTATTTGGGAGTTCCTTATCTCAGTCCTCTCCTCAGGACATTCCGAACTCAAAAAAACAATCCCAAATATTTAATGACTTGACTTGAAATATGACTTTAATACCCTGATAGCAGAAATACTTCTAGTTGGATGTGCTGGATCAGCCATCTGTCCCATAGCAACACCATTTATGAAGAGTCAATTTTTAAAGTTCTATCTACAGGAGTATTTTTAGAATATAAAAGAACAGAATGATCCTAGGCATTGATGAGCATATTCAATCACATTTTTTTTTAAGTTACTCAAAGATTATGCCTGGGTAATCAGTTGATTTCCACTGTAAAATGTAGACATTTTTCCAAAAGGTGTTCAGTATTCAGAAGAATAGATACTGATGAATTCTTCAACATTAAAAAGGCATTTTAGAATTAAAAGAAACCTTAGATCGCCAGTCTAACTTTATAGATGAGAAAACTGAAGATCAAGAAAATACTGTAGCACTAAATTTGTACTTAGCATATTTAACCTTATGGAAATTTACTAGCAGAATTTCAATTCCTCCAGAATAAAATTAGTTTTACTGCTAACAGTAAATTAACTAAAGAAAAGTTATATATGCAATAAGCAAATCAAGAAATGTTACTCTCATATGACAATAATAAATCTCTGCTATATGAAAGACCTCAATTTAAAGAAGAACTTGAGAAGAAACAGCAGAAATTAAAATTGACTATTGGCCACAGAATAAGGAAGGACTATCTAACTTTAAAGACAATTTAAGAAAATAAAAAAGGGTGTCCCTGATGGACAAGGGGTTAAATCTCAGCATTGTCGAGCTATCATGGCCACTTAGGCATGAATTCAATCCCTAGTCAGGTTGCTAACCCACATGGCACAGCAGACCTCTCAAGTTTTGCCCACTGCTGCCCTCAGCAGTGCATTTCAGTAGATCTACCTGTTCTGCTCCCTACTCTGTCTCTGGTGAAGCCTCTTATCCACCATACCTCTGGTCTTCATCTCAGTTCTTATATGCATAAATAAATAAAAATAAGTATCTAAAAAAAGAGAAGATAACAGTTTTGCATATATATAGATAGACATTCTTAGTTATATATATGCACACACAAGAAAGAAAAGAAAACTCCCGACAGAAAAATGGGCAAAGGAGGTGACTAGGTTAAATACAGAAGAAAGATAAATGGGTTGATATAAATTGCAAGATTCAATCATAATGGAAAAGAAATGTAAACATGAACAACATAATGCGTTACCCCTATCAACCTGACAAAAAAAATACTTCCTTTCCTCTCCTAAGAATCATAACACTCAACGAGGGTGAAGGTGAGGCTGAGTGCATTGCAGTAACAAGTTCTTTCATGTATTGCTAATGTAGGTGAAAACTGGCATAAGCTATCTGGAAAGTAGTTGAGCAAACACATAAAAGAGATGAACATAGTTCTTACCAGTAAGTAATAATTACTCAGAGAATAATTTATCCTTAAGAAATATAAACAAATATTTTTTTTGCAGGGATATGCATGTTAGATCATTTATAAACGCAAAATCTGGAAAACACATTTCCCCCTAAATAGATGGGGAAACTCATGGGGGCCTTCACATGTACAGACTGAGAAAGGGAAGGGCAGGTCATGGTTGCTTATCATTTAATTTTCTTTTTCTTCCTTGTAGCTTTCTATTATTTCTAGATTCTCTAACAGTAAAACAATTTTAAAAAACAAAAATCTTTAACAGAAATGTGCTGTAAATTCCAACTGGTTGCCTGATAACTTGTTCTTGATTGTTAAATACCTATAAAAGAAAAATAAAGTCATTAAAACATAACAAAGAACTATCTGAATTAAATTAATACTGTTTGAAAAACACTGTAGCTAGCAAATGGGCGGGGGCAAAAACACCAACAAAGTTGTACCTTAATTTAGATTTGTGATTTTTGCCATTTATCATTAGTGTCCTTACCTGGAAATAACAGAGGAAATAAAAAAAATGATGTGTAATTTGGGGAATGTCTCATAGGAATGATCAGGAAACAAAAACTTAATTCAAATTTTCTCTTCAACAAGCTTTTCTGGGCTCTCTTGTCTGTTTACTACTTCCTTCTTTAAGCTCCTGTCTGTCCTCTCATCCTTCTCGCTCACACATGATAGGGACTCAAATCAGACCTTGCACCCTTTTGTCTTTGTTCTGTTTGGTGTGATACCTGAGCTCCCATGATCAAGATATGTTTCTCTCAGTGAATGAAGGCAAAAATACAGTAATCTTAGCCAGATCACTAAGAAAAAATGTTCTATATAGGAAAGAAAGTTCTATTGATATTAAAATTTAGGCCCTCAATAAAGTCAACTTTGTGTGTTTGACTGAATGACCAGTAACAGCAAACCAAACAGTTATCTGGCTGTATCCCTGTGTCCCATCTTCACCCAGGATGATTGTTTTTCTTTTTCTTTTTCTTTCTTTCTTTCTTTTTTGTTATCTCTATGAGCTCAAGCATGGGAAACTGAGACAAGTTGCTCTGGCGGAGACACTAAGTGTCTGAGGGATGAGGGAGGCTGGTTTCTGCCTGAAACCTCAGTGTGGTCAGGTAAGTGATCAAATTCCTCAGAGTTGGTAGGTCAGCACACTCAGCTGAGGAATCCACATGCAATTAACTCTGGGTCTTCCACAGGCTACCCAACTATTCTTTCCAGTGCCCACCACACTGAGATATCTACAGCCTGCCAGCATCTACCACTCTGAAGAAAAAGATGCCATGACTAGTTTTTCCATTTTGGGTTGAAGCAAACTCAAAATTCTTCCCCAAAGGTTCTGGAATACCCAGATATGGAACATAAAACCACAGAGGGTGGGGCATAGGAATAGGGAACTGCAGATGTTGAATGTACCTAAGGCATTCTGATCTTTATTAATTAGGATTTCCAGGGTGTGGTGAACTTTTCTCAGGTCTGTGCAGAACTCCTCCATATGCCAAGATTATGAGTAATCCCCAAGGCCAGGAATTTGAGATTTACTAATTTGGGACAGAACCAACTGGATCTACTTAAATCTGAGTTAAAGTTCAGATTCCATTGCTAAATTACTATGGAAATGGAATTTAATAATTTAACAAGTCATGAAATGTTTCTGTCCACAAACGTCTGGTATTCAAGTATAGTTCTTAAAAGACTATAGAATAAAACTGGCTCTCTGAGGTTTATAATCTTGGATTTTAAGGGTTCATTCATCCAATTCCAAAATCTTTCCCTCACTGTCTCTTTGGTCTATCCCTTCAGCTCAAACCCGCAGGTGACAATCAGCACCATCTCAGACTATGTACACTCCCACCTCTGCCATGTTATACACTGTAGTTCTGGTTCTGTCTTTTCAAATCCCGTTAAATAAATTTCTGAAGGAATAGAATACTCTCCATCACTTCAATTACCCTCTCAGTTTCATGTTTTTTTTTCAAGTTATATCTGAAGTATTGTTTTTAATAATGAGATAAATTATAGGTATGTGCTTCCCTATGGGTATTTAATGAGAAGCACTGAATAATCCCACTCCATTTCTACTGACAAAATTGTTTGTACCTGCTTTCAGGAAATGCTGTGTTAATTTCTTATGACATAACTGCTCATGAGTAGGAGAAAAATAGTTTGTTTGGGGCAAATGTCATTTCAATCAGGCTAGCTTTACTTCAGGGCCCTATAACTTCAGAAACATGAAGAGATAAAAACACAGACTGGATTAAAATTAATAAACTCCAAAGAATTAATGGATCAGATAGCATATACTACACATTTTAGAAGAAACTCTTTATAATCCTATTTAGCATATACCCATTGTGGGATGAATTATTTTCTTACCCTAACAATCAAGACACATGATGACTAAAGTTTTTTCCAATGCTTATGACTCCCAGAGGAAAATGCCGGGACTCTTAAATGGATTGTAAAAGGCATATCATCATCATAGTCCCCCAGTTTGTAATAACAGTAAGTTCAGTGAGCAGGGAAAAAGCGATAGCACCCATCAGCCATAAAATTCAGTTTAGGATTTTATTATGTATTGTACCATTTGGGGACCGTTAGACTACTTTCACATGAGATGGATACAAAGTTTGTTTTACCCTTATAAATCCTAACTAAAGCAAGATCATGGGATCATGGGAGATTTAAATAATCATCTATAGCTCCTTTCTTCAATAGAAAAGGGCAACATTTTACATAATTGACATAATTTACCCACCCCCACCTTTTGAAGTCACCAAGGTAAGCTCCTGTGACTCAGTCAGTTTTCCTGAGCCAGCCTCTAAGTCCCTACCACAAACTACTTCCTGCCACCTTAGTTGTCTTATGATCACCATTATTTTCTTCCTCGTGTGTTTCTGGGATCTTGAGGAGCCCCTAGTCCTTTATTCTGACTCAGCTCAGCTTATCATGTCCAGTTATTCCTGGAACCTGAACAAAGAGGACATTTACAAGTGCTTGAGCCTTGTTCACTTAATTATGTGCAAATGTACAATAAATGAAGATATATACCATGATTTATTTACCCACATTTTTTTTTAAAGATTTATTTATTTATTTGTACAGAACTGGGGTATAGGCCAGAGATGCAGGGTGAGAGGATTCACCAGAGACAGAGTGGGGTGCAGAACAGGCAGATCAACAAAACACACTGCTGAGGGGAGAAGCAGGCAGGTCAGGAGAGGTCTGCCACGCCATGTGGCTCTCCTCCAGGGCAGGTGGGGATCGAACTCACGCAGAAGTGGCTTAAGCTTCTTAGTGCAGTGCTTTAACCTGCTGCACACCAGGGAGGGGAGGGCCCTCCCCACTTTTTTTTTTTTTAATACAGGAGGGAAATATTGGAAAAGAAAAAGCCCACAATATAAAACCTATTTCAGGTAACTTAATTGGTACAGCATTGACTTCTACAAATCAAGACAAGTCCTTTTTCTGCTTTAGTAATGGGATGGGTAATTAAAACAAAACACATTTTCATGCAATGACAAATAAGAACATTGTTCATGTTTTAAGTAAAATAAGGGTATTTAATACAATTTATTAGAAAAATATGTACTGTACACTTGCCCACAGTCTGTTATGTTCTATTATGATATTTTCAGCAATCTTCTATTTTTGCTATCTTAAAACAACATTTAGGGCTGCAGTATGCCAGATGGAGTTTTTTCCTTTCCACCCACTTCCCATTGCAAGAGGAAAAAAGGTTCTTCGCATCCTACATGGAAATCTTTCATAAAATCCTTCATCTTTATCAACTCAAGTACCTGAACCACTCAGAAATCACTAAACTTTAACTGAATCAATGTAAGACAAATATTTAGCACAGTAAATAAATGTAAAGTTAACATACAGGCATGCATGGTGATTATTAATAAAAACATGAAAGTTCAAAACAGTTCTACAAAAACAGGACTCGTTCAAAATTAACCTTCCAAAGAAAAATGACATAGTATAATTTAGGGTAAAGATAATGAATTACAACTGACTTGTAATTAAGACATTCCCTCCTCCGGAACTTTATTTAGCTCTCAGGGACTTGAGCTTCTCAAAAGTCTTAATCTTTATGCTATTGATGGCTCCACAAAAAAACCAATGGACAGGAGTTGAGGAAGAGAGTCAGAAAGGTTTGATGGGAGCGAGTGAGATCCATTCTTCTGCAAAACCATCTACACTGTGGCAGAGGAATCGCTAATATTTTAATCGAATCATTGTTCCCTTGTTTATATCTTCACCAATACTTAACATTGGGGCAAACATACAGGTTGTAGCTAAGGCTGTAGCTTCTCTGGCTTTTCAGTCTCTCTCCTCTAGCCCTGCTCCCCGCCACTACCCCCAACCTTGTGCCCTCACCACTCTAGGTTCTACTTGTAGAGCATAGCACCCTCTCCTGCATCAGGCCCGTTAGCATCAGCACATCTCTCTGGAATGCCTGTCATTCCTCACTTCATATTCATGTCCCTTCATATTCTATCTGTCTTCTTAGACCAGCTGAGGTCGGGGTTAGAAGGTTCCATAGTATCCTGCATGAAACTTACTGTATAGGTAGCTGAGTTCAGCCTCTGAATTTCTTGGAAAGGATTAGCTCCTTGAGAGCACTGATGTCTCTTGATATTGCTTCATGTTTCTATTTCTCCAAGCCTTAGCAGTACCCAGTTATCATGAAGTACCACCCACCTGTCTTTTCCCTATCTTTTTGTCTTAGAGCTTCTATTATAAATCCAAATGAAACCAAACCATCAAAAACTTCTAGTGTTACCTGATCAGACAACAATCTATACAGTATTAGCATTGTTCTATTAATGCTGTTCAGGTCTTGATGAGGAGTGGAGTAGAACAGAACACAAGGCTACTTACTCAGTGACCCTTATCACTGAGAGGGTTAAAAGCCAAAGATAAACTGTTTTTCAATACTGCCTTTAACGATTTATCAAACACATTAGACATGATATGGCTGCTTTAATACTACAAGTAAAGAACTTCATAAACTGAGGTACCAGTTTACCAAAGGGAATACATACACAGGGGAACATTTGACAACATAAGTTTGATCCATATAACTGAGCTAGTATCAGTTTTTTTTAAAAAAAATTAATTTCTATATGTATTTACATTCTTGTTCATTTTAAAACAATATTTGCTTCCCCCTCCCCCAATCTGCCAATGCACCATCACCACAGTCCCCCACACTCCTCCCTCCCTTTTTCCTGCCTCTCTCCCTTCCCCTCCCCTGCAGGATATCTCTATAGTTGTCTTTTTTGTTTTGTTTAATTTTGTAATAACAATACAATTCCCCCCCATGTCTTATTTGCTTCTCTATATTCCTTCTAGAAAATGAAACCATTCAATATTTTTCTTTTTCCTTCTGACTTAACTCACAGAACATGATCCCTTCCAGCTCCATCCATATTGCTGCAAATGGCATGAGCTTATCTTTTTTGATTGCTGAGTGGTATCAGTTTTCTTAATTGAGTCTTTTAAGATAAACTTGAATATTTTCAGAAAAATAAACACATAACACAATGACAAACTCCTCTTTTTAAAAAATGCTGAAACTACTTTTTAAAAATGTCGGAACTTGCAATGGGTTTCATGTGATAATCTAAAAATACAACTAATGAGCAGATGGCTCCAGACAGCACGCGCACATCCCGGACTCGCACTGGCGGCCTACTTGCCATTTTTCTGGAGTTAAAAAAAAAAAAAAAAAAAAAGACCCCTAACAGAAAATAATTTAAAAAGTGCACAAAGTAAACCAAACCTGTAAACCTTTCTTTTGAATAAAGAAAGCCATGGATTGCTACAGCTGTAGAAAATGTTAAAGGTATTCCCTTCTTTCTGAAAGTCTTGAAATTAAACACTTCATCAAAAGACTGTCCTGAATGGTTACTTGTTTTCTCTGTGTAAATCTTTTTCCTTGCTAAACTCTAAACTTCTAGGAGGCAAAAACAATCTTTGATCACTTTTGCATTACTCTGTGGTCACTTTAATCCAGACTGAAAATGATTTCCAACAATGAACTCAAGGAAGCCTATTCCCTTTGAAAAGTACCTTCGTACAAAATCAACACAGGCAGGGCTTGTCACTAAGAAAAATAACGTGGTTTTTACATTACAGTTTTTCAGTTTACAAGTGAGCAATTAATATAGTATGAGTTGCCAACTACATAAGAATTCTGGTTTTTAATACTAAGCAATAGAGTTATAAAATTCTATTTGATTTGGGCCTCCCTGGTGGCAGAAGGGTTCAAGTCTCACCACTAGCAGTCTATGGGCAGCCATGACAGACAAGTTCGATTCCTGGCCAGAGATCTGACTTACATGGTGCCAACAGATTTCTCCTGTCTTGCCTGCTGCTCCCCTCAGCAGTGTCTTTCAATCTACCTGTTCTGCTCCCTACTCTGTGTCTGGTGAATCCTCTCACCTTCTACACTGCTAGCCTAGACCCAGCACTTGTATTCATAAATAAATACATCTTTAAAAAAAATTCTATTTTTGTTTAGGTAGTTTCTTGCTTAAACTAAATTACCGGTAAACTTCAAATAATGTCAAGATTGTTCTTAACTTTTTTGCCAAGATGTATAAGGCAAGTTTGGAAATAGACTGACAAAACTACGATTTTCTTTAGTTTCCTTATATTTATGTTATAAAAACAGAACATAACCCAAAGGAATAGACAAAGTTTGGAAAAGCCAGAAATGTGAAATGTGAATGACAGCAGTCAGAATACACCAAACCACTTCTCCCCTAATGATCCTTGGACAAGGAGCCCTTTGACGTAGGCAGAATTCCAGGATGAGGCTGCAGGAAACAGGGAAAGGAAATTCCGGTTGGGGTTGAGTGATAGGGACCCTACCCTGGCAGCAGACCATGCCAAGATTCAGTTTCAGAACAAGCAAAATCCCCTTCCCACCCATACTTCATGAGTGAATTAGAAAAGGGGAAGGAAGTAGGGTGGGTCCCCACACTTAACAAAAGGCCTGAAGAAAAAGCGGTGGGGAAAGGGAGGGATATAGACAGAGTTCCTAGAGAAAGTACTGCTGAACAGGCTTCCACATATATTTGATAGATCTTCATTCCCCAAATTTAGCATTTTGACTTCCTTTTATGAAGATGAACAAGGTCAATAGCCAGTGGTTCCTCTTCATTTCTAGAATGAAGTAAATTCTTAACCCCCAAATTCTTCTACAATCCGGTCCCTTTTTAAAGATGTCTCACTACATCTTCCCTCTCTTGCTTCTGATGACATGGAATGGTTGTGGTTTTCTGGAAATATTTTGTATTTTGACATTTATTTTTCTTATGCTATTCTTCCCATTAGGAGTGCTTTTCTTCCATATGAATTGTTTAATTAAATTCAACCAAAACCTAGTTTAAGGACTATGTTAAACTCTGTTCTGCTAGAAGAGAGAATCTTGCTTCCCACAAGTATAAGTTTCTCTAGCCCCCATGCAGCTCTCTGAGTATTATTATCACAATTTCCTTGAATCTCAGTTATTTGTGTCAGTCTTTGCTTTTTTCCCCCACCCCCAATCAGATCATACTCCTTCCAGGTAGGAACTTCCAATATTATTCTGAATCTCCTACGTTGGTTCTACCAAAGGTATACTGAGTGACTAAATGACCAAAAGTACTCAAGTGACACTAGCTCAGACAGTCTGGGTGGGAAGGCATTCCTAAAACCATAGATAATTATGAAGAAGGTGTAGATAATCATTGTAGGTAATGCCAAAAACTTTGGTCAAATAAGTCACTTATTTTGGTGCTACAGAGATTCTGTTTAAGGTATTTTCAAAAGGTCTGAAGACAAGGGTTTATGTGTTCCTCATACTATTAGCCAGAAATCCCATTTGACAATGTTAATGAGATAAACACTGTGTATTTTAGCATATATCACAGACACCTGAAATATATCACAGGAAAACAAAGCAAGGTAAATTTATCATGTAGCTTTTTGGCAAAGGACACCAACCATTCATATGTTAAACAGAACATTCTTATGTTCTATCACTGTATCAAATAAGCTTTAATAAAAATTCAAAAGTTGCTTAGTACAAAACAGAACACTCCCCCACTATTAACAGTCATTAAATTATGCCAATTTTATTACCTGAATTACTCTCAACATCTATGACCTCATTTCCTATAATTATAGCCCTGGTTCAGGGCTGACTTACTATTATAGCTTTCTAAGGGATCTCTGACACTTTTCTCTTCCTATCAGTTTCCCACCTAAGTCAATGCTGAGGAGACTTACAAAGATCATGTTTGACTGTGCCACTTCCCTTCCACAGGGTGACTTATGGCCTTTCAAAACCAAATTCTAGCATCCCTACAGCCTACCCTCTGCATTCCCCATGAATCACTGGGTGCTCAAGTCATGCATCTTCTTCTGCTCCTATGCCTTAATCGCTCGTCTCTGTGATGACCCTATGTGACAAAAGTCATGCTTCAAGGTCAAGCACAAAAGTTCTCATTTAGTAACATATACTCCTGTCTTTTATTGTTATGATCACAAAATAAAGACTATGAAATATGATGCCTATGTAAGATGTAATTTCTTTGAAGAGTCAGTAACCAAACACTAATCCCACTATCATAATGTTTACCAGGAAGAGTCAATTTCTGTACCCCTCTTGAAGTTCTCAGGTAATAATTTTCAACACTTAGAAATGAGTGCTGGCTAATTTTACCTACATCTAGCTAGTAAAAATAGGAAAACCAAGTGCTTCCTGAGAAATCTGTGATAATTATACATTTAACTTTTTGTTTTTTTTTAGAAACACCTTGGCAAAAGCACAGTGAAGTGTTTCTCTAATTGCACACATTTATAATCATGGCATTTACTAGTTTAAGGAAGTATTAAAAATGCCTACTCTGAAAGCTCTAAGACCCTTCAATTTGTAACAAGATATGCCAGCTTTATTTTATCAAATTCATCTTTCTTATGCAGTAGCACTTCAAAGTAGCTTTCTCATCTTGGCATGTATGTATAAAAAAGGATGAGGCATTCTAGAATTGGAGGAGCAATGTAGTTTAGTAGAAAAGAATGATTCACTAGGCAACTTGGATTCTAAGTGCAATGTTATCACTCTCTACTTAACTATCTTGGACCTAGGAATGACAGATTAAGTAGCTGAAGTATTTAAAAATCAAAAAAGAAAGGAAATCTGTATGTAACTCCAGGGTTTAGTCATTATTGTTACTGTTATAACAAGAAGAGGAAACAGTAGACTTAGGTTTACATTAAGTAAACTGCAGTTTCCTTTGTACATGCTGTTATTAGACTGAGTTTTCAAGAGCAAGGACACATGACTGATACTGAAAAGAAGGCAGGGCAGAAAAAACCAAAAAGGCTGCATCGAGCTCATGGACACAGTGATCTTCAAGCACAAGCAACGATATAGATGATACAAACACTTAAAATATAAGAGAGTAAAATAATCTGCCAAATGATTTTTATTCCTAATAAATTATTGTAAAAACCACAAATGTGTAGTGTCAAACAACCTATTTAATGAAGTACTATATAAGTATCATCTTTTGGTCATCCTGCAGGAAAGATATCAAAGAGTGATAAAGTTTATATTTAACACGAAGATGAAAGATTCCTAACACGCACCTTGTCTCGCTTTAAGTTTCAATAGGAAAGTCTAGAAAGGAAAGATCATCTTTCTTATGTTTACTTATTTATTATCTTTCCTCTCAGAAGTATGAGCTCTTCAATGCATCCATATTATGACATTCATGTAAGCAGTGAGAAACATTAGTATTTTAATTTACAATCTTAAAGGGTTAATGGTAACAGAGAGTAAATAACCATAATCAAAGCTACAAATCTTCTGGCACTAAATTTGTCTCATGTTGTCTTTACAATTACCAGCATCAAGTTTAGGTTTGTACTGTTACATATTTGGAAGGTAATTATAATTTTCTTAGTTGTAACTGTAATATTCTAGATTCAACTAAATATAAAACAAAGGTAATGCAGGTACCTCTGTAGTAACTGGTAAGCTGCGGCTTAAGACTGATTTCTAACCCTGGGGAGACAGTACTCTACTGTCTGATTGTGATTTTAAAAGATCATGACCTACCGTAGGTTGTCCCTGGTCCAATGGATCAATATGCAGTCCACTATAAAATATGTCACTCATTTTAAGGACCAACAAGAAAAAAAAATTCTCACAAACTATAATTTGCTTTCATGCCATTGATCTTTAAATTCATGCTGGTTTCAGAGATGGAAAAATGTGGGATAAACTGCTCTTTGAAATCAATAACATGGAACACAAAAGCCACTCTTCTAAATAAAATACAACAAAAGGAGTATTGTTTTAAGAAATTTCACCCCCACACTAGCATATTCAAATACTGTAAGGACACACAAAGGTGAGGAGTCAGTTTTTGATTCAGGTAACCCTGAGCTTTTTACAACTTGAACAAGTGCCAAAACTTTCCAGCAGTACCTCATAAAGTGAATGAGCCAAACTTAAAGTCAACAGCCACCCCTGAGATAGTTCAATGGGAAGGCTCTGAAGTGTTTTATTTTATTCTCCCCCTTGAGACACTAACTGCAATGACTAGATGCTGTATGTTATAAACTAAAGAGCCTGCCATTTTTTAACATCTCACATCCTCTCCTGCTTGGTTAAAGGCTGGTATTTGTACTGATGACCTTAGAGAAAAAAGAACATGAAGTATTTTTTTTTTCCCTCTTGGAAAGGGTTGAAAATAAAATTCCAAAGGAAAACCAAAGTCAGAGAAAAACATGCTTATAAGCACTGAGGAATTTTCCCTTTCATGAGCAATACTGATAGTTCCGTATTGAAGAGTGAAGTCTTAAAAACAACAACAAAAAGTCAATACACAACAATGTATGGCAGAAGAGAGAGGTCCCATTGTCTCCCTGGCATGACAACAGCATTCTCAGTTCTGAGGCACAATCTGAATAACTACTTTCAGGAGGACTGAGCAGAGCGTCCCTTTCCTCCAGTTTAAGCACACACAATATAACTCTTGTTGGAACACAAACATTTCATAAGATACTGGAAAAACTCCCTCTGGCTCTCCTGCTTGATGAGGGCATCAACTATCTATTTTCTGTTCATATCATTTTTAGTGATTTTATTTGGTAACAGCATCCACCCTTTTGTTAAACATAAAAAAGGACGTGGGAATTTTCTTTCAAACTTTATCTTCAACAAACTATCTTATAGATAAACTCCCAAAATAAAACCTAAAGCCATCAACTCAGGGTCATAAGAAGACATGTATTCATATTTGCTTACATGTGTCCTTATAGTTTCTGTATGACTTACTTTTCAGATGTGTCCTTATAAATCCAGTGGCATAGCTATCAGTTAGGTCTATAAGCAACTATCATTTTTACAAAGAAGGATGCTTTTGGAAGGAAATAACCAAAAGCTAAAGAATTTTAAATAGTCTTTTCTTCAAATACACACCCAGTCAGAAACATTTTTCTACCCCCTTAAAACCTGAATCCCCAAGAGGAAAATGGCTTACGTGTTCAGACTTCTCCTGGTCTTTTTTGTCCGTCTGCAAGAACTGACAGTTTTCTCTTGCCAGCTTCTGAACCAGTTCAATTCGTCCAATATCATCTCTTTCCTGAAGCTTGCACATCACCCCTGCCTTAAGAGTTGGAGGAAAAGCGAAAATATACTTAAATCCACAGTCCCAGGACATGACACCACTGCAAATTTCACTTTATGATAAGTTCATCATTTCTATCGCCTGGATTAAATCGTGGCGTTGGTTTAAAAACAACAACAAAACTTTGCCTTTCCAAATTGAAATTCTATTATTTTAGTCTAGCAATGCCATGCCAAAAAACTAAACATTGAGCTCATGCATCAATCTACTTTAAGAGAGAAGAGTAGAGTGGACTAAATCATTTGCCACTAAAGTGTGTTCCTGATATGCCACGATTTGTTCCTGACAGCCTGTTTCCTGTTACATAAGCCTAGCAAGAGGTTAAAAACTCATGGGAAAGTTAGCCAGGAACCACTCTGGCAATAAGGGGGAAGTGATACACAGTACTAAAAATAACAGTACACAACCTCCTAATTCTTTTGCTCTACCAGATCATTCCATGCACAAATACACAGCAAGAAGATCACAAGATAATTTGCTTTTTCACAAATGGAAAGTTACCCTGGGACATTATTAGGAAAAACTGCTAGTAAATTAGAAAACAGTGAAAAGTTTATTGAATAAAAAAAAAATTGGGAAAAGAAAGTCAACACTCCTATATCAGGGCTTGGAAATGATTCAAAAGACATTGTATTCTTCCTAAGGCCTAAGTACCTAAGTGATAATAATACGGAAAAAATTCTACAACTTTGATTAAAAGGTTGTAGCACACAAATTATAAACTATTTCTGTTTAAATTTTTTTAAAAAATGGCTCATATCTCATAGCAGGACATGATCTAGTAAAGAAATCTGAAGTCACTCCTGGCAGAGCAGTCAAACTATTACATTTTTGCTTTACCCAGTATAATCCGTAGGCTTTGAATGAACTCAGCAACACGACCAAATACAGACAAGTGGTCAGTAAGAGATCCACAGCTTCATGGCTTTAATGGTTTGTGATAAGGATATCCATTTTGTGGAGTGGGCATCAGTGAAATGGAGCCATGCCTGCATAGTGATGAATAAATCTTTATTCCTAAGGGCAGGACAACTCCGAGCAGTTGCTTCAACAATTAGGAAGGAAAACAAAAATACCTGAAGTGGCCCAAACCACAATTTCCTACAGGACAGCAAGTGGAGTTCTTCCATCAAAGTCTCAGATTTATCTTTACAACATCCCCCACAATGAACCTCCAGCTTGTTTCTGAAGTTTCCTTAGACAGGGATCTTAGTTTCTCTTAAAACAGCCTGTGTGCTGTTGAAAAGCCAGGGTTATTGGAAAGCCCTGTAGCAGGCTAGACAAAACTCTGAAACCACTGAACTTCAATCCATGAGTACAGTTTTTTCTTTTAAAATAACTGCACCTAGTCACTATTTCTTCTACAATATGACAATAACTATATTTAGAAATATATTAAGTATGTAATATCTTCTGAGTAATTCTCAAGTATATCTCCCAGTTCATTATTTAATTAATTCATTTATTTACTTAACAGATTTTATTTGAGCAACAACCATGTGCCCAGATCTACCATATACTCTGCAGATACAGCAGTGAACAAAACAATTAAAAACCAAGTCACATGTGTTACGGAGCTACATTCAACATGGAATGTGGATTACATAGACAATGAAATGTCACAGGATAATACATGGTAGGAAGGAAAGTAAAACAGGGTAAAGAGGCAGAGAAATGATCTGAGGGCTTATTAAGAAAAATGGTATTTGAATGAAGAACTAAAGGAAATAAAAAAAGTTTTTTCAAGCAGAGGAACCAGTGTATAAGGGTCTTGAGGCCTGAATATGCCTGGCACCATTTAAGGAAGAAGAGTACAGTTGGCTGGAGAGGAGTTGTGTGGAGAAATGTGGAGGGGCAGGCCTGAGAGATGATGGGACGTTATATTACGTGGCTTTCTAGCTGACAGTGTACAAGATTAGATTTTTTTTTTTTTCCTGAACATAGCACTGGCATATTGTGACTTAAATTTTAACAGGTTCATTCTGCCCTCCTGTGTTGAGATAGACTATTGGGTGGCGAGAAACAGTTGCAGCTACAAGACCAGTTAGGAGACTGATCTCCAGACAAGAGATGGATTAGACTTGGGATAGCAGTAGATACGGTGAAAAGTGGTTAGAATCTGCATATACTTCAAAAGTAGGGCCTAGCAGACTGTTTTCTCCTTGATATTTTCCCTGAGCACTTGGAAGAGTTGATAGTCATTTTGTGAGACTGGAAAGACAGGAAAAGACTTGGGAAGGAACATGGCAACTAGACATCCAAGTGCAGGTGCTAGGTTGGTAATCTGGATGGAGTTTCATGGGGCTTGAGATAGGAGCTTGAGGTAATCCTAGTACATTTGGTATTAAAAGCTGGAGAAATAGGTGATGTTACCAGGAGTGTGACATAAACAGAGAAAAGAAGTTTAGGAATTGGGTCTAATGCTTAGACTTTGGAAAAATGAGGGTTAATCAGAAAAACAACCTATAAAGAAGTGCTTTAGGAAGAGAGCTTGGTGAGTAGTAAAGATGGTGTTTCATGGAGGAGAGACTAAAAAGCTATCAAATGCAGCTAATATTGCAAATGAGATGGTTTCAACAGAATTGGTTCCAAATTTGACAGAAATAATTGGTAAGTTTTTATATAGTATTTTTTGAGGAAAAAACTGATTGAGGAAAAAGTAGTTGGGCTCAACAGAAAATGAGAGACAATTCTTATGTTACAATAAATGGCATATAAGCTAAAGTGTGATGTGGAAGGGTGTTTTGTTCATTTGCTTGTTTAGGGTGAGGGATATTCCAGCATATTTGTCTTTTTAGAAACCAACCACTCGAGAAGCCAGTATGATAATACAGAGGGAGAGAAAGCATTTTTAGGAGTGATATCCTTAGCAGGGAAGAAACCCTGAAGACCTACTCTCAGACAGAAACGTGTGTGTATTTCCCTCACTGTAACAGGAGGAAAGGTGAAGAGCAGGAGTAATTAAATAGGTAGGTTGGAATATCTGATGGTAGGAACATGAGGTAATTCTTTTCTGAAGACTTTTATTTCCCAGAGATAGAAGAAGTTAAAAGATCTAAAAATAAAACCACACAGATCCAGAGAAACGGCTCAGGGAAGATACTGGAGGTAGGAAAAATGAAAGTAGTGTGGTCTTTTCAGTTGTAAACACCGACAAACTTTTTGGTAAAGGGTCTGAATGTAAAATACATTAAGTTCTCGCTTAACACTGTCAGTAAATGCTTAGAAATATAGATATAAGGGCAGTGAGGACAATAAAAGCAGACTTCTAAAAAATAACATTTTGTTCATTATGGACCCTGGGTTTTGGTTTTGTTGCCACTGTTATAATGAAATAACATTGTTCATGAATCTGGGGTGTTCAATGCTTAGTGGACCATACGGTCTCTGGCAAACTACACAATTTTCTACAGCTTTAAAGCAAAGGCATCAAAGCCAGTATACAAATGAATGAACTCTTTATTTACAAAAACAGGCAATTGGCTGGAGTTTGTTAACTCCTGACCTAGGAGGACAGGAAACTGGTCAAGTAGGTTATAAAGGGCCCTCATGGTTTTCCATCCTGGTCATCCTTCATAGGGCATCTTTTTTTTTTTTTTTTTTTTTTTTTTTTTAATGAGGCCTAGACAGCTAAGATAGTTTATAAGCACATCTTTAGAAGCAGCATACTGATACGGATGTTTTTTGGTGGGGGTTGAAATGAATGTATCAAAATAAGCATTTTTCATTATAGATACTGGCAAAGCCAATATCATTTGCAAACACTTGCCTCTTTGACCACTACACACAGAGGAGGCAATGAGGGATTTACACAAAATTGATCCTACCTGAGAACCTGGAACACCTTCAGCCTCTGTGACAGGACCATGTTTCTCACTGTTTTCCTCATTTTGCTCAAGAGCTTTAAAAACAAACAAACAAAAAGAACAATATTAGACAAATGTAGCCAACAAAATAAAACTTCAGATCTTTTCTTGTCAAACAGATATCTGTACATAAAACATTTATTAAATCAGTGGCAATGAAAAAGCTTAATCTCAATTCTTCTCTTTATCTAAACCCATCGAAGCATCACCATGTCAATACTGTGTTTCCCTCATGAGGGAAAATAGGGATATAGATGATGACTCACTTAGAGAGTCATATTTTATGTTTTTTTGGTCTAATGGGCAAGGGTTAATTAATAAAGGAAGCACAATATTTTATGTATAGTTTTCTCAAAGGATTTTTACTATGAAAGTCTAAACTGCAGCATCTTAATGTCATCTCTTTTCCCATTCCCCTCTCCCTCCAATAGCTCATTGATAAGTCCACATTACCCCTTCTGCACTGGTGCAATAATCTCCTAATGCAAAACCTTGATTCTAGGTTCCCCACATATGATCCATCTTTGGCATAATTGCTAAAATAGTTTCAAAAAATAATACATGCCAACATGCCATGTTTTGGCCTATATATCACTTATTGAGTCTCAACTACTCATCACTGAAGGTTTGCCTCGAATTCTCTTGCTCCCTGCTAATCTCCAGTTTCACACTGATATTCAACAAAAAAAGGTAATGTCCTCAACTCTGATCCAAGTACAATGATCTAGTTATTTTTCTTTTTCTACAGTTTTCTCTTTAAATAAATACCTATTTAGTATCTACTCTATGATTGGGTTTGGGGTTATTCCTGAGAACAAGCCAGATAAACCCTTGACTTCATGGAATCTATACACTAACTGAGGAGCTAACCAAAGAACAAGAACAACTACATCTATGAATACTAATAACAAAAAATTTAAAAAATAAGATGGAATTAAAGGTCATGAGATGACAAAAAACCAACTGAGAGAAGTTATTTCAGAAAGGTCAAGAATGTTGCTTCTTTGAAGAATTGCTATTTGGGTTGATATCGAAAGTTTGAGATGGAGTCATCCATGGCACGTTGGAGTGACACAGGTCAAGTCAGGAAAGAGCAAAGAAGACTATGTAAATTCAGTGGTTAGCCTAAGAACATGAAGAATTTGAAATTGGTAATTGTATGATTTGATGAATATTTTCTGAAGAGCTTTTAGTAAGCTTCTTTGTCAAGAACACACTTAAAAAGAAAAGAAAAGAAAAAAAAAAAAGCAAGAGAAAAAGCAGGGAGTCCAGAGATGATAATAGCTCAGACAAACTGAAGAAACATGGGGGGATTTGAGCTGTATTTCTAGACAACATGAACACAGGGGAAGAGAAAAAGGAGATGGGGAGAAGAACAATTAAGTCATTCATTATATCCGTCATACATTTATTCTTTCTGCTCTCTCTATCAAAAGCATACAACTTCATTGACAGTGAAGCTGTTCTACTCTACTTCTAGATTCAGAGTGCACTGTTTTGTGTAAATTTGAACATGTGTTTTCTGCTCTGGATTTTTAAAATATCAATTTCATGTATTTTCTGTCTTTGTGTGTTTTTTATGTCTACTCTGTGGTGTTACCCTGGAGCCCACTTAAAATACTTTAGCGTTTATACGCTCTGTAAAAAAATAATAGGGACAAAGTAACCAAAATGGCATGATTTGACTACTCCTACTTATGTAAATTACTTATTTTATGACTATTTAATATAAAATGGTGTGGGGAGGAGAAGGTAACTAGGATAACTCCTGCCAACTTAGTATCTAAAAGCAAGGCAAGGAGGGTGGAAATGGGCAGAAGTTTTCCTTCTATTTCAGTGAAAGTTTCCATTCATGCTGTTTAAAGGGGATCCCCTGTTGTTCCTGTTGCCTGACTAGGAAGAAATTTAAGAATAAAGAAAAACACTCGTGTTCTTTCTAAAAAACTAGAGACAAAGAATGCAAGGGGGGAAATATCAAATAACATCCTAGATTCTACTTCAAACTGTAGTGTGCCATAGAAGTAAGAAGTTCCCTTTATTGAAATAATATAAGAAGTCTTTCTTCATCTGTAATAGAGAGTAATTTTCTTTGAAGCCAATTTTATATTGTCCAATGAGGCTTAATTTTTCTCATGGTACTTTTTTATGCTAACTTTGACTTTTTTTGTTTTTGTGGATCTGATAAAACAATTTTTTTTTATGGATTTACCATTGTTTTACTATATTGTGTGAGTTCAAAAGCAACAGCTTTACACTTTGATGTATGTATATAACACCCACTGCCACAGTACATTCAAGACCATTCACCATCCCAGCTTTATTTCAGTTTTGCAATTAAAAATTTTGGAATATTCTGCCCCTCCCTGGTGGCGCAGAGGGTTAAAGCACAGCACTGAGAAGCTAAAGCCACTTCCGCATGAGTTCAATTCCTGCCTGATCCGGAGGAGACCACATGGCGTGGCAGACCTCTCCTGACCCGCCCACTGCTCCCCTCAGCAGTGTACTGTATCGATCTGCCTCCCCACTCTGTTCTGCTCCCCACTCTGTCTCTGGTGAAGCCTCTCGCCACCCCTGCACCTCTGGCTTGTACCCCAGTTCTGTATGCATAAATAAATCTTTAAAAAAATTTTTTTTGAATATTCTTATCTACTAAATTCATGTTTTTGTTTTTGAAATAAAAGCATTCTGGGGTATAAACATTTCTTTTTCCTATTATACTATGACACAAAATGCACAGGATGGAGAGTTAACACTTTTTTTTTTTTGAGATTTAGGCAAACTTTTTTTTTAAGATGTATTTATTCATGCATACAAAATTGGGGTACAGGCCAGAGGTGCAGGGGCGGTGAGAGACAGAGTGGGGAGCAGAACAGGCAGATGGACGAAGTACTCTGCTGAGGGGAGGAGCAGGTCATGAGAGGTCTGCTACACCATGTGAGTCACCTCTGGGGCAAGGATCGAACTCATGCTGAAGTGGCTTTAGCTTCTTAGTGCTGTGCTTTAACCCGCTGTCACCAGGGGGGGCTTAGGCAAGCTCTTAATATGTAGAAATAGATTCAAAGGAAGAAGAGATTAATATAAAAGTAAACTTGGGGGAAATTTAATTCAATATTCCTAGCAACAACAATGCTACAATTCTTGTTACATCTTTTTAAAGACCTGTGATTCCTTGCCTGGAGTTACATACACTTTGGTTAACAGAATGAGAATTAGAAACACAAGCAAGGGACTGAGCAATCCACCTCAATGTGCCTAATGGAGAGATTCAAAGTTCTGCAGAATTTGACCTCAGTACCCTGATGGTGAGACAAGGGCATGGTTTCCGCTAACACAGACATAACAAATTTCTTGGAAATGCTGAAAAACTGCTATCCTAAAATGCAACTGAGGCAGTGGTTTACATATCTATAGCACTTGGGAATAAAAATATTCTGGACTTCCAAGGCTTTATGACCTTCCCGTGAAGTAGATACAGGAAATACACAGTTCATCACCTAAAAGGGAGCAGTATATTGACCCTTTAATATAAAGATTAGTGTCAAAGAATAAATAAGGAGTCAATTTCTCTGTTCATGTGCCCTAGTCATGTGGGGCATGTGCTGGAAGGATGAAGAAGCAGTTATTTACATTTTGGGGCTTAATTTTCCTTTTATCTGATCAGAATAAGAGTATGCTAGGAAAAGTTTCCTATACAAATATTGATTCTGGGAAAGTTCCCTTCCGTGGAACACGTACACAGGAATGACAGCCTCTGGGACTGAGGGAGGCTAGGAGCCTCATTCTGCCAACACAAACCATCCCCTTATCTCTCAACACACAGAGTCAAAAAGTAAGAAAAGGCTTTTGGAAATGATTTATCACAACAAGAATCACAAGCACAAAGTCTGAAGCATCTATTTGGAATAATAAACATAAAGTCACATGAGAACAAAAGCACATGAAGATTAATTAGCACTAATTCACTTTAGAGTACTTAGTTTAAGTGTACCTAATTGTAAGATAGTCAGGGGCAACTGGAGATGAGCTACTATTGGCAGCTCCAAGGGAGTTTAGGATCTGTAGCATGGTCTTTTCTGGCTGCCTTGGGGACAGTAAATTCCCTCTCCCCACAATTTACAAGGGGGTTTGCTGAGAAAACGCTCCTAAAAACTCTTAGTATATCAGTATTTAAACACAAATAGGATGGATCCTTTGAAAATGATGTTTATTTAAATTCTGCTGGTCAGTTCTGGGAAGGCTCACTAACAAAAAAATTGCATACATAGTGATTGTTATACACTGCAGAAAGCTAGAGTTGACAGTGGTCTTAAAAATCAGCTGAACTATTTTTTTTTTAATAAACTACACATCAACCAAAAAAGTTGCTATGAACAGAAATGTAACATTTTGAATCTCAGAGCAAGAAATCAGCAAATACAGGTAGACACAATCCATTGAGTACTTTGCCAAGAATGAACGTTTTGGCAATTCTAGAATCTTTCCTCTAGGCGGTTTTTCTACATAGAGGAAGCTCTTTTATAAAGGGTCTCATCTGATGTTCACACATCTTGGAGAGTCAAGCAGGGAAAATCATCCCTGTTTTATAGATGAGTTTAAGTTACCTGCCCAAACCCCCCATTTAAAATACATGTATCTAGGCAGCTCAATTCTGCCTAAGACAAGGATGGAGAAATACAGCAAGTTCTGGGGAAAATCCATTCATGTGAATCCTGAATGGTATTTCTTTACATTTAAAAAAATGCTACAAAACAGAATACAATGGAAGGAACAGTGGAAACAGTTAAAACTCGAACTGCATTGCAATGGCAGAAGTATTTTCACAAATGTGGGTAAGAGCACACTAGGTCAGGCTTTTTTGTGTTCTATGGATCGTGGACACAAAAATGCTAGGAAAACACTGAGCTGATTCCAGGCAACAGGAGGCAGACCCCAGTTCTTCATTATCTAAATAATGGGCTATTTTTTTGTACCATTCCTGGAGAGAAGCCACAATATTTATTTTAGGAGGCCACTCAGCTCTCCTCTATCCACCTTCTACAAGGAGCACAGTGCCTGAGAAGTGGCGTGGAAGGGAGCAGGCAGCAGTAAATGCGGATAGAGTGTCTTCATTTTTAACTACCAACCTATGGTCAAAAATGTTTCAATATGCTCAAATCTCTTTATTCCTTGAGAAAGAGCAGTTGCAATTTTTATCTCATCACTATATTTCTTTATCAAAGTTTGAGTAGTGTCCTATATTCATCACCCACACACTCCATATAGTGTTATAATCTGCTCCCTCAGTGTAATTCAAACTTCTCTTTGAAAGCTAATCAATGACCACTAACCCCTGTCCCAACAGTTTCTTTCTTGGGCCCAATCTGTTCAGCTTCTTTGCTGAATTTGAGACTGTTATTTTAAAACTCTTTTCTGGCTGCTTATTATCCTTAAACTCTTAAATAAAAAAAAAGTTTGCCTTAGATTCTCTTTGCCTCTTCAGTGATTTTATCTCTTCCCATGGTTTCAACTTTCAGTGTTGTGCCACTTATTCTCCAACCTATTTTGCACCTCTGCCCTCTTCTCTGAGTTCCAGGTCCTGATCTCCAGACACATATTGAATAATTCCATTTCATAGACCATCACATCTGCTACATAAAGTTGCTATGACAAATGTAGTGGCACAATCTCTATCCTCAAGAAAAGGCCATCTATTTACCAGAGCATTAGGACACGGAGATCTGAAATCCCATGCTTTGCCTTTGATATGTTATACAAGCCTCTCATTCTCTCTGGGTCTCTATATTAGTTTAGATCACCAGCAGGCATCTTCCTATTCTTCCCTCCTCTCAGTTCTCTCCTAAATCCTGGCACTTCTACACTGGAATGCTTCCATCCTTTTTTCCTCTCTGCTACTGTCATAGTGCATGACCTTCACCACCTCTCACTGGGCCACTCCCACTGCCTCCCTGCCAGCCACTCCCTCAATCCTTTCTCCACACAGCTCCCTGCATTCCATTTTCAAGATGCAAGTCTGATTGTGAAATTCCCCCATCTACTGCCTCTCCCCACTTAGAGACTGTAGTCATGCAAGGAGCCCAATGCCAATTCAGGCTACATGACTTCACCCCCAGCACTTTGGATGAGGTAGACTGCCCAGGATGTGCAGGGTTTGAGAGCTTTGATGCTGGTGAGACTCACTCTATTAAATATGGGTCAACATTTAAGCTGAAGCCTCAATCTAGCCTTGTCATCAGATATGAGACTCTCTTGCCAGGTGTGGTCCCACTTCTAACTTGGAATGCCTTTGTTCCCAGGTGACACCTTCCCCCAGATTCCCACATTTTCACCAAGTGACATTCTTCTTGTCAAAGGGGCTCTCCAGCTCAAACACCATTTCCTTTGTGAGGATCCCTCTAATTCCTCATCACCCATCCCCACAGCCCTACACAAAATGAAGAGGCTGTCCTCTTGAACTAACAAAGCTTTTTTTTCTTCACACCTAAGGTTTTTTTTTTTTTTAATATTTATTTATTTATGCATACAGATCTGGGGTACAAGTTGGAGTTGCAATAAGAGGCTTCACCCCAGACAGAGTGGGGATCGATGAAATACACTGCTGAGGGGAGCAGCAGGTGGTTCAGGAGAGGTCTGCCACACCATGTGGGTCACCTCTGGGGCAAGGATCGAACTCATGCTGAAGTGGCTTCAGTTTCTTAGTGCTGTGCTTAAACCCACTGTGCCACTAGGGAGGGCTCAAGGTTTGGTTTTTTAAAGCTGATGTTTTTATAGCAACATATCCAAGCACCTGGAATAATTCCTAGAAGATCGGACTAAATGGTAGTCTATTGAAAGAACAAAGGGAGTAAAAATATAACATGAAGTTTAGATGAGGGACAAGGTAAAATTATAAAAAAGACTTCAAAGAAAAGGTAGGATCTTATTGGTGGGTGAAGTAAGACTAGGAAGAGCAATAAACTGGAAAAAAAAAAAAAAGCACAGGAATCTGATACAGGACCAGTGAATAGTGCAGTGATGGAAAACAGCAGAAAGCAAAGTGGACTTGGATGTTGGACTGAGGAGTTCTGAGGTCATTTAGTATCAAGTGAGGGGAGGTAAGTGAAGGAAATACCACCGCCATTATATAAAATCTGTATAGCTTTTAAGCTATTATGAGCTCAGACACATGCCTTTTTTTTTTTTTTTTAAAGATTTATTTATTTGTGCATACAGAACTGGGGTATAGGCCAGAGGTTCAGGGGCGGCGACAGGCTTCACCAAAGAC
>NW_004567106.1:23856712-23870422 GCF_000260355.1 Condylura cristata
CGGGGCAGGCGGGAATTGAACTCATGCGGAAGCGGCCTTAGATTCTCAGTGCAGTGCTTTAACCCGCTGCGCCACCAGGGAGGGCCCGACACATGCTTTTAACTGGAGATTTTCCCCTTTAGGCTTCTTCACATTCCTTAGCAGAAGTACCGGCAAGAATGAACTCATGTAGTCACTGTGCATTGACTAATAATTTAATACTGACAGCATCTGTTAAATAGCAATTCAATATTTTTTACTAGGCATAGAGAGAAACTGATAATAAAAGATGAAGAAAATTCTTGGAATTTAGCAATTCCTTTCATTTGAATCATCTCATTTGTTAATTTTTCTAATACTTTTAATTCTTAATTTTCCCCACACTTGTAATTTTCCTGACACACTGCTAAGGATAGAGGTAATTATATACAGAGATAAAATCATGCTTTCCACAACCAGCTACACTCCATGCATGATTAAACTTCAGAATTATCACTAATCACCACCTGAAATCTTACAAGTCTACAGGGTTGGTGTATGTGTGGGGGGGGGGGTTTGACTTGTTGGGCCTCAAGCAACACTTTGTGTTCACTGAAAACATATTTGTCAGTGATATTGAGACCCAGTAAAAAGCTTTAATAAATTTCAAGTAGATAGGACCAGCTTCTTTGGACTAAGCAAGGTCCACTTCATTTTAACTGCTATTTGATTGATATTTGTGTGTGTGTGTGTGTGTGTGTGTGTGTATCTGAGTTACATGAGAGCATATGTCTATCATCTCACAATGGATATTTAATCCCAAGTGATGTTTTAGGAGAGGTATTTGATTGGTCTTCTCCTTAATCACATCCTCAGCACTATTATGATTGTCGTTATTTTACAGATGAGAAAACTGATGCCCATCAATCTAAATAGCTTGTCCAAAAATTACACAGAAAATCAATAGAGAAGATAATTAAGATAATAATTATCTTATTATTAATAAGATAATTAAGTACCAGGTCCTGCTCTTTATCTGCTCCAATCTACCTGGAAGATTTACATGGTCTAAAATGAACTGAACAAGAATAAAATGAGAAACAAAACAAGAGGTTTGTTGCAAAAAGTTAATCACTTGAATTTCCCATGAGGACTGAAGTCTTTTTGAAAATCAGGGCTAAAATTACTTGTTTTTAAGGGTCATACACCCTTATCCGCCAACCCTTCTCATGAATTTATGTAGAACAGAAAATAAATATTTACTAAGTGAAAGAAATGTATTGCTTTCACTAACACTTGGATGGAGTTGTGCTGATTTTCTGGAAATTCTTACACCCAGACACCATAATGAATCTGAAGGGAGAAAGCAAAAATCAAAGGCAGCTGAAAACTGCTTTGCCCCCATCAAATGCTCCATGCTTTGTGCCCTTTATAGGAAACTTCTCAAGCCTCTGAGAGCTGGGCTCTGGGCTGCTGCCCTGTGCATTACTGCCCACATGATTTATCCCTGCCCTAAGGCAGAGAGGATTCCATTTCAGTTCTGACTTTGTCTTATAGCCAAGAACCTACGAACTTCCTCTCCTCCACTTCATAATAGGTTTTTACAGTGTTTTCTCGCGAGTAACATTTAATACATGTCCAGTCATTAGAAAAGTTATTCAACAGAGAAAAATGATAATGTCACCAGAGCAAACTGTATCCTGTATCAATTCCTTTAATTAGAGAATAGATATTTTCTCCACAGGCCTGGGTAATAAAGAGGAAATCAGTACTTGAGCCCAGTAGCCTATTTGGTTGCCCTGCCTGTGAGGAAATGTACTACTAAACAAACAAACAAACAAGTTTTCTTTTAATGTCAAGATAGCTTGTACATCATCCAGCTAACATAAAAACTCAGGGATCAAAAATCTGAGTTAATCTTAACTGCAAATTTTCTTGAACATTCTTCTGGAGAGACAAAGATTTTTGTTTTTTAAGTGCCTTTCAAGGATATGTTTTGGTGATACAGGTTCAGGCGACTCCACTATTATCAAAGCTCCAAAGGGCAACAATGTTCATTTTCCTAAAATCCCAGGATGCACCACTATTCCTCTCTATTCTGTTTCACTCAGGAATTAAATTTTTAAAAGACTGACGTCAGGAAATAAAAGAAAAGTGATTTCTGAGCTTAACTGTGTGCCAACAAGAAGCTACACTCATTTACGCCATCTCATTTAACTCTCCCCACCCCCCAAAGCCATGGGCCATTACCTCCATCTTAAACAACAAGAAAATGAGCCCATGAAATCCACTATAGGAAGTAGTAGGCTAAGCCAGAGATGAACCTGAATTTCTAGATTTGTTTTGCACAGTTATGCAATTCTGTCTCCAGAATAATAAAACAGAAACTACCATGGGGCAGGTCTACACTGACATCCTTGACTAAGGTTTTGTGCTAGACCAGAAACCTATCCTTAAAAAATAACATTTATTACAACTTTCTGTCCCTCATCTGATGCTCGTAAGTTTTCTATCCCTGAATTATCAGGAATTCTACTACTAAATCTTCCCATTGATGTTACAGTAAAATTGTAAAACATAGAGAGGAACCATCAAGAATTCCCTAATGGCCCAATTGATGCTTCATCCAATGGGGTGGAGGGAGGGAAGGGGGGGTGTGTGGCCCAAGAAAAGGCCGGGAAAGATGTGAACATTTTACCTAATCGTCATCTAAATCTATCTTGTTCGAATTTAAAGGAATTTTCTTTCATTACATATTTCAGAAAAAAATGTGACAACATTAGTACAATATTTCTAATATATGATCTTTGTCAAGTTACATCAACTCACCAAACTTTAACTTTATTAAAGCAGGGTTGACAATAATAACTACCCACACAGGATGGTTGTGTGGAAGAGAGGATGGATGTAAAGTGCTCAATTGAGGGTACTGCTTCATACTATAAAACACAGTAATTTTGTCTTTCTTTTGCAATTTCATCTGTGAATAAGACCTTTTTTTCTATCAGCACACCTTACTGGTGTATAGAGGAGAATCAGGGACATAAAAACAAAGCCATTAGTTTATATTCCAACATCCAAGATAGAATTTTGTAGCAAGACAAAATCTGCAAAGAAATGTCATCTCCTTTTACACATCAAGGACCAATTCTGAAAGACTTGTATCTTAGATCCTTCTTTTCTGGGACATGTCACAGGTTTGTCCCTCTCGAGGAAGTGGCCAGGAAAAACTGGGCTAGGGAAGTTCAAGTTTGTCCTGGGGCTGCTGTAAGTGGAGGCTGGGGAAAGACATGGAAGGTAGGAGGCATGGACCCCCCATCTCGCCTGACGGAGCTCAGGTTCTCAAAGAGCGTCATCAGACAGATGGCTAAGGAGACCCCAATGACACAAGTGCTGGTTTACACAGAGATTCTGCCTTGGCGCAGAGAAGACAGTGCCCCAAACTCTGTTTCGAGCCCCACAAGGGGGCCAGCATGCTCACTGTGGATCAGCTGTGAAAACGGTAAGGCTAGGGGCAGAAAAGGTACAGAGCTTGTTTTTCCTGAGTTGATTTTCTTTCCCAGGATGGAAAGTTTGTAAGGACCCTGCAGTTTCTATATGCTTTGGGGACAGAAGCCTGCACTGAAGCCTTGGGAAGGACAAGGGGTGGAGCATACAGCAGGAAGCTGGGGGTCTGTAGTCCCTGATAAAGGCTGGATCGAATGGAAATGGAAAAGACAGATGGTCCAGAGACACTGACCCAGCGAGGTGGGCTCCGGCCCATTAGTGCAAATCCCAAGGGGAAGCAGAGACTAGAGGAACCCAGGAAGCACCGTGAGGCTTCAATGACCCTCACACACTAGGAATCAAAGTGATCAAAAGGGGATTCTAACAAGTCCCAGGCAGAAGCAACATCCTGAAATCATTTACCACAAAAAGAATACATAGCATTTGAAGGACCAGAACATGGTTGTCAAAATGGGAACATATATTTCTTATCTATGTTTTAGTGTGGTGATAATTTTGAGAACTTGTTATATTACCACTGTTGAGAATCAATGGTTAATGGATCATAAAATAATTCCTCTCAGATTACGAGACTAAAAAAAGCCAAGTCAAAATGCATTTGGAAAGAAAAAAGTTTTGATACAACATTGGCTATTGGGCCAAATTAATTTTCTCATCCACACTAAAGGCACTATGCCACATTTCCTTCAGATAAGTTGTATGTATTTTGAATTATCACATAACACTGACAAAACTGTTGGTGACTTCACCTGTCTAGCTTTCTTTTTAAGGTTATCAAGGTAATATAAAACCACAGTACAGTAGATCCCTGGAAAATTCCCTTGCAGGCATCTGGACCATTTAAATAAATGTAATCTGAAGAGAATGTCCATTTGGCTACAGACTAACCCTTAAATTAGCTGACTCATACAAGCTTAATATTTCTAGTAAAATGAAGCAACATTAATGACTTGGATTTAGGTACGAATGCTAAACCCAAATCTACGCCCATAGTTGTCCGTGGTGACACGTGTAGGCCCAAAGCCTGCCGCCTTCCACAGCCAGCAGCAGAGGTAGACAACAGCTCCCTGGGGCCCACAGCTGCTGGGACAATGTTCCCCCACACCTCCCCTGTGTGCAACGTGGGTTCTTGATAACCTCTAACCTCACTTAATGGCCGGACTCCAAGGGTGGGAAGTTCGCTTTCTTACTCATGTGATTAATCTGGGTTCGCTACATAGAGTTACCTCACACAGAGCAAAAGAGCCTGCACTTAATTCCAACGTTGTAACTAGGATTTAGAAATGTGTCTTTTAAACACAACTAAAAATCAAAATGAAGAAAACAAGACTAAAACTAAGATGGCAATTATATCTGTCACACGTTCTCTGTGGCGGTTAGAGTAGAGGACAACAAGCATTATTTCTAAAAAATAACCTTTTTTTTCTAAGGTTATAAAGATAACCACAACCTCAAATTTCTCACAGTCATTTTGCTACAGAAACAATAACATAAGGTATAAACTTCCTCTGTTGATCCTGATAGGCTGTTTAAGTGAATGCTTCATTTTGTTAAATGTTTACATTTTCAATAGATGGAAGTTAGCTCCTTTTTCACAAAAGGAGAAAGCAGAAAAGCCTGGTTCTATTGATTTGGAATCTACCCACAATTTATGAAGATACGGTCTTGTTCAAGTGCACTTAATGAAGATACGGTCTTGGTTCAAGTGCACTTAATTTGAGGCAAGGTTAAATTCACTCTCCCCACCTTTTTTGTAAAGTTATTTATTTATGCACACAGAACTGGGGTACAGGCCAGGCAGTGAGAGGCTTCACCAATGACAGAGTGAGAAGCAAAACAGGCTGATCAACAAAGTGCACTGCTGAGGGGAGTAGCGGGTGAGACAGAAGAGATCTGCCAAGCCATGTGGTTCACCTCTGGGGCTGGGGATCTAACTTGCACTGAAAAGGCTGCTACTAGCTTGCAGTGTTGAGTCTTAATCCTTTGTGCCACCAGGGAGTGCCCTCATTTCCCTTTTTAAATGAGTGCAAATCACTCCCCACAAAATGCTTCCTGCTAATAAGCTTAGTATAGAAATTTCAGTCGGAATGTTTGCTTATTTCTGACTGTCCAACATATAAAACCTGGTAATAATTCTCCATTTAAAAAGATTTTACTACCAATAATACAAGAGCTTTCTAAGTCTGATAACATTCCCACAAGAAAATCTCCATTCAGCTACAGAAACATGGAAAAGTTAGACATCTATCCCAAAAATAGTTGAACAGCAGGTGTATAAATGACACTTTTTATTCCCTTTACAATGCTTGGTTTATACCAATACCCTTCCCCAAACCAAGGTTACTCTCTGAGACTGCAGATCACTCAGACTTTAGAATGCCTCTGACAAAGTGTGGTATCTAACCCATTTATGAATGAAGACTGGTTAAGAATTCAGATGCTGGGACCCCCATCCACACTTAGAGTCTCCAGGGTGGTAATGGGGAACAGGCAGGAATAGGGGTTGCAGGTAACTGCTATGCAAATTAAATGTGAGCACTACTGCTTTAGAAAAACAAAATTCTGTTTAGTCAAAGAGGAATTCTGATTCAGTTGTTTAGAAAGGAAACTTAGGGTTACTTTTGAAACCATCTATCCATCTCTATTTTCTCATCACAGTCAAAGACACTTATGTCAAAATGTACTACTAAAACTGAAGTTGTACAGCGCATACCTTTTACTGACTGATGCCAGGTCAAATGTTTATCACCAATCTCCTTTGGAAATCACATCTCAATTGCTGTAGGCAATATTTAAGTGCAGGAGTTTTACAACCTATCAGAAAAATGCCTATCTGAAAAATGCAAATACCCAGAACCATGGTTTGTTTATCCACTTACAAAGAAAAAGTTAGATTTAGAAATTCTGAAATGTCAGTTTTTATGTGTTATCTAAATGGAAAGAATAGTACATAAAGCAAATTTTACTTTTTAATCATAGCAGCATCACTTATTCTGGCAGAATTCTGAGGAATCAAATTGAGAGCTCAGCAATACTGTGGTGTATTATTTACTTATACTCACACACATTGTATTCATGTCATTTTCAGTTTTACTGATTGAGCAGCTCCATTTTCACGGCTGTTTATACAATTAGACTTTTAATGTGATGAGTGATAGACAATAGCTGGGTCATATAGCCTAGACAAAGATTTCCCTCGATAGCTCTTACTTGTCAATACAAATGACAGCAGAAAACGTTCCCTCAGGTGGAGGTGGGTGGGGAGGAGCTTCTGTAGATTTTCATAGGAAAAGCTAATGAAATAAAAAGTTCAGAAATTAAATTATCAGCAATTTTATGCCCCTCCCCTGTTCTTAATGAATAGATAGCAATGAGTGACTAGAGAAGCAAAGCTCCCCAAGCATAGTGCATGACCTGCAGGCTTCCAAGGAATCTAGTCACCAGGCCATTCTCACCTCTTCCTTTATAATAAAAAACAAACAAAGAAAACTGAGGCCCAGGGAAGCCAGTGACTGACCAACCTGAGCACTGGCCAGTGTGGGAGTCAAAATCCTGATTCCCTGCCCAGTTTGTCTTTATCAGTCTGCATAATTTCAAAATTTTATAAAAACAACACAAGACAGGGCCCTCCCTGGTGGTGCAGCGGGTTAAAGCACTGCACTGAGAAACTAAGGCCACTTTCGCATGAGTTCGATTCCCGCCTGCCCTGGAGGTGACCACATGGTGCGGCGGACCTCTCCTGGCCCACCTGCTGCTCCCCTCAGCAGTGTGCCTCGTCGATCTGCCTGTTCTGCTCCCCACTCTGTCTCTGGTGGAGCCTCTCGCCGCCCCTGAGCCTCTGGCCTATACCCCAGTTCTGTATAAAAATAAATAAATCTTAAAAAAAAAAAAAAAACACAAGACAAGGTTTCTTCTTAGTAAATATTTTATATAACAAGAGAGAAGATTTTAGGCATTAGTACAGTTTCTGGTTAATTACATGATGATCCCTTTCTTTTAATATTTTCTTAAATACTTTAATACTTAATATTTCTAAACATCCACAGCCTGCTTAAGCTTGTACCTAAGGGGTATACAGAGAGGCAGTCACAACATCACGAATTCTAAACACCGATTATGGTTCTATCTCTCTTCCTACCATCACCCATGCACCCTAAAATGTAAAACTGTATTCTAATACACAGAATTAGTTGGTACAAGGTTTGAAGTGGATGCACACCCTTTTGGGACACTTGGTAATTGGCATACCAGCCTCCTGGGCAGGCCCCTGGATGCTGGGTGGCATGTATCATATGTTATCTGGGAAGTGGCATCTACTCACCAGAAGTCTAAAAACAAAGGAGCTGGCAGGCTTAAGGGAGAAGCTGCCCAGTCAACAGTGTATTAAAGACACCCATTAGTTGCCTCAATCAGCTAATTAGCTCAACAAATGCAAAACCTAAATCATTAAAGAAAGTGGCCCTGATTGCATTGCTGGCTTGATTTGGTGTCACTAACCCAGCGGGGTGGAGACAGGGTAGTTTGACAGAAAACAAAAAGCAGTCTACACCAGGGAACTGGAATGGGATGGGACTTAATATGAAAGCAAACCCTGCCAGGAAGTTACCCTGATACACACACACACACACACACACACACACCACAAAGAAAAAAATGTACCAGGGAGACCTCTGTGTTTATGCTTTGAAACTTAAATCAATTTAAATATAAATTGCTCTTCTTTTTTGTCATTATGAGAAAAGAAATAAAATGTGGGTTTCAGATCTCTGGTGTGCAAATGGTCATTAACTTTCATTTGACCTTGGGTGTAGAACTAATATTGAATTTATGCACAGGGTATCCTCATTATATTCATCCAGTTTGCTCATAGAAAGTATGTTCCCAGAAGCTGTAATGCTACAGAAGCCTTTTTTTTTTTTTTAAGTGCTCAAATAGAAAACTTGATTCTTTTCTTAATGCACCTTTCTCAGTGGGACTTATACCTATCTCTCTGTTCCAAACCTCAGGAAACCATTTCTCAAGGCTTGGCAACACTTAACAAACATAGGAATTAAACAGGCAGGTCTCCAAATAATGTAAATTCATTAACCTGAATCACACAAGACGAGAACTCAGTCACTAAGTCATCACTTTCCTCAGGACAGGGAGCATCAGCGCTGAGTTCTCTTTCCCAGTATCTGATTCTCTAGAACAGGTACAAAACTTCCGTTTAGAGTACTAGTACCTTTATTTTTTGAGTCTTAAAACATCACATACTGATTTGCCCTGCAGTGTACTTCTGCAAACAAACCCCTCAAAAACTTTGCATTTTGAAGCATACTCAGTTGTGATTATAGCTTTTCATCCCTTTGGCAATCAGCTTCAATCTTAATCAATTTTACTGTCTTAATGGACATGACATAGTTGAAGGATGAAAAAGAAAATCATCTTGCCTTGCATTCTAGTTTCCTAAATTCTAAACAATCCTCCAGATAAAAAGGTGTCCAACTCACTCTCAGATCTCTTACTAGTCAGGAGAAATCAGGGCAAAGAGCAATTTTCTTTTGTAGTATGTTACTGAATGGTTATTTATCATTTTGACTTAATAGCTCTAATTACAAAAGACAGTGTCATGGGACTTTTTTTTAAAAGGCAATTTTCTTTGTATCCCAGTGGGAGAGTAAGGAAAAATTCACAAAGCATCTGCTGCATGCATTTTCCATTGTTCTTGGGTTTTACCAATGCTATTTTTTTCTTGGTTTTATGAATTTTTTATTTTCAAATATCCTTTAACTCTACATTACATTAAGAATCACTGCTTCCAGGTTCTGATTATGGTTTGATGTCATAAAAAAAAAAAGGGAAGATACAAGCTGTTAACCACTGAATTACTGAATTGATTGCTGTTCAATAAGAACAGACACTGGTGGAGATGGAATGTACAAAATTTGTCAACAAGCAGGGACAGAAGAACAGTCTCTGGAAATGCTAGACCAAGGAGGTATAGCACAGAGAAGAAGATTTGTGTAAACTTCAACAAGTATGAGGTTAGGCATAGCTCTCTTCTAGGGAAAACATCCTATTGTAGATTGTCAATCGATAGGGAAGATCAGAATGTTGTGTTGATTATTTTAGGGGAAAGCACATGCTACTTCTTTCCTCTTGGCTTACAAATGCTAAATAACTCATTTGTTGGGATTATAAGACAATCAGTGTAGGTCTGTGCTGACCACAAATCAGAGTGATGGCTGTGTGCCAGCCTAGCATCCAGGAGGTGGCAGAGGAGAAGAGAAGGACAAAAACCAACCATGTGGAAATAGCAATTTTGAGACAAGGTGTGTCCTTTGAGGACAGTCCGTGAATGACCTGGGAAAATTTAAATGGCTGAAGATAATCACTAAAAAACAAGCTTAATATCTCGACCATTATTAAGATACGCATTCCAGTATATATAGTATAAATACAGGCAACAGACTTCTGCCATTACACACTAGTAGTTTTTTTTGAATATTGAATAGTTATTCTGAGAGAACTCAGAGATTAGGGGAAAAGCACTAAAGAGAAGGCCACTGTAGCTTTTAGTGTTAGGAGCATTAAAATTAAAAAATGATCACAGAAAACAAAGGGAGGAGGAATTTAAGATACAGTATGTAAGCCTGTCTTTGCTGGCCTTTAATTTTATTATTAATATCTACTCTAAAATCCCATTTTATTATTCATTTTCTTGTACTTGGGCAACATGCACACAAAAAGTAAGGACAAAGTCAACCACAGCACTACATCAAAAGAAGACTCTGTCACTGAAAATAAAAAGCAAAAATTTAGTGGACCATAAAAGTCAGAGCAATTCCACAGGTTTACTGGCTAATTTTCCTTCTAAATGTACATGAAGAAAAGCCTTGTTTTCTACTGTTAAAAATAATCTATTTCAGTTCTAATGACAAATCAACATGAATATATTTTCTTGGGATGTTTCTGTCTGGAAGGAGACTATGTCTTTTCAGTTGTGTCAGACCTCAATGCTCCCATTAAAGCTCCCTGTCAACATTTGATTTCCCCCAATCTTACATGCACAGACTTAAGAAGGACTTAAAGCTATTAAAATTCCCTTGAATGTGTCACTGGTGACCAGTGATTGTTACCAACAGATATTTAAAGTTGGGAATTCAACTGCCTACTAGGAAGAATAAAGGGCCCTGGGTCCTCCACGATGGTTAGATACAGGCTTTACCGTATTTCACACATATCATACCGCAAAGAGGGACCAGGTTCCTCGTGCGGTGGAGATCTGACACTTTATGCACCCAGCAGCCATACTCCTGCTGGTTTCTCTGAGGAACCAGTCTGCTCTCACTTCAGTTCATGTATTATGAGGCTGCCTTAAGCTCTTCACCCTTTTCCAGCCATACTTGCCCTTGCTCCAGAGGTGAGCATTTTTATCCTTTCAAGGAAGTCCCCACCATGACATCCTGGAGGACTACCAGAAGAGAGGTTCTTTTTCTGCTGAGATTAACTACATAGATTCTCTGAGCAACTCCTTTTTTGGTTTGTTTTTCTACAGCTATACCTAATAAGGCCTGAATAAAAATTCCAAAAGTTGACTCCACTAAGGATAATGAAAATCATTGATTAAAATATTACTTGTTATAAATAAACACTAGAACTGGAAGGAATCTCCAACATTACCAAATTTTACACCAAACCTCTCATGACATGAGCTGGCATCACTTTGCTAAGGTCATAAGGACCTTTAATGGTATAAACAGAGCCTAGAACTCCCTTTTCTCACTTCCAAACCTTAACATCCTGATACTTTGTTTTAAAACACTTAGCGAACTATGGGTTAAGCAGAGAGAGTGAAATATAAAAATGGCCCAGACGATTTACCAATAGGAGATTTCCAGCTTTCCCAAAATAGAAGACTACCATGCCACACATTTCATGCAATCTGAAGATAATGAGAGCTAAAAGTGCCCTGGCTGTGGATTCCCTGGAAAAAAGAAGAAACATCTTTCCCAAGACTCTAATTAGCTGCATTGGCAGTAGAATAAGCAGTCCAACAAAAAGATAGACTTGCAAGGATTTTGTGCTAATTTTTATAAATCTTGTAATGCCTTAAAATGCTATTCACATCCAGGAAAGTTAGCACTTAGAGAAGAAAACTGTTTAAAGGCACATCCTAATGGCCTCTTACAATGCTACAACAAAATGGATTTTTTTACTAAACTGGAGTCTTGAATCATTTATATAATCTATTGATTGGCAGTTACTTTTATTTCTTGCATGTATGATGAGTTGAAACCAAAAACTTTTCTTTATACAAATTCTTGTTTTAATAACCCTTCACAGTTACACATAAATCTGCATGGCCACCTGAGCCCTAATTAACAGTTTTACTGCAAGACATAAGATATTAGGGTAATCAATTCCTTCTGTCAAGGTCCAGATGCACCAACTATCATTTTAATACTTTTTTAATTAGATGTATACCAGCTTCTTTTTCCTTCTTCCTTTAAACAACTAGAAAGTTTTAAAAAATAACAAGCATGCACTAAAGGTACCATTCTGCTGTTGGAACTCTATTTAATTAAGACTGTGCTGAATAGTTTTGCATTTTATCACCTTCTAACGACACAGTAATAAGTTTTCTTTTTTCAGACATCTATCGACTCATTTTATTTTAAATTTATGGAACAATTGTGATTTAAAAACAGCAGGGATCTATTTTCCCTTGCTTATCATTATATCCTCATGCCTTATTGTACCTGAATAGAGCTGGTGCCTAATAAGAATTTGATAAAGCTATAAATGGATGCAAAGAATATGTGAAAGTCACTACTTGAGCTCTCATATACCTTGCCACTCTCATTTTTTCATCCACTCTGTGCCCACTCAAGCAGGAACACTGTAGGATGGCACAGGCAGTTATCTCCATGATCTCCATATCTGGATTTGTTGGATACTGTACTATCACCTTGTTGATTATTTTTGTCTCTACAATGCTGTCCCAGTTTATTCTGGTTCATAGTGTGGAGACAGAAATGTCTTTGTTTTTTCTCTAAAACAATCTTCTTCACTTAAATTACTTTTCTAATCAGAAAACATTTACTTTTGTCGGAGATAAGAATGCCAACTATCATTGATACCACTCAATCTATATTTCAGGATTCTAGTTAATGGAATAGTATGGGGAGGGGGAAATAAGAAAACTATGGACTGGTAAGACAGAGACAGATTAGTCATAACTGACAAATGATGTATTTGCCAATATGGAAAATTTAAGATAATTTTTAAAATCAGCTATTGGAATTCATTTGCTCAACAGTTTTGCTAGCCACATGATCAAGAGTTCTGATACAGCAACAACAACAAAAACCAATTAGAAAAGATAACAGATGTGGGTATTAACAAACTGATTACAAAGTTTATCTGGAGGAGGAAAAGACTCAGGGTAGCCAACACAAAATTAAAAGAGAAGAACAAAGTTGGAAAACAAGACAGTGTAGGGTTGGTGAAAGAATACACAAATAAATAAATGGAACAAACGGACAGCTCAGAAATAAATGCACACAACATAGTCAACTGACCTTTGATAAAGGAGCTAAGGCATACAATGGAACAAAGAACACCTTTTCAGTAAATGATACTGGAATAACTGGATATTAATAGGCAAAAAAAAAAAAAAAGCCCAGATATGGGCACCAGAGCTACCCCTGGAAGGGACAGGTTTGTTAATAAAGACCTGCATGGTCACATAGTTTCGGTAGCAGAGCTGCTTCTGCTGCTTTGCAAAGGGAGAAGGTTGATGAAGAGAAACACTTACATAATCACAAGCAGGCAGAAGAGGCTGCTGCCTAACATTATAAAGTTCCTGAGTGTAACAAAGGAGAAAACCGGGATAACTTTGGATATGGTATGACTTTTAAGATACAACAACAAAAGAGAAAAATATGAAAAACAATCTCCATTAAAATTTAAAACTTTTGCTCTTTAAAAGACAACATGAGGGCCCTCCCTGGTGGCGCAGTGGGTTAAAGCACAGCACTGAGAATCTAAAGCTGTTTCGCATGAGTTCGATTCCCGCCTGCCCTGGAGGTGACCACGTGGTGTGGCAGACCTCTCCTGACCAGGCAGCTGCTCCCCTCAGCAGTGTACTTCGTCCATCTGCCTGTTCTGTTCCCCACTCTGTCTCTGGTGAAGCCTCTCACCACCCCTGAGCCTCTGGCCTCCCTGGTGGCGCAGCGGGTTAAAGCACAGCACTAAGAA
>NW_004567106.1:23870808-23911512 GCF_000260355.1 Condylura cristata
AGGACATGAGTCTGAAAAAGTGCTTTAATCCAAAATGTACAAAGAACTCTTAAATTTCAAAAGAAAACAACTAACCTGACTGAAAAGTGGGCTAAAGACCTTGGCAGATACCTTCCCAAGGAGGATCTACAGATAGCAAATTAGCATATGCAAAGATGTTCCATGTCCTGTATCATCAGGAAATCCACATTAAAACAAAAAGAGAACACTACACACATAATAGGATGGTGGAAATCCTGAATACTGGTAACCAAAGAAAGCTGGTTGGTGGAAATGCAAAATGGTACAGCCACTGTGGAAGGCAGTTTGATGGTTTCTTTTGAAACTAAACATATTCTTACCATAGCATCCAGCAACCTTGCTCCTTCGTTAAATATCAAAGGACCTGAAAACCTACATAACCCCCCAAACCTGCAGAAGAATACTGATAGCAGTTTTATTTCTATTTGTCAAAATTTGGAAGCACCCAAATGTCCTTCAGCAAATGAATGCGTCAAATTGTGATATACTGAAACAATATAATATAGTTTATTCAGTGATGAAAATAAATAAACTAGTAAATCATGGAGTAACCTTAAATGCACAGTACTGAGGGGAAGTTAATCTGAAAAGGCTACATACTATATGATTCAACCATATGATATCCTAGAAAACACAACAATATTGAGACAGTAGAAAGATGAGTGGCTGCCAGGAGTTGGGAGAGGGACAAATGAGTAGGTGCAGCACAGGAAACAGTGAAACTATGCGGAATAATACTAAAATGGTGGCAACATGTCATTATACGTATGTCCAAACCCATAAAATGTATAATACAGAGAGTGAGCCCAAGGGAAACTATGAACTTTGGGCAGTAATGATGTGTCAGTTTGCTGATTATACAAATGTACTACTTTGTGATGCTGATAGCGGTCTATGAAAGAACAGGTATATAAAAATATAACAAAAAATGTATAAGATGATTATGGAGAAATTTTAAAAACAGTATTAGAGATTTGAAGAAATAAGATCTCCTAGGTTCATGGATGGAAATGTTTATTTCCGAAGTGTCAAATTTATCTAATGATCCATAAATTCAATGTACTCTAAAAATCACAAAGTTTTCCTAGAACTTGACCAAAATAAATAAATAAATATAACTGAAGAGAACAATTAAAACAAGAGACTAGTTTTACCCACCCAAAGACCTATTATAAAACTTGGTAATTGAAAGCAGGTAGTGTAGGCAAGGAATAAGTTGATAACTAGGTAAATGGAATAGGGAGACCAGGAATAAATACAGGTACATATATAAACATCTGTGAGTGAGCTAACATCACTTTCAATGAATACTACTGAGTCAACTGACATAGCCTACAGAACATAAAACTTGATTTCCCCTTGACAATATATATTAAAATAAATTTCAGATGACTTGAAGTGCTATAAGTGAAAAAAAAAACAACTTAAAACTGTCCATATTTAGCTATTAACCTGGATACCCCATTTTCAGTAACTTATTAAGAGAAAATAACTGGAAAAGAGCAAAAAGATGTATGACAAGAAATATATCATCAGGTCCTTCTAATGTTAATTATATTATGGAAAAAATTAAGTAAATGTACAACCAAAAATTAGTTCAATAAGTTGATGATACATTTGGGTAATATAAGTGATAATACGGGTCTATAATATTTACATGAAAATGAGTCCTATAAAAAGAAAAGTATATGTAGCTACAGTAATTAAGACCACAGTATTAGTGGATACTAGTGGAATCTGTTTAATGGGAGAGAACATAGAAGTCAGAAATATATCCAAACAAGAACACTCAACTTATGTTGACTGAGATGCAAAAGCAATGCAATAGAGGAAACATCTTTCCAACAAGTGTTGCTGGAGAAATCTAGACAAAAAATTAAGTAAAAATAAGCAACAACAAACAAAAACAATAAGAACCTTGACCTAATTCTCACACCTTATATGAAATCTAAATCAAAGTGATCGTGGAATCAAATCTAAAGCTATAAAAATTTAAGGAAAAATGAGACACGGGGGAAATCTTGGGGACTTAGAACTAGGTGAACAATTCTTAGACTTAACCCAAAGTCATAAGCTGTAAAATAATAATAATAATAAATTGAACTCCAGCAAAATTGAAAATCTTTCCTCGATGAAAGGCTTTCAAATGAAAATGGAAAGACAAGTTATAGCCTGGGAGAAAATGTTTGTCAACCACATATTCAGTAAAGAATTGGTATCTAGAATACATAAAGAACTCTCAAAACTCAACAGTAAACAAATGACCCAATTAGAAAATGGGCAAATGACATGATCACACTTTCACCAAAAACAACATTCAGCTGTCAACCAACCACAAAAAAAGAAGTTCATTTATATTAGTCATCAAGAAAATACAAATTAGGACCTCCCTGGTGATGCAAGGGGTTAAAGCACAGCACTATTAAGCTATCACCAACCACTGCAGCATGAATTCCATCCCTGGCCAGGGAGCTGACCCACATAGCACAACAGACCTCTCCTGTCTCCCTACTGCTCCCCTCAGCAGTATATTTCAGTCAGTCTACCTGTTCAGCTCCCCATTCTGTCTCTGGTGAATCCTATCACCCCACGTCTTTGGCCTGGACCCCATAGTATTTTCACCTTAGTTATTATGCAAGAAGGACCTCCTTTCTGATTGTCATTCCATTCAGCACTGACCTCTTCCCTCCAAACCACAAAGATGCCTCCTCCTGACACTCCTCTTTAAGCAAGCATTTTTCTACCTCAGTGAGTCTCCATTTCATATTGAATTTCAGCAAAGTACATCTTTCTGTCCTTCAAAATGTATTTGAAAGCACCCCTCTGCTTTTTGTGTCGTTTCCATAGATTGTTTCTACAGGTAAGTTAGATCATATAAAAGGTTCTATGAAAAATTCTTGCTTTTAAGTCAGTAGACAAATAATTTTTTAAAAAATAAAACTACTTTGAGATACAAAATTCATGAAAACAAAAAACCACCTTTATTCTATTGGTTCTCTTGTCATACACAACACTACGTGGTTTGCTTTCTTTAATTAAAACTGTTTTCAGGGCCCTCCTTGATGGTTAGCCACAGCCGCTTGAGTGCCAGTTTGATCCGCCACCCTGGAGGTGACCCACATGGAGCAGCAGACCTCTCCTGGCCTGTCTGCTGCTCCCCTCAAGCAGTGTACCTCATCAGTCTGCCTGTTCTGTTCCCCACTCTGTATCTGGTGAAGCCTCTCACCGCCCCTGTACCTCAGGCATGCACCCAGCTCTGTATGAATAAATAAATAAATCTTAAAAAAAAAACTTTTCATGATCACAGCATTCTGCAAATATATCATTAATTATGAATTTCTTTTTTCCTTGAAATATGAAATAAAGCATGACTGAAAAACTAAATATATTACATGCAGAATAACTAATTTTTAAAAAACAATATTTTCTGCACTATACATAAAAGCTTCCTGAGACATAACTACTCACTACTATGATCTATAAAATAGCTCCACAGAATCAGAACTTTCCTCCAGTCCCAAGGAAGACTACTTACCAGACTTTCTTGCTTTCAAAGCAATAACAGCTGCTAGCTCTCTCTGCATCTAGTAAAATAATAGGGAAAAATAAAGTTAGAACAAGAATAAAACATCTATCAAAAGAAATAATCTGTTTTTCATATGTGACCCCAAAGCAGAGATGCTGAAGGTAAAGCTAAATTTTCTGCCACTTTTGTTTGTTTTTAATAATACAGAAAAATCTCTGCATAAAAATCTTAGATTAAAACTCTGGAAAATCCATATTGACTTATTTTAAAAAGAAATCATTTACCAAATAATTGGAAGAAAACATCAGTTGTATGCATTGTAAAAAATTGGTATTTATGCCACAATCATGGAAGTATCTCGAAAACATAACTACAGACATTCTGAAATACTACAAACAAGAAATGACTGAAGCAGGCATGATACCAAGTAAAAGTTATGAAACATTATTTATTCCTCAGATTCTAGTTCATACAGAAATTCTAGAAAAATTGAAGTAGGTAATCCTGGTATAATGGGGTTCTGCTCAATTATAATGAATGTTCAGTTGGAGCCAGAAAGGTTTACAGCAACCACTTGCATCATATATCACATAAAAGCAAGTGCTATTATTGATCCACAAGGCAGGTGAAGTGGGAGTAAATGACATAACCTTTACAATTCTAAGTGCCTTAAACCCTGCTTATTTGTCCAGATTTTTTTTCTTGTTCACACACTCTTTCTACCATACACATTTTGAATGTTTAATTCTTTCTCAAAAATATTCTCCAAAAGGAAAATTAAACAGATGGAAAAGATAATCAGTTCCTTTCAAAGAGAATATTTAAAAATTATAATATGAGGATAACCTTTGGGAAATCCATGTTTGGCAGCAATGAAAATTCCAAAATTAGCATGCTCATTCATCTACAGGATACAATCTTACAGGTTTAAAACTATGGAGGAGTGTGGAGGTAGTGGTGGTTGAGTTTGGAAGGGTCCTATGGCTTGTTATATTACAAAAGGTCAACACTTTGCTATTGAAATTCATCTAATTCCATTTATTTGAAGGCAAGTGCTAGACAATGGAACTTCCCTTAGGACTACTCTCACCCAGGTCAGGGATCATACCCTTGAAAAAAAAGCTTCCCTAGTACTGCTTTACTGCTAAGATTTCCCTGGCTGCCTGGGGTGAATGCCATTTGAAAGGGTAAACTCTTATCTAGCTGTTTCTATGATACCTGAAGACTCTCTCACCATGTTAGGAAAACGTTTTGTTTTCTAGAGCTTTTGTATTTCAGAGCAGTGAGTAATGGCTCACTGAGTAAACCTCTGCTGATTTTATGTATCACTACCACACACAACTTTTTCTCATGTTTCTCATGTCTTATACTGTGTGACAGTCATGACTTTTTGTCTACTAAAAAATGTTTTCTTTAAATAGCTTGGGCTTTCACTATTTCAGTAGTCCTCAAACCAGGCTGCACATTAAGATCATACTGGGGACTTTAAAAAGCTATGGCTATTTGGGAACCAAACACATCAGTATCTCAAGGTCAGTGTTTGCTGCTGTTACCATCACTAAGTGATTCTATTCAATACAGTATCTTAGTTTTCTGAAGACTGATCCTTTTAATATTATAACCACTTTGACTTTGTTCCCCTTCACCTTCACCACATTTTAGGTAGGAAGTTATGCTATATTCCAATCAAATAGTAAGATTCAACTACGACATTAGCAGCTTGACAGACAGATCTACTCAAGTACAAGGAAAACTGTAAAGAAACTGTTTTACTGCTGTTTTATTTTAAGATATCTTTTCATTTTTAATTATGTTTATTGAGGTAACATTGGCTTATAATTGCTTATACATCTTAGGAGTACAGGTTCACACCTTTGCAAATGTATTCATAGCACACCCACCATAACAGCCCCACCATAGTCCACTGAGCCCTCCCCCTCTCTAGTCCAATTCTTCTGGAAATCTCAGTTCTGCTTCAAGGGATAGCTTAGGTTTGTTTTTGTCATTCCTTTGTTTTATTTCTTTATATTCTACATGAGTAAAAGCATTTGATTTTTGTCTTTCTTACAAGGAAGCTTTTGAAGAAGTTTAACTTTAAAATATAGTCTATAAAAAGAACTGTATGGGTCCTCCCTTGTGGTATAGCGGGTTAAAGCACAGCAATAAGAAGCTACAGCCACTTCAGCATGAGTTCGATTCCCTCCTGCCCCAGAGGTGATTCACATGACGAGGCAGACCTCTCCTGACCCCGTCCACTGCTCCCCTTAGCAGTGTACTTAATCAGTTGACCTGTTCTGCTCCCCACTCTGTCTCTGGTGAATCCTCACCGCCTCTGTACCTCTGGCCTGTACCCCAGTTCTATATGCATAAATAAAATTAAAAAAAAAACCTGTATAATTCAAAATACATCTGCAGGTTAGGTTATATTTGTTTTTATGATTATCTAAAGAGAGGATAAATGAGGGTAGATAAGACAGATCTCAAAATTTTCCCTTTTTCCTGGTTACTTATCAGAAACATGTTGAAATATTTTGGTTTTCTATCTTGAATAACCAGCAGGAATGTTAAAAAAAAAATATCCCTGACATGCAACAAGAATCAGTCAGTCTTATTTCCAGCATTTTGTCTTCTTTTCTCTCTGGGACTTTAATAGGGTCTTCATGCTGAAAATCCCAATGTTTTGCATCAATGCCATCAACTCTGAGAGCCTCACATTGGGAGAGGTTAAGTGAGAAGACCTCAACAGGCCTTCTTCAGGAAGAGGCACTTGAAAACTAATTGAGAAGCTGGATACAAAAAGAGGACAGACCAGTGGCAGCAAAGGTTTTAGCTGATCCAAGAGCTGACCTTTTAAACCAATTTTGACGTACATCACAAATTTCCTGGAGACTTTGAGTAAATCTATTAACTACAGAAACGTTCAAATTTTTAATGGAAATGTTTTTAAAACATAATACTCATATTCTCAATTTCCTAAAACAGCTCTTAGCAGAAAACATAACCCAATAGTCTTCCCTGTTTTATTCCCAAACATACTCACTTTTGAACCTCTATAAATCTTTAAGAATTCTAGAAAATAAAATTGCTAAAGCAATCAACATTACTTCTAGATAAGTACCGAGTAGTGATGGTAGCAAGACTTTTGTCCTATGAAGGAATACCTAAGGGCAAGTAGTAATTTTCTTTGTTCCTCACAAGCCTGTATTCTTAGCTTCAGTTTATTACTTTGTCCTGGTGTGCCACAAGTCTGACACATGGAAATCTTTGATTACCTATTAATGTCAACCAATAATTAGAAAATTAAGAAACTTATCTGTGTATCTGTCTAGACACTACTGCTCTCTACCTAACAGTTTAACAAATACTTGTTTTTCCAATAAGTTTTATTACCACATCAAAGATATATTTGTTTAGCATGCTGAGATGATAAAACATGCTTGTGCTTACTCATCCATTTCGAGGCAATTAGGGGTACTTTTAAAATCTCTTATGTAGATGTTTTTGCTGAATATATTCAGATATGCCTATTAATATCAGTTTAACTTTGACAACAATTAGCCAAAGACAAATATATATGCAGCTGTGGCCTAAATGAAGAAAATGTATTGGAATAAAGTCCTACATTTAGATTTTTAAAGTCTACTATTTAGCCTGCTACACATACATACATATATTTTGACACTTTCACATTAAAAAGATCTGATATTTTTTAGTAGATTACAAGCTGGTATACATTAACAATAGAAATGAGACTTATTTTCTTTTTAGCACTATTACTAGAAGAATTACTTCTATGTTACAAAACCCCAATGAACTCCAGAAAGATCACTATCTGGATTGCACTCAGTTTGGAGTAGAATTTGTTTAGATTCCTGAGGAATAGATATTTATTTATTATTTCCTTTTGACTAATTTTCAGCTAACATAATCCCTTCCAGCTCCCTCCATATTGCTGCAAATGGCATGAGTTTATCTTTTTTGATTGTTGAGTAATATTCCATTGTGTATATCTACCACATCTTCTTGACCCAGTCATCTATTTTGAAGCATTTGAGTTGTTTCCATATCTTACCTATTATTAATAGTGCTGCAATAAACATAGAGGTGCAGGTATCCTTTTGAATTAATGTTAGATCCCTGATTACCTTAATACCATTTGAATTAATGGTAGATCCCTAGGAGTGGAACTGCTGGGTCATATGGAAGCTCCATTTTTAGTAGTTGAAGGTGTCTGCAAACAGATTTCCTTAGTAGCTGGAGCAGTTTGCTCCCACCAGCAGTATAAAAGAGTTCCTTTTTCTTCACATCCTCACTATTACTTGTCGTTTCCTATTTTTCTTTTTTTAAATATGTGTTGTTTGCACTGGTATAAGCTATCACCTTGTGATTTTGATTTGCATTTCCTGCTTATTAAATGAACATATCAATCTATGATCTTTTGTGGTAAAGGTCTCCCTCCCATACCACATAGTAATTTCCTATAGGTGATTTCCTATAGGGATGTTACATTAGAAATACTTGTATTGGAATGACTCCAGATTATTTAAGATACTTTCCAACTAGAAAGTCTACCTATAAAAATTGTTAATCGGTAAGGTTCCTGGAAGAACAAATTCAGAGCTTAGTATACACAAGCCTAAACAGGAATATGAAATTTCCATTTATTTTATCCCAACCTTGAAAGAAGTTATAGAATTCTAGTTGGTAAAGTCACAGCCCTCTATCTGAAAAGGCTGCTGTGAGAATTAAATAAGTTAACAGTGACTGGCACAGAATAAGTGCTGTCTGAGAGCCAGTGATCATCATCATCACCACATTATTATAACTAATATATTTGAGTTTTACAATAAAATATAACAGAAGAAAATAAGTATCAAGTCCTTAATTATTTTAACATTTCATGTTTTAGCCCTTTCTTTCCACCTAAATTATAAACCCCTTAGCAACCTGTAGTGCCAGCAAGGCACAAGGCAGGTTTGATGGATTCATGAGATGGGGAAAGGAGAGTTCTGGAGTCCTTAGTGGCTCTTTCAGGATTTTAATGATCTTCCTAGACCATCTGTAGTGAGGCACCAGGTGCAGTGTAGTCAGGGCTGCTGGGAGTGGGGAGCGGGGCGGGGGACCAGGAGGCTTGCAGGCATCCTAGCCCCTTGCAAACCTTTACTCTTTCCCTTGGAGCTCTCTCAGGCATTCTCTTGTGGTTCTGTCTCTCTGCAGTCACTCACCGTCTAATAGCCCTTCTGCCATCGCCATCTCCTCTGTCCTGATAGCTACAGCCTCCACCCAGAAGTATGCACACTTATACTTGCCCACACCATACTCCAGGTGTCCACCAGCAGTCACGCATACCCTGAACCCACACTCCCAAGCCCCTTCTGCATTCAAGGCTGTAGATGATAGATAGCCACAGAGGCTGGCAGCATAAGAACTTGAGCATCTTCATTTACCCCACATAACCCTTACTGCTTTTATTTATTATATTTCATCTATCCAGACACCCATTGCTACCAGAATAAAAGGAACTGGTATGGTCATTAAAAATTTGTGAACAGTGTTGAAAGTTTTTGCATTTTGAGTTTACTTTTAAAATAAACTTTTAGAGTTTTATAGACTTCTACAGCTTTTTAAAATGTATGAAAAACAGACTTTAGTCTTAGAAATTCTCTTTGAAGCCGCGCAGGTATCAATCAACTTAATTAGCTGTGGCCTGGCAGCTTTTGACATCCAAGAGAGAATGTTATTTCATCAGTCAAGGGATTGTGGGTATGTACTCAACAAGGAATGTGTATTAATTTTGTATTTCTGTCAGATCAAATTACAACCCATTTAGTGGCTGAGAATGACATCTATTTCTCATCTCGCATTCCTATAGGTCAGAAGTCCAGGTACATAGAGCACAGCAGTCATAGTTGGGCCCACTACACAGAGATTCACAAAACCAAAGAATGGGCAGAGCTACATTCTTTACTGAAGTTTCGGGAGAACATGTTTCTAAGCTTGTTCTGGTTGTTGGTAGAATCTAGTTCTTGTATCTGTAGGATGAAGGTGCCTTTTTCCAGGTTTCATCACCTGGAACCTGTCTTAGTTTTCAGAGGCCTTCTAATCCCTGTATCTGGGCTGCTGCTATTCAGAGCCAACAAAGCCATGCTCAATCCTTCTTACCTTCCATGACTTTTTTTTTGTTAAGATTTATTTATTTATGCACAGAGAACTGGGGTACAGACCAGAGGTGCAGGGGCAATGAGAAGAACTACCAGAAACAGAGTGGGATGCAGAACAGGCAGATGAACAAAGTACACTGCTGAGGGGAGCAGCAGGTGGGTCAGGAGAGGTCTGCCACAACATGTGGGTCACCTCCCGGCCTGGTGATCGAACTCATGATGCAGTAGCTTCAGATAGCTTCATTGTGCTGTGCTTTACCCCATTGTGCCACCAGGGAGGGCCCTGCCATGACTATTTTACTTCCACCAAGACAAGTTCTTTGGTTTCCAGGGCTCCTGGAATTAGGCTGGGTATACATAGGCAGTTCAGGTCTGCAGCCTTAATTATATCTACAGAATACCTTTTTCCACATAGTATAATATTTATAGGCACCCAAATAGTTTTCATCACCATTCTGCCTACCATAGAATAGTAATACACATTCCCAGAGCCATTCTGAAAACCTATCTTGCCACATATTTTGGGCATTTTATAGTAACTTACTAGTAAATTCTAGTCCTAGAACATAATTTACCTGCTATGGAATTTTCATCAGCTCCAACTTCTGACTACACATAATGAAACCAGATGACCTGAGAAAGTCTGAAGAAATTTCTAAATTGCTAAACCATGCAGCCATGTTTATAAGCTTTAATGATTCCTATAGGTTAAATATTAAAATACAATTTAATATAACTCTATAGGTCTCATTTCATAAAACTCTCCAAATAAAAAGAGAATTATATGATCAAATACAAAAACCGAACTATTCAGACCTATTTGGCAACTATGAAGTATTTTAAATAAAGATAATATGGAAAATTGCTTTTGAACCCAAGATTATTTTTAATTACTGTGGGCTCTTACTTAGTACTTCCTGTTTCAAGTGCTTCATCTGTCCAGTGTGAATGATAATACAATCTGCTATATGTGATTGAAATGTTATAGAGCATAAAAAATATTAACAGAATCACTGTACACTGGAAAGAAACAAGTTTTAGCCTTTTATCCATTTTCACACTTGGTCTTCTTAAATCAACAGCAGCATAAGAAGTTAACCTCTGAAAGCAAGTTTCTTCAATAATTTACCCTCATAACATGTCATGTTTGAGCTGTTTGTAAATCATAGAAGACTAAAAGTAATCACAATCTTAAAAAAATAAGGCATGCTAATGAAAATCCATGGAATGGTACGTCATGGAACCATATATACATTGTGGGGTAAATTTTAGCACTGAAAACATCAAACAAAAAGTGCAGATCACAAAATAAAGGGAACATTTTGTTTTGGAAAAAAAGTACACACATAATTAAGTGTTGCTAATGAACATGAGTGTTTTCATGTGAACATTTTCTTTGCTTTATTTGAGAAATTTAGAAAACTCAAGTAAAAAAAATATGTCAAATGAAAACTCATCTACAGTAGTGACCATTTACAACCAGGTTTACCATAATTTTGACACTAACAAATATAGAAATAGAATGCACACTTTTTCTTCTCAAGTTCTACAAGAAAATTTCAATACATTCTAATGTTTTACAACAATATAAACTAATAGAACTAATTTTAAAACTACCTTGTTCCATTACCAACCAAAAACTCAGGTGATTTTTACTTTTTTATATATTTCCTGGTCCTTTCTTCATGTATGGGCAAACTTTATAAAGCTGTAATGACCAATATATGAAAAGTTACATTTCATCTAAGTAGCTAAAAGAAGTTCTATTTTAAACAAATGTATAAAGAAACAGCTCTATAGAAATGTTTATGGATCACCTTTGAAGCTCCTTTAGTGTCTCTTAGGTAGCACCTCATAATAATACTTCACAAATCCAAAGACTGTCAATATGCAAATTCTTAGCTGAATGGTATATTTCTATTCCTTGTCAATAAAAATGTCTGGGCTTTCTATGTGTTGTGCATATCAAAATGATTTTCTTCACTCTGGGAACAGATACCCAAACACACCTAATACACACACATGCACACATTCTTTCATCTGCTATTCACATGGGATTTGTTTAGGCGTATTTCATTTTTGTATGTGTTCTACACACACACCTTCCTGAGAAGTTGCTTTAAAATGCATATCCCCCTCCTGGCTCATTTCAGCAGACAACATAGCGTGTATTTTAGCCAAATTCTCAAGGCTAGAGTTATATTAGACTACACATAATCCAGATGCACTAAGTTTATTTGGAAGTAGAGAATATATTTAGTAACTGATTTTTAAAAGTTGTGCTGTGTTCACCTGAATATTTTAATATTTGGGGATCTGTTCCCAAGATGAAGAAAATTGTTTCAATGTGCAAAAGACATAGAACACATTATCTTTATTGATAATGAGTAGAAATATACCATTCAGCTACATGTTCAAGTAATGACAGCTGTGGGTGTGTGAAGTATTCCTGTGAGAACCCCACTGGGGGAAACTAAAGAAGCTTGAGTCAGCTCCCTAAGTGGTTCTAGAGATCTACAATTAATCGCCAAGGCCCTTTGGCACTCTTGACTGATGAGGGTAGCTCTAAAGCACAATGAGGGAAGTTGCTAACAAGCTCCATGGTGCCTTAAAACAAGAACAAGGCATCCCACGCCTGAAATGTGTCACAATTCCTCTGCTGCTTTTTAACTGCTCATTGAAACCTGGTCTATATTCTGGGGTCTCATTTGACACTTTTTCATAGAACCCAATCTATCTGGCCCTTCCCTAAATTACATAGGAGCTTTTAAGCCACTGGAAGGGCTAAGCATGCCAAGCAGAAATTTTATGTCCTCTACAGATAAGAAATATAAGATAATAAGATGTGCATGGCCTTGTGGCAGCTAGACAGAAGGTTAGTCATTCTCTGGAGAGTAGCTTACTTTTATTCTCTGAACAAACATGCCTGTTCAGGTCTGCGATACACTAAGAAAAGGGAGATTAACTATATTCATGTTTTCCATTCCCCAGAAAAAAGGAGAGGCAGATAGCCAGGAATAGGTGAGTGGTAGCTTGTATTTTAGCATAATTTTTTAATGTGATAAAACTGTCACTAGATTATGCTCATCGTGCAATAAAAGTAACAAATTGTCTGTACTTTCACCAATCTAACACTATTTCTAGATCTTGCTAACTTGTCATAAGTCTCTTTTTTTTTTTTTTAAAGATTTATTTATTTGTGCATACAGAACTGGGGTACAGGCCAGAGGCTCAGGGGCGGTGAGAGGCTTCACCAGAGACAGAGTGGAGAACAGAACAGGCATATCGACGAAGTACACTGCTGAGGGGAGCAGCGGGCGGGTCAGGAGAGGTCTGCCACACCATGTGGTCACCTCCAGGGCAGGCGGGAATCGAACTCACATGGAAGCGGCTTTAGATTCTCAGTGCTGTGCTTTAACCCACTGCGCCACCAGGGAGGGCCATAAGTCTCTTTTTAAAAGTCTCCACAATTATAATTTTTAAAGATTCATCAAATCCAAGGTCACATGGTATTTCTGCTTCCTGAACAGGTACCAATTTCAAAGTTTCCAATCAAAAATGCTGTCCCTGTTAGTATCAGATACTGTTCAAAAGGAATTCCAAAGTCACAACTGAAATAGATTCATCAAAAACAAACCAAGAAAATCCTGGCTATTTTGCATGCTTCCTAAACATAGAGTAAATAGAGTCCTGTGAAAGGCATGCTTTAAAGAAAATGAAATTTCAGGTGAAAAATCAACTAGATGAGTGAAAATAGAATATGAAAACAAGCAATATTACAGGAATGAAATAGTTAACAAAAGAGAATCTTGAGAAGCTTGGATCTTTGAGGTTCATAGTGTCATGCTTCCTTCTAGTGACCAGTGGCTGCTCAGTAACACCCTTTGCCTCTGTATAAATATTTTCCAAGAAGTCTGTCTAAGGAAAAGGATAGAGGCTCAAGTTAAATGTAAGCCTTAATCAAAGTAAAATTGTCTGTTTTACTTGTAAAGAAGAATCCTAAGTGGGGAAAAACAAGACTTTTCCTTTACTATAAAGAAAGCAGCAAGGACAAATTTATAGGTGATGTGAGCCCAGGAGAGGTCTGTAACTGGAGTTACATCACAATTTCTGGACACTAAGCAGAGGAAAATGTGTCTGTGAAGTTGCTAACAGACAGCACTTTGTAATAATCACCTCCTTTTAAACTAGAGAGGTGGAAAAGAAATTCTATAGCAGGTCTCTTTCTCTTTAACACATATGTAACTAAGGCCAAATGGTTATATTGCTTTCAGACCTTAAAGAGCACAAAAGGAAATAAATGATTTAACTTTTGCTATACAGCTTGCATTTATAGATAAGTAACAGCAACAGCCTGGAGCTGGGCCCTAGGACCAGGTGGAGACTGCAAACACAGAAATAGAAGTGGCTACCCTGAGTCAGGGCACCTTGAAAGGCCCTGCCCTTCTGTGATATAGTCTTTTAAAGTTGATTTGAGTGCATGGGACCCTTACTCAGTCCTACAATTACTAGTATGTACTTCTTTTGATCTTTAGCATTTGGCTTCTAAATAACTTCATTTCCAAAAGTCTAGAGCCATTAAAACTTCCAAATAGGGCCCTCCCTGGTGGCGCAGCGGGTTAAAGCACAGCACTAAGAAGCTAAAGCCTCTTCCGCATGAGTTTGATTCCCGCCTGCCCTGGAGGTGGCCCACATGGTGTGGCAGACCTCTCCTGACCCGCCAGCTGCTCCCCTCAGCAGTGTACTTCATCAGTCTGCCTGTTCTGCTCCCCGTTTGTCTCTGTTAAGTTCTCTCACCACCCCTCACCTCTGGTCTGTAGCCCAGTTCTGTATACATAAATAAGTAAATCTTTAAAAAAAAACTTCCAAATAATTGTAATTCAAAAGGAATAAAAATTGGGATTAAAACCCTATGACAACCAGTCATATCTCAAGACAGTGAGGGAAAAATTCTGTTCCTCCATGTGCTCCCATACTTCTGCCTCTATACAGTAGGAAGTAGTTTCAGAAGACTGTCCTTCATTGTCCAATGTCTGCCCATTGTTCCTCAAGAATGAGGTGCAGGATATAGACAGAGGAGGGAACTGTTACTAGTCTGTAAGCATAAGTTCCTGTCATTGCCCTGTTTATCCTTAATCTGCTTCTCTATCTTTCTCCTGCAGACAAAACCAGAAAACCAAGCAAAACTGGTTTCCCAAGATGGAGGCAGAAGACAAGGGTTGAGCCACAGCCTGAAAAGCATGCCCAGAAAGCAGGACCACTTTTTACCATGCCCTTTCCACCAATTCTTGTCTCTTGTTTTGGTTTATGGGAAATCACCAACTCCCCCAAAACTCCTGTTACATATTCAACAAAAACTATACATATAAGCATGTCTATTTGCTTCCTGGGATTTCATCTGTTTCAAAATCTTCTAGAATTTATAGCAATTGCCTTCATATACAAGTTGGGTTTTCATTTGTTTAGCTCAGAGGTATTTCTCAGAGGACCTTATGAGCATGAATTCAGAGGATACCACTAAGAGCATCAAAAGCAGAGATTCTCCATTAAAGTTAGATGAACTGAACATGAGCAAGGAGATAGAGCAGACACATACAGAGGAATCTATTTATGTTAAAATTACAAACTAAATCTGCAGAAAATACAGGGTGTAAGATTATCTAGCTACTTGGTCCCATTGTAAAGATTTTGTGTTCATCTCCAATGATGGATCTCCCTGGATTTTGAACACCTGATTTGTAATTTTCTCTCTCAAGCAATCTCAGTCACTTCCACCACCAGGTTAATGTTTCATGACAGAACATTCAACACTGCTTTCTTTACTATGGTGATGGCCCAAGCAGCACAGAGGGCCACACAAATGGCCTTTGTAATTTCTACTGATGTAACTGCTTCACCAAATAGAACTAGAAGTTCTCCCCTATATTTAGTTCACCCTGGAATATAACAAAAATATATAAAAATCCATGGTATCAACTTTGAATACTCTCTTTGCCATGCACTGAAGGAGTTCATGTTTAAAAATGTTCAGAATTTCAAGCATAGGACCTGTGTCATTCAGGGGTCCTTTTCGGTCTGCCAGTTTTCTCAGACCCCTTAATGAATGAAAAGGAAAAGAAGTTCAAATGAACAAAACTTGTAAGGTGAGAAGATAATAGAAAAGAAGCTAGGGCTGTAAGATAGAAGTGGTATGTACAACAAGGAAAGTTAGACCATTTCCAGACAATAATGCCCAGAGTGTTCCTGTAGACTTTCTAATGAATGGAGTCTATTATAGTCATATTTTCCCCTTAAATTTAAAACTTCTTACAGGTTTATTGTTTAGTGAATTAAGAAACCTAGATGTTGCCTAGTCCAACCAATCAACTTGGCCAAGCTCACAGTAATGTAAGAATTGAAACCTAAGGTCCTTTATCTGAGTACAATGCTATATTCATGATTCCAGGTGAATCAGTGATCAATTGTCCTTTATTCAAATTTCTAAAACTACTCCTACACCTACCTTTAATTTACTCAGGCCTTTAGAGATTTTTCTAGTAATAGTGCCTCAACCAAATATACAGCAAACATTTTGCTGTCTTTCCTCCCATTTTAGAGGTTCTCTTGAATCTGAATTTGCAAATAAAAACTAATTTAGTTATTTCCACACCTCTCAATTTCCTCTTCCTGTGGTGGGGGGGGGGAGGGAGGAGCTCTTTCAGGGTCCATATTCCATTCTGCTCTAACTGGTTCTCATAACTTTAGTCCTGACCTCTCTGAGCTCCTGATTCTAGATATCTCCCCATTATTTTATTTTCCTACCTCTTCAAACTCTATATGTTCAAAACGATAATCACCTTTCTCAACTTCCTAAGAATATTACAGTGATTTTCTATGAATACAGTTCAAAACTTTAGTTATTTTATACCTTATCTATTCTTACACAACCCCATTAATTTTTTTTTTAATTATTTGTACTTTTTTTTTTCAAGATTTATTTATTTATTCGTACAGAACTGGGGTACAGGCCAGAGATGCAGAGGGTGAGAGGATTCACCAGAGACAGAGTGGGGTACAGAACAGGCAGATCGACAAAGTATACTGCTGAGGGGAGCAGCGGGCAGGTCAGGAGAGGTCTGCCTCTCCATGTGGTCTCCTCCGGGCAGGCGGGGACTGAACTCTTGAGGAAGTGGCTTAAGCTTCTTTGTGCTGTGCTTTAACCCACTGAGCTACCAGGGAGGGCCCTATTTGTACGACTTTTAAACACATTTTTCTTTTGGTTCCCACACACAAAAAATCATAAACTAGGTTTTTGTCAACTTCTCCACCAGTGCCCTCACCTCCAACTCCTCCTCTTAAATCTACTTCATCAAGTCTTTCATTTTCTTCTGGTTAAGAAATAATGCCCTTCCTTAAGGCTGGGTTGGCTCATTGTACTTTTTCATTCCTATGCCTGTCCATAGTATATCCTACAGCTGGTATACACATCTAGCTGTTTAAATTCTGACTGCCTTCAACCTTTCAAGTTCTAGCTCCTCGAAGAAGTTTTTTGTTAATTATTCTTGAATTTATTGTATACAACAATATTTTTGGTGCTCAACTGCCAGCTGCTTTGTATGTTTACTTTCCAAATGTACATGTCTTCCTCATGTAGCTTTATGCCCACATCTTACATGTCTTTGCTGTTTTGAAATTATCCTAATAATAACATCATGAAATGAGTTATAGTACTTAAGTGAACAAGATTAAAAAGCAGAAAATTTCAATTTTCAATCCTCATTTTATTCCTTTCAGATTTGGTGATTTGGGAAAGTTACCTGCTTTTTACAAATTTTGTATCTTAAAACAGAAATAATACTTATTATATAGGGTTGTGAAGTTTAACAGACTGTGTATGTGTTTATATGAATGTGTATAAATATGTACAATTTTAATATAGAATTTGGCCCTTAGGGAGTACTTTTTAAACAGCTGACTATTAGATTTTGCATATAATTGACACTCCTCATTGAACAATATTTTAAACTGCAAAGGGCATGATAAACAGTTTTCTTAATGTACTGTCAAAATTTCATTTTACATTAAGTTTCACACCCATGATCACTACTTTAGTCAAAAATTGCTTTCTCTAAGGTAAATTACAGTAGAATAGGAAAGGTAACTTTTAGCTTTCAAGCTCTACCCAGTCACTAGAATCTGTAATATAAAACTCTGTATAAGAAGAGTTTCAGTCCAAATACAATTCCCAATCCAGCATGATTTGCAGCAATTATCATTTTAATAATGCAGCTAAGGCTACATTAGAGCTAATGAATCTTTGGGAAGGCTAGAAAAGTTTCCAGAAAGTCAGGCCAGTGGTTAAAGATTTTGTAAGATAGAATGGCTGGCTAGAACCTGTCTAAACTGAAATTCAATGAAAGATTTTGTAAGATACTGAAATTCAATGATTAGTGACCATGGCCAGTTTTTCCTATGAAGACATGCAAAGTTTTCCTTCAGCCAAGTAGACAATTACCAACTCTGATGAGTCTTTAAAAAAAACAGTGAAAATGTTGCAATCAAGTATATTAAAAACCTAGTCTGGTGTTTTGTTAGCTGAGGTGGTTCCCCTCCTCCACAAAGAGACATACATTGTTTTTTTCTTTTGTGCAACAGATCATAACTTTCCCTAGGTTAAGTCATACTGTATTTAAATAATCAGATATTACGCCTCTGCTAAGGTTCTAGAAACTTTCCACTAGGACCACCTAAGGTCTTGCAGGAGAGACTGCATGAAGTATATAACAAGTCATTGTCTCCATTAGCCTTGATTTCAGCCACCCACAATGAAGAGCATTCACAGGGGACTATCTCTCTACACCACTTTATACACAACTGCCACCCTTCCAGGCTCCTGCCCATTATTTCTGCACCTCCAGGTAAGGAAAGAGCATGGCCTTACCTCAGATGTTAGACGAGCAAGAATTTCATCACTGCTTTCTTCCGGGTCTTCAATTTTCTGATGAGACCTTTTGAAAAACAAAGAGCAAATTACTCTTCAGCTTTGCTCACTCAAATTTATCTACCAAATTATGGGGAACACATGGCAAATAATGGCACTATTGTTATTACATTAGTGAAATTGTCATGCAATAGCATGATGCCAATAATGCCATAGGAACTAATTCTATTGCAGCTCAACTTTCCCTTCCAAATCAATTAGCTAAAACCTTTTTGCATGAGTTGAATCCTGAGCATCAAGTATTGTTTTCTAAATGATATGGCAAAATAATCCTGATATGCCAGACTTACAAATATGGGCATGCACAAAGCATAAGTAGGTGGAATATAAGGTATTTAATACTGAAATGCCCTCTAAGTCCAAATGAAATGCAGATTTTGAAAATATAAAATACAAATTTTCCATTATAGTTGAGTTTCAGCCAAACAAATTACTCTGAAATGGTCTATTATAGGCCTAATACTGTCATAGGAATTATGGGCCATATATCCTTTCTTAAGGATAAGAAGTCAAGAAAATTATGCATATATTAAATCACATAAGAACAATATAATGTATCCAACACTGTATACGATCGACAGTTCTGGAAAATCAGTTCTGTAATATAATGCATGAGAAAAATTTCACCACACAAATATAAAAAAAGTCTATTTTTTAAGGCAAAATCTTAATAAGCATGTCCCTCCCCTCCCCTCCCCCACCCCCCAATTTGGCAAAACAAAAAAAACCAAAACAAAAACTAGCTAGTACAGTTTGAATATGTATAATCGTCCCAAGCAATCCTTTTCAACATTGTCAGTGGACTTGGAGGGGCTGGAGGTAATTGTCCTACAGTTAGGCATCATAAGAATGGCAGTTCAAGGGCTGATTTTAATCTTGGTAATTGCAGCTGGCCACTGGGGGTGCTAGCTTTGTGGGGCAGGAATAAGAAGAAGCTCTTTAGGAAGGAAAAAGAAGGCCCTCTCTGGTGGCACAGTGGGTTAAAGCACAGCGCTACAAAGAATAAGCCACTTCAGCACAAGTTTGATTCCTGGCCAGGGAGGTGACCCACATGGCATGGCAGACCTCTCCTGACCCACCTGCTGATCCACTCTGCAGTGTACTACATCAACTGGCCTATTCTGATCCCCATTCTGTCTCTGGTGAATCCTCATGTTTCCTCCACCTCTGGCCTGTACCCCAATTCTATATGCATAAATAATTAAATCTTTAAAAAAAAGATAGAGGGATCAAGCCTAGTATTGGTTCCTTGTTTCTGTGTTTGTGTCTCTGCAGTGAAGCTTGGTCATGCTGTCTCATGTCTCTCAGACCCCAGCAGGCACCTGAAGGATTAGCTAATGGGCATGACGTATTTCACACTAGCACAGATTCTGTTGTGAATGTGCTTGCAACAAACTGCTGAAAGGAACTCAAAACTTCAGATGAAACTTGTGTAGGTGACTGATAATGGTACTTCATGAGTAATGGCTGGTTTAGCGACAAGTAATTTAGTCCCTACTTCTTTTGTCATTCTTCTAAAACAAAACATCCCTTGGCAGAAACATATTTTCTAAAGGAAATATTTATTAGAGATACAGTGATGATCTCTGGAGAGCTGCCCTTAGCCCTTAGTCTATTTTTATTACCTCAATCATCATGATTTATGCCCAGAGCACCCAAGTCTGTCTCTAGCCCCTCGATCTCTCCAGAACTCACTGTGTTTCCTCTATCTGCCATGACAGTGGCTGTGGGTGGCAATTTCAAGAACCTTATTTTTGCTCCTGTGTGGACCTTACTCTGATCGCCTTTTGCCTCCCTCTCTCATTGCTTCCATAGTGCCTCTCACGGCTTAGCTTCATGGCCACCACGTGGCCATTCCCTCTCTCCTGCGTGCTCTCCCTACCTTGGTCAGTCACCAGGTCCTCTCCTGCCCATCCTCATACTCTGATTTCCTTGGGGCTTTCTCCATCAAGTTTCACTGATAGTTGAGGTCTTCTCCTTTACAAATTACCATCTTCTGATCAACCTCTTGGCCTCTGGTTTCTACTCTCAGGATTATCATTTGAAAATCTAGATCCAGGTCCTGTTCTTCTTCAGATGTCAATTCTCAGTATCCCAATGTCTACCAATAGCTCTAGAATTCAGATATACTCTTGCTTTCTTGCCAATGTGTTCCAGATTCCCCTTCACCAGTTACTTACAACTCGCCTGGCATAAAAGAGGATTTTGGGAGCAACACTGGGGTAACCAGAAAATAATGAAAGAGCTTAAAAGGGGGAAAGAAGAGAGAAGGCCAACACTCAACCATTCTTCTTCCATCTCACTACTGTGGCCACTATTTAACTAAAGCCCCTCTCCATCTGTCTGCCAGAATGCCCAGAAATACCAGACTCTTTGCCCAGCATATATATTTTTAATGAGATAAATTCTGGTTTTATGTATGTACACATATCTCAATGCAACCCAGTGAAGATAAAGTTTCACATATCAAATCAAAATAAAGAAAGAAACAGATAGGTAGGAGGGAATGAAGAGAAGGAAATACTTGAACCATTGCCCATTATTATAAAAGGGGGCTGTACTGCCCAAGAAACAAGAAAGGAAGAAAGAAGATCTGAGTGTGGTTTTTCAAGGGGTAGAAAGGGAAACAAACCCTAGACAGAATCATCAGGTAACAGCAGTAGCAACTGATAAAAGCAAGATAAAGACGAGAAAAGGAGTCACATCAGGAAGGAAGACCCATCCCTGAGGGTTTGTACCTGTAGAAAGCTCCAGTCCAACAGGCTTCGCATGGCTACTTCTCAAGGTGTCTGCTTACCAATAATCTTAAACTAGACCCAGAAATTTACCAGGGGAAAGTGCCCAGTCCCAGTGCTATGAGAAAATGTCCTTATAAGTTTGATGATTGTAAGGGCTGTCATGAGACCATAGTAAACACAGAACCTGTGTTTCTCTGCCCTTCTCTCTCCCACAATCTTGGATGCATTATCATTCCACCCAGCTCCCATCAAAACAAACAACCCCCTGCCCCCGTCTTTCCACTAGTCTTCCTCATCATAATGGCACCTCCAGTCAGAAGTCACCTCTAAATTCACTGTCCACACGCACTCCACACTTAGCCATTCTGAAAGTCTATTGTGTCACATTTCATCACTTCTTACCACCCCAACTCCTGCCTCTATGGTTCCTCCCAGGAGCCAGTGTGATCTCAGTATGTAAGTCAGATCATGTCCCTGCTCTGCTCAGAATTCCAAATGACTCTCCATCTCCTTCAGCATAAAGTCAAACTCCAGCGGTTGACAAAGCCCTGCAGACCTAGTATCCTGGTAGTATGCTCATCTCTCACTCTCTTCACTCTGCTCAGCCACCTGTGCTGAGACTCCAATGTTTCTGCCCTGAGCCTCTGCCCTGGATGTCCCTCTTACACAGCTAGTGTCTGTAGTACACACCTTCAGGTATCCACAGTGTTTTTGTTTTTTTTTTAACACATATCCTTCAAGCCTCTGTCAACTTTTTGAAGGCCTTTCCTAGCCTATATCCATGGCCTTCATTTCCTTCTTCATTTTTCCTCATAAAGTTTTCTGCCTTTAACTAAAATACATCTCTTTGCTTATGAAATTTTACATCCTCCTTTATTAGACTAGAGGCTCCACAGGAGTAGAGATTTCTGTCTGTTCTGCTCATTGTTATACTTCCAACACTTAGAATACAGCCGAGTATCTAAGAGGTATACAGAAAATATTTTATTGGCTTGTACCTTAAACTTCAAGGAGTTCTCAGTCATGAACTAACATTCATTCCAAGACTACCCCTGCACAAGATTTTACCTTGTGATCTTCTGTTAGATCAACTGAGGGACCCTGCTTATACTCAAGAGCTGTTTCCTGCAGCTACTCCATCATGCTCCCAGAACGCTGTGGCAGCCTTTCTGTCCTTGACCTCTCTGTCATGAAAATCCAACAAGAATGACTTTCTTATAGCTAATCCCAAAGAGCTGGTAATTTTGAAAACACCTCAAATGCCAGCAATACAATACCTACTCTCACTTCCTTACTGCCCCCTAGGAACTAATTAGTACAAATTTAGTAACAGTTAACCAGTTACGCAACTCATAAAGCAACCGAAAAGCAGCAGGAGTCCCCACCTCAGAAGGTCTCCTACCACACTTTCTGCTCTGAGAAGGTTAAGTGGTCACATGGCACTGAGGCCTAGTAAAGAGCCTTAGGAAACAATGTACAGGAGGCATGATCGGGGCAATGAAATTCATTCATACCACTCAGGCCTGGGATAAGCTCTAGCAACTTGGATTTAAGTGGTACCCCTGTGGGGATTCTCAGAATTTTCTCAGTGAGATCTCCTTGATGAGAATTGGCATGATGGATCAGAGAGTATTACAATAAGGTTTTTTTTCTTTAACAACTCTTTCTATAACTCTATAAAAGAGATAGAATCCACATTTCTGAATCACATTTGGACCAAAGAAATTTCTAATTCAAGATCGAAGGACAATCAGAACTGTATTAGAGTTAGAAAAACCTACTTCTTTTTCAGCAGCAGAAAAGGTTTCCTGGTATCCCATGGTAGAAGGTAAGAAGTATTTTCTTACAGAAGTATTAGTTAAATAATATCATTTTATATACTGATACAACTTTTAAAATGCACCAGTGGGCTACATCTAGATATCACTGTACCTAAAGGAAAGTGTGCTAAATGTATTCCAAAAACTACAACATAGACAAACATTTGGAGACACATTCAAGAAGAGGAGACTGCATAGCTAACACACACAATCCAGTGGAAGTGTCACTCATTCACACCCTTCCAAGCACACGGCTATTTGCATTATACTGGGCACAGGCAAAGTGCACAGAACAGAGCGATCCAGCAATGAGGTACAGGTCCTCACTTTTCATGTAAAATGCTATTACAGTCATACAGGCTTTGTTTCTGAATGCTTTGTATATACTATAATTAAAAAACAGAGACAGTGTAGGTAAGTACCCAATGAGGATGGAGAATACACTTATCTCCAAATCAGAATTTTGACAGGAAAGAGGATGTAGGGGGTGTTGGGCAGACTTGCTCACTACCTCCCACCACAACCACCAACCACAGCTGGACTAACACTGACCTGCTCTAGACTGTTTAATTTGGAGGGACTTGAGAGAAAAGATGGACCTCAGATTCCCTATACCAGAAGTTAGTGAAATTCTAGGGCATGGGATAAACCAGAACCAAAACAAACTATACAGGAATCTTCCAAACATGATCCCATGATAAATAGGAGATGAATCACACATAAATAAATGAAAAATATGAGAATATACAGTGGAATCTTTCTTTAGCAAAATCTATAGTTAAGATTCTGTGTCAGAGACAGCAGAGTCATCTAAGATTGTTAAAGGTCCAAGACGAGGCCCTGGAGGACAGGGGGATACCCTGGATTTTCAACAACATTATTAGGGCAAGAAAGTGGGAAATGGCAAAAGATAAAGCTCGTGACAAAGACAGGCCCAGAGTGTTCAGGAATCCTCTGCTATATTGACAGGTTAGATTTTATGCTGACAGCCATGAACTGTGGTTATAAAGCAAATAGGATGGATTGAGAAGTGATGAAAGGGAGATATAAAATGAAAGATAGACTTGGTTTTATCCAATGGCTGGAATAACCATTTGTTCGCTGAAGGAGAGTAGCCTACAGAGTGAAAGACTGAAAATGGGACTGGAAGTCTCTAAGGAGGGGGTTGACCCACAGTCCAAGAGAAGAATGAGTCTTGAGCAGGAGGGGCTCCTCCTCTGCCAAGATGAGAAGGGATGAAGATACACTGATTGAGGATGACTGAGGACGCCACACCACACATTCTTGGATAAGCCGTAGTCCATGGATCAAGCTAAATGGCTCTGCTTGTGTCTGACACAGTATCTTAAATATATAAATGCTGAGTGTTCAGCATGGAAAGGTATTCATGGATTTTTTCTTTCAGAAATGTTTCCTTGGTCAGGTTTGACCAAGGAAATCACTAAGAAATCACTGCTGGCAAGTCTTTGATACCACAAGAGATATGCTCCTCTATCCACAGAGACTTCTGTCTACCACATCCAATAGCCAACTGACTCCAAGAAGATAACAAAGGTTCCAGCTTTCTGTATCTTCCTAAGACATCTATGAACTGGTGAAAAGGTCTCTTATGACAAGAAAGCAAATTCCTATGGCAAACAGAAAAAGTGGGGAGTTGGAAGAACAGTAGATGGAAGATTTTTTATATCTTTGATTTCAAAGAATCAAACACCTATTCACCTTTCCAAGATAAGACTATTTTTCATAGAATCAAGCTACTAGATATACATGTTTATGAAATTTACTAAACAGTAATAAATTGTGGCTGTCCAGTTTCATTAAGGGTCTGTACTAATGTAGTCCTCTACAGTTGAATAAAGTTAGCAGTTACTGATAGTTCAACATTTTATATTGATGATGTGAGGAATAACAATATAAACCGCTACATTCAAATGCTTGCATAACCTGGTCTCAAAATTCAATTTTTGTTAAAATTCTTGTAATATTCTTAAATATTGATATACTCTGATAAAGATAAGTAATCTTACCCCACACCTGGAATAAGCCTTGTCTATAAATAATGGAAATTCTGGAGCACTTGGTGCTTCTTTGGGAGAGGGGGTGATGAATAATAATAAAGACGAAAACCAGCTGATTTTATAACATCTTTATACAAACTAATGTGATAAATGGGAGTTTTCTTTACTTTAATCCTAATAAAAAACTTATGCCAAGTTTGAATGTGAATTTTTTATTTGCAGAAAAACATGTTTGTTTACCCACACAGGATGTCTTCCTCTCCAAGGACCATAAAATAAGTATATAGTTAGGAAAAGGCAAGAGTTCAAAGGGTAGGTTTGGGACACAGGCATGAACTGACTAGAAGTTGATCTCCCTAGTTAGAGAGTGTTAATCCTGCACTATTCAGAAATTAAGGATCACTGGATTTCACATGTTGTTTATACATGCCACTTAGAAAGGAAAAGTTAAGCAGAATAAGGAGAATAGAAGAAACAGGTCAATGGAAAGGGTGGCATTAATATGTACAGGGTACTCAGGAAAGACAGGAACCTAAATTTTATGAGTCTTCACTGTGCAGTTGATATTAAATACATGGTTAGTAAGGGAACATTCAAAGTATGAGTAGAAACAGAAAACTCTGAAGACTGAACTTCAGGATACTCCCTTGTTTAGAGGTTAATGTTTCCAAATATAGGTTTTATTATTATGTAGCTAGCTGAAGAAGACAGATCAGTAGATGGCTGTTTTTGAAAAAATATGTGAGACTGGGGAGAACTGCATCTTAACAAGATTGCATGTTCCAATCCATGAACGTGAATACAGTTCATGGAATAACTGAATAACTGAATAAGTGAATACAGTTTCACTTAAGCCTTATTTGAATTTTTTTCCATCAGACATTTGACATGTTTGGCATATAATTCTTACATATACTCCTAAGTGTTTCATAGTGTGCTCTGTGCTAGTACATGGAAATATAACTGACTCGTGGCTATTGACCTTGTATCCTAGAACCTTGCTAAATTCACTTATGAGTTCTACAAAATTTTTTGTAGAATGCTTAGTACTGTCTATGTGTATAATCATGTCATCTGCAAAGAGAGGTGGCTTTACATTTTTCTTTTAACCTGTATTCCTTTATTTCTTTTTCTTGGCTTACAAACTGGCTAGTGCTGACAGGAAATGATAAGAAGAAACTATTAGCCTTGTTTCCAATATTAGTGGAAAAGCAGTTAGTCATTCAGTTAAGTACCATATGAACTATATCTTTTATGCAAAGTTTATGAACTATAGGTTGTATGTACCTCAGTTTTCTAAACTGAGGAATTCCATTATACTAATTTTCTAAGAAATGTTTATCATGAATAGATATCAAATTTTCTCAAATGCTTTTCTGCATCTATGGGTTTATCAGAGTTCTCAATTTTAGAATGAATATCATGAATTACATTGAGTTTTAAATGGTGAACCACCCTTGCATTGCTAGAATAAACTCTCCTTTTCTATAATACATTTGTATCTTTACATCTTACTAGAGCCCATTTACTAATAATTGTTGAGAAAGGCTGTATTACAGCAATTTTCTTTTTCTGAATTTTGTGAAATGTTTGACTCATAAAAGGTTGTACATGAATTATATGCGGTCATATTCTTTACAGAGTCAAACACAGTACTTTACACAAACCTGATGTTCAGTAAATGCCTGTTCAATAAATCTCTCAATAGAGTATAGGTGACAAGTTGTTGTCTTTTCCTAGATCCTTGCCCCTTTTCCTTACCTAAAATTAAGAGGAGTAAATTCAGTTATTGAAGAAATTCCTTTCAAATACAAATGCTTATGGAGCTACACTATATGGAATTTCAGAAGTGTTAACCAAGTGACATTAGATACTGTGCTCGGTAAAATTTGCAAGTCATGGGACATTAATCTGGCTTCTTTACATACTATTTTGAGGTCTTTATTTAACTTTTTCTATCACTCAACAGAGCTCTCTCTGTGAGGTTCACCTATATTACAGGAGATCTCAACCTTGGTGAGCATTAGCATTACCTTGTAACCTTATAAAAAATACTGATAGCCACATTATCACCTCTCAACCCCAAACCTCATTAAGCAGATCTCAGATTATACGTCTTTACTTTTTTAAAACTATGTGGTTGAGAACCACTGTGAAGTCATGTAACAGTTAAATTATACTTTATTTACTGTTTCTCTGTATATGTAAATCATTCTTTCTATTCAATGTAAAGAAAACATTTAGCTTCCCCATGGATTTGCAGGCCCCTTCCAATCAGTTTGAGCTTCACCCCCATCCCCTGCTTTCAAAGCCTGAGTTCTACTGATTGTGAACCACTGACCCAAAACATCAAGTTGCCCTGCACTGTATCATCTCAACATGCCATCAGCCCTCCCAACTTCATTCCTAAAAGCTGTCTCATGAAACCTCCTATCTATCTGGAGCATAAAAATCACAAATGCCAAGAAGTTCACCTTAACTTACAAGACTGAATTTTCCCTAATGTGAGGAATCTGAATGTGAACATGTCATCTAATTATGTTCTCTATTCAATGACAGTAACAGCAATGAACAGGCATAAGGTTAAAAAAAAATGCTGTTAAGGGTCAGGATGGAGTAAAAGGGAGACGGTCAAGAATGGGACATCTCTGGAAGCTACAGCGTGACCTCAGGAGCTTCAGCAATGCCAATAGCCCTCCTGACAGGCTAGGCAAAATTAGTTAGGATCGAAAAGGGCCTACTCTAACAGGAGAGCCAGGTCAAGGTCCACACACCCACCATGGACCCAGAGGCTATATACTGAATCACACTGGCACCAGAGACTAAAAGGTGGTGTGATGGAAGCACAGAGACTGTACCTCTTTACTAAAATATGCCAAATAAATAACTAAAGGGAGGGACTTTTTAAATGACTTTATTAGAATAATTTTACTGAACTAGACTAAAAATATGGGGCATTTTTTCTTTTTGATGATGCTCCAGATAAAGGCTCACATGGACAACTTAGAAAAAAATGAAGAAGTTACATTTTTCTTTACAGGGATGAGTGGAACATGAGTTAAATTTTAGCAATCCCCAAAAAGTCTTAATAACAGTGTTAATACAAACTGCCCTGTAATGGTAGAATATAGCTTCATGTATTCAAGTTCACAGTCTATCTATGGTTCTATGAACCAGAACACTCCAATTCCCAACTCTGGTAGGCTGGGAGCAGCAGGAATAACAGTTACACTGAAATGTCTAAGCTTTCTCACAGACTAAATTCTCAAATGAGTTAGTGTTACAGAAGCATCTCACTTGTCCTGAAAGAATTTTAGGCTGTCTTTTCCTATACTGTTATTTCAGCATTGCTAACTGCTGTAGCACCATCCCGACCAAAAAAAAAAGAAAGAAAGAAAAAAAACTTAGGAAAAAAGTGCATTCTGGATACTCGACTGGCTTTCCATTTGAAAGATACCATGACTGTTAATATTTCCCCCAAAGGCAGCACTTTTGACAACTGCTTTACTCACTTCTTTCGAATTACCTACTCACTTTCTATAGCAAGTTACTCTGTATAGAACAAGACTTATGTTCCCTCAAATTACCCTAAAAACCTGCAGCAGCTTGCTTTAAACATTTTTTTTAAATGAAAAAAAAGGAATCCACTTTTTCTCTTTTAAAAAAATGTATCTGTCCAAAACATGACTGTGTTTACATAAAGACATTAAGTGGCTTAGTCACATACCTTAAAGAGATCTATAGGGGAGACTGCAAGTTCTAGGGTCCTCATGGAAAATGGCATTGGCAGACCCTAGTAATCTTCAAATGTCAAAAAAACTATATTCACAGACTGAGTGTTCAGTTCCTAACTGGACAACTTGAGTTAATGAATCTAAGCACTTAGATTCATTCGCTCAGGGCACTTAAGTAGAATGGACAAGTATGAGTAACATAGTGCTAAAAACGACATAGAAGGGTGGAAATTTTTTTTTGTATATATAAACAGCAAGACCACTAAGTTACTAAAGCAAGACTAACATGAATTGCAACCATTGTGGAAGTTTTTCAGTTATGGTAGGACTTGAGCTCCCCCTTGAGGAGTGGGTAGAATGTGCCTAAACAAGAAAAGAGGAAGGAAACTGAGAAGAATGTCACACTGGCACCAGAGACTAAAAGGTGGCGTGATGGGGGCAGAATGGAGACCACCAAATTAGAGAAGCAGCAATGAAATCGATGCATGGGAACCACACAAGAATTAACAGCACAACTGAGAGAGAACAATGCCCTTGGGCATCTTTTCTCTGACTAGTTTATTCCACGCCTGGGTAACCTAAACCTTGGCTTTCCAAAATACAACCAAACACATCCTACCATAGCTTACAAGTTTACTTATAAACTTATATACTTATTCTTTCTCTCCAGACAGACTTGGAGGGGTTCCACAACTTTATCTTTTCATTTCAGTACTTATTAACACAGTACAGACAAATCCACTGTTTTTTTTTTTAAAGATTTATTTATTTATGCATACAAAAGTGGGGTACAGGCCAGAGATGCAGGGGGTGAGCAGATTCACCAGAGGCAGGGTGGGGAGCAGAACAGGAAGATCGAAGTACATTGCCAAGGGGTGCAGCAAGTGAGACAGGAGAGGTCTGCTGCACCATGTGGATCACCTTCGAAGTGAGGGATTGAACTCCCACAGGTGAAGCAACTGCAGCCAACTTGCAGTGCTGCGTCCTAACCTGCTATGCCACCATGGAGGGCCCACAAATCCACTGTTTTCTAAGAACAATTTTCCCAGAGGAATTACCATGCCCATTCCTAAATGGAAATGCTCACTATCACAGAAAAGTTTGTTGCTATGTAAGATCTGCTCCAGTGATTCTCAACCTCAGAGGCCTGATATTTGTGTTCAAATGATCACTGTGATAAAAGATTGGGTATAATCTGGAATGCCTAGTAAGGACACATAATTTTAAAATATTTTCTTGTTTAGAACTTAGGATAAACTTGTAACATGACCATCTCCCTCACTGGCATTCCAATCTGCTTTCTAAGTGGAGAGAAAGCAGTGGAGCTAAATCATGAGTTCTGTTTGAAATTTTATTTCAGTTTCTCTATCAAACTGGGTTTCACAGCAATGTAATGTGATGCATTGCACACAATTCCATCTTGAGATCAGGGCAGGAAGTAGTTAAGAAGAGCTGCTAAAGAATACTAGTCCCACAGAGTCAAAAGCAAGTCACAGCTACCTCTGTTCTATAAAGCACAGTACTCTTTTTAAACAGCTTGTTAAAGTTTATTGAAATGCTCCTTGACTTTTCTTAGGATATTTCTGACCTATATTAAAAGTCTATTATACTAAAGAACAATTACTACACTTACATTGAGTGATGATTTACATTTGAATTTTGCTTTCCCACTGTGAGGTCCTCCATAAACAGTGGTCATGGTGGTGGTGTTGAATTCATAGCCACTTCAGAGTTAGCCTAATGTTTTTATATTAATAGCTTCTGTTTTTAACCTCTGAGAAATGGAAGCTAGCATGACCTCCATAACTCCTGGGAGCACATTCTAATAGTGTGCAGTTAAGCAAGGGCTTTAGAATCAAACAGACATGAACTCAAGCCCTAACATTCTAACTCAACTTTTGCATGACCTTGCACAGTACGTGCCTGTTATGCCTCAGTTTCCTTACTTACAAACTAGGGCTAATACTACATTATAGAGTTCATCTGAAGATGAAATAATAAATATAAAGCAGTTAGGAAGGTTTCTGACACAAAACGTGTTCTCTACAATCCAACTTTTATTATCATCACAGTATCTTGTTAATATTCTCACAAATTTATTTTCTAAAAGCCTCTCTTAACTGTTCAGTATTAACTGCCATCTTTTAACTAACCAGAGCAACTTATCTTTATTATGGTTGTAAATGCTTTTCTGTGAAACTACTTTCTTACCCAGGAGGTGGTGATAATACCACTTACCCTACAAATCCCAGAGAACTCAGAGTCAACAGTATAGGAATGCATTTTGAAAACTAAATATATAAAATTTATTAACTGAAATTTTAACCTGCAATTCATTATACCCAAATAAACTTGTCCTTAACAGGACAGTTTAACAGGCAGAATCACCATGTCATGACTCAAATTTTTTTCCCAGATCTTCTCTGATTAATTTTAATTCATTTTAATCATATGGTGATTCAGTATCTTCATGTGATAATGATTCATGTGTTTTAATTTGCCAAATGCTACATCTAAATTATTTTCAGAAATGTCTGTTGAGTTCTTTCTTTGGAAAATCATGACTTGATAATGGATAAGATGTGAGTTATTATTTCATTCCAACTTTAGCCAATCATGTCTATTCCTAACTTAGATCATCTACTCATATAGCAATGATTAAATTAGAAATCTTATGGTGCAGCTGGTGAGGTATGGAGTTCTGGGATCTGCATGCCAGTTCAGCCACTTATTAGCTAGATTTAACTTTCAGCAATTGATTTTGCTTTTCTGAACTTGCATCTGAGAAATGATAACATAACCGCTTACTGAGATGGGGAACTTCAAGGGCATAATGAAATTCCTAGACTCACTAAATATGCTCTAATCGAGAATAATTTTACAACAGAACAAAATATCATCTACTTACATTTCACAAATGCCAGTTCTAGCAGGAATAAGAGGCACAAACTGCAATAAAAGTTTGACACCATTTTGCCATTCTTCTTCTCTTTCAAATTCACAGTACAAGTAGCTACATTCATCAGATGAAAATTGATAGAAAACATAGGTATCTTGAAAGTATAAATGCTGGTCCACTGTTGGAAATAGAAAATATATGGATTAGTTTTTTAAAGTATATTATTTAGAAAGTAGCACACCAATTAATAAATTGAAAGCCCTATTAGTGATTATGGCGAAGGCAGGGTAGAGCTATAATAACATGCTAAGCTCATCGATGTTTACAATTGAATAAAAAGGGACTTATTGAAAAATCTAGTTTTACTTAACTTGAAGCTTGGTCAGCATATTTGCATATATTTTATAATTTTTCTGCTTCAGAGATAGATGAAATCAATACCAATTCAAAGGGAGTGGTGGCAGAGAGGGAAAGTCTTTAGTGGCTCAACGCAAACTAATACACCAAAATAATTGAGTGGTACAAAATATATAAGTTGATGGTAAGTGATTCCCAAGTGGGGGGTGACTTTATGCCCAAGAAACAATTGACAATGTCTGGAAGCATTTTTATTGCTACAACTAGGGGGTGCTACTGGCATCCTGTAAGTAGAAGAGTTGCTGCTAAATATCCTATAAAGTACAGGATAGATGCCTACAACTAAGAACTCACCAGTCCAAAATATCAGTATCAGCAATGGGGGAACCCAATTTCAAAGGAACATAGGACTAAAGACTTAAAAACTTTAAACAGGAGGCTGAACCATGCAAACAAGTAGATAATAATATTACTCAAATGTAGTACTTTTCTAAATAAGAGTTATCAGGTGCTAATGTCTGACACTCATTAATATCACACCCATAATCCTACCACTGTTTCACAATCAGACTTGAGGTATGGCTTTCTGAACCTTACTGTGTTCCATGGTTCTTAGTGTGTATTACATATAGAAAAAAGGGCCTTCCAAGTATCCAGAAAGCACCTAATACAACTAAATAGAGTCCAGATTGCTTCCTTTTTATTCCTTGGGTTCAGCTAAGAAACTAACTATTTTAGTTTCTAGTTAACACCTATTTTCTGTCCTGTTTAGATAGCTACATTTCAAAGGTCACATATGTAACTGTTCATGATTACTTACTCAATTAAAATGGCATACACATACCACTCATAAAATCATGTCTAATGATTATTCTAAGTACAGAATGATAAGTCACACATTTAGAGCAACTAAAGATATCACTGATTTGTTATAAAACTTGTGTAGCAGCATTTTGAGTAGAGAAGGGAAGGGGTATGGAAAAGACTCTTGTAGGGTCATAGTCTATGAATCAGCAAGCACCTAATAGTGTTCTAGAAAAGGTGTGGAAGAAACAAAGTCAAAAGACAACCTGTCATTATTTTTTAAATAAAATAGAATGTAAATATTTACCTCCAAAACTATTTCCATCCATATTGCTAATATTCTTTCCAAAAAAATCAAGTACATTTTGGTTTGATAATTTCATAATGATTCTATGCCTTTAAATCTATAGTACTAACCTGATGATATAATTCCCATATCCAACAGGAGCTGCCATACACCAATGGCCATAGATCTACACTGAACAAAAGGACAGTGTTCTAGAAGCCAGTCCACCAGTTCTGACCCAACGCAGCTTTTCCTGCACAAAAGCAAAGCCATTCACAGTAAGACAACGTTGCACTCATATGCCAAAAAATTGATATTTAATACCATGTCTTTCATACACTTGCTTTAAGAAAAAAAAAACTCAAGAATAAGGGAAATATACCTCCTTTTCATCTTTCAAATTTCAGCTCAAATACCACTTCCTTAGGGGAATTTAGTCAAATTATCTTATACTTTTTCTTCAAAACACCCAACATTTAGTAATTATACACCATTCTGAATAAATAACAGATATTTTCCTCATTTGAAAATAAGAACAAGACTTCAGACAAGTAGAACTGTTCATAGTACACAGTAAGTTCTAAAAATAATAGCAGTTCTTTATATAGAGATAATGCTTCTGCCTTGATAAGACAGTTTCTTCAAGTCGGCGGTGAGAAACTTTTGTACAACCATTTGTTGATTTCTCTCCTCTCTTTAAAAACAAAATGTTTCCAAGAAGATTAGACAAAGTTAGAACCAGTCAGTGGTTATAGGGTTTTATTTGCTACTCTTTTAGAGATTAAAATCTTAAATTTATCTCAAAGAATGAATCTGATTGGTAGTCTTTTTAATATAATGCAAATAATCTAGTTAAGTGGCTTAGCCCAGAAATCCATGAATCCAGAAGTGTGTGACAGATCCATCTAACCAAACACAAGGTCTTCTCTGTGTCTTTAAAGTCACAATGTATTCAAAGAATGCTGGAGCCTGATCATTCAAGCAGTTATCTTTATGCCTACTTTTCCCTCTTTATCAGTTTCAGATGGAAAAAAAAAAAGAAATTTCTAATTTTTTTTTATATTTGAGAAATTTCATTGAATCCAATTCACTCTCCTTTATGACACGTCACCAAAATGTTTATATTATCATACAAATGGCTATCTTTATTCTATATTTGGTATTTAAGGACAAAAAGATGTCAACATTTTTATTCCTAACATAGAAAAATATTGCCTATTTCCCTCTTATGATTGACACAGTTGCAAATAGACCTAAAAATCAGAGTTACTAACAGTATGAAGAAATGCCATGAGATGTTACATTTTTGAGTTGAAGGGAATAAAAAGGCAGTGATATATTACAGCTATTGATAAAGAATTACTTTTTTTTAAAGATTTATTTATTTATGCATGTAAGAACTGGGCACAGGACAGAGATGCAGGGTGTGTGTGTGTGTGTGTGTGTGTGTGTTCACAGAGGCAAAGTGGGGAACACACCAGGCATACTAACGAAGTACACTAATGAGGGGAGCAGCGGGCAAGACAAGAGGTCTTCTACTCCAGGTGGGTCAGCTCCCTGGCTGGATATGGAACTCATGCTGCAGTGGCTGTGGATACCTTTGTAGTGCTGTGTTTAACCCCTTGTGCTACCAGAGAGGCTCTAAAGCATTACTTTTTGTAGCAAAACATCACTATATGAAAGATACTCTAAGGCAATTAGGCCAATATCAGACATGTTCAGCAGCATGTTAACATTAAAACACTAGAAAGACTAACAGTCAAATAAATGGAAGTTTTTTGAAACAAAATGAGAAAGTGTTGCAACAAAACAGGCAATTAGTCTAAACAGTCACTAATTCTATAGGACACCTTTCATGTTAAAGGCTCAAAGTGTAAATTAAATTCCTCAACACCTTTGTCAATTAGCCAGTATCTTTGGGCTTATAAAGCATGGAGTAAACACTGTATCATCTGAGTCCTTATTCTCAGAACAGTATAGCTCCTCAGCCTAGTCTGAGTATCTGAGCAGACAGAACCAGATATTTACCAAACTGCCAAACTGCAAGAGATAGCTAGACAGAAGCAAATGTTTGGTGTTCATAGTGGATGGGGAGGAATGTTATAGACCAGGGCTTCTCAAAATTGTATTGAGGAGTCACTTAGGGGACCTTGTCAACTGCACATTCTGATGCAGCATGGCTGTGTGGAATCTGAGAGTCTCATTTCTAACTGGCTCCCTGGTGATGCTGGCAACCATAAGCCCTAACCTAGCCCCAGCTCTACATTTAATTGGAAAGGGCTCAGTCTATTTTGGGGATAGGGTTGAGTCAATATGTTAAAACACATATTGCCTTGGCAACATTAGTTAATCACCTTGACAATAATGGTTAATAATTAGGCTTTTCTATTCTCATGTCTTTTGTGTAAGATCCCTTTCTATTCCCAACTTTATCAAGTTATGCTTCAAGTTGCTTTCAATAATCCATCTACACCAGGGAAAATACCTTTAAGGGTAAGGATCAACTCTGTCAGTAATATCACCAAAAGCAAACAAAGTGAGGTGAGCTGACTTTGCCACTAACACATACTCCCCTGACCTGTTCACAAGGTAGGTCTGAAAGAATCCTGTTAATATAGGTAAATCTACATGCTTTAGGGGAGAGCAGTGAAGAAGAAAAGCAGTGGTGGGGAGGGAACACTGAACAATGACAGAAATTTTTTTCTCCAGTTTATTTTCAGTCTCATACTGAATCCAGAAACTGTTGCAAGTACATGTAGCTCTAACTACAGTTGCAATACTAGGTAGGAACACTGTGATCAGTTACAAGGCCAATGTAGTTGCTTATAACAAAACATAATTTAACCAATTTTGGGAACTGTAAATTTGCTTTCTCTAGGCTTCCTCCTGTTACCCATTAATGTTGTTAGCAATTAATTCATGGTAGCACAGGCAGAACCTTAATCTCAAATATAAATGTAGTCATGTTATTTTGAGACTTATTTGAAGTTTCAGAAACCAGTGTGATTTTCCCTACAGTACAAAATGTGAGTAGAAAACATTTCACAATGTTACTGAAAGTAATTCTCATGTGGGACAACTTACCTCAATTTATGACCAGACAAATAAAAATGATCCCTGTTAGGCAATCATTATATCACATCATTATATCAACCCTTAGATGATAAAAGGAGGTTCTGGCCTGATCAAAATAGGAGATAACAAAACACACATTCCCTTCCCATTCTACTCCCCTTACACCCTGACTGTGTTCTGACTTGGATGGATGGTTCTTCTGCATGAACCTGATTAATCTCCCAGTTCTCTTCCAATCTATTACCATGGAAACCTTATAAAGAAACAAAATGGAGAATGACAGATCTTAAACATAATTTTATGTGGTGGCAAAAATTAATACTATGAGCCTGCTCACAAGACCCAAAGACTTATACATACACGTTTTAGTTTAAAAGGGGGAACAAAGGGGCTCAATTAAAATACTTAGTTTAAAAAAATTACAAAGAAGGGGTAAATCAGACATGTCTAAAGTTGAGATCGCCAACAACTGGGAAAAAAAAAAAAAAGGTTCTCTGTGAAGTCGGAAGTTGTCCAACTTATCACAAGCCTCTTTTCCTACCTGTCTTGTCTCTTTAGCCTGACCTGGAAACATAGGGTTCTCAGACCTTGGCTATGGATTATCATGAAAGGAAGGAGTGAACTTGAAGCTATTTCAAGAGCTTCACTAGTCCATATACACAAAAACATGTGCACATTTGTAGATATGTACATAATTAAACATGGGATTTTACAATTACTAATTCATTGCAGTTCTCCCAATCCCAATATGTGATGGCTCAATGGTACCTAAGGATACAGATTTGTCAAGAGGCTGAATGTAAGATTAGTGGCACAGAACAATTACTGACTTGAAGGAACATGAAGGAAACTTCTGGGTGTGAAAAATCTCTAAAATTTGATATGGATGATATTTACACAGGTATGTAAAATAACTGAAATTCATCAAGCTGTACCTTAAAAATTGTACATTTAACTGCATGTAAATTAAGTCTCAATAAAGAGAGTCTTCTCACACAGCTAGGTTGGGAACCATTATCCCCCAAAAATAGGCCATGCTGAAATATTTCCCACCTGTGGCCAATGGAAAAAACAGGAATAGTGTAATGAGTTACTGATAGAGCTAAATTTAGTAACTTAAAGAAAAACCCTTTACTTAGGGATTCATTCTTACTTTTTTGGTGTCATTTATTCTGAGTACTCTTCCTATTCTTTATGGTATGACAATCTCATTTCTGTGAGAAAATAATGATAATAAATGGTAGGAGTTTTACTCTTTACTATTATAATCTTCTTTTAATTTTGTTGGATGTGGTTTAAAATCCTTCGTTAGAAAAATGAAGAGCTGAAAATGCACTTTTGTTTTTTTCTTTAAACTACTCAATGAAATGAAAGCACGAGCTTCAGACTTCCTAAGTGAACACTCAGTCCACTTGTGCTTTAAAATTGACCTCGAACCCACACACTTACTCCTCTGTCTTCACTAGCCTAAGCAGGCCCATCCCTACCGTGCCCACCCACACTCTTCCTCACAGCAGCAAGAGGCTGAAAGACTTGCATTTGGGAGTAAAGGTAGAGTGTCTTCTCCCCTGGTTGCCTAACAGCCCTCACAGAGCCTTGATTAAGGTCCCTGATGAGAGAACAAATATTTCTTGCAATCCCAGTGCAGCACACTCAGTAAAAATATTGTAACATATCATCTCAGGGAAAGCAACCCAGAGACTCTCCCAGGATCCCGAGCTCACTTGTGCCAGGGGGTTCCATAACCTGATTCAGAACCAGGACTGCAATTATCATTGAGCATTGGATTAAATTTAGAAAAGAGAGAAGTCACTGTCGGTGCCCTGTACCCCAAACAGATGCTTCTAAACAAACACCCCCCTCCTACTACCAATATAGCCCACCTCTCTGTGTTCAAGGTTATGATTTTAACATTTTTTTTTCTCTACAAGGAGAATTTTTGACAAGGTGTTAGAAAACTGTGTTACCTGTAAAATCCCTTGAGGTTCACTCTGTCCTTTATCAGGTCAGCTGCCTGAACAATAATAATATTCCTCAATGCTCTTCCTGCACAAGAGGAATTCTCTCCATAAATCTAAATGGAAAAGACAAACAATTGCTGTAAATTTAGAACATCAAGGTGACAATTTGTGACCTGCCAAGATTATATGTAAAAATTTAGAACCTGAGCTTACAAAATTATCATTTTAGCCTACAAAGCTACACACAACTATATATCTTGTTTTTGTTATTGGTCCATGAATGCTATTAAATTATGATAACTATTTTTCAAATGCCAAACTGCTTGAACAATAAATGACCTCCTTTTATACACTTGTCAGGGTAGAATAGCCACTGTTTTCTTTTCTTCTCTTTTCTTTTTTTTTAAGATAGACTATTTCTATCAACACAGAAAACTGAAGAACATTTATTCTATGTATTAACTGTGATACTTTTAATACATTCATGTAAGGGTCTAGGAAGATGGGAAAATAATTTTTCCTGTCTAGTGAATATCATGACAATTTGATAGTAGGCTGCTACCTGCTTTGCCTTACTCAACAGCAGAGCTCATACTTAATTCCAAGCATTCTGATTAATCTACTTTCCTGACTCCATGTAGCAGGTAAAAATTTCATTTAACTTCTCTTTTTAATCTTCTAATTTGTTCATGAATCTTTGATTCTTGGAAGATGATGGAAGGTTCACTTTAGCTCTGAGAAGTCTATGATCTACTTTATATACTACCTATTTTCCCTCTAACTAGCTCCTTCCTCTTCAGTGCATTGTTGCTTTGCAAACAAAGGAGGCTAAATGAAAGCAAGTTGTTTTCATATGTAAAGGCTCATGAACATTTTATGGTGCAGGGGTGCATGCTTATTTCTGTTTACTTCTTTCTGGGTTAATTCTATTTGTAACTAAAATAGTTTATCTTCTGTCAAAGCAAACAAATTGGTACTGTTGACTGTGACTAGACAGGGAATATTTCAGTCCCATTCTCACTTCTTTAATTTTCTTGTTATTATCCCCTAAACACAATTTGATGGAAAAGAGAAATGGAGGAAATGTTTTACTTTTAACATGTCAAAACTATTATTTTAAAAACACTTGAACAAGTGAAAGGACAGCAAATTTACTGTGACACAAGCCTGCTGATACTTAATTCTGACAGGGTACCTAGTTCAACCATTCAGTCATTCAAAAAACACTTAATAAGCAGCTATCAGGCTACTTATTCTAGATGCTGGGGTACAGTAGAGAGCAAGGCTGAACAAGCCTGCAAATAAAGCTCATAGCCTGCTGTTACTCTAAAACATGCCATTCTTTATTGCCTGATTTGTTAACACAATACAGTAAAGCCATCCTCATCTTTTCTTAACAATGAGCATATAGAGATATTCCACTATCAGATAACAGTAAATACTAATAATCCTTTCTACCAAAGTTTTCAGTGAAAAATATCCACTATGTTTAAAACATAGTGTTTCTAAAATCAAAAACTTTATTATATGTTAACTCTTCCATACTTATAATACATTCATGTAAAGTACCTAAAAGAGGGGAATTTTTTTTTCTGCCTAGGGAATAACATGAACCATGACATAATTACCAGAGTATCTCAAACACCTTTGGCTGTGTCATCCCCAGTGAAGGAAACATGTGATCAGGAACAAAGGAAACAGCTATAACTAGAAATTTCTATACCATGAGTAATGAATCATTACTTCAGATAATGCAATGAGAAAAGAATCGTACCTGGGAAGAAGTATGTTCGAGGTATGGATTGGAAATTCTTCGTGACAGAGTCTATTTTAAAAGAAAGAAAGGGAGATAATTAAAACCAAGCAAATCTTATACCATGAGCACACATTATATTTGACAGTGGCATGCCCAGTAGTTATCTAAGCCAAAAAAATGTGAGGTTATACCTCACAGCATGGGTCACAGGGATCACCATCCTAATTCTCACTCAATGTAAGGATCTAGTCTACATTCATACCCACTTGACAGGATATGCACTGGAACAGATTCCACTCTAGACAACTTAAAAAACTGTAATAGGAGAGTGAAATGTTTTGCTCATGTCATTTTTTTTTAAATTACAAAAGTTTATTTTTACATCATTTTGTACATTATTTTTTCCATCTCAATTGTAATCCCCACAGGTTTCCCATCACCAAGTCACCGGTGTGCCATCACCATAATCTCATGCATTCCCCCTCCCCCCCGTTTTTGATCCCATTCCCCACTCCACCCCCACAAAATGTCTCTGGTATATGGTTGTTCATTATTTTTGTTATTTTCT
>NW_004567106.1:23912699-23926916 GCF_000260355.1 Condylura cristata
TTTTTCTTAGACATGAGGGTTTTGGCTATTCGAGGTTTTTTGTTGTTCCATATGAATCTCATCAACATTTTTTCTATTTCTTTGAAGAATGTCATTGATATTTTTATGGGGATGGCATTAAATCTGTATATTGCTTTTGGCAGGATGGCCATTTTGATGATGTTAATTCTCCCGACCCATTGCTCATGTCATTTTATCCTTAGTGTAATTTAATTCCATTTCTCCCTCCTTTTCATTCTCAGTTTGACTAGTCTAACCCAGAGTTTCATTACTACATCCCAAAACAGGTGTTCTGGTTTCTCAGTTGATTTTCTGCCCTCTGGTCAAACTAGCTCACAACATCCTACAAATCTCAACTAAACAATGTCCCTAAACTGGCACTTATAGTGGGTTTCATTTCTTATGTGAGTCTGCCCAAAGCTCACAGCCTTGCCTCTGTGCCCACCACCGTCTGTCTCTGAAGGGTTTCTACTGTTCTCTTTCCACCTTCCTACATGACTTCTTTGGTTTAACTAGGTAAAACTCAGCAGAAGACCTGCCATCCATATCTTGCCTCTGCTCATACTATTCTCCACATTGGCAAGCCCTAGTCTTCCCTGATACTTCTCTGGACCCCACCAGGCTTTGAAATCTAGCTTTGTGCCATTATCCAACAGGAAAATGCCTCTACAACTTCAGTCCACTGGGGTTTGACTCTCTTTGGAGTGCCTTGTTTTTTTCTCTATTATTCACTTGGCAACTCCTGGGCATTCTACATTACCCACTGTCTTGCTATGTGTCCATTTCCCCCAACAAACCCACAAACTCCTTGAGGGAGATATGGTAGTCTAACTGCTTTGTTTTCACAGTTATCTAACACACATCCTTGTACAAAAAAGTTTATTTTTCTATTCATCTACTTAAAGATATTTATATCTCAGCTTCAACTTAGTATTTACTGAATGATTTGAATTGCAGGAGCTTATTTTTCCTAGTTAACAATCCAGAAAGCACCACCATCACCCAGATGCTTAAGCACAATAGAAAACTATTATCATTTCCTATTTCAGTATAGGAAAAAGTGCAGAGAAACCAACATTTACTGAGCTTCCAACCTATGTTTAAGAGCTCTTTATCCCTCTACTCCAAGGCTCACTGTCTTTTGAAATCCCATAGTTTTTCATCTTCCGCCTCCACTTCTTAGAATAATTTGCTAAATTTACAAAATGTGCACTGCCAGTCATTGCTTTCCAACATCTGAACCTTCCACCAAATTTTAATATAAGACAGAATTCTCACGTTTACCCCTATTCCACATGGCTACTATACAACTGATCTTCAAATTAAACAAAAATAAATGTAGGGGTTCTTTATTCAGAAATGTCTTTTGGTGCACTCTGCTAAAGGTTTGCAGTGGTGTCAAAGAAAATTGAATATATCAGGTAGACAAGGCCATTTTAAATTCCCATGTGTTGAAATAAAACATCTACCCACCCTTTCAGGTCTTGTTAATACACACTCCAAAGGTGTCTTGCCAGGCCTTCTGTTCGAGTGTAGGTCATATACTCACTTACTGAAATAGAGCTAGTCCTCCACATTCTGGATTCTGCATTTTGGTTTCAATGAACCTTGGGTTCAACTAACCTTTATTCAAAAATGTGTAGTATATCATTAGATCTAGAATGGTCATGTCTGTACTGAACAAGTTCAGATTTTTTCTAGTCATTACTCCTTAAATGTTATAGTATAACGGGACTATGGTGATGGACTACGGTGATGGCACAGGATGATTTGGTGATGGGAAGCCCATGAGGATTACAACTGAGATGAAAAAATGCACAAAATGAAGTAAAAATAAACTATAAAAAATGTTATAGTATAACATCTATTTATATAGCATTAATGCTATATTAAGTATTTTAAGTAATCTAAAGATGATTTAAAGTATATGGGATGATATTTATAGATTATATGCAAATACTATGATATTTTATATGAGGCACTTGAGGCTCCTCAGATTTTGGTATCTATGTGTGGTGTGGGGGAGAGGTGTTCCTGGAATCAAATCTCCATGGGTACAGGGGACTGACAATACTAATTTAAAATCTGCATATGAACCAAATTCATAATTTGAAAATGAATCACCATAAGTGAATTTTTCCCCCTAAATGAAGAGAGACTTAAAAATCATTGGAGGAAAAAAAAAACTGACAATCTTTATTACTCATCTAATTACCTAAATCAGCTCAGACGAGCAAATACTTCGCATGTTCTAGTTTTAAAGAAAGCTTCTAGGTAGCAACAAATTCTAAAGAATTAGGTAGGGAAATTTCACAAAAGAAAGCAAACCACTTCCTTTATCTCTGCTGCCAACTTATACCTGGATGTCTCAACACTAGTATTACACTCACACAATTTTACTTCACAGAAAAATCTCCCTGGATGGCTTGTTTCAAAAGCTGGGTAAGGTGAGTAAATAAAGCCAGGGAATTCTTCCATGCTGACCACATAACAGTATTAGATAAGCTACTAACCCACAGGGAATGGAGAAGAGCAATATAATAACAGCTGCTTTTTACAAGACACAATACCGAGATTTGTTGTCAGAAACTGGTGAAGCCCTCTTTTGACTTGTCCCAGAGGGGCTTTCTTTCATTAATGCTTTAGGATAGCAGTTCTCAAACTTAGTGTAGCTAGGTAGGGGAAGCCACCAAGTCTCTACAGAACTACTGACTCATGAAATTTAAAATAATCACCATAATGCTTTCTTGAGACCACCATTTTTGGTTAGCTTTTGGAACAGATCAAAAATAGCAATTGCAAAAGACTTATGGAAAAACAGAACATGGAGGAATAGTTTATCCATTTATTTTTAATAAATATTGGTATACAATTATTAAGTAATTTTATTAGAGCATAAGCCAACTTATTGTAACTTGAGAATCACTGCTTTAAGACACCTCAAGAATTATTCTCCCAGCATTTACTCAAGATCACAAGATCACCCTTGAAAATGGACCCCTCTCCATATCAATAATATTTCCCAAAATATAATTGCTCTACTGTTTTCATTCCTCTTTACACCTCTGTTTTATTTCTCCTCTCAGCTTCCAGGAATTTATCTAATCACTATTGTGGCAATCAACTTTCATTTCTTTTACATTTAGGAAGAACTGACTGAGCTTCTTCTCAGGCACCATGGATTCGCATATACTCAGATAAAATCCCAACTCTTAATTTGGAAACCCATTTATCAGAAGACAGGATCTAAAGAATACTTTAAACCCGCATTTCTTTCTTGATCCTGGTTTCCTATCAATTCACTAGGATCTAGCATGGATGTTCCTGTTGACGCAGGTGTCTTCTTTGATGACGATCCCTAAAACATCTCATAGATATAATCTCTAAATAAGATGATTCATTTCTAAATGAGGTGATTCTCTTTTTTCCCTCTTTCACAACTTTCTAGAACAACTTCAGCTAGAAATAATGATTCTTTTATAAAAGACATACCATGGAGAGAAGGCTAGAAACAACACGAAGTTAGATCTTAATTCAAATTTAATCTAAAGATCAGAGAAATTACATAATTTACTTCTTTCCTGTCCATTTTAATAAACATGTGTTAAAAAAGTACAATCTTTTAATATTTGTGAGTGAACTTTCAGGAAAAAATGTCATAACTCAAAAGGTGAGTTATAATATGTAACTTAAAAACAAAAGAAAAAGTTGTGTGTCCCTTAAAATTAAATTGTAATCGTCTATGAGGATGTGTCTAAACCAAGAACAAAACTCATTCCAGAGACACTGGAAATATCTTAGTAAACAATGTAATAGACTTAAGGCACATTTTTCATCAGCCAGCTCTTAAAGGACATGCCATAATACTATTCTTTGATTGAGTTAATGTACATAAGCTACCATAGGGAGAAAGAAATGTGAGCATACAGACTGAATCACTTTATCACCGAAGTATGATCTGATCTATTACAAACAGGAATTAACAAGAACTAACAAATTTACTGGTAAGTTGGGAATTTAGTTCATGACACAACTTTTTGTCACTTATAGTCACTCTGCTTTTTCCAGCGGTGGGTGAACAAGTAAAATATAAAGATGTTACCGCCGAATAACTACACCTGGAATTCTTGCAATCCTAGGAACTTAAAAGGTTTCTTAGGTAAGTGATGGGCACAAATAATAAGACTAAAATAATAAAGACCATGGTCCAATAAGTTTTCCAGTTTAGTTCTAATACTTTGGGTCCTGCTTATTCCAATCACACACATCTCAATCAAAGCTTGATCAAGGTTAAAGGAACAGAAATCCAGCCAGTTTATTGGCTTGAGAATTTTCTGGTGACCACAAGTTAGTTGTAATGCAAGTTGCAGATAAAAATCAATGCTGAAATGGAGGGGCAGGGCATGGCACCACAACTCTTAAGGTTTGGGTATCATTCAAGCTTACAACCATTTCCACAAGGCTCCAAAGGATGTATCCCAATAGTCTTTTTTTTTTTTTAAGAATTATTTATTTGTGCATACAGAACTGGGGTACAGGCACTGGGTGTAGGGGCAGTGAGAGGCTTCACTAGAGACAGAGCAGGGAGCAGAACAGGCCAACTGACAAAGTACACTGCTGAGGCGGGCAATGGCTGGGTCAGGAGAGGTCTGCCACGCCACGTGGGCACCTCCAAGGCCAGGAATTGAACTCGCACTGCTGCGCCTGTGGCTGGCTTGCAGTGCTACATTCTAACCCGTTATGCCACTAGGGAGGTCCCCCTCAATAGACTATTTGTAATAATAACATCTCACAGATCATGGCCACACAATAGTCTGTGATCTAAAAATTAAATATATATACATATTTTAATTATATATATATACATTTTACATCATTCTTCATTCTGTACTTTTTTTTTTTTAAGATTTATTTACTTGTGCATACAGAACTGAGGTGCAGGCCAGAGGCTCAGGGGCGGTGAGAGGCTTCACCAGAGACAGAGTGGGGAGCAGAACAGGCAGATCGACGAAGTACACTGCTGAGGGGAGCAGCGGGCGGGTCAGGAGAGGTCTGCCATGCCATGTGGTCACCTCCGGGGGCGGGAATTGAACTCATGTGGAAGCGGCTTTAGATTCTCAGTGCTGTGCTTTAACCCACTGCGCCACCAGGGAGGGCTCATTCTGTATATTTTTTATTTCAGTTGTAAATTATATTTTCATATTTCCCTGTGATGAATTAAGGAACTGGAATGACAGAGAAGGTGCTTTCTGAGCATTTCCTTTGTCTCAAGTACTTCCCCATACTAGTATTGTACCCACCTATTCATATTTTTTTTACAGACAAGAGGCCTGAAGGTCAGAGAAATGAAGATCCTCAAGCTGGAAAGTTACAGACTCTGGATTGACATAAAACTTGATTGATCCAAAGCCACCATTTTATTATTACCAGTGATATATTACATAATATGTGCTAGAGATTGTCTTAAGTAATTTTTTTTAAAGATTTATTTATTTGTTCATACAGAGCTGGGGTACAGGCCAGAGATCCAGGGATAGTGAGAGGCTTCACCAGAGACAGGGTGGGGAGCAGAACAGGCAGATCGAGGAAGTACAATACTGAGGGGAGCAGCGGGCAGGGTCAGGAGAGGTCTGCCGCACCATGTGGTCACCTCCGGGGGCAGGCGGGAACTCATGCTGAAGTGGCTTTAGCCTCCCAGCGCTGTGCTTTAACCGGCTGCGCCACCAGGGAGGGCCTGTCTTAAGTAATTTTAATGCAACATATTGTATCCTTATAAAACTATAAGGTAGGTACTATTATTAATCCTATTTTGGATATGGCAAAACTATAATGAGGCGTGTGACTCAAGCCTATCTTTAGTTAATTCTCCACAATATATTTTATAACATAAAATAGGATGATTTAGGAGTAACATGAAAAGTGAATACATCTAAGCATTAAGCTATGACAAACAGTATCTGCTAGATGCAGCAGTCTCAACCCCCAATGTGAACTGGAACCATCTCAGAGACCAAAGGGAGGAAATCAAACAGGTGCTTAGGTCTCACCCTCCCTGGAAATTACAATCTCCAGGAGCAGGACCTGTCAAGCTCCCAGGTTGTTTTAAGGTGCACCCACCTGTAAAAATCAATGTTTGAAACTGGCATTCTGAAACTCTCATCATTTACTTCAGCTATGAGGCTTGGAGCACTCTTCAAACATCGCCGCCTCACACACACAGCTGAGTTCAGAACACAGTACAGATGCAAGTCATTTCACCAACAACACTGAGATCTATGGCTATGTTTCTAAGTCTGGCTTGTGTAGAACAAAGAACCACTGTTTAGGTAAATCCCACCTTGCACCTGTTTGTGTGGTATGTGTTTTCGATCTGCCCCATCTCAGACATAGCCCTAAGCCAAGGTATCTTCATGTCTGCAAAGTAGCATCGTACCCACAAGTCTTCTGAAGGGCATATGCTTTTAACAGCATCCACAGCATTAAGCTCAATTTTTCTTTCCGATTATCAAAGGGTTCTCTTCTAGTATAGACATGTATTGCCTCACTTAAAAGCTAAAGCAGAAAATTAAGTGGGTTCTAGCAATACTTATAAACATTTCACAATCTTCCCTGTGTAGGAAGATAAGCCACTAAGAGTTAACAGCTTTTGGGGAAATACACACAATAGTTACAACCTAAACAAACCCCAAAGCATCATCACTTTGATTTTACTCAGTCCTTGGGAAAGTAACTTTCTTTTCTCTGTGTTTGCAAACAAGAGATAGTTTTGCCTGTCAGACTGGACTTAATGCAATCACAGAAAAGACTTTAAAATTTAGGAATAAAATTAAAAGGGATTTTGAAACAATAATTTAATTACCAGACTTACTTATCTCTACTTGTCACTGAATTCCCTACTTGCATTAGCATTACCCCATCCACTTACATCTGGACATCAAGGTGAGTCTTTTTTATAGCAGCCAACATGAAGAAGCAGTCACTTTTCAAACATGAGACAATTACAACAACAAAATAATTAAAGTACTGTATTATAACCCACAGTATAACTTATCTCCTGAGTCCACAGTGATACAAATATATGATAAATAAATACTGCTGCATGTATATGGAGAGGTGCGCAGGAGAGCTCGTCCTTACAAAATAATTTCAATTATTAAATGCAACAAAAAGAAAACCACCATCTATACCATCATAGTAAGAAATGTTGCAGACAATAATCACCAATGGATGCCAACATGTGTGTATAAAAGAATGATGAGATATGGCATATTAACATAGTGTCAAAATGACTCCCCACAAGATGTCACCACAAAGGAAAAAATTGTAACATCAGTGGAATTTAGCAGACATCACCTTAACCAAGTGATAAAAGTTATCCCCAATCATGAGAAATGATGACATCATCTGCCTGCTGATATAAGTAGGACATCCTTTCCATACTGAATTGAATATCAGTGCTGGGGAAGCTGCTTATAGCAAACTTTCTCTTTGAACCTCTTGTGCAACTTTTTCAAGTCTGAAGTTATTTTTTTTTAATTAAAAAAAAAATTCGGGCCCTCCCTGGTGGTGCAGCGGGTTGAAGCACAGCACTGAGAATCTAAAGCTGCTTCCACATGAGTTAGATTCCTGCCTGCCCCGGAGGTGACCACATGGCGCGGCAGACCTCTCCTGGCCCGCCCGCTGCTCCGTTCAGCAGTGTACTTCATCCATCTGCCTGTTCTGTTCCCCACTCTGTCTCTGGTGAAGCCTCTCACCGCCCCTGAGCCTCTGGCCTGTACCCCAGTTCTGTATGCACAAATAAATAAATCTTAAAAAAAAAAAAATTCATGGTCTCCTCCTCTTCACACATAGAAGCTAAAAACACATTCGAATATTATTTCAAAGTACACAACAGCTTGTTTTTAAATTTTAAAGAAATCTGCAGTAATTTAGAAACAAAAACAGTTCACTCAGTGCTCAAAATGTTCCAAATCTTGAACAGAGCAGTGAATGACCTGCTGACTTGTCTGCACAATCTCTGCTATATTCTCTCCTGCAAACCCACTGCTCCAGCCAGGTGGGTTGGCCGATTTTCACCAAACCTCTGTGCGCAAGCCCTTCCTGTGATCTCTGTTCTCTGAACTGAATATTCTCCCCTTCCTGCCATCCATGCAAAAACTGCATGAAGCCCACCCTGGTCCTGAGCCTCCCATAGGGCTTCCCCCAAACACACCAACACCTGCCACCTATATTCCAGGTGTCCTCAACCGGCCTGTAAACCTCCAGGGGTCTTAGGCCTTCTGTAAACTCAGGACCTTCTGCAGTACGCACCAGGGGCAGGTCATCCAAGGGTGGCTTCTTCCGAGTGCCCACAGATTTTTAGGCAAGTAGCAAAACATGATCCCACCGCCTCAAAATCTATGAAACCCACTGTCACCATCACCTCCCTATCTTATTTACAAGTGGTCACTTATAGAGCAAGAGCACATACACAGAATATTTTTTTATACGCTGAATAACTTATGTGCTGTTTTGAAACTTAAAGACCCACTTGAATGGCAATCATTTCTTCATAGTGAGAACACCTGTTAAGTGACTTTCCATGGAGTCTTTGGGAAGGAAAAATGTCTACTCCCTTTCTCACATTATTGGCAAGTCAGAAATGAGCAAAAGAAGTAAACTTTTGAAATAAGACACCTTTCTTCCCACCTTTGGTTCTGGAAATAAATTAGTCTTAAATGTTTCTTGTCAGTTTATACATAATGTTTTGAAGGCTGAAAAACAATAAATGTGATAATAAATAAATGTCTTCTAGCAGAAGGAAGATTTACAAAAATAGTTTTAGTTTTTATTTCTTAATTATTCAATTAAGACATACAAAGACCCTCAGAGATGCAGAACCAGGAAGGACCTTCTGAGATCACCTTGCTAATTCCACAGTGTTCCTGTGAATGAGGAGTCAGCTGGGAATCTGGCTCAGGGATACATAAAGTGCACCCCACAAGCCAACCCCAGCTGCCACCTGCTTTTCATAAAGTTTAATTGGCACACCACTGGGTCTGTTTGTTTACATATGGTCTCTGGCTATTTTCCTGCCAAAACATGTATTATCTGCCCTTTGTAAAAAAAGTTTACCAATGCGGAGTAGATTATCAAATTTTACAGAATAGAGATGCTAAATAAATCTCCCTAGCAATATATTCCAATGCTTAGCCAATTATTTTGACCAAATCATTATTCAGGCAATTTAAGATTAGTTCTTCTAAAACTGTTTTAGGCACATTTCTATATTCACTTGTGTGTTATATAAAAGCAAGAAATAGGTCAAAGCAATTTTTCTTTCAAGATTAAGACAAACAAACAAGGAACATGTGGTTTCACTAGCTCTTCCCCTTAAGGTAGGAACTTACAATGTTTACCACAATACAGACAAGTCGAGACTACACCAAACTGATGCCAATGGTCAAATATACAAAAATCCCACTATGGTATAGTATAGTATACTACTGTATAGGATACTATTGTAAATTCAACATTATTTCAAACATCTGAACATTGCACACAGTATTCTTTTTGCCTGAACTATCTTTCTCTTTATACTTGATACACTTAAATTTTCATACAGTTTATGTTAAAATGTATTTATATGTTCTAATCTTCCCCCTTAGAATTTCTTATGTACTTTCAAGGCATTTTAGATCCCCAGCACTTGTTTACATTTGGACTTCCCCTAGTCATTGCAAGATTATTAAAGGATCTATATTCTGCTCATATTTATAAATGTTCAAAGTCTCTACATGATTCATTGTATACAGTTAATACTCATGAAGGGGGGGGGAAATCCAGCTCTTTTAATGCCTTTCTTGACACTTTTCACCTGCTAGTTAGTGTTTATGGCTTCTTCTTCTGTATTTGTACCTTGTATGGGAATTATATTGCTTAGGTACAAAGTCCATTTGTACCACTCTGAAGTTATATATCCTCAAACAAATTACTTCTTTGTGTTTATTTCCTTCTCTCTAAAGTGTGGAATACAATCTGCCTGTAAGGTTGTGGTAAAGATTAAATGCTGGAAAAAGTGGATCTCAAACTTTAGCCTGCATCAGTGTCATTTAGAAGGTTTCTTAAGCCAGTTGGCTGGACCCCATCTTAGAGGTTTGGGCTTCAGTAGGTCTATGGTCAGGTCTGTGAATGTGATTTCTAACAATTATGTTCATGCTCTGGTTCTAGGACTACTCTGAGAACCACTGACTGAAAATACATGACATGCTTAAGATAGTGTCTGCTATAAAAGTGCTCAATGAACATTAACTCTGATTGGGCTTTCAGAACAGGAATGTAGGTCTCTCTTACTACAATGTGAGTTTCTCAAAGGATAGGAGTGTGTCATTTCCATCTGCCTCTCCGGGACATGGTAGAGTATCTCTGATAAAACAAGGCCAGCAGGCCCTCCCTGGTGGTGCAGCGGGTTAAAGCACTGCACTGAGAATCTAAAGCCACTTCCGCATGAGTTCGATTCCCGCCTGCCCCGGAGGTGACCATATGGCGTGGCAGACCTCTCCTGACCCGCCCGCTGCTCCCCTCAGCAGTGTACCTCGTAGATCTGCCTGTTCTGCTCCCCACTCTGTCTCTGGTGAAGCCTCTGGCCTGCACCCCAGTTCTGTATGTACAAATAAGTAAATCTTAAAAAAAAAAAGGCCAGCAGAGCACTGGCAATTCTCTTCCTCAAACAAGGTTCCTCCTGGTTGAAAGGGAAAGAAAACTCTCCTTCCATACCATTACCTGGGGCTTCACACCAAGCATCTTTTGGACATGGCTATACCTTTCACCCCCTTGACCTACCACACATGGTGTCCCATACTTGGGCATCCGGAAAAGCTCATAATCTGGAAGCTTTACTGGGTCCATGGCTCTTTTCCAAATTGGTACAGAGTTCCTATTCACTAATATCAATGCTAACAACACCTGGATAAAGCTCTAGGCACAGTCAATATCATTGATATAAGTTTTATATATATATATATATATATATATATATATAAAACCAAATTTTACCTGGACACTACCAGGTGGAAATTCTTTAATTCATTCTAAATTTATACTATCTTCTGGTAATTCTCTCATATCTTTTGGTTAATAACTCATTTTAGAACTTGAGAAGATCAATATTAACTTTAGCATTACAGAATTTCACATATACAACTTGAAATATTCGGGATGCATGCAACACCAGGATTATGTCATGGATCCTTTGCAATTGTGTAATGATACTGACAGCATTGCTGTGATCCCATAGCAAGCTTTCTGCTCCTGACAGGTCACTTTTCTAGCTCTCCTGAACTCATCTAAAGCATCTGGGAACTCTATTGCTGCCTAATGGAGACAGGAGAGTCATCTCATTGATCAAAATTTACCATTTGCCACAAGGAGCAGCCCTATGGCTGCCTTTCCTTTTTGCTCAGTTGACACAACATTGTTAGCTTTGCTGGCCTTCAGTCACTTCAAACTCTCCACTGCCCTCACTCCCACTCCTCCTCAACTGGCATACCACACCACTGTGTTCTAGTTCATGCACATGATGAGTTATTATGCAGCATTTCAAACCTTTTAAAGAACCTGTAACACATCACATATTTTGGTGAAAAGTGAAAAAAGTTAAAACTCAAATAGTAAGAGAGTTAACTATTCCTAAAACACAAGTAGAGAGGAATACACCAATGTGTTAATAGCAACTGGTCTCTGTGGGATCAGTTACTGGTAGATCTTTGTTATTTTCTGTATTTTCAAACACCCAAATTTTCCATATTAAATATATTATTTTTATAACAGGGGCAGGATGGGGGCAGGTTACTTTAAAAACAAGATAACACCTCTACCCGCCACAAAACAAAATATCACTACCCTCCACTCCAATTCTATAAAGGAAAGACAAGATTACAGAGATGAAAAAAAGTGACTTTTTACACATAAAGGGTTAAGAAAATACGTACGATAAGAAAGGATCCAAACTTGAGTTAATTTTAATGCAAGTGTTTTTAAGGGTGGGAGAACACGAGATAAGCCTCTAGGTAAAGATCCAAGGAGACAGTACAAGGTTGAAGATTCCACTAGAAAGAATGTTTATAGTCCTTCCCTTTTTCTGCTTAGTGGGGTCCTGTGTACCATCCTGCCTGACTGGAGTCAAAAATGGGTGATTGAATTGCATAGTTCATTTGTGAAAGGATTTTTTTTATCCAGAAATAGTTCAAATTTTGGAGGACACTGCAAGAAGTTGAGACGGTGTTGGTCCTACCAGAAAGAACTAAAATGTATTCCAAGGATAGAAAATGAGAAAATTACCTTTTTGTTAAAAATAAATATTTTTTGCTTAAAGAAAGCATGGAGCACAACCACTTTCACCCACTTTCTCTCCATTGAAAGAAAATGAATAAGAATAGGGGGGCGGCCCTCCCTGGTGGTGCAGCGGGTTAAAGCACAGCACTGAGAATCTAAAGCCGCTTCCGCATGAGTTCAATTCCCGCCTGCCCCGGAGGTGACCACATGGTGTGGCAGACCTCTCCTGGTCCTCCCGCTGCTCCCCTCAGCAGTGTACTTCGTCCATCTGCCTGTTCTGCTCCCCACTCTGTCTCTGGTGAAGCCTCTCACCACCCCTGAGCCTCTGGCCTGTACCCCAGTTCTGTATGCACAAATAAATAAATCAAAAAAAAAAAAAGAATAGGGGGGGAAGTTTTGAACAGTGTAGCAAGAGATAGGGCTACACTTTCCTTTTTAAGTGGGGTTTGTGTATAAAGGATAAAAACTGGGCTCTAAAATTCAAAGTATTCAAAAAGTATTAACATCAAAGTTCAAAAGTATTAACATCAGTGCTCAGAGGACCTGCTCTGTGACCAATCTGCCAATGTGTTTAGGATCTCCTGCTCTTGGCATTATTAATTTCTGAATCCTCAGAGCTAACAACATCTGGAGAAAATGATTCAGAAAGCAAATACCTCCAAAGTCAAATATCAATCATTTGGGGGTTCCCAATGCTTGAATTTATCTCTACATACCCGGTAGCTCTCTGCTTCCAAGGAAAAAAAGTGAGGCACCTGATGAATTAAGATATACCTGCTCCATTTCATGCACAACAGGAAGGCACGTCCAAAGGGAATGTTGTTTCCAGTCTTCATTATCCCAGGAAAAGAGACTACATTTACTGCTCTCAGACACTGCAAATTGCACAGCAATTTTTTTAATTAATTTTGATCCTCATCTATAGGACACTGGCTTCCCACAAGCAAGAATAAATAAAGTTTTGAGACCAGCCTCAAGACTTTCACTGTCTATCACATTCCTCCTCAAGACCTAGGTCACAACTCTCCAGCTCCCAACAGAAAGAGACTCTCAGTGCTCTCACCTCAAGATGCAGATAGGAATGAAGTTCTCAACCCCTGGGAAGAAAAAGGTTTTAAAGAAACTTCTTTCCACACAGATTGTTCACAGGAGGGGAAATTAAATCACCAAGACAATTGTTTTTAAAATTGCTCCTACACTAGGAGAAAAACTTTTAAAATGAATCTTAAAATTTATAAATGGAATATATTTAGAACTGGATTAAGGTCCATAGTAACAGAAGACTGCAAGATGAAAACCTTTTCAATTTTTCTGAGATACATGCTCTCTCCAGAGCATGAGGCCCACCGAAGCTTGGTATTCCGACTTTGTTTTGAGTTTGACATGTGTGTGTTCCTTCGATGAAAAGATCAAACTCCTTTATGAATACATTTCCCCCTTAAACAACTGTTGCTGTCTACTTACACAAGAATGGGTTCTGGTACTAAAGAGTGCATTCAAAAAGCAAAGAGCAGTGAGCAAGGAACCAAGAACTTCCTTACCTTTCCATTACATATTTCAAAAGACATAAATTAAAGATACTTACTGAATAATGAAAAAACAAAATACTAAAATAATGTTAAAATACAGGTAAAAAACATACTTTTCAAAAGGCTTTTAACTTCTTCTGACTTTAAAACCATAATGATTGTGGAGACCAACTGCACAACAAAGTGAATGTGAGCTGTACACTTTGCAACTCAATGGCGGGAACGGTAAATTTATGGTTATGTGTATTTTACTACAATTAAAAAATTTTTTTTAAAGATTTATTTATTTGTGCATACAGAACTGGGGTACAGGCCAGAAGCTCAGGGGAGGTGAGAGTCTTCACCAGAGACAGAGTTGGGAGCAGAACAGGCAGAT
>NW_004567106.1:23927056-23948419 GCF_000260355.1 Condylura cristata
CACCTCCGGGGCAGGCGGGAATCGAACTCATGCGGAAGCGGCTTTAGATTCTCAGTGCTGTGCTTTAACCCGCTGCGCCACCAGGGAGGGCCCCTACAATTAAAAATTTTAAGCCATATTTGATAGATTTTGAAATCCCAAATTCACATACAAACACTGATCTTGAAAACTAAGTATGCATACACATAGTGAAAACCCTGCTGTCCAGGGTGAAGGGGCTCTCCTGGGGAGCTGGGGCTCTGCAGCCTCTGCACTAGGTGAGATTTAGAACCACCACACATCTACCTCTTACTGACTTTGGTGAGGTTTTAAGTAGAGATATGTGCAAATGAAGCTCCAGGAATTAATTAACACAATTGTTTGCCCATGTTTTCTTCTTCTTTATGAATTTAAATGCAGCACAAAAGTCATCAGTAGGAATAAAACATGAAAGTTAAAATGAGGATTGTTCACCCTGCAAAGAACAGAACTTTGCTCTTTCCTGAAAAGTACTCTGTCCTTCCCCACTCAATCATTTTCCTGTAGACACACTGAATCCTGACAAAAGGTTTTCAAAAGTAGGTCCCATTTCTTATTACTGACTACATCTGGTGCACACAGGGAAACTTGTTTGTGAAAGCTTTCCAATTATAAATTAATTCCATGACTCACGGCAGGCAATTCCTTTCATAGAACTCTCACTTAAGGCTCCTGTATCTCAATCTAGACAACAAACACTTCAACAGAATCACAGTCCTATTAACCATAAGGTGATGCATTAAATCTTTAACCACCAGCTCTCTGGGTTTCTCATAATTTTCTATGCCTCAGAGAGCAACCCACTACTAGGTGAGCAGAGACACAATCGGAAGAGGTGGCGACTGTTTTTTTAAATCGCACCTTTCAAAATTTTCTGTCTGCATTCCATAGTGAGGAATATATTTTATATGGAGACCCAGATCATACAACACATGTATGTAATACTGAGGCAAATACCTTTAACCATCCCTTTATAGTGCCTACCTGCATGTTTGCTATATGAAACTCTGAGCCCAGTTACAATATTTTTATATATATTCATATTACATGCTAAAATTCCATGATTCTGAATTTCTCATGTTAAACTGTTTTTTTTTTAATTTATTCATACAGAAATGGGGTACAGGCCAGAGATGCGGAGGGTGAGAGGATTCACCAGAGACAGAGCTGGAAGCAGAACAGGCAGATCGATGAAGTACACTGCTGAGGGGAGCAGCGGGCGGGTCAGGAGAGGTCTGCCATGCCATGTGGTGACTTCCGGGGCAGGCGGGGATCGAACTCATGCCGAAGTGGCTTTAGTTTCTCAGTGCAGTGCTTTAACCCGCTGCGCCACCAGGGGGGGCCTCTCATGTTAAATTGTTAATGGACAAAACTTCCACTCTATTTGAGTCTTCAAAATAGTCAATATATAAATGGATAGTCAGGGAAGGATAATATGTACTTAATTACATATTCAAATCAGGAGCTGCACTGCATGATGTGTCTAGATATTGTGGTGTGTGTGTACACACACACTCAGAGGGAGAGGCAGAGGGCAAGAAATTAATCTTGAAAACCAAAGCAGCATATTCATGTGTAAGCTATGTTAATCTTTGTCTTTTTTGGTGATGTTTTTTAAAGTAAATCTCTATAGACTGCTCTGGTTTGCTAGGATAACCAATAATCTTAATAATCTTGCTTAAAGGAAAGATTATCTCAAGAAAAGCATAGATAAATGTAATTTTAAAAGCAGAAATAAAAAGAAAAAAGGAATATTACATTAGTTTGTTCTTTTTAATTTTAATTAATGCTATGCTTAAAAATGAAGGGAGACTCAAATGCCTTCATTGAGGCAGGATGATTTAGCTTCTATGTGAGTTTCTATTTCAATTGTTTCTCATTTAACAAAATGGCAGGAGAAAGAGTAAAGTAATGCAAATAATGAAAATGAAAATATAGTATCACCAAAAGATATAAAACAAGAGGAAAAAATTACTATATGATTACTAAGGTAGCCAGAATAAAACTAAAACTCCAAATATAGAGACTAGGGTCTTAATGCATTTTCCAGTAATGCTCCAGAATCAATATTTCTGAAGAAACCATGAAAAATGTAAACAAAGCTCTTGACTAAAGATTGCAAGTTGTGAAAAGGGAAAAGCTAGTGGAGGCAACAAAAGATTGTAAGCAAGGAAAAGAAAACTTTGTAGCCTAGAAAGCAACTTAGCATGCATGCAGCAAATAAATGCCTATACACACACACGCATATACATATACACAATACATATATATACACATATATTTTATATAATTGAGGAGCTTCCTCATATATATTTATATATTAATTAAATACATATTCAACATTAAATAGCAAATGCATAAACATTAAATTTACATAATTATAATATCAAATATTAAATACATAAATATGAATTTAATAAATATAAATATATTTTTATATCTTATATAAAAACTCAATTATACATTCTATGACTTCTCTGGAGAATGCTGTGGTTCCTGGCCTTTTGAAGCCTACCTCTCTGGCCTTTCAACAAGTCAACATGTATCCCAACATCCTCCTGCTAATATCAGAGTTGGTTTTTCTTGTAATCAAGAATCCTGACTAACCCAATCACATATCTAATTACAGAGACAAGCTATGTGAACACAAAAGCCCACATAGCACTTGAGGACACTAGAAGAGGGTGGGAGGCAGTGAGGAGGGAGAAGCAGGGCAAGCTCATCAAGAAATGAGCCAAAGTCCTTTTCGTACAGGGTGGAAAACAATAGCTATCATGGAAGGTGTAAAAGCAAGAAATAATGGTGTTCATTATTCTCAATTCCAAGTTGAAGGCAGGTGAATTTTGAATGATCAGCCAACAGCAGTTCACAATTTTCTACCTGGTCTACTGTGAAAAACAGTTTTGAGTATATTTAGGCCACGATTCCCTGGCCTTCCCACACAGAGGAATTTTAAGAACTGGACAAAATCAGGAAAGATTGAAGAAAAGAAATACTCTCCTTTATATCCAGCCAGCTGCCTCCCTTCCCACATGGACTTATCGTCTACCTTATCTTCCTCCCTATAACCCAAGGTTGAGTTTGAGGGCAGCTGGCACATGCTTATCAGGCATGGGAAATGGACACCTGGCACAGAGCAGATGCAGCCTGAGGACAAGGTGCTGGGAAGGAGTGGGATGGGCTGTCCCACGAGGCAGAACCAACTGAGGAACTTGCAGAGTTGGAGCAAACTGCCATTTACTGATAGCTCTCCGGCCCTGACAGAAGAACTGAAAAGTTAAAAACTCTCCTAGAGACAAATACCACAAATTAGTCACTTAAAAGGCAATGCCCCATCCTTCTTTTCCCCTCACATATGCTGACTTACACACAGAAACATAACTGTTTAGTTAAACATATACATACATATACACACTTAATTTTTTAATAAGAGGCCACAATATAGAATAGAGACAACTTTTGGACATATCTATAAGTTATAGCCTCTTAACATAGGAACTTATTTTGAATTCTTCCTAATTTTCAGCTACCCACAAATACAGAAAGGAAGTCACTAAATTCTAGTACTGTCCTTACTGAACTCAGACTTCTCATTCCCAGAGCCTCCATCACGTACCAGGCCCGCAGCCACTGTCACCTGGGCTACAACTCCTAATGGCTGCTGTGTCTTAGACCTCTCCTGTCTTCACTGTATACTCCATCCACTTAGACTAATCATTCTAAAGAAATGTTTTTGTCAATCAATGGTGCCTTCCATCTCACATGTATTAGGTCACACAAGAGTCTCGATTGTATTCTATCCCCCAAACCCATACATGTATAACATGAGGTGGTTCCCAAATGGGAATTGAAGCACAGTAAGAAAAAGGACAAGATGGTAAGTAACAAAATATATATATTTAATTATCAAGTGGTTGTGTTCTCATTCTGGTGCTATGTCATTCTTTTATGGAATGTTAAATACTACTGGATTTTTCCCCCCATCCTTATTTGACAAAATAAAAGATATCTGAAATCTTGTTAGTTCCCATTTTAAAAACATTATTTTACTAGGGTGTTTAATACAAATCTTGTAACCTCTATAATACACATGTTTTCCCATTGCTAACAACAATGTTGACACAGAGACAAACTCAAGATCACTTATCCTCCTTCAGTTTACAGATTCAACCCTTCTAACATGTACTCCTGCTTACAACCTGGTTTTGCTCTCAATGGCTATCACATCCTGTGCTCCCTTCTGCCCTGAATTTTCTACTCTCTTCTCTATTGCCAATAGTCTAACCAACTAATTGAGTTCTACCCTTAAATTCTGCCTCTGCCCAGTAGTTTTCTTAAATTCTACTCTCAGGATCAATCTCCTTTCTTCTCATAATCTAAACCAATTATTCTTAGATGATCCATTGTGACAATTTTTGTTGCTATATGCCACAAGAGTTTTATTAAAAGTAAGATAAATATTGAGATTTATGAACAAGTTATTATTATTTTAATCAAAGCAGACTGGTTTTCTTAAACATCTCTTCCTAATATACCCTCTGAGTGAGAGAGCAAGAGGTAAACACCAACTTCACATAGTTTGTTGGAATTCTAATAGGAGAAGTAATCCATCATTTGTTGACAAAAAGGTTCAATATAACTCTGGAATGGTCAAGAGTATGATTCCCATACTCTGAAGTTTCATGGCAGAGGGAAAAGCTGAGAGTCACTGGACTGGGTCAATATTGGGTAAGTTATTCCATGCACTCCAAAACTTGCTAAATTTAATTAAATACCACAAACAGAATCAGAGAAGTTTCTCCACGTCCTGAGATGCTTAAGTGGTCCTCAAACCATTAAAAATGATGTGGCTATTGAAAGCTGTGTGAAAGTTTCCAGAAGACAGAAAATGGCTCTACCATACAATCCAGCAATCCTTCTCGTAGGAATCTACTCAAAAGGCATCAAATCATTAATTCAAAAGGAAACCTGCCCTTCTATGTCTACTGCAGCACTATTTACAACATCCTAGATATGGAAACAACCCAAGGACCCCAAAATAGACAAATGGATCAAAAAGTTGTGGTATATTTATACAATAGAATATTACTTGGCAATCAAAAAAGATAAACTCATGCCATTTACAGGGACATGGATAGAACTGGAAGGAATTAAGTTAGCTGAAATTAGAAGGAAAAAAAAGATAAAAACCAGATATTCTCACTTATATGTAGGATATAGAGAAAACCAAACAAAAGGTCAAGAAATGTCAAAACTGGCCCTCCCTGGTTATGCAACGGGTTAAAGCACAGCACTGAGAATCTGAAGCCACTTCCACATGAGTTTGATTCCCGCCTGACACCTGCCCCGGAGGAGACCACATGGCAGGCAGACCTCTCCTGACCCACCCGCTGCTCCCCTCAGCAGTGTACTTCATCGATCTGCCTGTTCTGCTCCCCACTCTGTCTCTGATGAAGCCTCTCACCGCCCCTGAGCCTCTGACCTGTACCCCAGTTCTGTATACACAGGTGAATAAATCTTAAAAAAAAAAAAAAAGAAATGTCAAAACTAGCAAATTGACCACAGAACTGAGGCATACAACAAAGGAGGGAGCAGGAGGAGGGGCAAAACAGGGGGTGGATGAATAAAGGAATATGGTGATGGTTCTTGGGTGATATAGTGGAGGGAGACCATGGGGACTGTGATGATCTAAGAAAAAAAATTTAATAAAAAAATTGAAAACTGAAAGTGTTGTGACTTGATGTAAGAAAAAATATTTAAGTATACAACTCTTTGTATAGCTTTGAGGAATGTTAACAAAAAAATATCTCTTGTGTGTTAATAATCTTGTGGATTATTAAGAAGTTATAATGTTTCAGGCACTGGGTTAACTGCTTGGGATACAAATGAATATACAGCAGACAGTAACCCTGGTCCTTGGGTAGTTTGCAAACCAGTGGAGGAAGCTGACCAGAAATAAAGCAACATTCATCATTTATGTTAGAAGGTGATATAGGAGTAGGTTATGGGGAAGGAGGTAAATGTTACAGTCTCAAATGGGGTGTTCAAGAGGACACATCAAGAGAATGACTTCTGAGCAAAGACTTGAAGCAGCAAGTGGGTAGCTGGGGAAAAGAGGTTTCAGGTGGAGAAAATAAAAGGTGCAAAGGGCTTGTGGCCAAAGAACGTCCAGCATGTTAGAGCTGCAGTGAGGCTGCAATAGTGAAAAATTACAAGAATATGGCTTCATTAGATCTGAGGAAGAGATTCTTTCCATATAAAGAAAATTCTTTGCTCTAGTAACACACTACTCACATTTGCTACTTATATACAATTTATCAGAATCTCTGGGCAAATCAAAATACTATATATGCAACCTTTGTTGCCTACTAACTAACCTTGATTATTATTTTATACTTGGCTTTGTTCTCTTCCTAACATAATAGCAAGTTAAATTTTGAGATCAAAGAACTGTCAGGAGCATAATTACTCAGTCAAAGTAGTTTTTATCTTCATTAAAAGGATACTGGTTACATTTTATGTGAACTAGCAGATCTGTTCTACTACTGACAGACTGACTTCATTTCTTTCTTGAGCTGTGAAAGAACAGATAAACTTAATTCTTTGAACTGTGTTCCAAATTATTAGTCTAAATGTTATACAGCACATAAAATACAATTAGACACCACCCTTACACCAAGGCAATACAGATACAAACCTGGAAAACAGATGAACCCTACCTCTATTTTACCTCACTCCCACTCTGAAGTTTCCCTCTAACCCCAGGGCTCAGGGAGGTAGCCTCCCTCCCTTATGCTCCAAGGTATCTTTGACAGTAGTTTTCATGCAGTATGTTTTGTAATCTGTAACATTTTATAAACCTACATTATAATATTAGTAACATGTTTATCTTTCCCACTGGTCTTGAAGTCTGGGATAATGTCTTTACTTATTTTGGGATTCTCTGCTTGATGCCTGAGGTAGATGTTACTAATATTTGTGTTTCTTTTTTTCTTCAGAACTCCTGGGAGAGCATGTTTCCCCAGTGCCTTGAAATTAAGGAGGTGACATACCATGCTTTGGCCAACTCAATTACAAGTATTTAAATACTATGTTAAAATTTCCTTCTTTCTTCTCAAGTTGCAGTCACAGCAGAAGATGTTGACATGGAAATATAAATGGAAGCTGAACCTTGAAGGGCAGCTAGCCTGGAGAACACTCAGATGCAAAATGGTCTTTTTGTGAGCAAGAAGTAAACTTGAGCTGTGTTAAACCAAGAGTTTTGGTGTTGAACTTAGATTACCCTGACTGCCAAAGCAGAGTTAAGTGCATAACAGATCTTTAGAAAGAGGAGAAGATACTGGATAATACAAACGTGGGAGACATTGCGGAGAGGGCATTCTGCAATGTGACGGGTGGATGCTACATTATAAGAAGCTACCTGCAGTATGGTAACAATTAACAAAATTATTAATCCACTTTACTTTGTCTTCTGGTTAGTCATGTATTCACAAAGCTAATTGTTTAAATAGATGCTTTTACATTCATTATTGTCATTAAGAAATAAAACTGATTTTTAATTTCACAGTCATGCTTCCCACCAGAACAATACCTTCTTTTACACTCTTTGACCAAGACAGAAGTTCATATAAAAAGGTCATTTTGAAAATGTAAGGTAATCAGCAATCAATACATTTATGAACTCCCCATTCCCTTAAAGCAACAGTTAGATTAGAAAGCGGTTACTCCAGCCCTTGCAAAAGTTTATTTTCTAAGGTGAGGAGGTGGATAAGAGCTTAAATCATTTGAACAAAATGAGGGGATGTTGGATAAAGGCTTCTGTAGACACATAATTGTCTTTAACATACAAAACTGGCATTGAATCATCTGAACTCCTCAAAAGAGCACTTGACCATCCTCTTCTACATGAAATAGGGTGCTCCACTGACAGGTAAACAGTAAAAGAATTAAGAAATAGGAAGGCTGTGAGGTGAACCAAGGAGAGCAAACAGCAGCATGAGCTGATTCAGAGAAGACAAATGCGATGGGCATACAGCCCACCAGAAGAGCCTGGAGGGAAGAAGACCTGGGAAGCACAAGAAAACAGGAATGGTGATGCCAAAGGAACCCAAACCCAGAAAGAGGCGGCCAACTCTTAAAGGAAGACGGTAAATGCATGCGTCTCCAACAAACTAGAAGACTAACCAGAGGATTTCTTGAGCCAAACCTGAGAAGGAGCTATCCCAGTGAAGGAGTTGGGGATAGGAATGGAGGGACCTCTACTCTAGATGGGAGATGGAAACAAGAAACAAGCAGAGCAGAAAGACTCTGAGACTGGGCAGGAAGCCTGCACAGCAGGAGGCACACCCAGGCTCTTCCATACTGAACTCCTCTGTTCCATGCACAGAACATGGGCTCTTCTACTAGGATTGTCTGCACCAGAACCTCTCTGATTCCCTCTGCAGTTTCCTAACAGGTGAGGGCACCACTGCTTCTGAACAGCTCTCATCTCAAAGGCTCCATTCCCTCTCCCAGCAGACAAGAGCTCTTCTTTTATACTTCCAGCTGTGTGTCTTTTCTGGTGGCCCAGCCACCAAATCACATTTGGTAAATGAGCAGAAAGAATGGGAGAAGGGGCAAAAATACTGGGCTCACACACCTTGGGTCTCTGCCACCAATGATCTGCCTCAATTGTGCCCTTGAATCCCTCACACGGCCATGTTTCCCAACATACATGAAAACCCAAATAAGGGGGGAAACCCAAAGTGAACTTCACAAAGAATGCAAATTCTTCCTAAAGAATTATAATAGAAGATTTTAAACCTAGAGCCTGTCTTGTCTGTAAAGACTTTTTATTTAGTAAAACAAGATATTTAGATGTTGGTGCCAAACTTTACTACCCAAAATTGTCTATAAAACCTGGGCAAAACATTACAAGAGAACTGATAAGCAGAGCTGATATACTTTTGTGCTTCATGGTGAGGTTACAGTAGAAGATGATTTGGCTGGGCACCAAAACCAGTAGAAGATGATTTGGTTGAGCACCAAAACCATGAAATGTTTTTCATCCCTACTGACACACCCATCACTGGAACCCGTGGGCAAAGGAACCAAAGGTGTAATTACTCTATTCAACTATTTCTTACTTTGTGAATGTAGTTTTGGCAGGCATTTCAGAACATGTTCAATATACTGTGACCAAATTAACCAAAGATCAAAGTACCACATAAAGGTCTAATAGCTCCTGTGTACAGACCAACAATGCTAAAGGTGTCTGGGAAAAAAAAGTCAAGGGCAGGGAAAAGCCAGGCAATTGTAGAGGAATGCAAATTTCTCATAGAAGGATCTCCTGATTCTGAACCCCAGCCTCCACATTCATGCACAGAAATGACACAGAGGTATGCTTGGGTCACATTCTAGCATAGTTATGGCTTCTTTCCACAGAATCTTCTGTGGTTAAGACTAGCATCACTTAAAAGCTATCATGTCTTCCTACATTCCTCTGTACTCTCTACCAAACTTCAAGAACTAGACGTGTTTCCTTGCCTCAATCACTGCCCGTGCCCATTCCATTCATGAGGCTCTTCTCACCAAGAGTACATCTTCTACTGTCACTTTTCTCAACACTTTTTATTTGGGTTCCTACATCAGCCAAGATGTCAGGAAATAGCCTATCAAAGATGTGTAGACAGGATTCAACAGGAGACATTGCAGTACACTGAGTTAACAACAGCAAGCTTTCCACAGCCAGCACTGGGAGGGATGACGAGAGCTTTACTGGAGGTTGGAGAAAACTCAAGCATTTAAAAAGGGATTGCCCAGTGGATGGAGTCACTGTCAGCACCACTGAAGAGAGGTGCAGATACTCCTGACCTCTCACCTTGCAGCCTTCTCCTCACTGCACCTCACATTTCTTTCAATTGCCATTCATTTTGTGAGAACCAATTAAGAGTAGTTTCCAATATTATTAATTCAATAAAGTTATAGTTACAGTCCTCTAGATTAGTTTGGCCTTCAAATTCTCCTTTGTGAAAATGAGCAACAGAAAACCAAGTAGACCCCAGGTTAATGAAGGTCATCAAAATTCTGAGGCCCCTTAGAGAAGCGCTACTACATGATCCACAGACCAGCAGCAGCAGTAACACCAGAACATGAGAGGAATGCAGTTTATCTGATCCCATCTATCAGCTACTGAATCAACATTTCTAAGACTGAACCACTAGAATCTGTGTTTTAACAAGCCCTCTAGGAGCTCTCATGCATACTAAAATTTTCAGAGCCCTCCATTTAGACCCCAACCTTGACAGCTTTATGGAACATAATCCACAAGTAACCCTACAAGGGGCCCTTGGACTAAATGGAGTCCAGGCTAAGGGGACCTGGACTCAACTTTCTTTCTAGAACCTTCAGTAGAATATTTGAGATTCACTTTCCTTACTTAATTTCTATCAGTATAACCAACAAGATTTTATTTGGCTCTTCAAAGGAATTGATGGTAGAATTCCTCAGATCTATAATATTAGGTGATGATGATGAAATGATGCTAAGACAACAGCAGCAGCTCACGCTAAACCTTGTCTCCATAACTAGTTTTGTCTTAAGAATGCTGCACATGTTATTTCTCACCACCTTACAAGGTGGGCACTGTCTTTGCTTCACAGGTGGTAAACTACAACATATAAAAAGCTTAGTACCTTGCCTTTGGGTTTACATAAGAAAGGAACACCTTACTCCAGAAATAGGAAAAAGTAAAATAAAATGTGTATGGAAATGCTTTGTAAAGATAGAACATATTTAAATGACAGTTAATAGCCATGCACTGGAGGACTGAATTATCTCAGCTTTTTTAGCTCTGATTTTATGAGAGATAGTCAAGGTAGATTAGAATATGACTAGATGATTTTCAAAAAAATATTCAAAGGGATCACATGCCAAGAATAGTTTAAAAAAAAAAGAAAATGCTTAATATTAATTTGAGGCTAAGCAATAGCTTTCATTTATGATAAGAAACAGCAACACATCTCTTATGAAAGAGCAGATCAGTGGCCTGTTAAGATCTACCTGGACATGTGCTACCCACTTTTAGGTTTCTATTAATCGCCAAACCTTTCAATCTTTTTAAAACAGAGGAATGGAAATGTTGTTTTTACTACTTTGAAATGGGGGAATTTTTGATTTAATCAGATTCATCCAGCCTCTTCAAACACTCTTCCTACTAATGCATTTTCTCCCCCAACCCCAACTAAAGAGATGTAGTGAGTATTAAAGATCACCTTTCCATTTTTCTAAGATATGCCCCAGAGTGTTCGGGGATTGAATTGGCATCTCTCTCAAGAAAGATCATTGCTCATACCTTAATCAAACAAGGAACAAGAAATGAAAAGCATCCTCTATCCCACCATGAACTCCCAAGAGAGAATACTGGAGTTGCATTTTAGACATAGCCAGAAAGGTTTCCTGATGTATTCCACATCAAAGTAGTCCTTAAATGACAAATACTTAGAAAAATGTTTTCTTTACTACACCACAGTCAATTCTACTTTAACAGATTAAAATAGATCTGCTACTTCCCATAATTTCTAAAAGGTATCATCATATATCTTCCCTGCCTTTTAAAATATTCTACAGAAGATTTTGTACTTATATATATATTCACAGTGCAGCATGATGGACTGAATTGCATTTGTTCTTTTAGTTAACATTCAGAGTGTTAGACCAAGCAGAAGTGATGTTATTCATGTCCTTCAACAGAAACTAGAGAGAATAAAATAAATTTACAGTCAGCACCAAAGGCTTAAGTGTTGGGTAATCACAAGTATTTGCATGTACACCTTATAACAGCTGCAAGTAAATGATTTCACAAGGTCAAATTCAACTTAACAAAACCACCATGGGGCTGAAGTTTAAGCTGTAAAGTTAGCTAGAAAAAAAAAAAAATATATATATATATACAGGAAATATACAGGAAAACAATAAGCCCAGTTGCAGAAGTCCTGGACTTCCTGACTTTAACTTTAGTAAAAATTTGTTTTATCTTGCTAGAAATTTTATGTTATATTTTTTCTACCTTTAACACAATACAAAATAAAATGGAAAACATTTTACAAGGGAGAAGGTAATGCTTCATGAACAAAGCAGATAAAATACAAAAATATTAACTGAGTCACAGAACATAAAATATGGCAACTTATCACACAAAGTAGAGACTCAAGCTTACTCTCACTTGGGTATATTCATGGTTCTTACTTCTCAAAAATAAGAATTTCATATGGGAAGTTTGATTTTAAAAATCTGATTACAGCCCTCCCTGGTGACGCAGCGGATTAAAGCACAGCACTAAGAAGCTAAAGCATGAGTTCAATCCCCGATTACTTTTCAAGTAACTATAATAAAGTAAAAATCAAAATCATCAGGCAACTATAGATCAGAGACATTCTGAAGGGGAGAAGAAGGGCCAGAACAGGAGTGGGAAGAACACAAGGGACTATGATGACAGTGCACAGGTAAACTGGTGGTGGGAATTTCATGGGAAAATCATACACTGTACAGAAATGAAGGATGATATAATGAATATAATAAAAAAAATTTAATCTGATTACTTTTTAAATAATATGTGTATTTATAAATGCATATATATTTCACTTAAAAGAATTTGTGTTTTACTTAAAGGAATTTCAATTTATTCAACATTATGCTATATTTAAGAAATCCCACTTTGAGACTATTTGTTCTTTGTGTAGAAAAAAATTTAAATTTATTCTCCTCTGACATTTAAATCATTACCTAAGCAATCAGTTAATATAAGGTGCTAAAGCAATTTTAACAACTAAACTATAATCTTGAGATTATATATAATTATAATTCACTTTTCCACATTTCATAAGTAGATATGGATATTGCTTGTATACAACATTTTAAAGTTGTGATTTACTTTGATATTTCTATAGATAAAAACGTAGCTACATTTAAAAACTAAATCATACCTTATTAATTCTTTTATCCTATGATATAAAAACTTTAAGATAAACTATAATTTAATTATATAATTTTATATGGAAAAAAGTGGCATCCTACTAAATGGTCTCATCAATTGTAAGAGACATTCCAATTTCAATAAATGTTAAAACAAAGAGAAAATGAGAGAGAATGCAATCAAAATAATACACTAATTATCTTATTAGATAGGTGATGCAGCAAAATACCTACATCTCATACTATGGAGCCAGACTTCTTGAATTCCTTAATTTATTGGGTGATCTCAGTCAACTTACCTAATTAGCCTCTCTGTGCTCATTCTCCTCTTTGGGAAACAAGCAAATAAAAAAAGAAAACAAAATGAGCATCTGCCACAGAAGTTGTTATGAGGATTAAGTGAAGTAATATCATTACAGTACTTCAAGTGACTCCAAACATCATAAATGTTACATAAGGATATGTTAACTAGTAATAGCCAATCATCTCGGCAACAGCCATTAACACCACCTACCAGGCCTCACTGCATGCACCATATTGAGAAAGGTACAATTTCTAGTTCAACAAGCCAATAAAATGCCTTAACTTGACAATGAGTGAGTGCTTTATACTATGCTAGACTTTTAGAAGGAAAGATAAAAAAGTAAAATAATTACAGAACCATGACACCACTCTCTAGAAGGTAGGATAGGGAAGAGTTTTTTAACTAGTGATCCAGGCTTCACCAAATCCACAAGGTATTTGAAATAAGATAGAAAATTAAATCTGCAAGTGAGATTTTTGTAAAGTGCTATTCTTTGATTAATATAAAGACTTGTGATCCAGAAGAAAAACAAGGAAAATGTTAACTCATTCTCTTCAAGTAATCATACCACATTAAAAAGGTAAATGCCCCAAAAGTTTAATTTTATTAAAATATATCTGTGTATCCTTGGTGACATTATACAACATTATAAAGTTATCAGTTACTTTGACAGGTGTGTGAACTTTCCACTTCCTAATCTGAACTTTCTTAAATATCAGGAAGTCACCATCATAAACCTAAATCTTACAATATAAAAACTCCTTTCCCTTTCTTTATCCAATCTCTCTCTCTCTCTCTCTCTCTTTCACACACACACACACACACACACACACACACACACCAGAAAAGGGACCTGTTTGTTTTGTAAATCTCCAAGTACATTTGCAACATGGAGCTAGTAAGATTCCAAGCTTCCTAAGAAAACAATGGCTTTTGCAGTGAGTCATCCCAAACCTTCTCAGTTCTTGTACAATGGCTGGTATTGCTGAGATGACAGCTGCTGTTGAAGCCATCACTAAAGTGTGTGAGTAATTAAAGACTGATCCTGGCAGCCATTACTATAGACATTGGAAAGAAAATGAATGGTATTTTCATTAAGACTTGAAATACCTCCTGTATCCATTGTTTTAATATACTATGTGCCATAACCATGTTAGAATCTTAAACAACATGTTATTGTGGAAAGGTCACAATTCTGGAGTCTGTCCTAGCCTCCATTCTAATCTACTATTTCCTAGCTAGGTGACCATAAACAATTTCCTTAACCTCTCGGGACTATCACTTTCCCATAGAGGGAACTATTGAAATTTCAATCTGAAAGACATGACAGTATCCAAAGTCCTGTTTGGGAACTTTCTCCTTCCCATATCTATTTATGAATTGTTTGTTATAATAATTCATCACAAAAATTAACTCATTGATTTTAACTATTTTGCCTTCATATAAAATATAACTGTTTACAAATGACTTCTAGATCAAATCATATGTCATTACTGGAATTATCAACATTCCCAAAAAAAGTTGTTATGTAACACTGAAGCCCTCCCCTCCAAAAAAAAAAAAAAACACCCTATAAAGTCACATGAGTACTCAAAATCATCACCATTGATTTATCTCCCATCTTCCCATCTATTTTTAGCTACATAACCTACCAATTACTGCCAACTCAATTTAAGAGGCAATGAAAGTGTGAAACTTAGACTATTTTGTTATGGTTCCAGTATTTAGTTTCCACCTAAAATGTTCACTATATGTTAGGATATCACTTTTTAAAAAATGGAATCTGACATTGCATCTGAAAGCAAAAAATTTCTGAGCTCATATTTCCATAAATATATCTATGAAAGTCCATTTGCCTAGATTACAGGGGCAGCTGGGGGAAAGAAAAAAAATTTAAGCTACAATGTGCCAAACACTTTCCATACATTGTCTCTATTCTTGGAAAAACCTGAGCTGCAGTGTATCTCATTAGAGAGGAAGAATCTGAGGTCTAGAGAGCTCAAAGAATAACTCATGCAAGGATACAGAGAGAAGGTACTATGATTCAAGCCAAATTTCTGAAGCCACAGCCCATGCTCTTTGCCTTTGATTATGTTATATAACCAAAGCCTGTATGAAGGGAAGCAGGAGGCAAGAGGAATAAATAAATACAATATTAACTTGTCATTAAGTTCCTCTGCTAGAATTTACATGAAATTAAAATAGAATAAATGAATCATTAAGTTCTTTTCCTTTTCCCCAATAAATATTTTTGGATGTGGCATCAAAGTAAAACATGTTTTACTTTGTAGCCATGGTCAACATGACTAGAATGATCAAGATTCAAGGTGTTGGAAGTCAGTATTTCTCAGATAAGATCATCAAAATTTGTCCCTCATATCAGATCTGACACACCTTACCTGGAAGCTGTTTGCCTCCCTTGTAAAAGGCCTTTATCTTTTGACAGCCTGTATAAATAAACTGGATAAATAAACAGTAAGCTGAGTGAATTCAGAAGCTAAAGTAAAATATTAGTAAATATTAATACCTATTTACTTATAAATACCTCATCCACACACCCAGTGGGTCTGTCACAAGCTTTTGTGCATTTAAATGAAAGAAAACTTAAAGTCTGGCATTATCAACAACACTTACTGGCCACTCTCAGAGTAGTAAAGTAATATCAGCAATTACATAAGGCTATGGTAAATAGAATAAATAGATCCTTTGACCTCAGTGCATGTGAGGAAAATCATAATGTTAACTCAGAGCATGGACTATGGAACCAGAATGGCTGAATTCAAAACTCCTGTCCCTACCAGCTCTGTGATCTCAGGCAAATTACATCTATGTTTCAGCTTCCTCATTTGTAGAATGCAAATAATAGCTTCTATTGCACAGGTTTGTTAGGGTTCAATGAAGTTTATATAGCATGAATGGTACATAACTAAGTATAATGAAGTATTATCCATTGGCTTAATTTTTTTTTAAGATTTATTTATTTATGCATACAAAACTGGGGTACAGGCCAGAGGTCCAGGGGTGGTAAGAGGATTCACCAGAGACATAATAGGAAGCAGACAGAGAGATGGACAAAGTACACTACTGAGGGGAGCAGTCAGTGGGTCAAGAGAGGTCTGTCATGCCACTGGGTCACCTCTCTGGCCTAGAATAGAACTCTTGTTGCAGTAGCTTTGGAAAGCTTCATAGTGACACGCTTTAACCCATTGTACCACCAGAGAGGGCCCTATCCATTGGTTTTAAATACAAAGAAAATTATGTTCTTTGCTTCTAAGACGTGTATAAAATGGCGATACTACATTCCTGGTATAACTTAGAGCAGTATGCATTTCTTAATCAAGTCTTATTTCGGACACAGGAGGAATTTAGTCACATCTAAAGCTCTCCAGCTTGACAAAGGAAATGGACTACCTTATTCCTCTCTGAGAAGGAATCATATGTGTAGAGACTGTCAATGGAAAAAAGCATATTCCAAGAAGAGAGTGGCCAGTTCTTGTTCTATAATAGTTTCTTTAGTTTCTTAAATTTGCAGAACATCTGCCATGGGGAAGTCCGATGGACAGCAGGCTGGCTAAGAGATGGTCAAGAAAGAAAAGAAAGCTACCTTTTTGATGTCTAATCCAAGAACTGAGACTCACTGGAGGGCTTTAGTGACATGAATATGGCACAATTAGTGAATCATTATGGCAGCTGTAAATAAAACAGATTTCAAGGTGATGAAATTACAACAAAGCCCCAACTCTATCAGCTAAGCATTTTAGCGGTATATACATAGAAAGAGAGAATGGCAGTTACCAGATATTTTATTAGAGGAAAGAAAATGACAGTCATAGAAATAGCTTGATGCGAAGAAAGTAACAAAAAAGAATACAACCATTAAGACAGGCAAATATTAGGAAAGGAATTAGTGCTCATTGGGGAGAGGCTGAGTTCAGGTCTGAAACAGGGAACAGAAGTGATCATTTTAGAATATCTTGTATAAGAAATCAAAAAAGGTATCAGAGACCACTGGGGCCTTGTAAAAGTATACTGGAGCCAAGGAGAAATTAAGTATCAAAGAGAATATTGACTATAATGGTTTGGAACAAAGGCGTTCAGATCCCCAAGTTCTTAATATATTTAAAAAAGAGAAACTTATTGGTTATATAAAAGATTGTTAGCGCACCAAAGCATTACCCGCCCCCCCCAAAAAAAATGATGAAAGGTAAAGAACTAAGCAGTGTCCTTGTCTTTAGTGCACAACCTGAAATTTGGGAGACCCAGTAGTTCATGAAGGTAAGTCCTTTATTGACAGAATTCCAAGTAATAAATGCTAAAGGAATGATATAATAAAATCACCATTTTGCAATTTCTAAGTTAGATGTAGGCTTTCATCTTGATACTCAAATCATTAGGTAAAAGATTAGAAAGGTAAGCTGACTCTACCTTGACCTACTAATCAATCTTAACATCTCAAAAAGGGTGCTACCCAGACACCACGTGTCTTGGGGGAACGTGATGCAATAGATTCTGCACACCACCACCTACAAAGGATGCTTGCCTTCGAACCTTAATCTAATCAAGTCTGTACATCTTATAGAAACATGTGGAATAGAGAACAAGTTAAACGACACCAGAAGAAGTCAGCCCAGAAATTGGAACATTGTACTAAACAAATGACTTACTCTGTCATCAAATCAATGTCATGAAAAAATAAGGGAGGGGAGACCAGTATAAAATAGATTTAAAACAATCAAATGCAAAATGTGGACTTTGTTTAGTTTATGATTCCAACAAACCATAAGTAGACATCATTTTTGAGAAAATTTGAACATGGGAATTATATTAAGAATTATTGTTAATATTTTTAGGTGTGGAAAAGACATGCAAATTTTTTTAAGGAAAAACAGTACTCATCAGATATAAAAACATATATAGGAGTGAGATGTTTATTTGGTATTTTGTTTTGATATATACCAGCCCACATAAAGACAGCAGAAAAGGGACAAATAACTGAAACAAGACTGACAAAATGTTAATAACTGTTGAAAGTTAGTATTTATTATATGAAATCTCCACAACACAAAGTTTTAAAGATGATTACATTTGGTGGATTTTCAAGCTGTGACTTATTACTGGTTTTAGGAAGTAACTTTCACAAAGCAAAATTTAATCATTCCTTCCTTGGCATAAAGTTTTAATCAGTTTGCATTTTGAATTCAATATGATTAGAAGTGACTGAACCAAGAAATTCTGAATTCTACAGAATTAACCAAATGTCAGCTTAATTTTTCTCAGTAAAATAGAACCTATAAGGCACCAAAGTTGAGCAACTCAACTCACAAAGGTGCTTACTTGATGACAGTTGAAGTCAGAATGTCCAGATTTGCAGACGCCCAAGGCAAGATCCACAAGTATGGACAAGAGCCACAAGTATCCTCAAATCGGAGCTCGGTCAACACACAAATTGCAGATTTTCTTACCAACTTGTGTAAGGCACAGAGCTACTTCTCTACCAGTGGTAACGAATTTACATGAACTTGTTCCAACAACCACTCAGTTATAAGCTGACAGTACAGCTGTGAGATACAAAAACACAAGTCCACAAAAAGAATCTAATCTATCATTGTTTGCATTAGCATCACTGCCCGAACCCCAAAGGGCTAACCAGATGACCCTTGATACTCACAAATCACCAAGTGGTTTGGTAGATACAGTTTACCATTTTTTCTCTTTCTTTCAAACAGTTTTTGTTTTGGGTTGAATACTTGTGCGCCCCCACTCTCTCCCTGAATCAAATGTTGAGGCCCTAACTTCCAATGTAATGGTATAAGGATATGGGGCCTGTGGGAAGTACAGGGGGTTAGAGTAGGTCATGGGGGGGGTCCATAAAGGAATTAGTAGCCTTAGAAGAAAAGAAAGGGAGAGCTATCTCTTCCTCCATGCAGAGACCTCCATGTGAGGGCACAGAGAGAAGGCAGGTGTCTGCAAGCCAGGAAGAGAAGCCTCATCAGAAACCCAATCAGCTGACATCTTGATCCTGGACCTCTAAGTCTCCAGAACTACAAGGAAATACATCTCCCTTATTTATACCACCCAGTCTACAGCATTTTGTTATGACACCTCAAGTAGACTGATATAGTTACATATTTAATCTGTTTTCTTCTTTCTTTCTTTCTTTCAAACCCCTTCTTATCCCTTTGGTGAATGAAGGTTCCCAGGTCACAGAGAAGATCCAAGGTCAAAGGGCAGGGGAGAGGATGGCTGAAAATTATGGATTTCCAACACTGGAAAATGTGACTATATCACTCTAAGAAAAAACTAGCCATACAACTGTGAAATGTGTTTGGAATGTCCCAAAGAGAAGGAATTCACTATTACGTAAAGAGGGTTAATGAAGTATACGTCATTTTAAGTAATCACATTCAGAAGAACAGGGGAAAGTATCTACATACACTGGAAAGGTACACAGTATCACACCTTACAGTTAGAAATACAAGCCTCAATGCAGATGAACACTACAGTTCTATTTATTCTAAAACCTCCAGCAATCTCCTCACAGACTGCCTGACTGCCCTCATGTCTTCAATATTCTGTGCCATGAAAAAGTAACTGTCAAGGATAATAGGAACACGATTTGACCTACTTTCCCTAGATTTCTGCAGTCTCTAACACTGGTTCTTGCATTTATTTAGCTATCACATCTTCAGGACACATGCCCTAGCTTTCTTTGCAGGCAATCCTGTATGCCAAATGTTAAAGTCACTTGTGGGCAATTCCTAAACTCCCCTGGTCACGGACTTTAAAACGTCCTAATCCAGCTAATCCTCACTCTGCTAATCCTCAGAACATTCTTCAGAGATAGATCATGTACAGTCATCTCCACCAGGGAAAGAAAATGCCTAGTGAAGGAGGACCACAGCCTAGAGAGGCCAAAGACCTACGTCAATTCACAACCTTCCCTACAAAGGAAGTCACATAACGAGTGTTTGTTCCTCTCAAGTTTCCACAAATCTATCTTTGCAAAAGCTCAAAGCCCCCCAGTAAGCTCTTATTTTAAAGGCAAACAACCAAGACCAGGTTTTTTAATGACAGCCCAAAACAAAACAAAACAAAACAAAACAAAAAAACTACATTGCTGCACCTTCTCAGAAAAGCCTACTTAATAATAACTTTTTTTTTAATTGAGCACGACCCCTCAAAGGTGCCACAGAACCCTAGGAGGGAAACCTGAGTAAATCAGCCCCCGTGGCCCGCGGCCTGCTGAGTGCTTGTGAAAGATCCCAGAAGACAATCGGCAGACTGTCTCTCTTGACATACAAAACATGCCTGACCTGATCAGGTCATTGGATGCACTTAGAACTCAACGAGGGACACTCCTTCACCAGGAAATCATATCAGAACACACCATCAGGAAGTCAATATTTAAGAGTCTTGGGGGCGTGCACCCTCCTGCTGAAGGAACCCTCAGCGAATACTTAATGCTGGAGACTCTGGAACGCGGGGGCCAGAAGCTCGCCTAGAAACTTCCAACTCCCGGATCTACCCTCCGCGGTAGCTGCGACCAGACCGCGACGACGAGAGCTTACAACCCAGCCTCCAAAACAAGCGCATACATCTCCTGCCTCCTGCAAACTGAGGTCCTCCTCGAGGGGCCTGAGGCTCACGGTCCGGACAGGGCCGGCTGACTGCTAGGCACCCGACACCTGCAGCTTCCCCTCTGGGGAAAGGTAAACGGCCATTCTTCCGGCGAAGCCCACGGTCCGGCAGTTTGAAGCCAGGTGTCCTAGGGTTAAGTCAAGCGCATCTGGGTGCAGGGGAAACGGTCGCTCACCTAGGGGCAGACCAAGACCCCGCAGTCTCGGGTCCCTCTTCTGCCCAGTTTGGCACAAGTGCGCCCCTTCCGCCACCTCCCCAACTTCCAGACGACCCCTTCGGCGGCCCGGGAGCACGGGCACGATCTCCACGTGCGCGTCGCCCTGCTCACACTGGCCGGGAGGGGTCCCTGCCACTCACCCGGCCCCCGGCGACGCTCCGCTTCCTCCGCAGGGTGAGCCCGCTCCGCAGCAGCGCGGGCAGGTCCCTCAGTCGCGGCCGCAGCGGCGCGGGCG
>NW_004567106.1:23948809-23966790 GCF_000260355.1 Condylura cristata
CTAGTCCCGACCGGAGGAGGGGAAGTAGACACCTTGGGCGCCGGCTTATCCACAGGTGCGGGACTCCCAGAATCCTCCTCCAAGCCCACTCTACCCACCCCCCACATTCCCTTTAGGCTAAAAAAGTCCCCTTTTTTTCCTTTTTCCTATCAGCCTGGACAGTCTGGAACACTCCTGCCCTCTCCTCCCCTCCTCCCCCGCCCCTTTGCACAGCCTAGCCCCAAAGCTTAATCTCCATTCCTAGAAACGGTTTGCCAAAGAATTTCAAAATAGAGTCTGCATTCTGCTACAAGTCAAACAACATCGAGGCAGAATTCTCCCCACATTGTCCGTTTTTGCTACGCTCATCATTAAAGGAGGAAAGAAAACTTCTGTTGGTTCTGATAGGTGTTTAGAAAATAAGTGCAAGTCTGGCGATCTGAAGGTGAATCTCTGTTAGCATGTTGGAACCTGACCTTCCATGAAAGCCTGATGCATGTGATGAATGTGCTTGGTAAACTGTGAAGGCCTTGGAGTGAATCATTGTTTACATCATTCCGGTAGCTAGGAGTAGTGAAGAATTGAGAGAGAAACTCAATTCCAGTTGGGCTTTAAAATCCAGGTGGCTGTGAATCGTCACATCCCAGCTTAATCTTTCTCCAAGATGTGCCAGATAGGGTTTTTAACTCCCTATCAGTAGAACTCTGGGGTCTACTCTAAGAGTTGTAAGAATTAATAAATTTATTCAAGTTTTAAAATTTTGATGAATGAGAATTAAAGAGGTCAGAGTCCTGAACTGGTTTCCATTTGTACCCTCAGCCACTCACATGGTGGATGGTTGGCAAATATATACATGAAAATGTGCCTGTGCAAGGCAAAGGCAAGAATGTACCTGTGACCCCTGCCATCAAAGAACTTGGGATTTGGTGCCAGATCAATGCACTGAAAAACAAAGATATTTCCTTCTACTGTTGGCAATTGCCAAATGAGATGGATAGTGAGCTTTCTGAACTATGGGAGAAAGAACTGCTTCTGTCCTGGGATGGGGAAAAAAAAAAAAATCTCAGTGAAAGACATCTGATCTGTGCATTAAGTAACAATGGTCCAACCATGTGGGAGGGAGGCTGTGGTCTTCAATGAGGAGTGAAAACATGAGAAAACACCAAGGTGCTATCACACAGAATCTGCTGGGCACTTAGACTGTGTTAGACCAGAGGAGAAAGGGACAGCACAAAGCAGAGGTAGGAAGCAAAGGCTTAGAATGGCTGGTCCTGCCATATGCCGGAGGTCTCAAATCCTGTTACTTTAAGCTGCGTGCATTTACTACAAAGGGCTGTGCAATAAACTCTAGAGCTCATTTCAGTTTCCAAATACCTATTCCATATATTCATTCAAGGCCAAAACCCTCCTTACATGTATCATAAGAGATTTTGCCTGATAATAATGCCAAAATACTTACATCCCAGTTAGTAATTAGTCATTGCCTGTACCCAAAATACTACCCCATACTCCAGACTTCCTCCTGAAATACCAACTAAAGCTCCAGAATACTTTTAGTCCTGTCGCAGTACAGTCTCTACAGGACATGTTTGGTCAATATTCACTCTGAATAATGGATGCTTTTGTTATAGTATTTCTTTTCCTTTTTTTAAAGAGATTTATTTACTTATACATACAGAACTGAAGTATAAGTCAGAGGTATGGGAAGTGAGAGGATTCATCAGAGACAGAGTGGGGAGCAGAAAAGGTAGATCGACTGATATGCACTGCTGAGGGGAGCAGCCAGGGAGACAGGAAAAGTTTGTAGCACCATGTGGGTCAGCTCCCTGGTCAGGGTGCTAACTCATCCTGGCCAGGGTAGCTTGATAACGCTGACTTTAACCATGTGCCACCAGGGATGCCCTGCTGTATCATTTCTAATAATACCAATTGAATGACACCAGGTGCTTCTCTTCTCTAAAATAGAACACACACATTTTGTTTCCTAGTCATACACTTTATTTAACACAGCTTCCCAAAGCGAAACCAAGAAGTTTGGACCTACTTCCACAGACTGTGACATCAGTCAAAGATCTAAAACTCAGTAGGCCCAAAAGGCCTTCCAAAAGTCGGCATGGATGAAGGAGATAAATGACAATTATCACTCATGTATGGTATAAGACAGACAGTAAAGAATAATAAGAATGTATAAACAGAAGAGCCATGCCATTATTGAGCTCAAATCAAGCAATGTCCCACTCCATTTCTACTTGTTAAACCATCTACCTATAAACTCTTCTTCTATAATGCTGGGTAATAGAATTTTCTGCAATGGAAGAAATGTTCTGTATCTGTTTTATAGCTCCCACTACTTTTAAGTGTTACTGAGCACTTGAATATGGCTAATGTGTCTGAAAAATGGAACTTTATAATTTTTATTTAAGTTTAAATGATATAAATTTAGAAAACTATTTGTAGATATGGGCCACTCTTTTCCAAAGCAAGTTTCTGTAAATAAATGCATGCTCCCTTCCTCTCTATTCTTTAAATTTTTAAATTGGAATGTCTCCATTCAATGGGGCTTCCATGACAATGTGATTTAAAATTAAAGCCCTTCCTATCTATTCCTCTTCCTATCCCCTTACTAACCCTGCACAGAGCTTGTTACCATCCAACATTCTATATGATTTCTACTTATTCAATTTTTTTTAGAGTGTAGCTAGAAGTGTAAGCTCACCAGGACCTGGATTCATTTTCTTTTCATTTGGCATCTTGAACCAATCCATTGAATAATTGAATTGTTCCAAACACAAGAATCCAGTTTTTCAAAATGAACTTAGTCTGGAATTTTTACATGAAATATTATTTTGTAATGTTGAACATTTAAATGAAAATGTAAATTCTATATATGTTAACAACAAAGGCCAAACAAAACCACTGGGGTGCCAGAGCTGATTTTACCTAAAAGAGCAACATTATCAAAGGTGAAGTTTATGGACTTACCTATTTTATTAGCTATTTGCAGTGAGGGAAAATTGAAGGCCAGGCAGATAACTCTGACATTTAACTGTTAGCCAATCAATGAGGGTTGAATTAGTGAGATCAGTGGGTATAGAGGGAGATTAGATGTCATTAACAAAAGAAAACTCCTCAGACCTTGAACTCTTGTTAGGAGAAATAGAAAAGTCCTGCAGGTGGTAGTGTGACCCAGACAGTATCTCCTATCCCCTGGGATCTTTCTACAGTATGATCTTGCCATTCCCCATGAAGAGGTGTGGTTTCTTCTTCCATGCTTTTGAAACTGAGCAATCCCTTTGACTACTTTGGCCAGTAGAAGATCTGTAAGTAGCCCTTCATTCCTTACTACCTTCCACTTCTGGTCCTCTTGGGTTGCTCACTCTTGGGATGATGCCCTCAGAGCCCAGCTTCCTTGTGATGAGATCCCCAAACCACCTGGAGAGTGCACACAGAGATACATTCCTGGCCAACAACTAGCCTCAGTTGCCAGTACTTGAGCCTTCATGTGAATCCTGTGCTAGCCAACATTTGGCCACTGTCATGGTGAGAAGACTACCCAACTGAATCCATTAAACCTGCAGAGCTATAAGAGATAACAAATTGTTTTAAACTACTACATTTTGAGATATTTGTTACACAACAATAAGTGACCAAAACATATTTCACAAATGTGTGAAGAACAAACTCCTTGTCAACAAAAAGGAAGATTTTAAATCACATTTGTATGTGTGTGAAAAAAACTTGAAATTTCTTACAAGTTACATTGTTACATTGGAAAAGGAAAGAGGGAGATTTTTTTCATTTAGAAATTTGTGTATATACATACTTACATATATATTTAAAAATGAATGTATAGTCTAATCAAAATATTACATTGGAAAATAGCTCCACATTTACAGAAATTAGGGTGGGAGGAAGAGGGTGGTTTGAGGGTTTTAGTTTCAGATAACAGTTAAACCAGAGAGCACCCAAGTGGAAATCCTACCAGCAAGCAGAAGTTGAGTTGGATGGAACTCAAGAGGAAGGGTTAGAAATATAGTTTTACCAGTGTCCAAAATATGATGCAAACGGTGGAACTAGATGAGGGGTGCTCAGGAGATAGAGCAGGAAAAGAGACAGTCTCCCTGTCCCTGGGTTGAAAACTTGGAGAACATGCCATGGTTGCATTTCCTTTTCCATGCAGTGGTTACATGAAATTTGAAGTAGTGCTTTTCCTGGCTTTTCTTTCTTTAATTTTTGTGGTCCCATAGGATTACCAAGAATACCAAAGAATATGACCTTCCCAGGACTAAGGTTTAACAGCTGTAGATCAGAAGACAGCTCTTGTTCAAGAAACCCATTCCTGCACGTATGGCCTGTACTGAGAATGCCACATTTGTGTATCTGAAACTAACACTATTTTTACATTTTCTTAGGGAATGAATGTGCAATTAAGGGAAATATAATAACATGATGAAGCAATCCTAAAACTGTTTTCCTTACTTATTTTATTTTAGTTTTCGAGTCATAAATAGAACTATCTGCCATCAGACTCTTTATGACAAACCTGTGTGATTTTGTGATATTATTTCTGTCATACTTTATGCGTCATGCAAATATTCCCTTGGGGGATGATAAATTTCCCTTACATTATTTGCATTGGTTGCTTGTGCCAAAGATAGAATTGGGTGTCATTCCCTGTAAATTTATCTTCTATTCATTACACCCAGAGTCTTGAAACAAAATCAGTCCATTCATGCCATTCTATGTGCTATTTATATGTTATCATACTAGAAAAAAATAATTTTAAATAGGTGTTCAAGTTTACCGGGCCCTTGCCAGGATATTTTGGATACTTTTGCAAAAAGCAAACAAACAAACACAAAAAAACCCCAACAACTTTGTAGTAAAATGCCTAAGACAGAGGAAGAGGGTAATAAGAGAACTAACTTGATCAGCAGACAGCAAGAAAGGCAATCTAGTGTTGTCCCTTGTCTGCTTATGGAAGTCTATTCATCCTTCCACATCTTCAAACAATACTTCCCCTAGAAGCCTTCTCTGCTCTTCACCTGTGGGATTAATCCTTCATCAGGTAAGCCTTACGGTTTATGCACAACTATAAATCTACCTTGATCTCCTCTCTTGTCACAGTATTTCTTGTATTTGAATTAAATATTTGCATGTAAGAACTACATGAGGTTATTAAACATGTGAAAGCAGAACTTTTCCATCTATAAGTCCTTTCGAAGTCCAATGTGGTGCTTAGTACATAGTAGATGCTAAGTTAATAAATGCGTATGTGATTAAATGCTGGATGAATAAATGAATTAACATAATTATGACTCATTAACACTGTCATCTTAAATTAAGGAAAGCATGTTGAGGTCCTAGCTGATGCAGAGTCTCCAAGGTCGCAGGAAGATACATTATCCCATGGGTGATGGGAGGCTATAAATGGACTCCAGATGGTGGCATGTTCAGATCAGCAGGGAAGGAAGATGATTTTAGCATCAATATGTAGAGTGTTTTTGAATAGGGAGATGCTGAAAACTGGGCAGCCAGCAAAGCCAGTTACGGAATCTCGGGCATGAAGTATTAAAATTGTAATCCATTAAATCAGATTAATGGAAACGTCGTCATCTTTCTTTATACTATCTGCACCAGTGCATTCTGTGCACAGGATTTCTATGCTAATTTAATGAGCTAATATTTGTAAAGCTGTTTGTAAACTTTAAACACTGCAAATGTAGCCCTGTCTTTCTCTAGGTGTAAAAGGTAAAGGGTAGAGGAAAAGATGTCTTGGAGAAAGCAATGCCTGGACTAGGATGGCAGAAGGGTATAGGAAAAACTACAGGGTGTCAAATATCTTTCCCAATGAGAACACAGAGACCTTTAAGAATATGTCTCTTCCTGTTTATACATACTAAGCACTTGTAGCATTGGCCCTACTCAAGTATAGAATGATCCACAGGAAAATATGCCTTAGAGGGTTCTGGAAACATTGTATGAATTCAAACTGATTTTGGAAGATCTTAGAGAGAAAACATAGATGAGAGGCTAGAGAACCCTTAGAGCAAGAACTTCCTAAACAATAAAAAGTCTTAGCATAGAAAAGATGACAGCACTTGAGAGGCAACAGGTAGCTGTGTCATATATTCAAGATGTTTGGAATATATTGAAGAGGATTTGGACCAATTCTGCATATAGTTAAAACTGAACAGGGAAACCACAGGAAAAAAGTTTCTCCTTAATATAAGAAAGACTATTCTATCCATTTGAAATATTTTTGAACCTAGAATAGTCCTTATTCATGCAAAATGTGGAGCTTAAAAGGACGTCATTGGATTTTGTTTCTTCAGATGAATGATTAGACTGAAAAACCTATAATGTTCCTTCCAAACCAAAGACTCAGTTATCTCTTGGCCCCAGCACATACAGAAGTGTTATAGGTCAGCAGTTCTTGAATTATGGTCTGGGCACCTGTTGGCATCCTGAAGCATCTTGTAGGGGGTTATAAAGTCAAAGCGATTTTTTAATAATATCAAAATGCTATTTGCTCTCTTTATTTTCATTCTGTCATGAGTACACATTCATATTTTCCAGAGGTCACACACATGTGATGTTACAACAGAAAACATGTAGGAACAGCTTTGAGAGCCCATCTGTTTCTAGAAAACTACATGTTAAAGAAATAGATAAAGATGTGAAACAATACCACACTTCTCATTTTATTTTTATTTTTTGGTTTGGAAAATAGTTTTTTTTCAAACAACATTTATATTAGCATAACCGGCATATTGTTAAATGAATTAATAAATATTTTAATTTTCTATTTAAAATTTTAATATACTAAGTACCCATAAAGTATCCATAAATATAACACACATAAACAAGTGGTTTTTTCTTTTGGTTCTCAATAATTTAACAGTGAAAAGTGGTCCTGAACAAAAAACTTAAAAACTGCTATTATAGGGCATGACTAGGTTTATTTCTGCATATAAAAAGGAGGAATATATAAACAAGTTTTAAAAAGCTTTTTATATTGTCTGTTTCCTAACTTTGCTGAGTTGATATATTTTTATATTGACACAGAACTAATGATTTCTACAAAATTGGTTACTATAGAAATCTGGGGTAATGAAATGAAAAGAACCATGCTTTGGGACCAGGCAGATCTTGTTCAGATCCATGTCTTCTCACTATCTAGTCATGCAGCTTTACCCTACTTTGATTCACTGGGCCTCTATGTTCTATTATGTGCAGTACATATACTCATAGGTTATTGAGATGATTAGACAAAATATATGTGAAGAAACTCATTCAGTGAAGTGTCTCCTAAATTGCAGGTCACCATGTGCCTAATGCTATTGTTAATCAACCTCCAGTAAGCCCCAGGGAACCTGATGACCTTCCAGAAAAAGTATGTTATAGATATCACTTTCACCTACTTTTCTCACAATATTCTACTCCAGGCAAATTCCAAATCTTTAGACAGGTTATTCCTGAAACACCTTCTTTACTCACAACCATAAAAATGTAATTCCTCATCTTTTATATTCCAAATACAGTGGAGGGGTACTAGAACAAATAGCAAACAAATAGCAAACTCAGGTAATATTCCACATTTATAGATTTATTATCTCTTTGTCTTTAGCCAAGTACTTCACCACTTTGAGCTTATTTTCCTATCTATAAAACAGGGGTGATATTCTAAAACCCAGTCTGTAGGCTGATTATAAAGGCTAAAATAAATGTTATAAAAACATCTTGTTTTGCAAAATATAAAAATATACATGTTTCAGTTGTCATTAATAAATATCATCTATGGTACACATACAAATGGTATACTACTTTGCTATAAGAAAGATGGACTCCTGCCAATTTCAACAACGTAGGTGGATCTACAAGTTATTATGCTTAGTGAAAGAAGTCAGACAGAGACACTGGAATGATTTCACTCATGTAGTAGATAATGAAACAAAGGAAATTAATGAACAAGAAAGAATTATACACTAAGACTATAACAACAAAATAGAGATCACAAGAAGAAAAGGGGGAAGCAGGATGAAAGGGGCCAATTGTATGGTGAGGAGTATATTTTTGGTGAGGAGTATAAAATAGCATATGTAATGCTGATCTACAGATAAATTGGTGCATCTTAAAAACTAATATTATAAATCAATATTACTTCAATGAAAAAAGAATAAGAAATAAATCTCATCAGTTTTATGTTCAGAATTGTTTAGCCTAAAACATTCCACAATGAATATTTAACTACAATTAACTCCACACAAGATCTATGGGGAGAAGTAGTATTCCCTTCACCTGAGGGGAGAAATCAAATACTGTCCAAAAATGAACAATGATGTCAGAAAATAAATAAATTTAATAAATAAAAAAATGTATCTCCACACAAACACATATAAATACATAAAAGTATATATTTACTGGGTACTAATGTGAAATTTGCACATGTTTGTACAAGCACACAAGCTTTGTGAATGTATTTTGGCTATCCCCCAACTTTGTTTTTCTATTCTAAAACTTCCTAGCAAGCCCAGGTAGAAAAACATTAAGACACATCAATCTTATTTTATTTGATAAGAGCAGCAATGAAGAATTTAAAATTTTTAAAATATGATACTCATCTGATTCTTTCCCTGTGATCTGGTCCCTTCAGAGGGAAAAGAGGGCAAGGGGAAAAGACACTTGAAGGGGTAATAATTCATAGCTGCTATTAACAGAACTCTAACTCAAACTCTTATTTAAGGTACTCTCATATTCTATTGAATTATAAGTAAAAAGACTGTTGGTCATAAATTTTCTGTCTATTCCTGGTAAATCTTAAAAACTCTACTGTCAAGGCTGAGGGAATCTGACTTAGTTCTCCAGTTGATTCAGGATGCACCAATTTTGCTCACAGTCCACTAAGGTGCATGCATATTTCTTATACTTGACTCCTCCTTACTTTCAAACTTCTTGGGGACTGAGGTCACACCTTCTGAATAGTGTGTAAATTCCCAGTAATCTTGTAATCTTGTTAGCTGCATAGTGAGCATTATGAAACTATAATTTTATAATTTCAGATAGCTTAAAATGGATAAGGTTTCACTTTTCTAATATGTAGATTAGAAACATTCTCTTAGATATCATTCACAATGGCTACAACAGAACTTCATATTTATGTACAAGATGATTTTTAGATCTCTATGGTATAGACATTATAAGAGAAGATGAAGTCAAAGGAAATGAAATCATAGGAAAGACCTGGAAGCATATCTCACTTCCTGTCATCTTTCCAGATTTTTTCTAACCCAGGAATCTTAACCGAGCACCTTTGTAGGATGGTGGTTTTCTGAGGCCAGACTAGGCTCAGAACCTGCTTTTACTTCTTGTGAAACTTGAACAGACCACGTCTTTGTTCCCTCCTTTGTAACATGAGAGTTGTCATGAGACCTGCTTCAGACTGTAGAAATAAGTGAGATGTTGTGTGCAAAGTACATAGACAGGAATTAGAGCTGTGTTAGAAATTATCTTTATTATTTTTTTTTCAACCTGGCACTCTAGGTTTTAGAAGGCCTGGGAACCTGAAATTATATGAAAAAAAAAATGCCTGTGAACTTCTCTGATGAAAGATACATAGGCTTGGTCAGATTTTCAAGTAGGTAATCTAATAAAGGAATCTTCCAAGACCTAAGACCTATAACATTTGGGGCAGAGTGTAACTTCCCAAATGTGTTTGTATATAGATAGACCCAAGTCAAGGCAGGTGTCTGTTGCCCCTCTGACACTAGAGCTGTTAATTATGAATTCAACTACAGTTTAAAAGATTGCACCTCCTCTTGGTGAACACCTATCTGTAAGAAATGATGGTCCCCTACCTGCCCCACCAAAAAAAAAAAAAAGAGTACAACATCTGAAAATGAAAAAGATTAACATTCTACCCTGGTAGGTATTATTGAGGTGAATCAAATTCTGGTGGCAAAGAGGTTTTTGGAGGAATTGCTCAGAGTCTGGGAAAGGGCAAAGCAAATAGAAATTCAACACGTGTTTATGCTTCATTCCTAAAAATAGCCTCAAGAAGTGACAATCATCACAGAATGAGACATGAGAGGCAAAATGCTAGAAGAGCAAATGCCAAAAGAAGGCATTTACAGGAGGCGACTTTATTTTCTATTTCAATTTTCCATTTGTATTTCTAAAGCAGCACAGATACTCCATGAGAAGAAAAGGACAGATGGGATGACAGAATTTTGTGGCTGTGCTTTCTGGAGCATTTACTAGGGAATTTAAGACTCCTCATAGTTACTGTTAGATATGTATTTAGGATAATTTTCTGCCATGACAACAGGTAATACTCATAATATTTCAGTCTCAAACAAGAGGGCAGAGATGTTGCTTTCTGCCTTTCAGTCTGCATATTAATAACTTTGACTAGCTAATCAGTATTATAAATAATTGAAGATGCCTTGCTTGAGTTCTACTTTGTTAATATTGGCTTGAAAAAAATTATAAACTCTTTCTTGTCTTTAAGCAATTTGATAATATCCTGGAGTGGGCCCTATTGATTGAAGAACATACTTTTGGCTCACAATAGATATTTCTGGAGTCAACCTAGAGATACTGATTTTGCCTTAAGAAGTATATCAACATTTGTGTTCTTTTCTCTTTCTGTTTTAAACATAGATCATGGCCAGGAATCAGAATATTCACAGAATAGTAGTTCTTGCCTGGCACCATGCTGGCCATAATTGTGGACACCAGCATTCATTCAAGGAGCTCAGAAACTAATTGGAGACTTAAAATAATTACATTGGAAAAAGAAAAAAAATTCAATAGTCACCAAACCTCACTGTGTTCAGGTGAAAAGATGACTAAGAAAGGCATTCATGTCCCCGATAGCAGGGGTGTTCTAAGGAGGAACTGTTTTAATTTGTAAGACTGCTAAAACTTCCAAGGAGAAGATCAATGAGATTGGGCATAGTTAAAGAAGGAACCATGACTGAGACACATTTTGAAGAATGAGAATGATTTAGACCTGCAAGGAGTGGGCAGAAGGAAATCACGGGCAAAGTGAGACCAGTGCTGTACGAAGTACAATGTGGGGCTGTCACTCAGTTTATCACCTATGTGAATAACTCCCTTTGGCATCTGCAAGCTTACAATCTGCACAACTCTACCCATTGGTACTGGAAATGATTGTGGCTTGTTTGTGGTAAGTTGGAAAAAGCAAAACATGTTGAATAGTGCAAAATGAGAGTATGCTGGATGTATGGGTCAGGATGGAGGAGGGAGGACTTGCAAGACAGGCAGAGGACATTGGAAGGTGTGTACTAAGCCAGAGAGAGCGTGGTATGTTTCTAAGGTAGGAAGGGACACCACAGAAGCATGTTTTGGAAGTGGTGAACCAACAAGCAGGAGATAAGAGTAGCCTGGAATATCAAGAAGATCAAGGAGCTCCTTTTAAGATACAGTATGGTGACAACAATTTAAGCCACCAAATAGGCTAAGATACAATGAAGTGGTAAGGAAGAGTGAGCCTGAAGCAAAATCCACTAAGATGATGAGATGGGATGTGGGAGATGAAAGAGACGATTCAGGCAAAGATTCTTGCTTTCCATGAGCTGCCAACCACCATTTTGGAACTCAGTGTCCTTGCCTCGAATGAGGTAATGTCAAATCTTCAGTCTAATAAACTCCTGGTAATTATTAAAACAAAAATTTTTATACTTTAGGAAACAAGTTCCAAGAAACCAAACAAGGGATTTTTGTGCTTCACAGTTCATTGCTATCTCTGTTTATATCAGAATCTCACTAATAGCCATATAGGTTGCTAGGAGAAATTATCTTACATGTTTAAATTGAAGATATGGTTAAGACCTTCATCATTTTACAGACTCACCTACTTCAAAATAATGGGTATTTATACTATGTAATGGGTAGATTTATACTAGTTAGTAGGTCTATCTGATTTCAGAATCTATCTGAAATTTTCCCTTCATCTAATACTTGAATCAATTCATAGGAGTGTTTTCCTTAAAAAATGAGATGGAAAATTGCAGAGTATCATTCACATGTATTGTTCCTTTTTTATCATTGAATGAACAGAAGGTAAGTAAGTTGGCTGAGATGCACTGAGTTGGCCACAGTCCTTTAACACTGTGCTTCTGGCCGTTAGCCCTGTGCTAAAGACCACATAGCACATTGCACCACTGACTAAATGCGGAGATCGTGGACCCCTGACCAGTTTATATAAATCCCTTAAGCCATCAAACCTTCTTAGGATGTATGAATTAGTATAAAAGACTCACAAAAGATGCAACAAAGAAACAGCTTCTATGACAAAACCTTTCCTAAAGAGCCAAAGATAAGTGATCTGCAAAGGTTAAATGCAGAGTCAGGTGAGATCCTGCTAATGTCTTCTTTAGAGCCTATCACAAGTCATTCTCATTCCAGAACTACAAAGATCTTGTATAAGTCATTTGCAGAAGATTAAGGGAATACAGAATGTGAAAGTTATTTAATGCAGTGTCCTTAGCATTAGCATTGTTTTGAGTAGTTGCTGAGGAACCTCAACCTTTGACATCCATTCTACCAACTTGTAAGTAAAGAAGAACTGGCTTAGGGTCAGTGGGCCTTAGCTGAAGCTTTACTGCACATACAAGGCAGCCTATATTCTTCCTGAGAAGTTTGGTTCTGTTACAGTCTCTTGGACTCCTGTTCAGAATCAACCCTACACATCCACTTACCCACACAAACCAGACTTCACAGCAGTTTTTGTAGCAGCCTCATAAGGAAATGTTTGGCTCAGTCACAAGACAATCTATTAAAATCACTGATAACACTGATGCAAACACAGCTACCCAACATACAGAGATGACACAAGAGCACAACCTAAATAAAAACCAATAAGCGCTGAAGGGATTGGGCATTTGTGTTTATGGAAGAAAAAGTGTAGAGTAGTTGATTTGAGGAAAAGGCATTTACAGAAGGCAAAGAGCAGGACGCCCTGAAAGGAGAGGTTCCAGGAGTTCACCAGGGGACAGACTACTTAGCCTTGAAATAACTCAATGCAATGTGTCAGCTCACTAAATGAAAAACCACAGCAGCATCATTAGACATAGAAATTTCATATGTACACACAGATAGCCAGAAACCAGGTTTCCTGAGTTCTGGTTCTCCCTGAATCACACAATGAAGTAGGAATTCTAAGCCAGTGGTTTACTTGGGATAGCAGTAGCTTAATAAAAAACTTCAAAGGGGTTAGAAAGAGAGTCACTAAGAGGTGCACTATCTCGGAAGATTAAGGGAACTTAAGTCTTGCTGGAAAACGCTGGAAGCCAATGTAGAGTTATCAGATTATCCTGTTAAAGGATGTGGGAGCTGAAATATTTATCCTCCAACTCCTATCAGTCATTTCACGTCAATTCTCTGGCACTTGTAATCCACCCTGAGCACTGACAGAGTAGATTCAGTCACTGCAAGAAAATCTCCACCCACAGAGATTCAATGAGATACTGGCACACAGTCTGATTCATGTGTGCTGTGGGCTGAGGCCCTGGGGAACGTTGGCAGAGAATAGCCAGAATTGGCAGAGCATAGCCAGAATCTGCCACACAGCTATTTGTAGCAAATCCCCTAGATATTAAGCCCGGGGACAAAGTTTTTAGGCAAACATGCTCTTTCTCCCAGAGCACATTTCTCCCATTTACTTTAAGCAGCTTCCCATCTCCTATTTTCTGAAGTTGCATGACTGAAAAGAAGCAACGATCCTAAGGAGGAGGAGTATATTAGTTTAACAGGGCTGCCATAGCAAAGTATCATGGACTGGGTGGTGTGCACAGTTTTGTAGGCTGGAAGTCCAAGATCAGATGTCAGTAGGTTTGGTATCTTCTGAGGACTCTCCCTGTTTCTTCAGATGGACAGATCTCGGTATGCACATTTTGGGTGTCCCTGTGTCCAAGTTTCCTCTTATAAGGACACCACCCATATGACCTCACTTACCCTCAACTGCCTCTTTAGAAACTGTCTCCATCATCTCTTCTAAGTCCTGAGAGTTAGGGCTTCAACAGGTGAATTCTGAATTGGGGAAAGGGTGAATTCAGCTGGTAGTAGAATGTAATTAGTCTATTTATCATTTAGATTTATAGGTCTTCTGTTAAGAAAGAAAATAGTGTTAAATAGGTGCAAGCAAATAATTATATTGGTAATAAAGTTATATGTGGAATGATTATCATTGCCTTAAATTGGAAGAGATGCTTCAGAAGTTCCTGATTCCACGTGCAAGGGGACCTCCTGGAGTTTAGTAAACACTGACTATTAAATCCAATGTGTGATTTGTAAAAGTTACAGTAACAATATCAGCTAAACTCTTCTGAGAGGGGACCTCCTGGAGTTTAGTAAACCTTGACTCTATTATATCCAATATATGATTTGTAAAAGTTACAATAACAATGCCAGCTGACTTCTTTTGAGGGCCTATACATTAGGTGCTATGCTAGGCATTGTATACCTATTAAGTGATTCCTGTAGATTGGGTAATTAGTCCCATTTGAAAGATGATAAAACAGGTTTAAAGAGGCAAAGAAACTGCATTTTTAAACTCTATTAAAACCACTGAACCTGTCTCCTAATAATAAGAATACAGAGACAGACTTCCCTGTACTGCAGTTTATATTTAATTCAATGTATATTTGAAAGGTAAAACTATTATGCACTGATCTCATGCTAAGGGGAAGGTGGGAAGTGGATAATTAGTAAGACTGGGTTTCTCCCAAGAGGCTGACTATGTAATAGGGAAAAAGTAGAAATGTACTGGGCCATAGGGAGACAAAACCAACTGTTTAAAGCCTCAAGGGAACTTACGCCAAGAAGACATCAGTCCTAACAGGAGCACACAGGAAAGCTTAAAAATGCAGCTGTCCTTTGACCCTTGAGCTGAATAAATTGCAATAGAGGGAACTGAAATGGGCAAGTTCACATATTCTTTCCATTCTTCAACAGTATGAGTCCAGAAAGCAGTATCAGAGAACTAGGGCTCCAAACCCAAGAACACTTCCATTAAGAAGGTTCATTTTTAAGAGCAAGTACTTTGCAATCAAGACACGCGTTGCAGGCAGCACAGTTGAGGTGACGGCAGCCATGTGTGAGATCAGCATGAGCTGAAGGTATGAGCTTTTGACACGTGCTTTTATAAAGTAGGTTGCCAACATGTAAAAATTGGGAGCTTCCTCACTGAACTCCAGATTTTTGGCTGCCCTGCATAAAAAAGACCGGGCCACCATGGCCTGCATGCCCATCCAATATGTGTGGTAGCAACTCTCTGGCTAGGTTACACTCTCCGTCTGTTACAGCCCCATTGCTCTCTGTTGTCTTCTTCCAAATGACCTCACTTGTCCCAGGACCCTGTAGCAGCTGGGACTGATTCACTTGGCTGGGTGTCATGATGATTCAGAGTCAAAAATCTTGGCTGTGCCACTTTCTAACTGTGACTTGCCTCTATTTACCTCAGCTTCCTCATCTGTTAAGTTGGTATAATAGTGTATTCAAAAACTCCAGCAATTATTTGTCATTGGCTTAGTTTAGGGCCAGCAAGGCACAGAGCAGATTTTCCATGATCCAGGCAGATGGGTAAAGGGAGAGTCCTGAGCCCTCAGTGGGCTTCTCAGGCTTTTATTGAGCTTTTTTCATCATTTGTAGTGAGGCAACCAGGCACGGGGCAGGCAGGGAAGCCTGGGAGCCAAGAAGCTGGCAAGCCTCCCAGCTCCTGATGAACCTACACTCTTTCTGGGCTATCTGGTGTCCTCTCATGGTCTCTGTTCTCCGCTCTTCCTGCTTATTCTGTGCTGCTCCTGGTGTCCCCATGACACCACCCTTATATGCCCAGTCTCAGCCTAGGTGCACCCAGTTACGCATGCCCACACCCTACTTCAGGTGCTGCCGTCAGGCACATGTAAGAACACAGGTGTGGGTCTTAGACGCCAATGGCAGGAGGGCGGAAAATCCTGACAGTTTTCACTTAACCTACACTTAGCATAGCATTTGACCCACAAAAATCTCTAAATAGAGGTCAGCATATAATATTGTTGCTATTGTTCCAGAGTTTTCTCAGTGTATGAGTTTGTCTTTGGATAATTACCTCCATTAGAGAAAAATGTTAATGGAGACAAGAAAGTCTTCTGTTTGGGACATATGTAGGTCAGTTGATTCTGTATTGTTCTAAAACACTTCTACAATCCCAACATAGCTTAGCCATTTTTACATGTGTCATTACTCAAAAAAGGAACAAGGAAAATAGGCTAGAAAAATACCCCATAGGTAAGTTAAGAGTTTGTCGGGTAAATGGAAGTTGTCAGGTATTTTCCACCTTCCCACCATCAGCATCAATAATAAGACACCTGCGGTCCTACACATATGCCTGATGGTGACACCTGGAGTAAGGTGTGGGCATGCGTGAGTGGACGCACCTGAGCCTGGAGGCTCAGGCTATGAGGGTGGTGAAGCAGAGAACAGAGCGTGGCAGAGAGGATGCATGGGAGCGGAAGACCATGCACCGGAGTGCAGTAGAGACCAGAGAAGAGACTAGGAGAGAATGCCAGAGAGCCCAGAAAGAGTAAAGATTCGCTGGGAGCTAAGAAGTCTACCAGCCTTTTGGCCCCAGGCCTCCCTGCCTGCCCCGCCCCTGGTTGCCTCATTATAAATGGTGCAGAAAGATCATTAGAACCCTGAAAAAACCTGGCCCTCCCGGGTGGTGCAGCAGGGTGGCACAGCACTAAGAATCTAAAGCCACTTCAGTATGAGTTCGATCCCCACCCTAGAGGTGGCCCACATGGTACTGCAGACCTCTCCTGAGCCTCCTGCTGCTCCCCTCAGCAGTGTACTTCATCGATTTGCCTGTTCTGCTCCCCACTGGTGAACACTCTCCATCCCAGTGCCTCTGGCCTGTACCCCAGTTCTGTATGCACAAATAAAGAAATCTTCCACACACACACACACAAAAAAAAACCTGAAAAACCCACTGAGGGCTCCAGGACTCCTCTTTTATCTGCCCACCCGGATCACAGAAACCGGCTCTGTGCCTTCCTGTCCCTACAGAGTTCTTAACATGAAGAGAATTTTTTTCTTTTATTCTTTCTTTCTTTTTTTTCTATGTGAGAAGATGGAAGTTAGCAGAGTCAATTGTGGTAGTCATTTCATGTATATGTAAGCTAAACCATCATATTCTATACTTTACACTTTTATGTACACTTATATATATCAGTCATTTTTCAATGAAACTGGGTGAGGGAGAAATAAAACAGTCCATTGCTAAAGACACTAGTGACACATTTTCAGAAGAGCAGTTTTCAGCTTTCTTTTGAAAACAAAAAAGCACAACAGAGCTCTCTTGTACTAAGAAGTTTTACATGTCCAACGAATAACACTCTACTGTGTCTAATAGATTAGGTTGCAGGCATACAAATACCCCTTCATGATAACACTCAGGCATGATTAAAAACAGAATGGAGGTATTAATACTTCTAACATTTACATACATGAATTATATATATTCATAATTATTCCTTAGCTAATAATAACCTGTGTTTACACTCCTCTGAGTACACAAGGTCTGATTGCAGGAGGGTGTGCAAGCTGTCAGATTAATCCATGAGGTGTTTTATAGTGTAGAGGATGGTGGAGCTCGATCTCCCCTGAGAAGTGGCATAACCATGAAATGGCTCAGGATGGTACTTCCTCTAGTCCTTTCTTGAATGTACAGACTAAGAGCAGAGGCCAGACTCCCTCTACTGTTAGCTGTGTTCTGTGTAAGACATTTACCTAACTTCAGTTTCTCCATCTAGAAATTAATCAATTAACACCCCTTACCCAGGCTTGTTGTGAGGGTAAAATATATACAAAGTGCTTAGCATGGTACCTAACCTAGAGCAAGCACGCTTGGATATTAGCCATTTGTATTGTTATCAATTAAAAATCAGTCTGTTCAAGGGTGCCCACTATTACCACTGCTCTTCAACATAACACTGGAA
>NW_004567106.1:23968777-24054742 GCF_000260355.1 Condylura cristata
GGGGGGGGAGGGAAATGCATGGGATTATGGTGATGGCACATGGGTGACTTGATGATGGGAAACTCACAGGGATTACAATTGAGATGGGAAAAAAAATGTACAAAATGATGTAAAAATGAAAAAAAAATCAGTCTGTTATCCCTTTTAATCAAAATACCCAGAATTTTTCATGGGAAGTGGAAGGAATTCTGTGTCTAATTGTTACTCTCTTTAGTTCAAGGAACGAAGATGAAAACCTTACTTTTCCTCCTCCAAGGAAATGCAGAATTGTGAAACTGAACAGGCTATGAAGGTGGTTGGCCTATAGTGTCCAGATAAAGGAAACCCTACAAATAAGAGGGTAATATTGAGGAAACATAAAGAATGGTTGATATGGACAGAGAGGAGGAAAACACAACGCTCAGTAAATATGTTAGTCTTGCCCTTCATCCCAACACAACAGAAAATGTAAATGGAGTTGCTACTGGACACTCAAAGCTTCATGTGGATAGGCCAAGATGAACATTTTCCCCATCATTTTAAATTATTGAGGTAACACTTATTTATAAGGAAATATGCAGTTAGATTAATATCTGCATTTTCACCTAACAGTGAATTTTCAAATCAGGTAACTTAACTAAGTTGAGGGCAATTTCCCATGGCTTAGAAAGAAATTAACAAAATGTACTTAATTTGTGAACAAGTTTTGATATTTCAATGTTAGGGACTTAAAACCAAACACAGGAATTATAATAGGCCAATGAAGACCATGACAATTTTTCCCTCTCTAAGTTGGCCTGAATAATTCCCTCCTGTCACAGGCATCAGGTACAGACGTGGGAGTGAAATTCTGAGGGGCCCAACAGATGAAAATGCTTAACTAATGACTCTCCTCACCTCTCTCTTGACCCACAGCCTCCTGGGCAATTCTATGGGTGAATTTTATGACTGACATTAATTTATACAAGCTTAAAAAGGGCCTTTTCCTGCCATATAGCCTCTCCTCAGGAGAGTAAAGCTTAGGCACAGCAACAAGAAAGTTAGGCTTGAGACAAATGGACAAGAGAGGAGCCCGGGGAAATTTAACTTGGAATAAATGGATGGTCATGGATAAGCACAGTGTTACAGGACTGAATTAAGATGTCAGCCACATCAGGGTACAGCTTGTCCTTCCAGTGTCAGAGGAAGCTGTCTCTCAATAATGAGAGAGCCTGAGAGTTTTTGGAAGAGAAGAGGGGACAAGAAGACAGGCAGGTGACTTGAGAGACAATAATTAGCAACTAGAAGCAAATGGACCAAAGCAGACGTGAAAGGCAGTCCTGGCATTAGCTTTTCTTTGATATTTTTCCTGCTGATATCTGGAAATCCTCCCACTGATGATCATCGTGCTTGAATTTATAGAGCTTGATTGGCCTATTCATCTAGAAATTATCATTCTGAGGGCTTTATGCTTTTGTCTTCCATTCCCTAAATATAAGCTGCAGGCAGGGAATTAATTATTGTCTAGATAGCCTTCTGACCAGCATTGGGGTTCTTAGGGGAAACAGCCCTAGGACTTAGGCCAGGGTATCTAAGAAAGGCAGCGAGGGAGACACAAAATGTAAATTATTGCCACTTGCTGCAGACTCGAGAAAGCTCGTGAGCATTTGCATTTGCTTATGAAACATGCTCTTGACTTGATCAAATGAAAAATGATGTGAACCCTGCCCACAGGGTTATTTATCCCAGCAGTGAATACTTAGAGAGTCTGAGATTCTATTATCATGAAGCCCCTGTGGACCTCAGGTTCTTTTACTCTGAATTTAAATAAGCCTGGTGCCTGTGCATTTGTCCCCATAGGTCATAGTTCTGAACGACAGAATCATCTTAGAGGCTCTGCTCTGGGCGCTCTGTAAGAGATAGCCACCTGATGAGCTCTAGCTCCCTAGGCAAGGGGTCAGCGCACTACAGCCTATGGGCCATATCCAATCTGCTGCTTCTTTGATAAAGTTTTACCAGAACAAACCACGCCCATTAATATGGGTTGTCTATGGCTGCTTTTATGTTATGCCAACAAGTGGAGTAACTTCCACAGAGACATCTGGCCTGAGTAGCCTAAAATATTTTCTATATGGCCCTCTAGAGAAAAGGTTTGCTGATACCTGTCCTGCCCCTTACCCAGACATCACCAAACTCCTGGTCGAGGGCAGGGTGGAGGCATGGCCTTGGTGGGTTCCCTGTGCTCAGGGACTTCCCTTTTTACTCCTTCTGAGGAATCACCTTCTTCTTTTATCTTTGATCCTCAGGTTCACAGAGGTGAGTAAATCATACTCTTCACCACAAGAGCAAACTTGTTCCATGCATGGTCTTGCTTACTTATTTTATTTTTATTTCATTTTGCAACCATCATCTCCAGTTTCCACTTGCATTCTGCATTTCTTCTCCCCAGACACATGTCACTCTAAAGTTTTAAACATGCATGTAGCTTTAAAAATATATATAATAGCTTTGGTGTGTTTGTGTTTTTAACATATAACTGCTACTATACATTTACTGTACTCTACATTTTTTTTCTTTTTCACTGAAAACCATTTTCATTCAATACCATGCTTATAATGTTCACCTATGAAGTAGACTCTTTTCTCAAAAGGTGGGAAACCTCTAATGTATGAGTTTTTCCTACAATCAGTAACTTCCAAGAGAAGACACAATTCTTTAAAACGAGCTTGTCACACATAAAACACAAGAGGGTTCACATGAACTAATAGGGTTATGAATTCGTTACAAATCCTATTGTCCAGCTTAGTTATTGTCCAGCTTAGTTATGAGGCAATATATTTCATAAGCTGCTTCAGCTTATAAAGAGCTACAAACCATCCTGTAATATATCCTGTGGCCAGTCATTCCCAACAATACTTTATTTGTACTGAGTTCTGAGTGAGGAATTCCCAAGACTTGGGGTATCCCCAAAAAATAGAAATTCAGGTAGGCCTATCCCTATACAGGCAATAAAGAACTAGAAAGGTATTAGCTCCCCAATAGCTGAGTCAACTCCTCTACACCCTGTTTTAAAAAAATCAAACAGGACCTTAGTTTATCTCTTCATCTCCATGTCATATGCTCTGTTAGGAGGGTATGTTTGGCTCACAAGTCTTCCCAACTCTTGCTTCCTAATGTTTCAGGCATTACAGAGCAAGGCAAATAAGGGAATCTCAATAATTTATCAGGTATGTGGTGTTCAGCTAAGATTTCGTATTAGTCTCAAGGGAGGTGCATTCTGCCTCAATCAATTATTATTCCCACTAATGACTTCCTAACCAAAGTTTTTAATCTCCACTACCATGAGAATTCATATTTTCAAGTTGCTTTTCATATATATATATATATTTTTAAAAAAAGAACTAGGTCTTTGAACTTATATTCTTCTAATACAAAGTAGGTAGTATAGTAGACTAAAACTAGGAACTTTGGTGTACATAATGTTTGAGTTATAATGACATTAATGTTATTAGCTTCTAATAGATCTAGAAAGCTTTTGTGGTATATGTAATATGCCACTCTAAGCTCCCCTCTCCCCAAATTTTAGAGCATTCCTAACTCATATTTTGGTCAGTATCTTGAGAAGGGGCAATGGTGAACTAAAACAGGGGCCAGTCTATTGCAGGAAGTGATGGAGTGATCTTTTTTGGTGGCCCAAAAAAGAGTTGACATGCTGCAGAGGATGGTCACAAAGACTATCCTCTAACAGCACAGGGATGCTGCAGGGATACCACTGTCTCTTAAGTCACCCCTAGCAGGTTCAGCCCAAGGTCACTTGCAATTCTACTAATTAAAGAAGGGCCTTTGATGGTCCATAATTCATTGCTTTTGTATCAAATCAATACCTCCTTCAACTCAATTTCTTAAACTTGTAAAGAGAATAGAGCATCTGTAGTTTAGCTCACAACTGACCATGTATCTGAATAATATTCAGCAAGTGAATAATATTCAGCATGTATATACACACACACAATAAAACTTGTGAGAATTAGAACTTAGGCCAACTCCCTGCCTTTCTATCTCTTTTAAATCTGACCTCAAGCCACACATATCTCAGTATTACAAAAAGACAAGCAATTTTTCCAATTTGTAATTAACAAAGGTTAAGAACACTTCTCTGAAATTTAATCTGGGTAGAGCTATACTTTTCATTTATAGCTAAATAGATTCTACACTAATTAAATTAAACTGCCTAATAGGATAAAAGCAAGAGCTTCCATAAAAGAAAAAGTCTAAAAAGCATCAATGAGAAAGCATGAAATATAACATTTATTTAAAAGCGTGTGTATGTTATAATAACATATATTATATATATACACACACACATATACACGAGACATTGTTCACTTTTGTACAAGGCGTGCTTGTGTGCTTTCTCCTTTTTAGGTGTATTCTCCATAAAATTCCCAAGTATTTTTTAGTGTAAACAGTCACAACGATGAAGATTCCATACAGGAGATCACTATTTTATTGATCTAATTGAATGTCTTTAATGTCCCTCCCTGCCAAAAAAAAAACAAAAAACAAAAAACAAAAAAAACAAAATCCCTCAAGCAAGACTGATTCCATTCCATTTCAGAATATAGGCACTTTTTTGGGTGGGCGGGTGAGGGCACTTCAGGCTGTTCGTTGGGGGCCTCTCTGCTAAGGTATTGCTCTACTAAGAAATCTCCCTTCTCTTTTCTGTCTCCATCCGACACATATTCTTTTGTTTAACTCAATTTCTATGTTAGTGCCAGCTGATTCTGTTCCATTGTCATCTTCCCATCCACTTTCAAAAGCTACAACACATCAAATCTATTTAAAAACAACAAGAAAACTGTAGCTTCTCAGGTCAGCCAAACTTAACAAACAAAAAACTTTTTAGAGCTTAGATGATGGGCAAAGGGAAATAACAGCACTCTCCAATATAAAAAACTATATGCACAAGATGCTGGCATTTTTCAAGTTAAAAAATACACAGAAACTATGACTATCTCAAAATAAAAATTTTAATTAAAAAAGTCCTAAGCTGCAAGTCAGAACTTTCATGAAGTTAAAGATATAAATATGTAAGCGCAACATTTTTCACATTTGCTTTTTAAGATGTACTTACTGAATTCATTTATATCTACCATATAACACATTTTTCTAAAGAAAATAATAAGTCACACTACTTCCCTTTTACCTAACATTTCCATATTTTGAGTTCCCTTGAATTACAGAGGTGCTCAAATTTTTCAAGACTGCATTAAGACTGCTTCAAAAGGTTTGACCTAGGTTGGGAAGCAACAATAAAACATTTCTGTCTTTGTGCCTGTTGACACTGCTTAAGGTATAAGCCACTGGCTATTCTTCCTCACTCCCTCATTCTCTACCCAGAACTCCTTTGTTCATCTATCATTGCTAAGCATTGTGCAGAAAAATGAAATATATGTTTGAAATTCATGCTCAGAGAGTGGTCCGTATAGTGCTAGAGAGAGATGGGAAAGTATTTCTTTAGGAAATACTTACTGACTCTGATTTAGTCTTAACTACAAGCTGTTAATGTCTATTAAGCTCCCAACTGTCCCAATTGAGGAATTTCCTCTTAATATTTCTTAATCAGATTATGTACCATCAGATATAGCAATGGAAAGACTTCTTAGAAACCAGCTCTATTATTAAATTATTGTCATGGATTCCACTTTTTTTTTTAGAAACGAACATATTTAGTGTCTTTGATATCTGAATAGCAAGTTAACTTCAATGTTGCTAGAATGGAGGAAGAGTCCGGCAAGACAGTGAAAGTGAAGAGGCCAGGCTTATCTCTGCCATGTACTCACAAATAAATTGCAGAACAAAGAGGATAATCACTGAAAGATAAATGGATTTCAGAAAACATTAGGAACAACAGTTCTGTGGAGTCAGGAAAAACACTAATTGAACTGTGTTCTCACCAATGCCTGGGCAGTACAGCCCATGAGCAGCAGCAGTGTCTAGTGTCTGTTGCGTGGAGCACTCAGTTATTGACCAAAGGGCACAGACTCATACTGGGACTGGAGAATTGGCACTTTGCCCATCATCTAAGGGGTGCAGAGAGTTGGCATCCACGACAGAGGATGCACTGTTGGGGAACTGCAGGATGACAATTAATGATGAGCCTAAATGTCCCACTATAAAATAGCTGGTGCCTAAACTGGGGAGAACCACGTCAGATCACCTGCATTGCCCCAGAGACAGGCAACGACTGGAAGCTCAAGGCTGGAATATTTGAAACATGCACCAACTCTCCTCCCAAAGTTAAAATGGAGACAACAAGTGAACATTTTCACTGAGAAAGGTTTAAGCGCCTGTTTACAAATGCAAACACCTCCAGGGTAAGTCTCTGTACAAGAAAAGGAAAGAGAACAGCTCCCACCTTGTGACCAGGTCTCATTTTCAGTCAGCACCCTGACTTTTTCCCCTGATTTTTTTTTCCTTCTTAGCCTGAAACCAGGTCTCTGATCATGTTCACAAGTGCAAAGGCAGCAGTCTGAAAGTCTACCCTTACTACAACTCATAAAAACTAAAAATGAACAAACAGGAGAACATACATGAATACTAGAGGGAAACAAAGTAAAACCAAGAGTAATTTCAGTCCAGTGGAACTACGGAATAGACCTCAAGAGGCATTCAATGGAACAGTGCTCAGGGAACTCAAAACAACCCTGGATGAAATAAAACAGAAAAAGAATAAAGACTCAAAAAATGTGACACAGTTATAAACAGACTAATGGATCTACAAAATACTATAACTGAATTAAAAACACAATAGAAGATTTCAATAGCAAATACAAGCAATAGAGAGGATTAATGAGCTTGACAGCAGAATGTGGAAGAATAAATAGTACGACAAAGAGAAAAAAGAATTTTAAAATGAAACTAGTGTAAGTACCCTTTGTGATAATGTGACAAGAGTTAATATCTGTATCATGGGGTTTCCAGGAGAAGAGAGAGAGAAAAGCATAGCAAGTGCATTTAATAAATAATTGCTGAGAACCATCTCAACCACAGATATGCATCAAATATCCTGCTTCAAGGGACCCAAGGAGTTCCAAACAAAAAATATCAGAAATACGCACACCAAGAATATTATAATAAAATTACTGAAAGACTATATCATTGGAAAGAATACTAAAAATATCAAGAGGAAAAAGGGCACTTAGGATTCTAAAAAGGATATTCTTTTATAAATGAACTGAGATGTAGACTTCTCAGAAGCAACACTACAAACAGGAAAGGAATGGCAGGAGAAATCAAAGTACTTAAAGAAAAACATCTCTAGCCTAGAACCCTTTACCCTGCAAGATTAACACCTGACACATAAGGAAGGGTAAGGAGCTTTATTAACAAGCAGGTCTGAAATAATTTATCAATATCAACCTGTACATGAAAGAAGTGTTAAAAGGGTTATTACAAAGCAATAGAACAATACGGTGGAAACAGACACTTAACTTGTGTAACATGGAGTTGGAAGAAGAAACAACAGAGCCCATCTGGAAGGATTTGAAACCAAAATATCCAAGAGGTCACACAATAGCCCACCATAGACTAACCTTAGCAGAAGCTTCAAAGACATTCTATTGACTAGGAGAAAATTTCATAAAATACATACCAGCAGGCCCTCTCTGGTGGCGCAACAGGGTAAAGCACAGCACAGAGAATCTATAGCCGCTTCTGCATGAGTTCGATTCCTGCCTGCCCCGGAGGAGACCACATATGTGGCAGACCTCTCCTGACCCGCCCGCTGCTCCCCTCAGTAGTGTACTTCATCGATCTGCCTGTTCTGTTCCCCGCTCTGTCTCTGGTGAAGCCTCTCACCGCCCCTGAGCCTCTGGCCTGTACCCCAGTTCTGTATGCACAAATAAATAAATCTTAAAAAAAAAATACATACCAGCAATAGGTTAAAGTTCAAAATATGTAAAAATTAGCAATAGGCCCTCCCTGGTGGCAAAACGGGTTGAGCGCAGCACCATGAAGCTTGCAGCAGCCACTTTGGTGAGAGTTCGATCTCCCGCCAGGGAGGTGACCCAGATGGCATGGCAGACCTCTCCTGGCCCACCCACTACTCCCCTCAGCAGTATAGTGTTAATTTGCCTGTTCTGCTCCCCACTCTGCCTCTGGTGGATCCCTTACCACCCTGCACCTCTGGCCTGTACCCAGTTCTCTGTGTACAAATAAATAAAACTTTTTTAAAAATTAGCAATTAAAAAAAAACAATTTACTAATGGGCAACAGATATGAACAGATGATTTGCCTTAGAGGATATCCAGAAGGTCAGTAAATGTATGAAAATATTCATCATTGCTTCCAGTATGAAAGATGCAGGTTAAAGCCACAATGAGATATCTATTCACACTTGTGAGAATGGCACATATTAAAAAGATCCCCAAACAGTACTGGAGAGCGTGAAGAGAAAGAAAACTGTTGGTAAGAATCTAAACTGGTGCAGCCATTATGGAAAGTGATTTGGGTTCACATTAAAAACTAAAACTGGGGCCCTACCTGGTGGAACAGCAGGTTAAAGCACAGCACTAAGAAGCTAAGCCACTTCAGCATGAGATCGATCCCCACCTGCCCTGGAGGTGACCTGCCCACTGCTCTCCTCAGCAGTATACTTGATCAAGTTGGCCTGTTCTGCTCCCTACTCTGTCTCTGGTGAATCCTCTCACCACCTCCACACCTTTAGCCTGTACCCCAGTTCTGTACGCATAAATAAATAAATCTTTCTAAAAAAAAAAAACTAAAACTCGAAATACCATACAATGCAGCAATCCCACTCTGGGGTATCTATCCAAAGAGTATAAAACCATCAGTGAAAAAAACTGTATGTCTACATTGCTTGTTGCAGCACTATTTACAATAGTTAGGACATCAAAGCAGACTAAATGTCCATCAATAGACAATTAGAAAAAAAATGGGTATATGCACACTATAGAGTAATATTCAGTCATAAGGAAAGATGAAATGCAGCCATTTACAGCAAAATGGAGGGAGCTCAAGAGACCCATTTGTAGTAAAGCAATTCAGAATGACAAATACTGGACGTTTATATAACGGACAACTTGATAAATTATTTAAGAAACTAGCAGCTATTAATAAATACAGTGTGAGCTCTAAGGTTAAGAGAGAGGGAGAGGGGAAAAGGGGCAAGGATGTGAGGGATGGTGCTGGGGGAGTAAAACCACTTGCCAGAATGTAAGCTTCTAGAGAGCAGAGATCCTTATGTTCATTAACATATCCCAAGAAACCAGAAAAGTATTTGTGCATGTAAAGTGCTCAATAAATGTCTTGATTGAATGAAATGAGAAGAAAAACGAAGCGAAGTGTACTAGAAATTTGTGTTTGGGAAGTGGAATAATGAAGCATGTAGAATCAACCATGAAAAAGCATATCATGGGCTCCTAATAGATATTATCCTATCTATTATCTCTTATCCAAAGAAGATTTAATCTTTTCAGAATTAGAGGCTTTGGGGATTTTATAATGCATTTCCTCACAAAAAGCTGACTGACAAAGGAGAGATTACAGAGGCAAAAGCAGTAACATTTAAAATCTATGTGTCTGAACTTCTCTAATTCTAAAATTCAGCTAACATGGTCAGTCTTTCACCAATTTACAGGGAAAAAAATCAAGTTAGTGAATATTATGTTTCCAATTTTGAGTTTTAATTGAAAAACTTTTTCTTAATTGTTATGGCTACAACTTGCATAAGATGATAAAGTAATAAGTGATGGCTGTTTTTTTTTTTTTTTTCAAAGTGCCCAGCTAGCTCAGAGTGATGCCAGGTTCCCTGCAAGAACATATCTAAAAACCACTAGAGCCACAGCCACACTGTCATGACAATCAGCAGTCAAGAGAGGAGGATTCTGGGGTACAGTTTCTTGTTCAGTCACTAGCACATTGCGATCTTCAAAACAAAACAGGGCCTCTCTGTATCTCATATCATCCACAGAATGAGTTTAAATCCATCTATTCTACCTATTTCCCTGGCGTTTGAGAATCAAGGTGTTGAAATGGCCGTGGCATGATAATAATCACCAAGAAAAGATATGATGTTACAGAAGGCAGCTTAGATTCAATATCAGCCTGCTGGTTAGTAGTTAATGACACTCAGGTCTAATTTCTCAACCTCTAACATTAAAATAATGAACAGAGTTGCTCTAAAGAATAAATGAGAACAATGTGCAAGTGGTTTGTATCATTAATACAACATCTATTTGCATATGCGTTTTTTGTCATTCAGAGATTCAAGCTCAGGACTTTATCCCAGAAGTAGACTTGTTCTTTGATGAACCTGATGTTTATCCCATGTGTATGTTGAAAATGTCTATGATATTTTGGCATGCTGAGTGGCTTGTACCCGACTAAAATATCATCATTAAGGCCTCACTCTTAAAGCAAGTTATAACCAAGAAGACTACTTATAGAATTCTTTGTGCAGTTGGGTTATCAAGTCTCATTTTCAGTGCAGATTTTACTTACAGAAAACAGCATTAGGGCCAGTATAGAGAGCCAGGTATCTTTAAATAACATGGAGCTGTAATTCCTGATTAAATATACAGACCCAGGCTCATCCCAGCACTTAGGAAGAGTACTGTTCTTTCTTGGCCTCTCTTTTTAGGTACCGTGGTTCCCTGCAGAAAAGTCCATGTGTGGTCAGGTGCCTCATTCTCACCTCCTTGGAATATGTCTCCATAAACAAAGTTTCTAATTTGTTTTTAAGACTTTTTTTTTTGGAAACAGTAAATAGTTTATTAGGGGTTGAGGAGGAAGGAGGAGGGCTTGGAGACCACACTGCTGCTAAACTACTGCGCCAAACAAATGATCACAACTCGTTAGTTAAATTCACAGATCCAAACACCAGATCATGAGATCAAGTGTTCCTGATCTGTCAGTCACCTACTCATTTAGACGTTCCACCACTTGGTTTGGCTGTCTATAAATCAAGGGGTGTGGGTGAGGCTAGTGCATTAACAATTGTATGTGCCTTCACTATGGGAGAAGGTGCAATGCCTACTTAATGATTTGAGTGTGTATAGTAAAAATAGATATTAAAATATACCATTTTATCCATTTTTAAGTGTGCAGTTCAGTGGCATTAAATATCTTCACATTGTTGTGGCTCCATCACAACCATCCATCTTCCCAAACTGACACTCTGACCCTCCCTCTTATTTCTCCCCCCAGCTCTTCCTACCCTGTAATCTACTTTCTGCCTCTGCAAATCTAACTACTCTAGATATCTAATGTAAATGGAATTAAGCCAGATTGGTGCTATTGTGACAGGCTTATTTCACTTAGCATAACATCTTTAAGGTTTGCCCATGTTGTACCTGTGAAGACTTCACTTCATTTTTTTTTAAAGATTTATTTATTTGTGCATACAGAACTGGGGTACAGGCCAGAATTGCAGGGGTGGTGAGAGGATTCACCGGGAGTGGGGAGCAGAACAGGTAGATCGTCAAAGTACATTGCTGGGGCAAGGGTCAAACTCATGCTGAAATGGCTTTAGCTTCTTTGTGCTGTGCTTTAACCCGCTGCGCCACCAGGGAGGGCCCAAACTTCATTTCTTTTTTAGGTTGAATAATATTCTATTTTTTGACTGCATTTTGTTCATCCATTTTTCCAGTGGGTTGTGTCTTATCTTTTGGCTGTTATGAATAATGTGACTGTGATCATGGATGTACAACTATCTGCTTAACTCTTTTCTTTTTCACATCTGCACCAACATTTCTGTTATCTTCCAGTGATAGCCATACTGATGGATATAACATAATATCTCTTGTGCTTCAATTTGGATTTCTATAATGATTAGTGATGCTGAGTGGGCTATTGATTTTTTAACCAACTAAGATACACTGACTGGAGATCAAGATCCGGCACATTGTGTCACAGGAATTTTATGGGAGCCTGTACCCTTGCACTTAACTTCCCATTCTCCAGCATCCTGCTGTGTCAATCTCTCCACCTCCATAGCTCAACATAACAGAAAGCAGAGAGTAAGGGGACTTCTGATAAAGTGCAGATCAGTCTCCCAAGACAGAGAACAAGGGGGAGCAATGGGGACATTATATGTGGAAAGGAAAATAGAAACTATCTAAACATCACAATATCTAAGACATGATGAGCTCAAGTAGATAACATGTATTTACAAGTCTAAACATTTTTTGTGTGTGTGCCTGATGTCTTAAGGCAGAAGTTGGGATTGAGCTTGTGAACAATGTTACCCCCAGCTTCAGAAGATAGTTAATATGGATAACCAGTCATAGGCCCATGTCTGCCATGATAGGCAATGGGCCTCCACAGCACTCCGCCCACCATCAAAACACAAAGTGAATAACTGGAGAGTTGCTGACACTGGATGATGGGTACATAGTTGCTCAACTTTTTTATATACTTTGAATATTCCCTAATAAAAGGTTTATTAAAATTAAGGTATCAGGCCATACCTGACCATGTGAAGGAAAAGGCTCACCCATCCTCTGACTGCCCATCTGTCTTGTGCACTGAGTAATTCATTTGGAATTTGTTGGTAACTTTTATTAGATTTTCTGCAATGATATTAAGGCATTTTCTATGTCTATGGTACAGATAAATTATAGGCAGGTCATTTTCTATAGATACTTTAAGTTGTGCTTCTTATTTGATGAGTATACAAAATAGTATTTAGATAGGATTTAAATACCTCCTATAATTACACTGAAAAACTTTCCCAGTGCTACTGAAATCAGTTGCAAATTCTGCTTCCAGATACATAAAGTACTGGAAAAGTAGCCAAAACAGAGGCATGGACTCAACATGCTGCCAAAAATAATAATAGAACTTTAAATGTTAAACAGCTTTTTAAAAAGCTCTTCTCTGGAATGAAACGCATTTACTCAAGTTGTTTTTCCTTTCATCCTCCTGCTTCTCTTTATAGATGTGCTTTCTGGCCGACTTCCGGATCAGTTGGTGGGCCTAGTCCTACTGAGTCAGCCTTTGCAGCTGTTTGGTATGGAGATGTGGAGCTGGTATAAACCAATATAGAGAGTAGCTGAGGGACTACGAATTTTTAGAAAATTTAAACTGGAAAAAAAAAACTGAACAGAATTACTGAGTTGCTGCCATTAGGGCAAGTTTGCTGCATTTCTCCTCTGTGTAGGCATCCTGACACTCACTTAAGGGTTGAGATCAAAATGGGCTTATTTGCTTGATTTCCTTGGTAAATAATGAGAAGATTAAGGATTGTTCTCTGGTTGACATCATGTTCCTTAATGTGCAAGTTATTTTCTGTAACAAATGGACTTGCAGATCATGCAATGGGTAACGGGCAAAGTTGTTGTTCTTGTTTTTTCCCATTGCTACTCTGAATAGTCTATTAGGACATTTCAACCTAAGTCACTCCACTAAAATTGATTGTGCTTACTCATGTGCTCAAAAGAATATCAGCAAGGGGATCAAGACACAGTACTTTAGTGTAGTGATTTCCCTGGTAACCCATTCAACCTGGACCCTTGAGGTCCTCAGCCAGTATGGACCAGTTTGTGCAAAAGATCTTTCATTGTTTTCCTTTAGGGCAATATCCTAAAGTCAAGTCCAGGTTTCATTCCATTTCCTTAACTTTAGGAAGAGACATTTAATGCCACAACTTCTAAGCAATCAACACTGGTGCCTGCCTCTTGAAACTTTAACAATAAAAAAAATGAAATGAAATGAAATGAAATGAAATGAAATGAAATGATATATGGAAAACTAGTAACGCTGTGCCCAGCACATTTCAAAAGTCAATAAATGTTATTTCTGATAATTACTCTCCCCAAGAATGTGGGTAGACTTTATTCTAAATTAACTATTCATTCATCTACTAAGTAATTATTGAGCACTTACTATGTGTCAAGCGCTGTTGTTGGGCAACAGGGATGTAGCAGTGTATAAGTCAGGTCAGGTCCCTGCTTTCTTCAAAAGGATATACTTTGAAACAGAAGACAAACAATGCTTTCCATGGATAAAATAAAGCGAGACCAAGAGGAGAGAGTGACTAAAGTGAATAAATGAGTAAGGAAGTTAACTGTAGATAGAGTAGCCAAGAAAAGTTTCTCTAAAAATAAGACTTAAATGATAACATGGAACCTTCCATGAGAAAATTCAGAAGTATAATATCTCAGGAGAAGAGAGCAGCACAAGCAAAAGCCCTGAGGTAGATCCCAGCCCAACGCTGTACTGTATTACCATATGTAGTGATGGAGAGCTACATTTTTCTTTGTGTCACGTTGAGTTCCCATTTTCAAGACATCCAAGTACTCAGTCTGCAATCAGAGCAAATAGCTACCACAGGAACTGTAGACTTTGGTGAGAACTAACCCATTTATACTAACAGTGAGAACACTTTTACCTAGCATGAGAACTGACTCCTTTAATCTGCACTGCTTGATGTCACTGCTGCACATTTCATGGGGAGAACCCATTTTTGATTTGGGGGCTGAAACCACAATTCTTTGCCAGTTACACTCACAGATCTAAGGACTAGATTGAAATGGAATGTTCTTGATCTGTCTGTGACCAGCTTATTTAGACTTTTCATGGCTTATTTTCATTTTTAAAATCAAGAGGAATGGGTCAGGCTAGTACATTTAAAACTTTAATGTGTCTTCCAGTTCTCTGTGGATATTACAACATGCAGATTCTGATCCAGCAGTCTGAAGTGAGTCTTGAGCTTCTGCATTTTTAACCAGCTTCTATGCGATGTTGGGGCTTCCAGTATTTAGACCACTCTTGAGAGTTAAGAGCAGGAGTCTAGGTTACCTCTAAAATGCCTTCCAGTTCTTAATCTAGGACTCTGTGTTCTAGGCTTCCTTTGACATGAAGTTCAAGTCCTTGATATAATCTAATCACCTAAAGATGTGTGATAACCAAGTTACAGGTGATCTTTATGTAAAGCCCTATCCTTTGCTTTCTTCTGATTGTCCAACTTTTACAAATCAAGGCTTCTGACTCATATCATACCTCCTACTGTAACACCTATCTATATATTCTAGGGCAGAGACTATGAAACTCCTTATCACTTATCAAATCCAATGTTATGAAGTGAGGAAGGTTCGATTTCATAAGTGTGTGCCAACATTCAGGTTGGAACGGAATGATTAGTTTTCCAGACTAAGCAATAATAAAAGGCAAAATATTTTAATTTATACTAATTAATGAATGGAATCTTTAAGTAAGATATTCTAAAAATTATGCAAAATTCCATATGTTTCTGTAAGTTCAAGGAAGTATGCTATTGTTGGTTTTACCTTAGTTACCTCTGTTGGTTTCACCCTATGAGTGTTGGTAGGCAGATGAAAAAACTAAGTTCTTAAAATTGAAAAATCCTCAACCTTTCTCAGTAATATCAGTTGCCACCTTTGCCTTTTATTCCAAAAGAGGAAGATAAGGAGGGTGGTTCCCCATAACTTGTCAGATCTGTCTTTAACGAACAATGTGAAGGAAAAGCATAAAGACAGCTCAGGAAAGTATTAACAACTAAAGATACTGTTCTCTTTAAAATAGGGGGGAAACTGGGGTATACTGTAATAGTGTCAAGCTAGCTTATATCCGAATGGGGCTACAAAGTTTTCAGAGTGTTTTCAGAAGGTGACTATGGTCATCATCATTGTATGGCCAATGAGACTGAAAGCTAAAGAGAATTACAAAGTGTTAACCAGAGGAATCTGGGTCTGAACTCAGATCTTCCTTCCACTGTAACTGTCAGTGTGTGACTAATACTCCCATTACAGAACAGGTGCCCAGTCCTTGCAAACTCTCCTAAAGTCACTGAACATGGCATATGGAGGAAGAAGAAAAAGTCCAGTTCTGTTAGCTCATCCTCCACTGCCATGCCCAAGTTTCATGATTACCTTTGTTGGCTTAGGACCACAAATCTATATTTCCCATCAAATGTGCTTCACTGTAGTCCCCAGGGATAGACTGAACCCAGCCAAGATTTCGGCAATGGCATTATGGAATTAAGTGCCATTTCATTCATCTTTCAATGTTTTTCCTCCCAGGCATCAATCTGAGGGATCATGGTATCATGAGACATCCATCAAAGAAGAAGCAAACAAATAAAATATGATTTATTCTCCCTAATCCTTCTCAGGCCATCCAGAAAACTCCCTGGTTTACAGCTGGTCATTTCAGAAAAGATACTACAAACACTAATTGGTTCCTACATTTTCAATCAATTCTCTCTCTTTCTACATATGTTTGATATACACAGGCATAATATACACACATTCTATGCATATATAACTTATGTTACATATAACACATACATGTATTTGCATGTGCTATGATAGAGTATTATTTACCTGAAATGAGTGACATGTATTTCCAAACTGATGCTATCACTGAGCATTACTCACTAAGAAGCTAATTCTATAAGGATAGTAGAAAACAGATAACAGAAGAAAATGCCTCTTGGCTAAGAATTAGAATCAGTTCAGGGCAAAAACAAGAAAGAGAAGTATTTGTATAACTGTGGTTTCTAACTATGTGAGCTCTTTAGGGTTCCTAGCAGCCATGATGAATATTTAGAAGTGATCCTGATGACATGATAGGCAACAATGTAAATAGACAGTGAAGCCTGGTTAGCATCACTTCTATTGGCTTCCCAAAGCAGGTACTTCTAACTTATAGCTCTCAAAAGAACATCAATTATTTGTTAATTGGGTCCCCAAAGTTGTCTGGCTCTAACAGTAATGACACTTTACCAGAGAAGCAGCCGCATGACGGAATGATGTTCTTTTTCAAGACTTTTTACTTCCCTTTTTTAGTTATAAAAATAGACAAAGAACTAATACCAAATACCCTCTTCTAGGCCTTGTTTGGGCTAATGAATGGCTCTGGCTTGGTGAGAAGGGATCTGTACTTACACATCAACACTTACATGACAGCCACAGGGAGGTTCTATGTAGTACCACCAACTTCCTACACCCTTTCTAGAAGTCCCAGGCAAAAGGAGCAAAATGGCTGGAAACATCTATAATTAGTCTTCCAGACTGAAGCAACTGTAAACAATTTCTACAGCTCTTCAGCTTTCCTGTTTGCAGGCTGTTGGCTCTTGGGATAGAACCCAACACCAGTGTGAATCAGAGATGTCATTCTTGGTCCAGAAAGACCGAAGGATCTATTTTTCAGTTATCTGTTGGCCTTTGTGCTGTATTTTTACTTCCTCCTCAGTTTATCTTCAGTAGCCTAGGAAGGAGCTGAGAGATGTAAATAGTATTTCTGACAGTGGAAATCTATGACCCAATCAGCAAGGAGGGGTGAGACTAAATCCAGGCTGACTCAGAGATGACACAGTTCTGCAAGGACGGCAGTATCTGCAAGGACTTGGGTAATTCATTAGGGAGGAATTTCAGGTACAAAAAAATGAAAAACTGGAGAAAACCGACACTGTAGAACACACCTTACCTCTTACCTCACACCAAATCAGCCCTTCACTCCACGTGGCTGTGTCTTGAGACACAGTTAGATGGAGCCAAATACTGGGTGATGGAAACACTGTACAATTAATGGGCTCTTCCTGTTGAGAAAGGAGGGACTAAATTTTGTTGCCAACTAAGTTTCATTTCAATAAATATCCATATTGCACCAATAAAATTCTAAGCACTGTATCAGTGTTAAGACAGACATGAGAGAGAAATAGTCTTTCTTCCCAGCCAAGAACAGAGCTTTATAAGATGTAGGTCTAGACACATAGATTAGTTCTTAATAAGCAATCAGTGATCTTCTCTTTTTTTATTTTTACTGTATATAATTCAGAGAATATTGATATTCTTTAACAAAATGAGAAGACAGCTGTGGTCTTAGCTGTAGAACATGGAGCACACTCAGGAGCAATCTAGAAGCAGACTCAAGTGGGAGCCCAGCTGGGTATCACCTGACACCCCAGAACTGCACTTGCAGTTATTCTCTCAATTACAAATATGTACTTTGATATATCTGTGAACAAAAGTAAGCTAAACAGACAAAATTTCTGTATTGCAGAGTTTATCTTACTGGGGAATGAAACTGTCCATAAATAATGGTTATAATCTAGATGATATTATATGGTATGTTAGAAGATGCAGGTATGGAAAAAGATAAAAATAGAGCAGAGTAAGGAGGTTAGAGGTACGGCAAATACAAAAATTAAAAATGGGTCCTAAGGATATGGTCTCTTTGAAAAGATGATTCCTTGCAAGAACTTGTAGAGACGAAGGTCCGCTCAAGTAGATATTGAGGCCCAAAGAGCAAACCCAAGCCTTCCTCCATGTGAGTCAAGCAGGCCAACAAGAAGCTTCCCCTTTGTAAAGCAAGGACCTAGAAAGCAGGCTGTGTGATCTTCTCTTTCTCTTCTCTTATGGGGTCTGTATTAGTTGGTTTAGTTGGCATCCTGACACTAATCAACAAGGTGTGGTGGCATCCCCACACCAACATTTCTCAGATATCAGTGGAGTATCTGAGAATCCAAATCAATTCTGACACTATCTACTCAGAAACAGCCTTAGACTCCACAACTCAAGGGATTATTCTCCCAAGGCTGCTTTCCACTCAGATCCCAGACAAGCCAGACAAGCCTCAGACTCCATCACAAGCCTAGATCTGTGCTCAATAGGCTTACAAATCACACTTTCCAGAACACCTACCCCATGTTTGATTAATTTGCAAAATGGCACAATAGAACTCAGAAACCCATTTACTAAGTACATCTCTAATTTATTACAAAGGATACTAAATGATATGAATCAACAGTCAGATGAAGAAGGTATGGGCCTCCATGCCCTCTCCAGCTCCAGTTGTACCACTCTCCTTCAGTTTTTCACATGTTCATTAACCCTGGAACTTGTCCTCTTGGGTTTTTATGGAGGCTTCGTTACATAAACGTGATTAATTAAAAGAAAACCTCCAGCCCTTCTCCCTGTCCAGAGGGGTATCACAGAAGACATGGAAGTTCCAACCCTCCCTTCCTACTGGTTCCCTGGCAACCAGCCCGTATCCTTAGGTGTTTCCCAAAATTATTTTCATTAACATAACAAAAATGCTTAGAAAATTCCAAGGATTTTTGGAAGCTATGAGCCAAAAGAACTATAGATAAAGATCAAATATGTGTAAGAAATAAATATATCTCAGTCATTCAGATAACCATGAAAGACACAATATTGCAACCTTGTACAATGTGAATATTTAATTAAAATTCAGTGATGTGGCACATTCTGTAACAGCATCCTAGACTTGCTCTCTTTGAACACATGGACCCCAAGAACCTGCACTAAATAAAGGGAACATGTGTAAAAGTGGATTTCCTATTATTTTGTTGTGAAAGATACCAGATACTCGTTCTTGCCAACTTCTATCACTTCCTGAACTGACAGTTTACTGAACTGAAGAAATACAGACAAATTGAAGTGTACCATCATAACAAGAGAGGGCATTGAATAAACCCTTACAAATAATTTCCTGTTACTATATGCTTGGATTTCAGTTCCTGCATAAGTGCTCAAAGGAGATGGTGTACCCCAAATCCAATTAACTAAGAGATACGTAATTAGTAGTTTTCTGTCCTGCCTAAGGTTGCTATGTGAACTGGCCAGAAGTACAGGTCCTCATTATAAATACAGTGCAGTCATATTTGGCTCCTCCCTGTCAGGCCCATCATGCCTTCTCTGATGCTCTCTGCTTGCCTGTGTCTCAGACCTCTTCCCACTTGCTCTGCAGCAGCAACCATTGCCGAGAACTCTGGTTCTGGTTCTCTATGGGCAGCAGGCCGGTCAGTTTTGCAACCTGAGGCCCGTCCACAGAGATGTGTAAGAATTCATAGCCATAAAAATTTGGATTAATTTCCACCCACAAGACCCACTGCTTCACCTTTTTCAGTAACAAACAAAAGGGACTCGGGTTCCTTTCAGTCAAAAAAGCCATATGATTTTTCACTCCTGGAGTCTCTTAAAATTCACACCTCTCTCTAACCGTCACTCCCCTCTCCCTGTAGGAAATGAACAGTAAATGATACTACTGTAGGCTAGAGGTACTACCTGACCAAAAGATTGACCATTTAAGACATGAATTGCCATTGCATGTGTACGTGCTTGCTACTTCCGAGCCCACAAAAGCCGGCTAATGCTTTTAAGCTCCGCTCTGAATGTTTTTTTTTTTTTTTAATTCAGATAATTTCCCAGGATTTTATTCGGCTGAATTCATCAAAAGCACTTTGTTTTTTCCGAGGTGGATCAGCAAAGGCAATTTTCAGAACGACTCTGGAGGGATTATTTCTCTAATGTGTTTCTTCCCTGAGACCTGCTTGCCTCCTTTTGAGAGGAATCTAACTTCCTTCATCCCGTGATAGAGGTTGGCAAGAGCGAATACCTGGTATTTTTCACAACAAAATAATAGGAAATCCACTTTTCACAACATGTTCCCTTTATTCAGTGCTGGCTCTTGGGGTTCATGTGTTTAATTTGGACATAGAGTGATTTTTCATGAAGTTTCTATGCCTGGAGGCTTACCAGTGCACTCCTGTGGATCTGGCCAAGACTCAATAAATATTTCTTTGTCGAGGAGAAGAGGAGGAAATAACTCTCTGCTCAGAGAGCACAGGCTTTTGCAGGCCTCTGGGGACTGATTATGGAGTTCTGTTATAGGAGTTCTGCCTCCTAGGTCTCATTGTAGGGAAGCTGGTTTAAGAGGATCTAAGAATAAAGGCTGCGTGGAGAGGTTTTCAGAGAAGAATTCTGTGCTCACTTTCAGTACACATGACTTCATGGACACTTCCCCCTCAACTATATTTTAAGTTTATGTCCTTAGCACAAAAAATAATTTTAAAACTCTTTGGACTGGAAATCGACACCCTTTGCTGAAGAATTGCAAATGATCTCTCCACCTTTAATTCCTTCCCAAGAGCCACACTCCTTTATGAGCTGTGCACCAAGAAGAGGGAAGATGCCAAATCTATTATCTATCTCACCTTCCATTCACTCAGTTCTGGAACATTCCTTATAAAGACCCCACCACAGAAACAATTGGAGACCCCATCTTCTGAAACTATACCCACCTCTCCAAATTCAAAAGGTATCTCCTCTACGATGTACTCTCTGATATGCCTTCCCAACTGTGATTTATTTCTCCTTCACTCCCTCTGTACTCTGTGCCTCTATTTTATGAACTTAGAAGTATGAAGAAAAGAGGGCAGTGCAGCAGAAGGTCAGGGCAATAAGGAGAAGTTGGGGCAAATCATTTACAGGCATTTTGACTCCTGCTGTTGTTAGGAAGAAAGGGCAATGTTTGTGGCACTGAAATCTGAAGCCAAGAAGGAAGCCAAGGAGGAAAGGCTGTTGAATTTGAATGTTCCAGAATATTCCACATTCTTAGGGATGTGGACTCTATGGGAGAGTCAGGAATGGAAAGCAGACTTTAGAATCCAAGGTACAAATGACATTTGATCTGTGTCTGTGTTGACAGTGACACACAGTGATCAGCTATAGGAAGAATTTGTCTTATGTGATAACTGCTGTCCAGAAATTCTGTGTCTCTGAGGTCAACAGATTGATGCAGCAGGAGTTAATAGGACTGGATTACTTATCTCCTATACTCCCAAGGCTCTTGTCTTTGTTCCTGTCTCATTTACTTGGCTTTGAGCATTTTGAGGGCAGGGATCAAGCCTTGCTCATCCTGGATCCCACCCACACACTGTCACTCAATAGATAATGGCTGTAGGATTGAATTGAATTAGACTAAATGAGCCCTGGCAAACTTTCTGTCCCAATGTTCTCTTACCAGCATTCAGAAGAAAATAAGACTCAGTCTTATATAGTTTTAAACAACCTTATGTAGTTTGAATCAGCTCTAGGAGAAGAATGTTTCTTTAAGATATTTAAGTTTGTCTGGAAATATAAAATCTCCCAGTAGAAAAAAGCCTTCATCTGATGCATTACCTAAGCTCTGAGCTATTCAGTCTAGCTTTGGTTTAATAGTGAGAGATGTTTTCCCTATATGCTTTGCTTTGAAATGTAGAATTTCTTTCCAAATATAAAAAAAAAAAATGTCAGATGTAGTGAATTCATGTTTACTTTATAATTGGAGGAAAGCTCAAGTATGCACATAAAAAAAAAAGAAAAATGTTCACGCCACTCAAAGATAAATGCTTTGTCAACATTTTGGTGTGTGGCTTTCCAACACTCGCCCTGATCTGTCCAGACCTCTCCTAGGATCCTGTAAATAAAGGTGCCCAGAGCCTTACTCAGGACGAGGCTGGCAACCTCTGTTGCTCATCTCTTATGTCTTAACCTGAATACCCCCTACTTTCTGGGTATACCCCCTCATTCATTTTAGGGTCTCCTGCTGCTCTCAGGAAAAGCTCTAGTAAGACCTGCTCTCAGGAAAAGCTCTAATGCACATAATCTAAAGTGTAAGTGATGGCAAGATTTTGTGTTACCCAATCCCGCAGTATATGTATATAGTCCGAGGAGAAGGTCTTAAATAAAAGCACTGCATTCCCAATTCTAAGCTACAGGGTCCTAATAAAACATTTTTTATATAGTAGTTCCTTGCTTAATGCTGTTTTGTGTGACATCAGTATATGACAATGGTCCTAAAAAATAAATTTCTGCTAAAGTTGAAAGAAATCATGGACCTGATTTCTCATGAAGTCACAATTTCCTTGAACCTTAGAGGCTAAGTCAGGATTTACTGTGTATTTTCTCCAGAGAGATATTTAAGATTTGGTATTCTTCAGGAAAGAACTACCTTGTTCTTTTCTTTATTATCTTCATTTATATATAAGTTAATATACATATATAAGTACTAACTATATTTTATTTTCCTTAAATTTTTAAAGTTTTATTTATTTATGCATACAGAACTGGGGTATAGGCCAGAGGTGCAGGGGCAGTGAGAAGATTCACCAGAGACAGAGTGGGGAGCAGAATAAGCAGACTGACGAAGTATACTGATGAGGGGAGCAGCAGGTGAAACAGGAGAGGTCCGTGGTACCATGTGAGTCTCCTCCCTGCCTGGGGATCGAACTTGTGCTGAAGCAGCTGCTATTAGCTTCCTAATGCTTTAACCCATTGTGCCATGGGGCAGGGAGGGAGGGTGGCGGGCTATTTTCCTTAATATTAAGGATGCTTCTTACGTTTTTCTTAAGGGCTTTTCTTAAGAAATTGGTACATTCAAAATTATGAATATAAAATTAGGCATACAAGCTTATATGGAAGAAAGTCTCATGAGTTTGATACACTAAAGCTATTTCAGGACAGTGGGTTCACATCATTGGCCCTTATTATGCAGTGAAATTGGCAAGTTAAGCACTATTAGCTCTACTTTACAGCTGAGGAAACTAAGACCCAGAGTAGTAACACCGTTAACAAACAGAATGAGGTAGTGATAGACATCAGAGTTACCTACCCTAGTGAACTGAAGCCAAGGAGAGTTACATGAAATGTTGTAAAACAGAAAATATTTCTAGATGAGATCCGGAATCTCTCTGATCAGAATCAGAATCTCTGATCAGAATCAGTCTCTGGCTTCAAGCCTGCTGTTGTTCTTAATATCTTCACTGTCTCATTGAACTGAGCCTAGAACTCATGTCTGCTGAATCTTTGTCCAGCTTCCCCCAGCCCCAATGTGAATGGACTTCCTAACAAGAAAATAACAAGAATTTATGATCAAGATTTGGTCTTTTCATAGATATAGGTACATGTAGGTGCACCCCCCCACACACACACACACACTCAACCATGCTAAACTCACAATTAAGACTTAGGAGTCCCAAAAGAAGTATGGATGTGTCATACTGCCAGTGATAGGAGTACCCAGAAAACTTCCATGTCAAATTTGTATGAAGTACATTACATTGTAAACAGAGAATCCACTATTAAGACTTCTGTTAAAAATGAAAAGGATTTTTTTCAAAGAATAACATCCTTATTTCTCTAATGACAGTAAAATGTTCAGAATGGGGACTTTTAAAAAAGATTTATTTTTATTTATTTATGCATATAAGAACTGGGGTATAGGTGTATGTGTGAGAGGATTCACTCAGAGACAGAGTGGGAAGCAGAACAGGCGAATTGACTGAAATACACTGCTGAGGGGAGCAGTGGGTGAGACAGGAGAGGTCTGCTGTGCCATGTTAACTCCCTGTTAGCTCCCTTACTGGGGGTCAGATTGAGCTCATGTTGCAGTGGCTGGCTATAGCCTGATAGCCTGAAGCTTTAATCCCTGCACAACCAGAGGGACTACAGAACAAGAACTTTCTTAACATGGAGCACGATTGCATAATTAGCAAACATACTGAAATTGGATAGGTCTGTGAGGTGACAGGGTTGGATTCATTCAACAATAAGGACAGGTTGTAACACTGCGAAAATGTACATCACTCCTATTGGGTTTATTTCCATCTCAACCAGGTGAAAGATGTCACATGCAACTACCTTTAAAGGGCAGTTATTCTATTTTCTTAGAAATTCTACTACACTGTTTGCAGCTATGGCTCGATTATCCACATCACTCTGGATCTGTGCCTGTGGCATTATTACATGATACTCCTTTCATTAAGAGGTAGAATGTGTTCTTCCACCTCTTGAACAGGGCTTGATTTGGCCAAGAGAATGCAATGAAAACAACATTGTGTCAATTTTGAGCTTACACCTCAGGCTCCATTCTCAATCTTGGCTAGCTGGGAGGCTGCTGGGAGAGCAAGGTAAAAATCCCCGGCCAGTGCTAGCAGGTGAGCCTTGACGTCCAGCACCCTCCCCTCCTGCTGCCGCACTAGGAGACAGCCACCTGGCCACCAGACATGTGAGTAAGGTGGTGCTGGGCCAGCTAGGCCCAAGTGACCTGCAACCTCAGCATCCCTAGTCCAAATCCTTTGAGTCTGGCATAGACCATAAGAACCATTTGGGTGAGCCTCAGATTCATGAACTAAATAAATGACTATTGTTTTGAGGCATTAAGTGGTAGTGCAGTTTTTTTTTTCACAACTAAATGATATGATAAACAACCATAAGACAACTCTACAAAGAATTAGTTACTTTGAGAACATTTCTGCATATATAACAACTGAAATTTTATCATTAGTGATTGATATTCCATCCTTCATCTGTTTTAATGTTTAGAGAGAACGATGAACTGAGAAGCCTGAGCTTAAATAATTCTACACTATGATGATATTAATATGGATTCACTGACACATATGTTTGGCAAGATCACTGGTCTGGATGTCACTTAAAAGCAGAAAAAGTCAAGTTCTCAGAACAGACTAGACTTTTTTTTGTTTGTTTTTAATCAATAGATCTGACTACATATTCACCCTAAAGATTCAGTGATTTCTTTTCTGACAGCTCATCGAGTAAGTCTTTTTAGATAGTATGTTATTCAATAGAGTAGGAGTTTGGTAGACTGGCATCCTATTTTTATAAATAAAGTTTTATTGGAACTTTTTTTTTTTACATACTATCTATGGCTGTGTTCCATTGATCACAGTAAAATTTCAAACAACAGGCCTTCCCTGGTGGCGCAGCAGGTTAAAGCACTGCACTGAGAAGCTAAAGCCACTTCCGCATAAGATCAATTCCCGCCTGCCCTGGAGGAGACCACATGGCGCGGCAGACCTCTCGTGACTGCCCGCCTGCTCCCCTCAGCAGTGTACTTTGTCAATCTGCCTGTTCTCTGGCCGCCCCTGCACCTCTGGCCTGTACCCCAGTTCTGTATGCATAAATAAATAAATCTTAAAAAAAAATTTCAAACAACAGAGATTCTAGGGCTCATAAAATTAAAATTTTACTAAATGAAATAAAGAAAAAGTTTTCCAAACCCTACAGTATAGCACGAATATTTTTCAGTAAATCTTATTAACTTGGACATTGTTAAGCTACACTGACATTACAAGATATGGCTTAACAAAGCCTATCACATTGCAGGGGGAGATAGTAAGAAAGTTGGATTTTCCCCAACTAAGCCACAGTTAGATTATATAAGTAATCATGAAAGATTTACACAAAGTCAAGCTCCAGTGGGCTCCATCTGTTTTATTTTGTTTTTGTTTGTAGCCCATTCATTAATTATGTCCCTTAGGAATCACTTAATCCTTCTGCCAAAACTATGGTTATTTTTGAAGAGTATTAGAATTCATGGTCAGGGGCGATAGACACCTGACCTTGACCTTCACCTTCCTAAGTTTTAGCTTGCTTATAAAATGGCTGGCGGGTAGTCTCTGAGTTTCCTAGCAAAATGGACAGAGTCTGAGCTGGTGCTAGGTGAAAATCCATTCACCGCATAGGATTTCTTGGACCCTGCAGACCTGCCAACATGCTCAAGGGGTGCCCTGAGCCTCAAGCTTCTGGCAGCCCCTACCTTACTGAAAGAACAAGGTACGTATTAGTGCTTCACTCATCAAGACTACTGGACAGATGGCAAAATGGTGGTGTGACCAGTTTGTGCAAAAAAGAGACAGGAAATGTAGCTACCTGATAGTTGATTTGATAGACCCAAGTCTGAGGAGTCTAACTCTGGGTGACCGGGAGCTAGTATTTTATCTTTATCTTGTTTAACTAATGTCCACTTTCTATTGTGGTGCATATTGTACACAAAGAAAAAGAAGCAACAAGAGGTATTTTTCAAGGACCCTGGTCTCATCACAAAGACAACATGTCTGACTGGGGTAGACTGATAATCTACCTTCTGGATACAAGTCACCAGCCTGAACCATGACCATTTTTTTGTCCTTCAAATCTACTCTTTACTAGTTTTTAAATATATTTCCCTTACACATAAAGGTGATTTCTCTTGGACCTATGCCTGCCCTGGTCTAAGTACTTGGGAGCCTGAATTCTGCAATGGCAGGCAAATTTGCCTGGTCATCAGAAACACCAAGAAAGTTTAATGTAATATATTTCCAGGGGCCCAAACTGGTTTGGTAGCTTAAACAGGACTTGAATAGCTGCCCTTTTAAATTCCCTAAGTGGTTTCACTGATCACCTCAGTCTGAGGCCCAGCTCCCAGGGGAATCTGAGTCTGGGTCTGATCTTGCTGAGAAGGTAACCCCAGTCTCACACTGAGCCTAACAGAAGTCAACAAAAGAAAACACCACAAAGGGATTCACAGTTTCCTCTGGTCAAAAAGCTTTTTACCTTTTTCTTTTCTTTAGTGATTAAGTGCCGAACTCTGAAACCTGCATCTCAAACTGCCACTTGCCAGTTGTATGACTTTGGTAAGTTTCTTAACCTCTCTGTGTTTCAAACTCCCTTATCTATAAAATAAGGATAATGATAACACGTACTTCAGAGGGTTGTTGGGAGGATTAAATAAATCAATCTATAAAGTACTTAGAGGAGTGTCTGGCATGCGCTAAAGCTCATTAATAGTGGCTATTTTTATCACCGCTTGATTTATTTTCTTGGTCCAGCAGGCAGTATGAGGCACTCTTGCCTTGGCCTCCTTTCTAAGGGAAGTGAGGTTTCCTCGGGGGCCCTGGAGGAGGTGCCGGATCAGAGAGCACGGTCCTGAATGGGCCTGTCAATATTTATGCAGCTACAACCCCAAGAGTGGCATTTAGGTGGCGACTGGCATATTGTGCAATTGAGCACGTCGGGAAGATGAGCGCAGACGGTGGCCTCAGGGTCCTAGCTGCCGCTTACTGTGCAAGGCGAGCAGGGCAGCTTCTGGTCAAGGAAAACCCCCCAAGGGCAGGCTCCTCTTCCCCAACAATATTCCTGGCCATTTAGAAAATGTCCAATTTTTTTAAAAGATTTATTTATGTATTCATTCATACAGAACTGGGGTACAGGCCAGAGATGCGGAGGGTGAGAGGATTCACCAGAGACAGAGTGGGGAGCAGAACAGCAGATGGACGAGGTACACTGCTGAGGGGAGCAGCGGGCAGGGTCAGGAGAGGATCCACTCCAGGCCATGTGGATCTCCTCCGGGCAGGCGGGAATCGAAGATGTAATTATCAGAGGAAAATATTCGCTGAGCAATTAGACAAGGTGAGAAATCCCATCACTTGTCAAAGTTCATATTACAATTACGGAGTTTTCAGTTTAGTGAATTCCTTCCTCCTGTTTATGCTGTAGGTTAATAAACAACCACAGCCAGGGCTGATGACCAGAAAGGGAGAAAAAAGTTTTCTTCCAGCCTGTCAACTCTGTACCTGTAGCAATTTAGGATGGCAGAGTTCCAGAAAGTGCAAAAAGCTGTCATTATCAGTGTAGCTGTAGTATTTTACATGGTTAGGAGTCACACTACTCAGTGGTGGCTTTTTTTTAAAGTCACATATATTAGCAACCCACAGCGAAACCATTCTTTACTTTTGGCGCCAAGCATGACGCTTGCTATTCCTAAAATGAAATTAGACACTTCACCTGATGAGTTAATGAGCATACCTCATAGAAATAGCACAATTATCTATATTTACAAACCAGAAATTTTAGTGTTAACTTATGTTGGGTGTTGTTGTTTAGCATTTATTAGATGCCCTCAAGGATAAACACATGCTAGGTAGTGCAGAGAACACCCCTCCAGGCACACAAAATTAGTCACTGATAGGACAGAGAGAGGACTAGAATAAAGTGAGACCACCTGCATGGAGGCCCAATGCCAATCTTCGTGTCTCTTTTGGCACATTTCTTAATCTTACTGAATTGCTTCTTGTTACCAATAATGGGAGCCATCTCGTGGAGTGTGGCACAGAAATTAATACTTTCAAGTATTCTTTTTGCTTCCCCATCTCTCTCAAGCACCATGAAGCCAAGCAGGAGCATGTGACTTAGTCCTGGCCAATGAAGGATGAGCAGAAGTGACATAGGTCACTTGGAGCTGAAGCAATGAAAAGCCCATATGTGTTTCTTGCATTTCTCTGTTCCCTGGTTCACACTGAGAAGGCCACATTTTTTTCTAATGTAATTTACAAGATGGTAAAACCAGTCTTAACCTGGGTTCCTGACTGATTTTATTCAGCGAAGTCTTACTCCCACCATCTCCTGGTTCCATATTAAGTACATGGCAAGAATAAGAAATCATCTTTATTGTATTAATGAATTTTCTAGATTACTTCCTAATCCCTGGTGTAAAATAACCCACCTGACTAGTGGCCAGGTTTATTGGGAGGCAGTAAAACACAGTAGTAGAGAGCGTGGGCACTCCATAGCCTCAACTTGAAACTGAACTTCATTACTCATGAGTTTTGTGATTGCTCTGTGACTCAGTTTCCTCATCTAAAACATGGAGGTGAGTCCTCTGAAGATTGTTATAAATACCAGCCATTAGAATAAAACTCCTAAAACACTGCCTTATATATAGTATCACTCTGTATATAGCAACCGCTGTTAAATATAATGTCTAGCATACAGTATTCAGTTTCCTTGATCTATACCCCACGCCCTTCCCCTAAACTAGTATTCTCAACCCTGATTGCATATGAAAATAAGCTTGGGGAAATTTGAAACAGTACCAAAGAGTTTCTGATTTAATTTGGCTGGAACAACTCAGCATTTCATTGCTAATTTCAAAAGTTCCTTGCCTGCATCTGATGTGTATAGCACATGTGTATGTGCATCTGATGTGTTCAGAAGTACTTTTTCCACATATAACAGCAAACTGTTCTTTGTCTGGTTGATAATATCCAGTTTTCCCAAACTTGGTAATAACAAGATACTGATTTCCTTGTAAGTGATAGACTTTCCAGCTATAGGAGACAGGCATTCAAACCACTAAGAAAAACCCAAGGTTGTGTTATGTTGATTTGACAGTCTGGCTGACAGTCATGTTGTTCACTCAAGCATGGTACAAAGCAACTGATCTACTGCAGAATGGAGACATGGGAGTGCTCTGAAAAGAATGAGGCTCAGAATTTTGTTATCCAGAACTTCAGTTTTGTTACCCTGGTCTAGTTAGCTACTTTGGGTTATAAGAAACAAGCCAACTTGTGCTGTCCTAGAAACAAGACAACTTGAGTTTTGATTCTTTCCAAAGAATCAAACTTCCTTCACTAACCCCTACAGGATCCTAATCAGAGAGAGATATGAGTAGGGAAGATGTATTTCCAGCAGGGGCTCAGAGCACTTGAAAATAGAATAGGATAGGAACATGCAATAGTTCATGGATATTGGAGAGCTAGGAGTCAAAGCCAGCACAACTGCTGGAAGACCACCCTTATGCAGTCAGGAACTAAGAAGACTTCCTGCTTTTCCTAGAAGCCAAACAGCCTCCCTCATCTCTGTTGCTTTGATCAACTCTTCATTGTCTCTCTCAACTGACTCCACTTGCTTCCACCTCTGGCTTGCTTCTTCCAACATAACCACTATTCCTGATTCTCCATCGAGGGCTTCTTGGTTTAAATTCCTACCACAAACTGGAGACAGTATATTGATTTTTTCATTCCAATCTGTTGCACCAGAAAACTCAAATTACAATAAATTGGGTGACCTCAGGTTGGAAGTTCATTCTTAGTCTCATCTACTGGGGATGTGGAAACAAGGCCACAAAATGTTAAACTGGAAGTTCCAACTGTACACTAAGATTATGTATATAGGATAGCTAAGTACATTGGGAGATGAATATCCAGGAAGATATGTTAAACCAGTAGGTGTTAAGAACCAGTTTGGTGACCTTACCTTGAGGCAATCACTGAGAAGTCAAGAAAGTTTTAAAAGATCATTTCTTTACAAAGAAGCAATTTACTTCACTATTCTCTACACAATCCTAATCAGAGCGAGATATGAGTAGGGAAGATATGTTTCCAGGAGGGGCTCAGAGGACTAGCACCTAATCACGCCTGACAAAGCTGATGGGCCTGTGGCAACAAAATTGACAACTATATCTAAGAAAGCCTTCTCCAGCAGGTTGTATGGATCCTGGGGGTCAGAGTGGGAAGTGAAATAAGAATGTCAGTGTGCAAACTTCAGAGAAGATGGACTTCTAGAGTAATAAGTTGAGGGATTTAATACTAGGTGCAAAAGTTGAGGAAAATTAGAAGTTCTGTCTGAATAAAAGAAGCTATTTTTGGAAGAATGCAGTGTGAGGGCTCAGTAGAACCTTTGAAATCACCAGCAAAGGAAAAGCATGGAGAACATGATGCTGCCTTATGACAGCATCAGTCAGGCAGGACCTTATCTGACCCTCAACTTTTCTTCTGCTTCAACCCTGAAGTTCCAGAAACTTTTGCCCATAGGTACAGTTGGCTAAGTAGGAGTAGAAATGTAAACCATAGAAGCAACAGGCCATCAACTTTTGCTCCTTCCTGAACCACTAGGAAAACAAGAGGAGATTTATATCCAAATTGAGATCACTGCAAGTCACAATTTTACAAGTCTGTGCAAGTGACTTCATTTCTGGAAGGTGTTTGTTATCTGAGAATGAATAGAAGAGATGTAATACTACTTTGAATTTTTTTCTAGGAGCAAGGAAAAATAACATCAGTGGATACATTTAAAGGGGTTGTGGGATACATAAATAAAGTTATCTTTATGGTTCATTCCAAAAGCTCTTTGGGTTCAACTTACCAGTTACATATAGAGTTTTGTGCATTGAGGGGCAGGCAAGAGGTTATAGACAAGAAGGTTGAGTTAGAAGGAGAAGTTTCTGGAAAGTTAGAGAAAGCATCAGGTATTCTGCCATTAAAAATCAAATGCCAGGCCTTGTCTGGTGGCGCAATGGGTTAGGACGCAGCACTGTAAGCTGGCCACAGCTGCTTCAGTGTGAGTTTGATCCCTGGCCCCAGAGGTTATCCACATGACATGGCAGACCTCTCCTGACCCACCCACAGCTCTCCTCAGGAGTGTACTTTGTTGATCTGCCTGTCCTGATCCCCACTCTGTCTTTGGTGAAGCCTCTCACCACCCCTGCACCTCTGGCTTATGCCCCAGTTCTGTATGCATAAATAAATAAATCTTTAAAAAAAAATCAGATAAATCTTTAAAAAAAAATCAGATGCCAGATTGATGTGACTATTTCTAAAGGATCTAGTCTCCCTCAGAAATAGGACCTCCTTGGACAGAAGGTTCTGAATGTATGAGGTTTCTTTCTATATAAGTTCATTCATTAGAACACTGAATTAAAAAACAGGTCCTTCTTCATCTATCGATTAAGTTGACCGTCCTAAGTTTAGCTGAAATGATTGTGGGATTCCTGTAGTTTGAGGTGTCCAAGCTGATGTACTCATCTATTCCTACTTATAAATGAGTCTTGGAATTCCACAATGCTTTTATGTTTTTGACCAGTAGCTTCCAAGTACAGTCAGTAGAGCTAAATATGCCTGTGCAACCTCTCAATAATTCAACTGTTGGGCAGAGCTCCTGCTGACTACCTCCATATATCTTGTGAGATTATAGGAGAACAGAACCAGTGAGTTGCCACAACATATTTCATTTCCAAGGTTACTAATTAAATAACAACAAAATTATCTTCTGCCATAGGCCAGGGAATAGGTCATCGCTGCAAAACATAAAAACATGACATTCTCTTTCCATAATGTATCTGCCTTATAGTAAAGAGGACAAGACAAGTACAGATGTAATCACAATGCCCTTCAAGAAAGAGAGCCTTTGAGATTTTGAAAATGTGGCATATCCCATTCTAGGAAGAATGAAAGACAGAGTATGTGATATCCCCAGAAGGGATGACAACTCTATGGTAAGTTGTGATATTTGAGTTTTTTTTTTTAAGATTTATTTATTTATGTATACAGAACTGGGGTACAAGCCAGAGGTGCAGGAGCAGTGAGGGGATTCACCAGAGACAGAGTGGGGAGCAGAACACTGCTGAGGGGAGCAGCAGGCATGTCAGCAGAGGTGTGCCACGCCATGTGTATCACCTCCGGGGCAGGGATTGAACTCATGCTGAAGTGTGCTGTGCTTCTCAGTGCTGTGCTTTAAACTGCTGTACTACCAGGGAGGGCCTTATTTGAGCTTTTTAAATGAACAACATTTTAAAAAGAAGAGATGATAAAGGAAGGGAAAAGCCATTCCAAGCCCATGTGACAAGCTAATGCTATTTGATCCAATATAGAAGATTTTCCTCCATGCTACCATAAAAGAGGTAAAAACAGTTCATCTCCTGGGTATGTACAAGTAGTGTGTTCTTAGTCAGCTCAGGTTTTTATAACAAAAATACCATCACTTAGGTGGTTTAAACAACATATATTTATTTCTCTCAGTTCTGGGAACTGTTAGTGGTTTAGATCCTAACAAGAAGCATCTAACAAGAACCTATTTCCTACCTTTCAGATGACTGCCCCTTTTGTGTATCATTGGGATGGAGGGGGAGGAAGAGAAGTACTCTGATCCTTCTTCCTTTTCTTATAATGACTAGAATCCTATCATGGCTCAGGGCTCATGACTTCATGACTTCATCAAAATCTAATTCCCTCCCAAAGACCCCACCTTCCAAAACCATCAAGTTGGAAGGATAAAGCTTCAATATATTAATGGGGTATGGGGGACAAAACATTCATTATATAATAGAGTGTTGGTCTGAACAACTAGTAAACAGATAAAATACCTTAGGATACAAGCTAGTAGCACTTTCTGTTTTTCTTCTGAGCTATCATTATAGGTCTTGGGTCTATGGGTAGGTTTGAAGAGCTATATTTTTTTTTAAATTGAAGTTGAATGCAAATTTTCATATTTGGGAGTGATGGGCCTGAGACTGTACCACATTCTTAAAGACATTCACAACCAAGAAAGGTTTAAATCACATAGCTAAAAGAAAGAAGAAAAGGGGTTAATTCCTCATTAATATTGACTTGAAGGGTGTCACAATAAAGGAGGAGGGCACCAAGTGATTTTCCACTTGAGGATGCAGCAGAATTTGCCCTTCCAGAACAGGACCAGTGCACTACACTCATGGTAAATGGAACTCTACCAAGTGAGTTCCAAGTGAGGGGGAAGACCACCCCAGGAGAAATAAACAAAAATAATTTTCTGATCTTCACCTTTGTCAAAGCTAAACCTGTGTTTTTGACTTTACTTTTTGATGACAGTGGGCATAGGGCTTTCTCTACCTGTGACTGTAGCATGAGGCCATCAAAAGACCCTCTATCTCTATATTGTCTTCCTTGAACTCACTATGCTGACAGGATATATTATGAGAGAGCTTTGTTCTAAGGAAGGGTGACAAAAAAAAAAAAAAAGATTTCAACTCCCACAGAACTCTGATTTATTTTTAGTAGTTGCCTTTAGTGTCACAGAAAGGTTTCTAAGAGTGTGACTGGGCTCAGAGGAACTTTTTTCCTTCTCAGTCTGGTTAAAAGAATTTGCTCCAAAAGCCTCCTGCTAAAACACAAACGTTTTTTGGGGAAAGTAGTTCAAGGTTTCCGAGAGTGCATGGGATTAATGATTTATTGGTTAGGACAACAGGTCCTTACACACAGTCAGCGGGAGAAGAGCTTGATGCTTTGTGTGCTTTGAGAGGCCTGAGCAAGCTCCTGAAGTAAAAGGGAGAGGGTGGGGGCAAGGCAGGATGCCTAGGGGGTGCTTTGGGAGGAGACCGTGACATACAACCAAGAAAAATGTTAGGATCTGAACGTCTTGGCAGCAGGAGCTACCAGACTGTTTGGGTTAGAATATAAGGAGACACGGGACCAGTAGCCTCTCCACAACTAATCTTCTCTAGGCAAACTCTCACCAGGAATCAACTCTGATGGCTCCAGAAGCACAGAAAGAACACTCACATGCCCTTCATTTAGTCAACCTCTGCTCCATGGGCATGCTCGGTGATCTCCCACACTGAACCCCATGGGAGGCATTTAAAAGATCTAGTAGGCTGCCTTCTTCCATGCAACTTAACTCAGGCCTCATCTTTTTGACACATATAAACAGGAACCACCTATTTAAAGAAATATTCAGATCTGGTTCTTCCCTCCTGACTCTCCATCTAATTATTTGGTTTGGGTTATTTGTATCCTGGCTATTTAAAATTTCTGCCAAGAAATTCTAATATGCAGCCACAGTTGACAACACTGCCTATGAAAAATCTGGGAACCAGAGTCTGACCTAGGAAATCTGAAGTGAAGGCCCAGGAATATCTAATGAAACAACTTCTCAAAACAGAGAGTGTATGGATTTCACTTGCAGAGATAATGCTTGGCAGTCACTGCATGGTACATAGTCAACCGTAAGAATTTGTGTCAATTCAGGAAAAGCAGACCAATCTGATTATCTAGCATTGTGTAGATATAACATCCAGCTGATTGGATTTTCCCCTTTCCAAGCAATTATCTTGATATCCTATTGAAAGATTTGCCATAGGCTATAAGTTTAGGCATTTTGATAACATTGTAAGGTCCATCCTCTCTGCCTGTCGCAATACCTGGCACAAAGAGGACTATCAAATTGTGAGTGGAGTGAAACCAATAGTTACCTGAGGATCTTAAAAAAAAAAAAACACACCCCTCCTAGACCTATATTTAGTATGGAGCCCAGACACCACACTTAACCAAATGCTGGGAGGACTGGATCTCATGTTTAACCAAAATGACCATATTGAGTTTTATGTAAACTCTGCCTCACTCTTTCTCTGGTACTGTGCTCTTCCTCTTTGGGTGAAAAGAGAAAGCCTCTGTTAGCCTGGCAGATGAGATAATGCATAAGTCTTCCCTTCCTAAACTTATCTCCTAATGTACTTGTCACATCTAGGAAGCTTCAGTCCTTCACTACTACTCTGTGAAAAACCCTTCCTTGGCCAGTGGGCTCCCGGGGGAAGATACAGCTACATGTTAACATGCCCAGGGCTTGTCTGAACAGTGCTCTGCAAAAAAACTGAGCCTGGTGGAACTTCTAAAGCAGCAGCAGCCTGTTACACCCAGTGCATCTGCAGGTAGGGCCAGTAGGGAGGTGCCAGCAGAAGAATCCTTTTTTTTTTTTTTAAAATTTTTATTTATTCATACAGAACTGGAGTACAGGCCAGAGATGCGGAGGGTGAGAGGATTCACCAGAGACAGAGTGGGGAGCAGAACAGGCAGATCGACGAAGTACACTGCTGAGGGGAGCAGCGGGTGGGTCAGGAGAGGTCCGCCACGCCATGTGGTCACCTCCGGGGCAGGCGGGAATCGAACTCATGCGGAAGTGGCTTTGCCTTCTTAGTGCTGTGCTTTAACCCGCTGCGCCACCAGGGAGGGCCACAAGAAGAATCCTTTTGCAAGCAGTCCTGTCAAGCCACAGTGACATTTACCTTCTGTGTTGGCTTTCCTAGATATGCTCACTCGGATGTGCCTTTGGTGTTTACTCACCCCAATGTTAATGAGAAAGCACTATCATCCTATAACCTTTAGCCCACTTGAAATATTTTAGACAGAAAGATTTGAAGGTTTTGTTTTGTGCTTAGGGTTGTCTTGCACTCTTCACAAAGAAATTGGTAATTTGCACTTAAGAGGCATATTTCCCTTATTGACAGGAATCCCTCCCTAGGTCTCAGGAGCAGCACTATGGCAGCCCCTGTCTGTATCCCTTCTCCCTGCCCTCCTCACTCTACAGGGCAGGACCGGTTGTTAACATAGAGAAGTACTTTTTCATGGTATGTAAATAGCACCCACACCAAGGTTCCCAACAAAGGTTATGGTTCCCTTGAATTCTCTCCACATTCCAGCACATCAAGGGAGAGCACAGAGTTCATGGGCACTGCAAGGCCCACTTCAGGGTAGGTGAACATTGATCTCAATTGATCAATGCCCAGTTCTAGACTGGGCAATACAGTAACTACCACCTCCTTTTACTTTGTCCCTCACCTAGATATGGAGCCACCTGGCCCCCACCTTAGGACAGCTCAACCCTGCCCTATTCTCAGGGACAATCCCATATGCCAGGGGAAGGAATTTCTGCATTTTTGAACATCCTTCTTGGACTCACTGCCAGCTCACAATTGTTTACAGACTGGCTTTGGCCTCTGGTCCCGTCCTAGTAACTAACTCTGGTCTTCTTTCCAAGACTGAGGTCCTTCAGTATGTTCCTGCCTGGCCAGCTCCCAGAGCTAGGGTGTTAGCCAATGTATGTGTGGCCTGTGGGGCTGGCTGAGTTTGGGTGCTTCAAGGACCATAAAATATCTGGAAGAAAGGGAGGTTTTCTAAAATGCAGTGAGAAGGGATATGAATCTTGGCAAGGAAGGGAGTGAGGTAGGGCATGGAAGAATGAGGGACATTTTTGGAATGCTGTACAGTGGGTCTCTCATACTCAGAGAATGGAGCTGGGGATAGATTAAGATGTTGCTTATAGGTAGGGTCAGCTCAGCCCAGACAGGTAGACTTTGAGGAATAAAGGAAATCCAGTACCAGTTCCTGAATCCTTATCTGGTCTCTTATACCTATTCCCTGCCCTGGTGAACCACCTGGACCCTGCTAAAGCTGGGTGGGCTCATTTCCACCCTATTGTTACATCTGCCCTAGGCCTGAGCTCCATCTCAGAAATCCATGATGATATCTGGTTCCTGATCTTTGGAAGCCTTTCCCACATACAGTTGTCTGCCAATGATCCCCATAAGCCCCTTAGAAAAGCTGACATTGGAACAAAGACCTGAAAGAAGGAGGGGTGAGTGAAGGGGGCGTGAAGGGGAATGGCACCCTTAGGAATGCAAATAGCAATCATAAAGCCCTGCGACAAACATATACTTGATATGTTTAAGGAAGGACTGGAACAGATGATCTAGAGTAAGACAGGGTGGTAGAAGTAGAAGAGGTGAAGCTATATATAGTATAGGTTCATATAAGTCAGGTAAGGCAACTGGATTTACTCTGACTGAAATGAGTAAGATAATACTGTTCCTAAAAATTCACTAAACTTGCAATTCTAGAGGGGTAAGATAACAAGGAATGTGCAAAGATGAGCAGAAGTCAGAAGAACTAGGATGTAGTCTGGCTTTAGTGCCATCTTTGTGACAAAACATGATGCCAAGTTGCCCTCCCTTGCAGCTATTTCTTCTCCCCAGATGCAGCCCTGCCCCAGGGAGAGTACCCCACTCCTTCCCTTCTATCTGCTTTGCCCATATATAGTGAAGCCTTCTTTGCCTGCCATTAAACACGAAAAACATTCAATTCCTCTTCTTCTTGGCCCAAAGGAAGGGAAAGAAGAGAACAAAAACACCCTAGTTAGTAAAACCTCTCAGATAAATGCTTTGGGAGATAGGGGGATGGAGGAGCGGTACAGAAATGGGTAACTACCTGAGTTCAAACCAGATTTTACTACATATTAGTTATAGATCCACATCAATTCAGCCCCCTGTATACAAAATAGGGACAATAAGTCTCCCCTCTGTTAGGACAGATATAAAGATAGATAAGTTGATATTCAGAAGTATCCCAAATAGGGCCAAGCATATCATAAGCCTTCAGTAAATGGTAGACACTTCTACATGGAGGGGAGCAGAGCAACTTCACCGACAGACCATCTTCCTGACCTTCCCTGTGCCCCTTATCTCTCACTCTGCCCATCACTACTGCTCCATGTGCTGAAGACTTAATCATGTTTTGTGGTCAAGTCTAGTGCTCTGAGTTCATCCAATGATACAGAACCCTGACCTGATTCCATAAAATATGCATTGGTCATGTCTGCATAGACATTGGTCATGTCTCACTCGCCTACTCATGCTTTGCCCTATACTGCTTGTTGACTTGATGTTCAATCTTCACTGGCCAGAAACACATGACACAATTATGGTTAGGATTCTAGAAGATCATTAGTTATAACCAATGTAGTATCAAAAAGGATCTGTGTAACAAATCTTTGTATAACATATTAATAATCTATAAAGTTAAAAGGTAGTTTGGAAAATGTCTGTCTATCTATCTATCTATCTATCTATCTATCTATCTATCTATCTATCTATCTATCCATCATCTATTTCCTCTATAGGAAAGTGTACACAAAAGCCAGTGAATAAAAAAATAAATTCTTGAAAATCTTGACCTCTCTAGGACTCAAATACATGTGTATTAGAACATTGAGTGTGCCTAGTGGACATGGGCAGAAGCCAAGGTCATTTAGAAAAATAGGGAAATGGGCTCTCTCAAGATGACTGATGGTTATATAAACTGGTGTGACCTTTCTGGAGGGAAATCTAAACAGGCATACTCTCAACACAACAAACACAGCTTTCTTACTTCCAAGAATTTATTCTTAAGAACTAATTGGACAACTCTACCAGGACATATGCACAGGGATTTCCAGGAAATACAACCTCAGTTTCATATTAGAAAACTAATTAAATAAATCATACTACCTGTATGACAAAGATTATTCTCTAGCTACAAAAATGACATAAAGTACTATTTATTGACATCAAAAGGAATCAGCAATATATTAAGTATGAAAGCTAGATTACAATAGCATCTCATATATGATTCGATTTTTTTGAGATTCTATTTGTGTTATGTATTAAGAGTCTGGAAATATACATACAGATAAACATAGATCCATGTTTGATATCTCTGGATTATTGGATGTGGTTTTTACTTTTTCGTAATTTTCTGTATTCTCTGAATTTTAAATAATAACTATTTGTGACTTCAAAAATCAGATAAAATCAATAATGCTGAACTGCTCTGAAAAGTAAAATGAAGTGCTTGGTCAGTAGAATTCAGTAGGAAGGAAAAAATGCTTTCTCTTCCAAGCACACTCTGAAGCCAATCCATTATGCCACCTCCAGATAGGATTATGCCTCCACTCAAGATGAACATCTACTTTTAAAAGCTTCCAGAAAAAAAGTTACAAAATTTCCCTTGACAATCCATCCTGGGGTTTATCAAATCCATCAGAAAAAGAAATTTCCCCTTATATCTAATCTGAAACACCTGTTCTATGATTTAAGCCACTGCTTTTCTCCTTCAACTTCCAGTAGCAGTAGAAGATGTTTTACCATCATTTGTCCTAATCAAGAGCAATTATTTTCCAGAATATCTAAAATCATATACATCCTTGGAGTCAAACACATGTGCATAATTGGTATTATTATATAAGTAAATGTTATGTTCTGATTCTTAGGCTCAAGTAAAGGAGACTTTGAGAAAGCCCAACCCAGCCTAAGCTGCTCCGCAGCACAGAATTGTAGCCCCAGGCTGTTTGTCTCATCTGTCCTGCAGTGGTACAGTTCGAGGCATAACCTTGAACAGGAATGAGAACTGGAGATGTTGCAGGAAGCTATCTCAGACTGCTGTGGCTGATAAGGAAGTATATCACCCCCAAACCTTGAGAAAAGGGAAGAGAAAAACAGTTTGCTGATGCTGACATCCACATGAACAATACATTGTGACAAGAGTTCTTTATCTCTGCTCTTGAATTCCTCCTCCATCATGTCTCCCTCCTCTTCCTGTTGCTCTTTCCCTTCATCTTCTCCAGCCCAATCCATTATTCACAACACACCATGACTACCACTTATTGCCCATTTACTCTGCACTAGACACTATTCCAAGAAAGTTATGTGTCCTCATTTTCATACTCCTGCTGTGAGGTGGATGTCCTCATCCAATCATATCCTCATTCAAGTGGTTTCATCCAAGAGTTCTCTCCTCTATTTGCTGAGCACCAGATGGCCTCTAGAAGCAGCCCTTTGGAGTCATGGGCGTCAAGGGGAAGGAACAGGGGTTGTGTAATTTTAGAGAGAACTTGGGAAGACACAGAGACCAAGGGAGCTGAGCAAATTGAATGGAGTAGAGACTAAGAGTTGGAGACTTGGACTCAGACTTTGGAAGTTGGTGCAAATGCTGTCATAGCTCCACCCTCAACTCTTGGATAGTCAAACATCCCAAGATCACTTCCAATTGTCAGGGTCTACACCCCTGCCCCTAGTGCTTTTGTTTCCTCAAACCCTGGTAGGCCACTTTGCCTGGGGAGCAGCCGTCAAAAAATGCCTCTCAGGCATTGTTGTACAAATACTCTCACTCTTTTAGCCCTGGAGTAAAACAATTCTGGGATTTTTGTACTTTTTCTCCTTGATATTAAAAGTCGGCAAGGTAGTAGCTGATAGGATAAGCATCTTTTATCAGTGCAGCCTTCCTCCTCCTGGATTACTTCCCACACTGCACAATATGCTACTTGAACTTGAATCCTTATCTCAGGGTCTCCCCTGGGAAGAGACCTGGTTTGAATTGCTCCTGTACAGTCCTTTCTATATGAATTTTGATAAGCTTTAACTATCTGGAAATGGGGCCAGGTACTGAAGAGTTTAGATATTTTCATATATGAAGTTCTGGCACACACACACCCTCAAAAAATGGACATCTTTCCTGTTGCCATGATAGGGGTACTGCTGTAATCACTGTCCTATATTCCTCCTCACATTTCTAGGAAATTTTAAACCCAAAGGGTTTCAACTGACTTCTCCAATCTAGGGCCAGAAAAGAAAGCTAACAGCAAATTTGACCTGTTGAAAGACCTGGTATCAGACGTAGTGTTCCTTAGAGTTCAATTTCTATTCCAAAGAAATAATTGCACACAATTTTCCAAGAATGAGTTGCTCAAATTGTTCCACCCACTTGCTAATTTAGAGATGCTAATTCCTTCCTTGGGTAGAGTGCTTTAATGTTGTCAGAATATTTCCATCCAACTTTTATAACTACATTTGATTCTCACATCTGATTCTTGGGCAGGAGACATTGTGCATATTATGATGAGCCCCCACCATCTTGGTGGATTTACACAACAAATATGCATGTCCTGCCTCCTCTCTCAGAGTCTTCTGCTCCTACTGCATGTTCTCTCTCCAGGTTCCATACTGAGAGCAGCCATCAACTGGAACATGGCTATTCACTGTGTGGAGCAGAAAGAGTATTTGTGAGTGTCCTATACTAGCAATTAGTAACATAGTCTAGCCACATAGCCAGAAAGTTGACCCAATCATGCACCTGGAAGGCAGGAGGCAGGCAATAGTTGGCATTTAAAAGTAACATGACCAGTACAATATTCTACCATTTTATTAGAGAAAACATGAGAAATGGCAAGTTTAAGTGTTTTCTTCAAGTCACTTAGGGAATTAGGGCAAAGTACCTAGAATTCTGGTGTGGTTTTCTGTTTCTGAGATTCATAAAGAAGTCTACATTGGGAAACAACTAGGGTCTCATCCCTATTCTCTCTTTCCCTCAAACTCAAAACATCTGATCAATCTTTCCAATTGTCCTAACTGTGGCAATCTCAAGGTCAAGGGCTGAATGGTCAAAGAAACTAATTTTCTGGGAGAATTTGGAAGTAGGTGGGGAAGGGATTTAAAAAAAAAGTCTGTGTAGAGGAAAGTGGCTTCTCCCTCTGATCTATTGTTTTGTCCCTGAACCAATGCAATTTTAAAGCAGAACTCCCTGACCACTGGGATTTTAAGGCACTCAGTCTATATCATCATTATATGATATTCTCTGAAAACTTAATGCTTCTACCCAATACCTTCCTGGAGTCTGCTCAACTCAGCATTCAAGAACCAATTATATGCAGCTTTTCTCAGCTCTACATTCAGCAATGTCCACGATCTTGAAACTGGCTATGGTAGAATATTTATACCATAAAAATGGTTACAATTATAAGTCAGGACTTTCTCCCAACAGTTGGTTGTAAACTTGTATCAACTGCTGTTTCTACTCTTCCCTCGGGATTGGCTTTTCTTTCAGGTTCTTCCTTGTTTCGTGGACATACATGATCTCTGAGAATGAGAAAGCATTCCTAAGGAGAGGGACTCTGCCATATCCCTTTTCAAGGTTCTTCCCTCTTTGGCAGATACTTATATTTACCAGACATCTTTCCAATCACTTACAATCTCTTGCATGTATAAGCTCCCTAATATATATGAAGAAGACACTATTACTTGCACACATGAAAAAACTACTTATAGAGAGAGTAGGTAACGTTGTCTTAGGTCACATAGCAAGGAAGAAGCACAACCAGGATTTACATGCAAGTGATCTAGCTCTAGCATCTTTGCTTAAAACAATGACACTCTGGTGTCCCTTTCTCAAAACAGAGGATAGGAGAGAAAAACATTAGATAAATAAATGAATGAATGAATGAATGAATGAATGAATGAATGAATGAATGAATGAATGTTAAATACATTGTTCCTGAGAATATCCAAAATGAATTATGTCTGGCAGTCACATTATTAAAGTGGATTTTTCACTCAATGAATATTCATTGACACTGGCTATATGCCAAGCTCTTTGCTAAGTAGTGAAAAGGATACAAGGATCCTTACATGAAATGTCTAAAACAGGAAAATCCTTTGAGGTGGAAAATAGAGTAGGCTATTTCCAGGGGTAATAATAAGGAATGACTGACTATAAGTGGCCATGAAGTTACTTTGGGGGTAAAAAATTTATATTGTAGTGAGATTTGCACAACTCTGTAAGTTTTCTAAAAGTCATATACAAGGGTGAAGTAAGAAGAGCACACTATTTACTGTGTTCTTTGTAGACAGGCACTGTGGCAGTGCTGAAGGAGCTACAAAATGACAATGATGACAGCTATATGTTAGAGTGCTTATTGAGCATCATTACATTTCAATTTCACTACACCTCCTAACATAAATGTCTTTCATTTTGTGCCCATTTTAGAGCTGTAGAAACTAAGGTCCAGGGAAGTATCAAGTTATGTGCACATCAAAGAGCTCCTGATGTAGGCTGCTCTGATTACATGTTGCCTGAGGTAGTCAAGCTTCTCTGTGTCACCTTCAGCTTGCTGTTTGACAGTTCTATCTACACTCCAAATCAATTCTGAAAGTTTGCTTTTTAGCCTTTGGGAGTATTTTGGTATTCTCAATCCAATACTCCTTTTGAATACAAATATAATGACAGGAAGCCCAGTAAAACAAGAAAAAGATTTTCCAAGCATTGTAAGGACATAAATCATTAGCATTCTGAAGAAGCCTACAAAAAGCAATGATGTGCTTGATATTCATTGAGTTCCACACATGGTGCCAAGGAGACCAGAAACTCATTACGAGCTCAGTAGGGAGCCTAAAACCAAAGTAAGAACCTCTTCTTCCAATATACAGTCAGCTTTTGTAATTAGAACCTCCTATGGGAACACTTTTAAGATGAACAAAGCCTTGAACTTGGAATTATCAGTTAACTTTGAAATTAAATGTCACTGTCAAATAGCAGCATAAACTTTTAAACAAATATGCTGAAACTTGTACATCTTTTTGAATGTTTTTATCTTTAAAGATGTTACTGTAGAAGGTTATTCTCTTCTTCAACTAATAGTGTTAACACTTAAAAGGTTGATAGCCCTATTTTTAGAGTTGTTTTCTGGTTTAATCTAGGAAACACAGAAAAAGCAACTCAAAATGTGTGACTGGTGAATGTGTGTGTGTGTGTGTGTGTGCGCCTGCACGTGTTTCAAAGCAATCGTATTTCTAGTTCAATTCCATCATTGACTTACATGAAATGTCTAAAATAGGAAAATCCTTAGAGGTGGAAAACAGAGTAGGATTTTCTCCAGGGTAATAATGAGGAATGACTGTAAGTGGCCATGAAGTTACTTTGGGGGTTAACAAATTTATATTGTAGTGAGGTTTGCACAACTCTGTAAATTTTCTAAAAGTCATATACTTAGAATAAATAAATTTATGGTATACACTGTTAAAAATAAAAACTATAATTAATGAATTTACGGTATACACTGTTAAAAATAAAAACTATAATTAATGAATTTCCCTTCTACCCATTTCTAGTCCCCAAACTTACATTCAATGTAAAAAACAATATAAGGATTGTAGATATTATTTCATAAAAATCACAGAAGTTTTATATATATAATACAAAACAAAATGCAAAGAATGAATTAACAAAACACCATACATAACACAAGAATAAATTTAACTACCTAACACTATATAAATATTTTATACAAATCCATGAGAAAAAGGTAGTGAGATCTCAATCTAGAAATAATAGAAATAAATAGACTTTTTTATACTACCCCTGGGAAAAATGACTAATAAGCATAAGAAGAAGATAAACATCCCTAATAATAATCAGAAGGACACAAGGTAAAAAGGTATAGTTTCAGGCCCTCCCTGGTGGCACAGCGGGTTAGAGTGCTGCACTGCAAAGTTAAGCCAAGCTGTGACCAATTCAATGTGCATTAGCTCCCTGGCCCACAGGTGACCCACATGGTGTGGCAGACCTTTCCTGTCTCGCCCGCGGCTCCCCTCAGCAGTGTGCTACGTTGATCTGCCTGTTCTGCTCCCCACTCTGTCTCTGGTGAATCCTCTCGCAGCCTCTGTACCTCTGACCTGTACCCCATTTCTGTATGCATAAATAAAATAAATCTTAAAAAAAAAGCAAAGTCAAAATCTTTGAAAAATAAAGCTATAATTTCAACAACTAAAATATGAAAATGGTTTAAATGCAATGTTTCATACTGGTCTAGGTATGAGTAGACAAATTCTCATGTATCTGTCGAATGAAATATAAATGAGAATCTGAGGCTGTATCACTATCAAAAATATTTATGAAGAGCTAATAATAACATGGAGAAATATATGTCATTTGATCAGTGGTTAAAAAAAAACAATCAGTATGAGAATAGTCTAGTGAAAAAAATCAGATCAGATATACCAATTATTTAAAAATGTGAATAAAAAAGACTGGAAGGAAATTCAGTGTTAATTTTCACTAACCTTTGGGTAGGTGGATTTTTAAATGTGTTTTTTGTAATACTTTAGTAGTTAAAAGCATCATTTAATGATGCTTTTAAAAAGGAAATCTTCAAGCAAAATACCAAAGGCAGTTAGCCCAGAAAAGCACACTGCCTACATTTTGAAGGTCATCATAACCTTCTTTATCAAAAATTGGTACTGGATTAACTGACCCAATGATTTGTTGTAATGCATTAAAATTCAATTCAAGGATTAGAATGCTGTACTCTATTTCCCACATGCTTTTTAAACTATCTGCTAAGTCAGCACTAATAGGCTGTTTTGCAAGGAAAATGTTAGGATTTCATCTACCAATTGAGGTTGCCTACTATTATTCCTGGGTTATTTATTACATTTGATCAGGCCCAACAGAGCAATTTTTGTCTACCATATATCAAAAGCAACCACGCAATGAAGTCAATTCAGGCCCAAAGTGAGTCAATTCAATGAGAGTCGCAGATTTGAAAAAAATCAGCTGACATCACATGAAGCAAAATTGATTGATTGACTGAACAGGGTTTTCAAATGATGTGTGTAGTGTTTTGAACATTCCAACCTATAGCTACTTTGCTTAATGTATAGCTTATTTCCAGCTAAAATATCTGTCCAGAACAATAATAATTTTTAAATATCTTCTAATTATCAAGGTACCAAAATTTCCTTCTAACTGACAATCACTCAAGACATGGCTTAAGTAAACTGCAGGAGCGAGCTTTCAGTCAGAGCAGAAGAAAATGTGTCTAAAAGACCAGACTGCTAAAGACAAAGTGGAACAAGCAACTTCTGACAAAAGCTGCCCCATGAAATCAACCACAGCTCCTAAAGCTACTACTCATTACTATTTCACAAGTGATTATTACAGCACTCACACTGGGAGCTATGGTGTGGTGGTGTTAACTGCTGTTGCCCTTCTTTTTGTCTGTTCTGCCTAGAGATGGTTTCATTAGACTCCAAACATCCATTCTATTAGACCCTCTAAAGAAATAGGGCAGAGAACAAGTCCAAGAGGAAAGAACTGGTGACAAATGAGGAATCTGAGAGTCCAGTCTCTACTATTTCAGTTCCAATAAAATTTTGCATGTCATTCTGTTGGATACTGCATGAAAAAAATGTAAAGTTGGAAGAATTCCATATTCAATAATATGTAAATGAGGTAATCTGCAACACACACCCCCCATGCAAAATAAAATGAAGAAATAATTGATTGACACACATAACTAAGAAATTATGGGGAATTCTCAGTGGACAAAACAGTGAAACGAATCAAGAATTCAAAAGTTTTAAAAGGTGGCCATGCCAAGATTGCTTCCTGAAAGACGTCAGGAAGATAGAACATTAACTAGCCTTTGAAAGGTTTTCAAGTCAAAAGGCAGATACTCTCCTCTATCTCTCTAACTCCATAGATTAAGTTAATTTCCAAGGTCTACCTCCACCTTTAGAAAAAAGGCAAATAACAATAAGAACGGAAGAGCTACATAAAGGCAAAATTGTGTTCTAAGTAGAAGCGGAGGTAGTGTTATTCAAGCCTACCTGTACTCATTGGTTCATTCATTCATCAAATAGTTATTGAACACTTACTAGGCATCAGGCTTTGGGTTAGATATTAGAGATACAGCAATGAACAAACACATAAAACAAGGCTTGTATATGTATTTTACTTGTATATGTCAGGCAGTGATGAATGCTAGGAAGAAAAGTAAAGATATTCAACAAGTCAATGGAGAGCAGTGGAATTTCATATAATTTGTGAAGGGAGGAATCTGATAATGTAAACCTCAGCAACCTAAAATCAGTGAGGGAGAGGTCCATGCAGAAATTCAAGGGAAGTGCTTGTCAAGCAGAGGGAGAAAACGAAAGCATTAAAGTTCCTAAATCAGGTCCATCACAGTAACAGAGAGGTAGGTAGGGCAGAGCTAGGGAGAAAAAAAAAGAAGTGCAAGATATAGTAAAAAACCAAGCCATGGAATATCCTGTGGGCCATTCAGTGACTTACTATTTATTCTAAAGAGACGGGATACTGCGAGAAGATTTAGAAAGCTCACTCAGAGTGCTGTATGGAAAATAGACACTAGGGGACAAAAATAAAAGACAGGGCCCAACTTAGTGCAATAAGCCAAGGAAGAAATAATGATGAATTACTTGTGCTAAGAGCTGGATATTGTGTCTCTTCTCCTTCTCTCCTCTCCCAAAATCCATATGCTGAAATTCTAACTCCCATAGATGATGGTATTAGTTGGTAAGTTCTTTAGGAAGTGCTTAGGCCATGACGGGAGGGGATGGGGTGGGGGGGTTGGAGGAAAGGGGACCTACACAAATGGAACTAGATAGCAGAGACCCCACAGAGCTCTTTATATGCCCCATCCCTTCTGCCTTGTGAGGATGCAGCCAGAAGGGACTGGCTATGAATCAGAAAGAGGACTCACATCAGAAATTAACCAAGCTGGTAACTTGATCTTGGGATTCCAGCCTTCAGAATGTGAGAAGTAACCTTTATTTTTATAAACCTCCTAGTCTGTGATATTTTGTTAAAGCAGCCTTGTATTCAATTTCGGTGATCCGATTGTGTTGGCAACATGCAAAGCATCCTAGTCAGGAGTCCGTGGGTCATTCACCACCTTCTCCCTGTCCCTGTCAGGTCTGATCAGGGTGTCGCAAAGCTTTTCAACTGTGTGGCTTGGTGCTTGCTGGCCTTGATATCCACTGTGGACACACGTGTGGTGTTGCCATCTGTCTTCTTCATGGCCTAGTCGGTGAGGGAGGGAGGAAAGACCTGATGATGGCGTAGTGGCCAAGTTGTTTCTCCTGGGGCACTCTTCCCAGGGTATTTGGGGTGCCTAGAGAACCACATTATCGTGGGATGGTAGAAGTTGGGTAATATACAGAATTTTGGGGGGGGTGGCTTTTCTTTTTTCTCTTTTGGTGGATGCCTTTCAACACTGCTTTCTTGTTTTCAAAGTTTTTACTTAGGCTTCTGCTTCAGGAGAGGCAAAGATTTCCTTCCTTCCTTTTGGTAACTTCTTCGTGAAAAGTTAAAAATATTTTTTTAAACTTACCAGGCTGATCCAACAAATTTTACAAGTCTTGACTAAACTAAGGCTAAGCAATGACCAGTCCAATAATGACTAGCAACAAGAAGCCTTTAGCATTAAACACATAACAAACAACCCTATAAGCATATCATTACTTTTAAAGTCATTTTCTGGAATTCTGGAGAAATGGCTGTTTGTCGGCCTGTGACATAAAATGTATAACATGATCCAGATACTTCTCATAACAGAAAATTTAGAAACTGCTGAAAAATATTATAGATAGGTCAAAAGGACATATAAAACAAGAGACTCTCACTGACAGAGGATGGGACAGAACTCAATAAGTTTACAAACTGCAATGAATTAAAATAACAACTATTTTTAAATTTGGTGAATAGTAATTTTAAAAATTCATTGTTCAAAAAAATTCATTGTTCATATCTTGAGGATGCTAGGAACCGATTTGTTGTTTGGAAAACTAAAAGGGAAAGAATCAAGTAAGCGGAACATACATACAAGCTATATTTCAGGTACCTAAGTATTTGTTAAGAGAAGTATTTCTTTATAGAAACACCCTAATTAAATGAAGTAGGAGTGATTAAATTTTAGTATTTTAATACAGCAGTTAAATAACAAATGTAGGCAATACTCACTTATGGCTGTTATCATCATTTAAAAAACAGTGAATTGATATTACATGCTTTGTGTTAGAGGGAAATATAACACATTATCTGATATATGCTTGTTAAATCTGATTAATTTTCTATATCTTACTACCAATTTACAGGAACTAAATGATTGACAGCTTGGAATGCAATCAGAAAAATCCAGACTATGAGAAAATTTATAGACAAATGACCTGATTCCTTCAACAACAACAACAACCAAGAAAAAATGTAAAGAACAAAAAAGAGGCAGAGAAGAAATGACATAGCAAAAGTGATATTTGAGTCTATCAATGAATGATTTATTCTTATATATATTCAATAGGTATGCACTATATGTATGTTTGAACAACATGTTCATTTGAATACTGATTTGAAACAAATCAATGAAATAATTTTTGACACATTCAGAAAAAAATTTAAACTGAGAACAAACACAAGAGTAAGCAAGACTGGTGTAATAGAAACCCTCCTGAATTGTTTGAATTGACACACACAGTTTGGTAAATGGCTAGCCACTATCTGGGGCACCTGATCTGTATAGACCTTACAACCAAGCTTCTGTTAAATTTACTAACAGAAACTCTTGCCCAAGGGCCCAAAGACAATTTCTGTCAGTACAGAAAAGCTTGATTACTAAGAAACTCCCACTTAAATGTCCAACAACAACTACAGCAAAAATGAGGTGTCATTTACTCATAAAGAGAGATCACAGTTTAGGAAAGATGAGTGTACAGCTGCCTACATCAACATGAATGAATCTTGTGTCATATTGAATATGTCAGAAAAATGCATACAGAATGATGCCATTTATATAAAGTTCAAAAACTGGAAAATCTGAACATTATAATGTTAAAGATTACAAGAATATATATGGGGTGTAAATAGGCTTCCAACAAGCAATTCTGACACCAGCAAGTTGTCCTACAATTCCACTCAATTCTGACACTACCTGTCTAAAGAGAGTGGCAGACAGGCCCTCTCTAAAGGGCCTGAAGTAAAGTGGACAGTGAGATAGTGAGATTTATAAGAAATATATACTTTGGTCATTTAGATTACATACTAGGTTTTTCTGGCTCATAGTTGCCTCCATAATGTCTTAGAATTTCTCAAATGTTGAGAGTGTTAAAGGCTATCTTTTGGTTATCAGAAAAGCCAACAGAAGTAGAATTAGAACATGGTAATTCTACCCTCTGACTTCTGGGAGGAGAGAGGAGTTGGAGGGTGAGTTTAACTGCCTATGGCCAATGAGTTTATCAATCATGCCTATGTAATGATGCCCCCCACCAAAAAAGTCCAAAAAAAGGGAGCTTCAGAGAGCTTCCTGGTTGGTAAACATGAGGTTTGGTAAGAATGGTATCCTGGAGAGGGCCTGGAAGTTTCACACCTTCTTCCATCTGAATGGATACAAATTCTATTCATATTCTTCAGTAGGTAATAAATGGGTTTCCTGAGTTCTGCGTTGTGATAGAAAATAAATTGAACTTGAGGAGAGTGTCCTGGAAAGTTCTGATTTATAGTCAGTCAGTCATCCATCACTCAGAAGCACAGATAATAATCTGTGGTGGGCACCTGAGGGAGGGGACCATGGGACCCCTATGGAACTCCAACTTCTGGGTTGGATAAAATAGGAACATATTCTCTGGTTCCAGGTCCAAACCTGGTGGCTTTGGTAGGATGTTTTTGATTGCAAGTAACAGAAACTCCAACTGTCACTGACATAAATAATAATAAAGCACTATTGGTTCAGTAAATAAAAGTTCAGTAGTAGGGTGAGTTTTGGTGGCCCAGTGATGGCACTAAAGATAGTTTCTTGTCATGTTCTTTTCAACTGCTTTATTCTAAAATTGACTTCTTGTTTGGAAAGTGATTACCTTAGCAAGTATCCTCATTTGCATTTAGCAGGAAGGGAGGAAAATATCTCCACTACTAATTCTCTCAGGAGTGAGACATCTTTTCCGAAGAAATATTTCTTTTGGGCCTTTGACCTGAATTGGGTCCTGTGTTCAGTACAAAGCACTATGGTCAGGGTGTGAATTCCATTGGTTGGGATCAGCTAACTTGAATCTGAGGTTATGATGATATAGAGGTACAGGCTGATGGAAGAGGCATCTTATCTGTTCCCTCTCTGACCTCACCTCCAGACCCATTCTCTGCTCTGTTCTATACCCTTGGGAGTAAACTTAAGAATGCATTAACTTGATGCCTTGCATTCTGGCTTTCTGTTGAATTGAGCATGGGAACACCAACAGAAGAGCAGAAAGTGGGAAGAGACAAAGTGTGGATGAATATTTCCCCAGTTTGATGAGAGGCAATGCTCTTCTAGATGGCTACTGGGAAACCAGCCACCCAGCTGTAGGTGTAGCCAGGTTCTGACCCCACAGCTCCTACCCTCACCCCTCAAGTTGAGGGGCAGTAACAGCTCCCTGCTGCTGCCAGTCACTTAGACCTTCACCATCCTTGATTAGTCTCCATGCTACCCACACCTTTGTAAATACTCCCTTAATTAATCCTGAAGCTATGTCATCTGTTTCCCTCTCAGATCTTGACTAGTACATGATATGAATGAAAATAGACACTCTTACCAAGAGGAAGGAAGAGGAGTTCAACCAGCCCAAACCCACAGCTGCCCAAAACTCCCGCCCTCCTCCCTGCTCACACACCAGTGGGAAATGAGAGCCCTCCCTTTCATCGGGTTTTAATAGACAGTTTACTATTCTAACTTGTTATTCTGACATGGATTACATAAAATGGGATACTAAAAAGACACACACAATAGGAGTCTTGTTTCTTTCTAGAGAAATACTTTCATCATTCCCTGAGAGCAAAGAACTTCCTGTGCTCCATGGACTCAACCTCAAGTAGAAAATGCTAGTATCTTCAGTCCTGCTGTTTCTGCCAAGAAGTGCTGGATGATTGCTGAAATCATATTTCAATATTGAACTACAAAAGAGAAGTAGAGGCCCTCCCTGGTGGCGCAGCGGGTTAAAGCACAGCACTGAGAATCTAAAGCCACTTCCTCATGAGTTCAATTCCCGCCTGCCCTGGAGGTGACCACATGGCGTGGCAGACCTCTCCTGACCCGCCCGCTGCTCCCCTCAGCAGTGTACTTCGTCCATCTGCCTGTTCTGTTCCCCACTCCGTCTCTGGTGAAGCCTCTCACCGCCCCTGAGCCTCTGGCCTGCATCCCAGTTCTGTATGCACAAATAAATAAATCTTAAAAAAAAAAAAAAAGAGAAGTAGAAAAACAAGGGCAACAGACTGAGTAAACAGGGACACCTGGACTAAATAAAACCTTATAGAGTAAGATATTCCATAAGAAACACTCACATCACAAGTCTGGTTATTTGACTGGACTTCAGGAATGACTACAAGGATTCCTCATAGTCACCACACCCCCACTCCGTCCACACATTGGTGAGTTTAACCCTGGGAGAGGTAAGCTCTTGCTCACAGCATTATAAGGACAGGTAAGGCCAAATCAGGGAAGGGGGTTTGTCAGGAAATGGGTCACAAGTTATGGGCTTTTGAAGCCTGCTCCATAGGAAATTTCTACAGGGTACAAAATATTACAAGGTTCTATATACAAAACGGAAGAGGCCACTAAACGTTTTGCAAAGATGAGCTCTGGACTGTCGAGAAATTCCATTCCAAAAAGTTACTCACGTTTACTCCTTCAAAAAATAATGAGCCCTTCCAACTGGTCTAACTGGTTGTCAAGTTAGATGAATTGAAGGAGGGAAACCACTGGCCTTTGTCATAATGAAGGGGTGTGTGTGTGTGTGTGTACACATGTGTATATGTCTATAAGAGAGAGCCCACAACACAGATAAAGTTCTTTCTCCTCCTCTCTTGTTGCTGTGTGATTGTGCTTTTTTGGGAGAACATCCACTAAACTCCATCCTGACAGCTGGGGAAGGACGTGCATATCCAAGCTGGGCCTGCACCTGGCATCCCACCTCATCTCAGCAGCTGGTCCAACCACGTAAGAAGCATGGGGGTCACCGGCCATTCACCATGAGAACAAAGGACCAAGGACGCAGAGATAATTCAATCAAAGGGATTCAACATCCTGGATGACCTCATGCCAGAGATCTGCAGAGCCCAGATAAGCATCACAGAGCTCTGGCTGAGGGAGCCTCCAGGCACAGAAAAGGACAGGAAGCTGATTTTCCATAGTCTGTGTTGCCTTTCTTAGGCAAGGCACAGGGCACCTGTGGCTATCAAAAGTCATGACATCTCATGAAGGCTCCTGATGATTCCATAAGAAATACAAATAAGGGTCATGTGACCCCACCCCCCACGCAAGGCATCCACTGATCCCAAGGGAGCTTTTCCTTCTGCCACCATAGATTATTTTCATTTAAAATGAATTTGTATGTCATTATTCATAGATTTCTTTCATATTCCCGGAATATATGGCATTGAAACTAGCAAGAATAGGTGAAGAAACTGGGCTATCTCAGAATATAAGATAAAATTAATAGCTAAAGTTAGCAATAAAGAAAATGAAATGTTTACTTTTTTAAATTTAGGGACAATAACAACAAAATAACTTCCATCCATTACACACCTTCTACCCTTATTCCCAATCCCCTTCAATTCTGGTAACCTCATCTTGGTTTCCAACACCTGCTAGTGTCTTTTTATTTATTTATTTATTTTGTATGTTTATCTGTTTAGTTTCCTATATTACTCATATAAATCGTATGGTACTTGTCATTATCTTTCTGATTACTTTTGCTTCACATAACCCCTTTAAGTTCTTTACATATTGCTGATAATGGGGAAAAAATTATCTTTCCTTGTAGCTGAACAGTATTCCAGTGTGTGTGTGTGGGTGGGTGGGTGTGTGTGTGTAACATATATCCACATTCAGACATCTGTTGCTGACCATTTAGGTTGCTTCCCTATCTCAGCTATTGTAAATAACACTGTAATATAATGGTTCACAGTGATGATTTCATATTCTTTGAATAGATGTCCAGAAGTGAGAATCTTGGATCATATGGTCATTCTCCTTTTAGCTTTGTGGAAAGTTCATAGCTTTCTAATATGGCTGCATCAATTAACTCCCCAAATCAGTTCACAAGCATTACTCTTTCTCCATATCCTTGTCAACACTTTTTGTTAGCAGCCTTTTTGATATAAGTAATTCTCACAGGTGTGAGATGGTAGCTCACTAACATTTTTCTTTACCTGTTGCATGGTCATGGCGACTTTGTTATACATAGGTGTCAATATATATGTGGGTTTATTTTTGGGCTCCATTGATCAGTGTATGTATTTTCAGTCCCAAACAAATTTTAATTGCTATAGTTTAATAAGCTAGTTTTTTTTAAAAGATTTATTTTTTTTATTTGTGCATACAGTACTGGGGTACAAGCCAGAGGCTCAGGGGTGGCAAGAGTCTTCACCAGAGACAGAGTGGGGAGCAGAACAGGCAGATCGACGAAGTACACTGCTGAGGGGAGCAGCGGGCGGGTCAGGAGAGGACTGCCACACCATGTGGTCACCTCCGGGGCAGGCAGGGATCAAACTCATGCGGAAGCGGCTTTAGATTCTCAGTGCTGTGCTTTAACCCTCTGCGCCACCAGGGAGGGCCCCTAATAAGCTAGTTTTTAATTACAATTTCAATTTCTATAATTGTGACAAATCTATTCAAACTTCCTATTTCCTTCCGGTTCAATCTTGGTAAACTGACTCGCTCTAAAAATTTATCCACTTCTTCAAGACTATATTTATCCACTTCTTCAAGACTATAATGGTATATAGTTATTTATAGCATTCTTTTAGGATCCTTTGTATGTGCTGTAATTTCCCCTTTCATCTCAGATTCTATTTATTATCTTTGTCTCTTCTTCATGCGTTGTGTTTATCTTTTCAAAGAACTAAATGTTGATTTCACTTGTTTTATAGGTAATGTTTTAGCTTCGGTTTCATTCATTTCTACTCTAATTTCTTATTCCTGCTCACTAAATTTTGGCCTTGTTCTTTTTTTCAAGTTGCTTCAGTTATAAGGTTAAATTGCCATTTTTTTTTTCTTGTATCTTAACATAGGTCTTGGCTGCAATTAACTTTCTTCTAGACTGCTTTTGCTATACCTTTTAAGTTCTGATAACTTGTATCATAATTATGTTTGTCACCAGGTATTTTAATTTATGCTTAGATTTCTCATGATACAATGATTATGGATAAGCATGCTTTTTAATCTCTACATGTTGGCATTTCCCAGTTTTTTTCTTATGGTTGATTTATACTTTAATAGTGTTCTGTTGGAAAAAAATACTTGGTATTATTTCAGTTTTTATTACTCGCACTTGATTTGTGTCCCAGCATGTAGCTTATTCTTGAGAATGTTTCATGTGTACTCGAGGAAAGTGTAAATTCCATGGCCCTTGGGGTAGAATGTCAATTATGTATGTCTTATCTAGTTCATCCTCCAAAGTTAGTATTTCCTTGTTTCTCTCTGCTTTGTTGACTTATCCATAGTTTTAAGGGATCCTAAAATCTCCTACTATTAATGTGTTTTATCAATGTCACTCTTAGTCTTTAGTGGTTGCTTTATATTTGTGTGAGTGTGTGTGTGCGTGCGCGCGCATGCGCACCATCATCTGGTGCATATATATTAATAAGAATAATATTGTCTTGTTGTACTAATCTCTTAATGTCTATCCATGTCTCTTATTACTATTTTTAGCTGGACATACATTCTATCTAATATAAACATAGCTATACCTATATTTTCTTGGTTACCATTTGCTTGCAGTATATAATCTTAGAACCTTTTATTTTAAGCCTGTGTTTTTCTTTGGATAAATGATGTTTCTAAGAACTTATTTATTCAGTCTTCAAACAGTTTGTGAGGCCTTTCTGTGCCAGACACAAATTGACGCCTGGAGGACAGAATGATAAAACATGTTCCCTAATTCTAAAAGAACTCACAGATGTGTTAGAAGTCACAAAAAATTAAATGAATGGTTATATAAATGCTACAAACTAATTTTACCCCTAGGAGTTCCACTAATATTATTCTAAATAACAAAGATGCCAGAATAAGAATCTTCTATCAAAACTTTTATTTCTACTTCTCAGTTTTAACCCCAGATTTTGTAAATTCAATATTCTAACCTCAAGTCAGTTGCATTCCAATAAAACACTCCTTGAGGTGGAAAGTTCTAAATTTGTGTCAATAAAGTACCCACTATCTATTGAGTATTTAAAATGTGACTAGTGTGACTAAAGAACTAAATTTAAAATTTTATCTAATTTTAATTAATTTAAATTGTCACATGTGGTTTCCATATTGTGTAGCACAGTTGTAGAGTTCTAGTCCCAAGGAGATGCCCTACTAAAACCAGTGAAAGTTAGAATCAAGTAACACGCCAATAGGAAAAGCCAATGAGACGTTAATTAATAGACTACCCATATGAATTCACTTGACCTTGAAACTCTGTTAGAAAACAGCCTGTTACTCAGTTATGGCAAGAGGTACAATCAAAATACAGGGCTGAAACAGCTAAAATGGAAGCCCTAGGGACGATCAAACCAAACAGCAAGATTAGGAAGATAGCACAAAGCTGGTAAAGTGTTAAAAAAAAAGCAGAACTGAAGCAGGTTCAAACAAGTAAAAAAAATTTCAATTTGAGATATTAAATCAATTGAATGCAATCCAAAAAGAATGGTCCTCCTTCTATCAACAACTGAAGATTTCCACACTTCTGTGTGCTTAATTAACATCAAGAGTTTTAAGAAATGCATAGTAACATCAATCTCTGCCTGAAAGAAACTGTGTCCTCATGAACAGTGAGAAAACTATACAAAACTGTATTCCGTAAGGCACAGAATTATATTTAACTTAGGGAAGTCTCCAGGGAGAAGGGGGACTTTGACAAGGCTCTCTGTGACTCTCAAGCCTCAAATCAAGCTAGCCTGATACCCCAGATCCTTCACAACTTGGCATCCATCTTCCAGCAGTATCCTTCACACCCAACCCACCCTATTTTTGCCAAAAGCAGCTTGCAGATTCTCAACTTGCCAATCTTCTACTGAGCCATTATACAGACAGACTTGCCAAGTGGACATGCCAGCAACACCCAGCACTGGAATTACAGACCCGTTTGTATTCCAGCATCACCAAGACCTAAGAAGAGGGTATTAGACAAACCCTTTTACCTCTCTAACCCTTGATTTCCTCATATATAAAACAGAGTACTATATCCAGCCATTGGTTTTCTATGGTGAGTCAATGAGATAAATAAAAGGTTTACACAGAACTATTATTTTTAACAGCTTTTTATATTTTACCTGACACTTTCCAATCCATCTTAGTTCTTCTGATATAGTTTCTGTCCCCAGAACTTTCCCTTGACCTCCCTTTGCTGTTGGATGCCCTTCCCAAAGGAATGCTGTGCTTATCTTACTCAACACCAGTGAGATAGTATATCTTGCTTTGCCTGGAACATTCCCAGTTTATCCTTGGCATTCCTGCAGCTTTTAGAATTTGTCCCAGATATTTTATTTTTCTATAAAATACCATTAGTGATGATTGCATTGAAATAAGTTGAAGTGACTTTGCTAATTCTAGCTTCTACGTTGGTCTGGACTGCCAAAAAAAAAAAGTGGCAGTACAGAGGGTTCTCATTTTATGTCTGTTTAAATGTGAAAGATGGCCAGAGTAACCTCTGTTCCTGAGCTTCTCTAGGTGAGAACCAGAACAGGAGCTAACTAGCATCTCTTTTTCAGTATGCAGGACCATATGCAGAGCACTTGCTGCTGACAAAATGAAATTTATCTGTGATGAATTCATCTGATCTCAGAAGGCGCTGGGAGAGATCCAGCATGACTGCTCCTGCTGGCCTCTAGGGTATACCTGTCAGGTGTGTTTGGCCAATACAATGACCTGAAGGATGCACAAAGCCACCAAAACTCTGTTAGTGTTGTCTGGAAAACAAGGGAAATCAGGAGTGAGAATGAACAGTCCTGCAAAAAGTGTAACAAGAGTAATCTGAACACATGTTCTGTATAAGTTTTCATGTATAATATGGTATAAAATTCCATCTTATTTGGGCTCTCCCTGGTGGCATAATAATAGGTTAAAGTACCACATAACAAAGCTCTACAAAGCCACTGCAGCACAAGTTCGATTCCCGGCCAGGGAGCTGACCCACATGGCGTGGCAGACCTCTTCTGACCTGACCACTGCTCCTCTCAGCAGTGGACTTTGTCAATCTGCCTGTTCTGCTCCCCACTCTGTCTCTGGTGAGTCATCTCACCCGCCACATCTCTGGCCTGCACCACAGTTCTGTAAGCATAAATAAAATAAATCTTTTTTTAAAAATTCCATCTATTTACTACTTGGCAACACATACTTTTTCAGTAGTTAAATTTGTTAAAAGTGCATGCTAAATGAAAAACAAAGTACTGTATTTGCATGTATCAAGGAAATTGATGGCTATATGACTTGTACAAAATGTTTGACAACATTTATTATATATCACTGGCTACTGAGGCTATCACTGATCACATAATACCAGATCAACTGTAGAAATACAGGGTCCACTTCAAAAATTAAAAATATTTTAAGAAGGCTACATTCCCAGATGACTAATTCACCTATCTAGCCAGCTGCAGAAGGCGTGTTTACATGTCTCCTTATGAAACACGGCTTTACATTTAGGTCAAATGGCTGTTCTTCTCAATTAATTTTGCCCATCTTCAGTCCAACTCTGTACATATACAAAATGAGCTGAGAGTTGTGTGTGTGTGTGTGTGTGTTGGCGACAGCAACAAAAGAACTGCTGGACAGCTGCATGAAACACTTTTTATATTAGGGATTTCAAAACAACATTGCTCAATTCTAATGAGGGTGTTTCCTCACACACACAATTTATAAAATTAAAATAAAACTATTATTCTCAGGTAAAACATTTTACATTCTTGAGGCCATTGTTATACATTCAGTTTAGAAGTTCAACATTGAAGATGTGTTTTCAGGGTAATAATGGGAATAAAAATTTGGGGGGGGAGGATATACTTCATGGAAAAAAATGTTCTTACTAAATTAAGAAAGCCACATCGCAGAATGTACTTGGAAATTGTTGAGGAGCACATAATTCGTGATTACATCCAAATAACTGCGATATTCCACCAAAGGAAATTGAAACTGGAGTTGTCAAAAATTATAAATATTTCTCTATATAAACAAAGTAACTAAAGTACAAAATCCTTCTGACAGAGCTTATCCAATCACCCCTCTCAAACAAACCAACCCTATGCATTAGCAACAATACATTTCTTTCCCTTTCTCTGTTGTATATCAGCAGTCTGATTTTAGGAATGTCTGAGGCTTTAAATATCTTTTTTGTAAGTCATTCTATGAGTCCTGGAATACTGCTGAATTCTTTTGGTATAATTCTTTAAATGTTGGCTGCATTTGATGAAAATCAATAGGAATATTTTAATAAAATGTGCAATAGTGGAACACAAAAAGTTAGGACTGTGTAGCTTTTTATAAATCATAATTATCTACAACAAGCTTACACAGAGCCAAGAATTTTTTCTACCAAAGCAAAGATAGAAATGAACAAATTAAACTGTGAAAGCTCAGAGGTATACAACTTCTGGATTTGTAGAACGAATCTTTTGATGAAGCTCCTATTTTTAATTAGATCAATTTATATACTGTCCTGAAGTTAAATATAATTGAAAAGGCCTGTAACTCTGTATCTAACTTCAGTGAAACATTAAAAAATCATAAATTGCAAGAGGTTATTTGACAATTTACATCTTGTTAAGAGTATTTGTTGAATAAATGTCCTCTAAATGGTAGCAAAAGATGAAGTGATTTGACCTGCAAAATGAATATAATCCAAAACTAAAAAATTAGAAATGAGAATAGCCTCCATTTAGCTGCATTTGTCCTACGTACTCAATAATTTAACATCACTAGAAAAAGTACTCTTCAATTAAAAATATTGTGGTCCACAGTGAATTGTCAATTTCAAATATATTAATCATTAAACACAATTGTAAATGACATGGCAGTCAAATTTATTTTAAAAATTAAAAATAAAAAGACATTAGGGTAATATATTCTACAAAATGTCAGGGATTTACAACAATAGAGACAGAGATGACCAAAAAATCTATCTATCTATCTATCTATCTATCTATCTATCTATCTATCTATCTATCTATCTATCTGCATCAAAGTAAGTGAATATGTACTAATCATAATTGTTCTGCTTATATATTCCTGGTCACTATAATAGTATTTATTTAAAATTTTGCTTTATGTCTTTATGTACAGACATTATGTTATAGTCTACCATTTAAAAAGAATTTTACTTTTTATATTCTTTTTTTTTTTTAAGATTTATTTATTTGTTCACATAGAACTGGAGAACAAGCCAGAAGTGCAGGAGCGGTGAGAGGTTTCACCAGAGACAGAGTGGGGAGCATAACAGGCAGATCAACGAAGTACATTGCTGAGGGGAGCAGTGGGGGGGGGGGGTCAGGAGGGGCCTGCCCCATCATGGGGATCGCCTCTGGGGCTGGGGATCAAACTCTCCCTGAAGTGGCTGTGGCCAGCTTGCAGTGCTGTGCCTTAACTGCTGCACCACCAAGGAGGGCCACTTTTTGAATTCCTTTTTAAAAATGATTTCTAATTCTACTCTGCTAACTAATGTGTTAGTCAACAGACAATTTCAAAAATCTATGTAATTTTCATTATTCTAGCACCTATCTCAAAAGTGTCTTACGGTGTTTAAGTTCTAAGTATGCTCAATACACTGCTCTTCTCAGCCTTCATCATCATGGTTTTGGGGTCATTCTTTCCCATTCTACCAGAACTTCCATGACTGCAAGCAAGGATTCAATGCTACTGACTCGGTAGCGCTTTCATCGCCTTACTGTGTGCCAGCCAGGCACTGTTTACAGATGAGAAAACCAAGGAGGAGAAAAGATTAATTACTGAATGAGGCTCCACATTCTAGAAAGGAGTTGAGCTGGAATTTGAGCCCAGGCAGAGCCCTGCCTCTCATTTCGACCCATATACCTCATCTAAGTAAATGTAAAATGAATAAAAAACAAAGGAATGAATGAATGGAATAGAGGTAAGAGCAGCCTTCATGACAATGAAATGAGAGGACAAGGCTGAAAGGTCTGTAATTAGAACCAACTTTGTTTCAAGAGAAAGCAACTTACCTTAAATAAACAGGATTGTTTACCCAGCACACCAAACGCCAGGATGCAAGGAGTCAAGAAAACAAACCTGCCTCTTCCCCTGCTGATAACAGAGATGTCCCATTTTGGTTGTTTACTCAGACACTGATAACCAGACATGCTCTCTGGCTAACAGGAGGATGTGTGTGGACTGTCCAATCAGGCCTTCTGGTCTGGCCCCGGGGAGCTATGCCCAAACTAGAGCTGGTGCTTTCAGACCAGGAGCAAAGTCTTGAGCTCTTTCCCAAATGTCTAGGAGTGGAAGTGGAAAGGGGTAGGGTATCTGAGGCATCAGGAAAGAAACTAATGGTGAGGATAAAAAGGAATGGCAGGTTTCCATCTGCAAGATCTGATGGCTCCCTTGACAGAGTTAATAGAAAATTATGATGGGAAAGAATCTAATCCAGGGAGTCCAGAACTGACTAAGTTTTTAGATATTTGGAAAGAGAGAATGAGCCAAGGCTGAGAAGAATCAAGGCATCCTGGGGGCCTCATTGCCCAATGAGAACAACTCAAAACTCTTGTTGCAAAGAGAGAAGGTGAAGAGCTGATGAAGCCGTAGGTGCCCCTTCAGCCACCTTGCTGGAAAAAATATGGGGAAGTCATTGCTTGGAAAAGGAAAGGCAATAGCCATGCCATATGCACACAGTCTCTACACTCTCCCAACACAGTTATGAAGGTGGGAATGGACCTTTTCTTGTCAAGAAAAACTGGCCCTCCAACTGCACAGTGAGCTCCTCACTGGTCTCCAGTCACCTCTCTGTGGAGAGCTGGTGTCCTGCTTACTCCTGCCTCTCTTTTAGGAGTCTCTGATCTACACCGTGATCTTCCTCACTCAGGCCTACATTTTTCTTTTTCACAGCGTTTGCCCCAATAAATCCACACTTTTTGTTCTATTCTAGTGTCTTTTTGCAGGATCTAAATTAGCACACTTCCCAAATCTCTGAAAACAAGCCCTTTTTTAAGATCCAGAGAGAATCCTAGCATGTAGTTCTCTGATTATCTCCAGCAATCCAGGACCCAACATCAATGGTTCATTGATTCACTTATTTATTTTGGCATTCATTTAATCAATCACTTAAATGGGTATTAATTGAGTAGACACCATATGCCAGGAACTGTGCTGGATCCTGGGGATATATCAGTAAACAAGAGAGCTACAGTGACAATCTTTTCTAAATAACTAGGAAAATGCAGGTATGGAGAAGGGTCTACGGAGATAAGGCTCTCTCGAGGTATGGCTGATTGAAAACAATATATTTTATTGAAAAGCATACAAATGATTCATCCTACCAGACCACAAGAATCTTTGATTCCAAGAAACCTAAGTTTAGTGACTGTGGTCCTCCCATCCCATATACACTCAGTTACTGTCACCAGCAACCACTGAACAAGGGCAGCAGCCCACCCATGATCAGACAAGACCAGCAACTGACCATGGTGGCTTTAGGGGTTGGCAATTGCCAGCTTCTTTTCTGCTAGTGTCAATGAATTTGTTTTACATAAAGTGCCTCCAAAGTCACCCCAGGCCAGAGAAGTGGCTGAACAGGAGCTGGCATCCAGGGGAAGGTGGTGTAGAAGCCTGTAGGAATTGGACAAAGACACCCCACAGAACCCTGGACAATCTCTGAGGATGCCCTGTAAACCGGCTCTCTGAAGGGAGCTGACTGAATATTACTTCCTCCATCTGTATGGTGCAAGGAGGCCAGAAGTGTCATAACCTGAAAAGCTCTGTAGAAAAACAGACTCAGAGCCAGCAGAGGCTAAGGGAGCAGAGATGCCCTTAGGAATGGAGCTCTTGGAAGTAGTAGTTTGAATCCCTACCCTTTATCCTCATCTTGCATCAAAGGGCAAACCCTTTAACTTCTCTAGGCCTTGATCTCCATTGCAACAAAGGAAGAGGAGTAGCTATACATACCTCATTGGGTACTGTGAGGATTAAACGAGATAATATGTGGACAGAGCTCCACACTGCACAAGGCAACTTGAAAGTGCTCCAACAGAGCTGGTTATTACTAATGTGTACCTGGCTGTAGCCACTATGCTGGCTTTAATGGCCTCTCACCATGTCATTCCACTCTTACCTACTTCCTTATAAAAAAGAAAGCTAAAATACAAATTCCCATCCATTTTCAGAAAGGATTTTCTGAAATGACTCCCATCACAAGGATTCCAGGGCCAATGGACAGTATTTGTAAACACACTGGCCAAACTCATTAAGAAAACCACCCAGCAACCCTGATTCAGTCCCCAAGGGATCTCTGCTTTAGCTGCAGACAGTGACCCTGGAAGAAACTGGGCCTCGGACAGAACAATAGAATGGATTGTGTCTCTTACAGGCATTTCACCTGTGGCTCTCAGTAACAGGTTTTGATCTCAGGCTCACCGCCAGTTAGGAAGTGGAATCCCTTTCTGAACACTTGCTTTTTTGTTGGTTTTTCCCTGGAGGTTTAAGGATTTCACCCAAGGGCTTTTAGCTGATGCTGCTTTGTAGAGCATGTACTTCTGTAAAACCTGACAGGATATTTTATTGACTCCCTAATACTTTTTTTTTTTTTGCATGAATGGGGTTACTGGTACCTCCCCCTAAGCTGACAGCTGGACACCCCCTTCCCAAAGTGTGAGTCTCTCGTCACCTGGAAACTGGGCTGTTCTCATGATAGGAGGCAGCCATGCAGAGAGCTGTGCTCTATCTGTCTTTTTTTAGTAACGCAAAGGTATAACTAAGGATGGGACAGAAAAAAGGACCATTGTTTCTGCTGGCAGGTTTGGGTTTAAATTTGGAAAGCAAAGCTGGCTTCAGTTTGAAGGCTTCTGGGCCTGGGTGGCTTTGAGAGCAGTGGCTCAGGGGGCCTCCTAGGCCTTCCTGAATTTACACATGGAGGGATTCTAAGACATTTCTGCAGTTAGCGGCATGAAGCTCACTGTGTGTGGGCTTCTCTTGGGCAAACTGCTTCTTTTGGAGCCATGGAAGAACAATGGGAAATCTTATCTGCCACATTCATTTTGCTCTAAAGGGAAATTCTATGGTATTTGTGACTTTGAATAAGGGATAAGGGGGACTAATTTCCCTGACTGTGGGGCGAGGGCAGCGGGGCCACCTCCACCTCAGACTTCCATCTTCACCGGCTGGTGGCTCTGGGATCTAGAGGCCACTATGGAAGAAGCGGGAAGGAACCAGCCAGTAAAGTGGCTATAAATACTCTCCTTAATGGCTGGCTTCACTCAGGAGCCCACAGCTGAGGGGCAGGGCCTGCGGGAAGCACCTGCATCTCTTCAGGGCATATCCGCTGAGGCTGGGCCAGCTTCCTTGTCCTCTGCCTTTGAATGGCACTTTCCATGGATATTTTCCAGCACTGAGGAAGCCAGGCAGTAACCCGGCTTCCCAGCTGAATGCTCGGTGTGGGCTCCAAGAAACCAACCCCCTTTATGCTCAGTCAAAGCTTATTTTCACCGAGGTTGATGAAACTGAATATCTGAGAAGAGAAAGGAAAGGAGGCGCTTCGTAGGATGTTTTTCTCTTCCCAATTTCAGATTTGCTTGTGTGGGGAAGTATGAAACAATCACTAATCAGTCAGGCTTCTTCCTCCTGATGAGGTGGGAACTTGACAATTGAATTAAAAAAAAAAACAACAGTGAATAAATATTTCCTTTCTGGGGTCTTATTTATGCAGCATTAAGAGACCCCGTATGGGCATTTTAAAATGACTATGAGCAAGTCAAACAGCTAATGGTTAGTTGTAAATGGGATTCTGCTATGTGGTTTGTCATTCAAAAGGACACAGAATTTAAAAACCAGATTGCATTTGAGATCAGGGAGCATGTAAAAATCCAGTCAATGATGTTGTCACACTTCAATGAATTGAAGAATTACCTGGAACATTGATTTAACAGACAGATTCCTGGTGTTCAGCCCTAAGACAGCCTATAAGCTTGCACCTAACAATCTGCATTTGAATCTATAATTCTGACTTAAATACTTGGAGGACAGCACCTTAAAATAGTAGTTCAAAGTGAGGCTACTGACCAACAGAATTAATTTGTTAGAAATGCAGATCCTCTGGCCAGTTCCAAGCTTAAGGAATCAGAAACTGCAGAGATCACCAATCTGTTGTAATAATCCCCAAGCAATCCTAAAGACTAAGCAACATTGTCCTAAGAGATTTCTTTTTAAGCCAGGAGCATGAAATATGGAACAATGCAATTCTAATGTGTAGCTGAGATTTAGACCCACTGCTTTGGGTCTATTTTCTGAGCATCCATTTTTATGAGAAGCCAATAAGGTAAGGGGCAAGAATGTGGAATATTTTTAAGATAGATGAGCTCTCAAGTCTTGGGCCCAAATTTAACCTCTGTAAAGCTCCGTGTTTTCACCTGTTAAATGGAAGGGACACTACTTACCCCACATGGTGCTGTGGGGAAAACAGCTAGCTAGGGGACATTGTAGGGACTTGATTTTCCTCTGTGTCTCTTTGCAATCATTAGTTTAATTGGGGTCTAGAATAAGATTCTTAATCCTTACAGAAATATGGCTTGAGGGTTTACTCTCCAGAGTGTCAAAAAACTCATTTTAAAATTCATCTCTCTTGTCAATGTAAATGAGCTGAGCAAGCAATCCTGATTTTAAAGACTGGTGGTTTGAGTTTAGGAGCAGCTCTAATGTTGCATAACCAAATTTGAATCTGCAACCATAGTCACTTTCTCGTTCATTCATAAATGTGCCCATGAAGAGCGAGACCTCATACTTTTATTATTAGGTACTTTGTAGAAGGGTTTCACTTTCTCAGTTATTTGACTGACTTACAAAATGCCAGGGGACGTACCACCAATTTAGTCAGAAATCTGTCACTGACTGGTACAAAGAAATAACTGTGTGTGTGTGTGTGTGTGTGTGTGTGTGTGAATTCAGTTGGTTGGAACATCAGCTATATAGTATACTTACAATGACTGAAGCACATGCTCTCTGAAACATACACATACATTTGTGGTAGTGAAGTGAAAACACGTCCATGAGCAATGATCAAGTATTTCACACTCTTGTTGAAAGATCCCTTATAAGATCAGGACTTGTGGCAGTGTGCAGCCCTAGATGACCAACTAGTTTAATCTGTGGTAAAGTAAATGACAGCCCTTAGGGCAGGGAGAGGTGAATATATCCAAAGTTCATTACTAATTAGTACTTCAGCTTAGTTTCAACAAACATTTAAGGAGGGCCTGCCATGTGCTTAAGCGCATTTCATGCACAATCCATCAAAGGCTCACAGTTATCACCATAGACTTCTTACAGACAAGGAAATTGATATTCAGAGACAAGAACAACTTGATAAACACCATGAAGCCAATTGTCAGAAAAAGCAATACAACTACCCAAGTCTTCTGTCTCCAAAGAACATGTTGATCTACGACACCCACAGTTGTTTGTTCCAAAAGGTAAAATGAGTATTCTAGTTCTCACTGATTTGGAATTTCTAATTTGGAAATCCATTTTACAGATGAAGACAAGACACCAACTCTTACAGAATTGCATTATTAGCCATTTATTCAGTCATAGCTCATTCTAAAATTAAGATGAAGGTGAGAATGGGGTTTAACCTGGTTCCTCATCTGCATCTCAATATCAAGATCATAATAGTTGCTACCCTTTCCAAGTGTATGTTTCCACAAGGAGAGGAGTGGAGAAACTGAACCTGAGCAGAAAATCAAAGAATGTAACTCTCATTTATGCTAGGAAGGATAATTTGCTTTCAATGGCCAATTCACTTACTCAGTAACTAACTCTTTCATCCAGTCATTCTTAATTCATGGTTTCATCATAAGTGCGGAAATTTTGTTTACGACTTTAGTTCCTAAAACAATAACGGAAAACTATGTATCTTTTTAAACTTTCAGTTGATGAAATCTGAAGTTTCTCTTTTTGTACATAGAGTTGCAAATAATATAATTCTGGCATGTAGTAAATATTGACAATAGTGTTACTGCATGTTTTACATTTATTCAAAGGACTACTGACAGCTCAGAAAATTTACATTTACATCTAAAATTTAAAAATATGTGAACAATCTTTTATTAGTAAAAACATTTAGTACTCTTTTTCTTCTTGGAATTTCTAGTTCCATTCATTTCCCCATTGTTACTATATTATAATGTATTTCATGCTTGAAAATCTATTAGTTATCCTAGCATAACTCTATGTTACAATAATATAAATCAAATTGATCTTTCAATTTCCTGCAATCTTTAAGACTCCAGATGTTAAGATTTTTCAACTGAACTGAGTTATTGTTAAAATCATTAGAACTAAATGAATCAGTGTAATATACATAAGTATGTTATAATTTTAGACAATGAACCATACAATCAGAGAGAAAGGAGAGGTGCTGCTTTCTTTTGGAAAGTAGAAGGTGAGCTGGCAGAGACCCCATGGAGTGGCCCTTGAAGGCATCTTCTCAGGCCAATTTTATTAGGAAAGAGAAATAATTTTCCTGAAACATCCGATCTAACAGGCTCCATTTGGAAAGCTGCTTTCCAAGAAGCCAAATGCACAAAGGTTCCTAAAGGGACACATCCACATGCAACTACCACCACGTAAGTCAGATGTGTCAAGTAGAACTGTTAGGGGCCAATCAAGAGTAAACCCCATTGGTATATCTGAACAAGGGATATCTAGTTTAAAGAACTGCTCACTAGTCAAAAGCACTTAATCAATAGCTACAACAAGGGATAAGAGAAAACAGCAATGTAGAATAGAGGTAGAAATTCAGAAGGCAGCTATCATTGCTTAAAAAGTAATGATAGGCCCTCCCTGGTGGCGCAGCAGGTTAAAGCACAGCACTAAGAAGCTAAAGCCACTTCCACATGAGTTCGATTCCTGCCTGTCCCGGAGGTGACCACATGGCGTGGCAGACCTCTCCTGACCCACCCGCAGCTCCCCTCAGCAGTGTACTTCGTCCATCTGCCTGTTCTGCTCCCCACTCTGTCTCTGGTGAAGCCTTTCGCCACCCCTGAGCCTCTGGCCTATACTCCAGTTCTGTATGCACAAATAAATAAATCTTTCCAAAAAAAAAAAAAAGTAATGATAAAAGAACTAAGCAGATGAGATGCAGACCCTTGAAAAGAGGGTGTGGTTACTGCAGCAAAGAAGAAAGAGGGTGTTAAAGGGTGCTCTTCAGAAGGACCCAGAAAGCTGTCACACTGCCTTGAACAATGCGAGTCAATACGCTGCAACTGCACAGAAACAGCCTTGCAGACTCCCTGCAGCACCCTCTATTGGTAAAATGTCGCACTGAGCCCAAAGATGGAGGAGAAATGCAATGCAGAGTCCAACTCCTGGATCATTGAGCAACACCAAAATGGGTGGGTTTGGAACAGAAGGTCCAAATTTACTATCATAAGTACTGAGAGAAAGTTACAGTTAAAGGGTTACATGAGAGCCCTCCCTGGTGGTGCAGCGGGTTATAGCACAGCACTAAGAAGCTAAAGCCGCTTGAGTATGAGTTTCACCCGCTCCCCAGAGGTTATCCACATGGCACAGCAGACCTCTCCTGACCCGCCAGATGCTCCCCTCAGCAGTGTACTTCGTCGATCTGCCTGTTCTGCTCCGTAATCTGTCTCTGGTGAACCCTCTCACCACCCCTGCTCTATATGCATAAATAAATAAATCTTAAAAAAAAAAAAGATTACATGAGTCTGAGAAACGGCAAGTCACTAAACTGGTAGCTGGGACACTAGATACTAGGTTTATGCCTTTGATCTCAGTTATATTTGCAGTTTTAAGGGAGCATAAGCAGAAACTAAATGGCTCCCTGGCAGTGATGCATAGGGCTGAGAATCCTACCCCAAACTCACAAAATCTTGACTTTGTTTCTGTGCACATGTGAATGTGTAAATAGAGCCAATTTTCTCACATGTTCTGGAAGCATAACCAGGACTCATGAGGAGAGAATTATGTATCTCTGCAGCACTTTCTCCTCTTGACACTGGTCCTTGGAGATTGTGTTTATTGCTGAACTGTTTCTCCTTTGCTTTTCTCTTTGAGCAAAGAGCATAAGATGACTGGGAGCTGGGGATTACCTATTTTGATATCTCACCTTCTACTCTCTGTTTTGAAGTGACATGCTTTCATAAAGCCACCAAATTCTCCTTTTCACCAACTTCCTAACTGTCTTTATCACTGTAGTCAAGATGACATTACAAAAAAAGAAATCCTTGTTAGTGCCAACCAACTGTGACAGGATTTTATTTTAAAATCATTCTCTGTTTGAAACTCTCTGCCATATTCTATAAAACAGCCCATTACTCATCTCAAACATCTTTAGAAGGAAGCCCTCTAAAAGGTGACATGGTGGGCCCCAAGAGCACTGGCTGGGAATAGAAGGCAGAGGCATTCCCATTACCATCACTAACTGGCCATGTATGGGAGAAATCACTCAGTTTCTCATCACCTCCTTTGGTTTCTCCCCCTGAACACTGCCAAGTTGAGCACCCTATTTTCAGTCACTGGTCTCAGGGGATGATTGGAAACTACCACGTTCATGCTGTTTAGTGCTATTGAGAGACAGGGGCTGAGAGAACCATGTGGGGGAGAGCCCGTCTACACAGCATGATGTTCATAGCCCTTCTGTATGACTTTAGATTTACATCCCTTTTTGCATTTTTTAAAATTGAAGTATAATTGACATACAACAAAGTGCACAAATTTATGATGTGTTACATAGATTATGACTAATCTTTTGATTATGACTAATACTTCAAATATTCCCCAAATATGCCAGTGTTCCTTCTTAGTCAGTATTCACTTCTGTCACTAGCAGTAACCACTACTTTGACTTCTGTTGCCATAAATTTGTTTTGTCTCTTGAACTTTATATTAAAATCATAATATGGGTGTTTTTTCATCTGGTTTCTTATACTTCATACTGCATAAGATCCATCTGTAGATAACTCCTTCACTTTCTTGCTGAGTTGTATTACACTGTCAATATACCAGAATTTATCCAGTCTACTGATGATAGACATTTGGGTGGTTTCCAATTTTAGCTATTGTGAGTGACACTTTTATGAACATGCCTTTTCATGGAGATATATGTGTTTTCCTTGGGTATCAGTCCAATCAGAAGAGCAAAACCACATAACAATTTAAATGAAAAAAGCCTAGAATAAAGTATATTTAGCTACATTAAGAATAAACAGGGATCTAAGGAATATAAAAATCTAAAGAATACAGAAAAGTAGATGTAAGGAGATGTTACCAAGACTCAGGCTGAGATAGATCATTCAAGGAACACCCCTCCCTTCAGGGCATGGTCTGAGATACAGACCTTATTGGAGAGGGCATGGCCATGGTTCTCTGAATAGTAGTCATTGTATTGTTGCACTGGTGGAAACTTTTGGAAATCTACCTAGCTAGAAATCAACTACTAAGATATGAGAGAAAATCACTCATAGGCCAATGTCATACCAAAGACACTTGACTATAAAACTGACTGCAGTGTGGGCCCAAGGAAGCTGTAAGCTATTGAGTGCTACCAGTCACATTTCAGGAGCTAAGAACTGGAAAAACTACATGCGTTATAAGAGCTGGAGGCTGGAGAAGTGCCTTGTAGAGGCCTGAGGAACAGCACACTGGAACCAGCAAGCAAAACTCTTTTCTCTTGAATGTTAAACCAGCAGTATCTACTAACTAAGCTTCAGTATCAGCTAGCAAAGGAAAATATACTTCAAGACCCCAGATACATTTTCAAAGAAAAGTCAAAAAGGGTACATTTGTTGCTGAGAAACAATATATCAAGAACTGACACAGGTATACACCTAGAACTGAAACTGTTTGGTCATGGAGTTGCTGAAATTTAGCTTTAGTCAAATTGCCAATTTTCCAAAGGGCTGCACCAATTTATGATCTCACCAGCAATGTTTAGGAATTCCAGTTTCCTCATGTACTTGCTGAACACTTTGTATTGTCTATCTTTTTAATTTTAGACATCCCAGTGAATATGAAGTAGTATTTCACTATGATTTTATTTGCATGTTCTTTATGAGTGAAAATGTTGAACATTTTTTCATATGCTCATTGGAGACTTAGCTATCCTTATCCTGAAAAGCCCATTCAAGTCTATCATCTAATATTTATTGTCTTTTTCTTACTGAGTTGTATGAGTATTTTATATGCTAGATATCAGATCTTTACAGATAAAAATATATCTGTATTATATATACATACACACACATATTTCAAATATCTTTATCTTATCAGTTGCTTTTAAAAAATACATTCATAGGAAAGAAGATCATAATAATGTATCTTCCAATACTCTCTGTTAGGTTAAATATCGATTGCCATTGAATTAAGATGATATGCTCATGTAACTGGAATAAGGTAAATGAATCTTCTGGTATTGGCCTGTGTACTTGACAATGAAGACAATGATATATTTTGAGAATAATTCTAATTCATTAAAAAAAATTGTTCTTCCCCTCTGCCAGTTCAATTGTTGATATCAAAGATTTCTAAAGCTGAGGAAGATTCAGAGTCTGAATTTATTATGGAAAGTGTCTATAAGATAGAATCAGATTGCCTTCCTCAATTTCTGAGGGTGACATCCTGCTTAAAAACCAACAGTGAAATAGTTGACACTTGCAAACATTCTGGTGGCACCAACCTTTCCTGTCAAGCTGACCTATAATTAAGTCTTGAGCTACCCGTTTTCCTTCTCAATGTTAAGTTACTAGGAAGTAGAATGAAAACTTTCTTATTCATCTGTATAAGCCCAGGGCTAGGCCAATTTTGCGGCAATTGCTACCACAATTATATCCCAATTTTGCAACAATTGCTATCACAATTGTATCCCTTCCCAACCTGTGGTAAAGTCATTTTAGTAATGACAAGGTTGAGACCAGCACATGAAGGGCACTAAGTGCCAAGGTGAGGGGACTGGATGTTGTGTCTGGGTCCCAGCCACAACTCCACAGGGGAGGCAAGTTTGTTCCTGGGATAGGTGGCTTCACAAGTAAGTCAGTCTGAATTCTAAAATCCTATTCGCTTATAATATACTTTATTGGTAAGGCGAGTAGTAAGTACTAGTTACTTTTAAATCTATGTTTTCTTCACATATATTTGCTATTACCAATTGCATTAGTAACTCGCAGTCACTAAAAGGGTTCTCAAGTATGGAGAACTAGCAAGCCTATGTGAAAGTTTTAATCCTGTAAATCTGAGGTTTAGAAAAAAAAGTGCAAAATCAACTGCAAGGTCCTTGCCTGCCTTTATAATGACATGGTATAAGGGAAAGACAATGGATGAGGCTAAAGTATTGCTAATTATTGGTATTGCTCTATACTGAGATCTGGCAGCTCTGTGCCAGAGAACCTGCTGGAGAAAATAGCTCTTTGGCCACTTCCCATCCTGTTCAGACTTTCACCAGGTCAAATCTTCACAATTCATGTCTAAAAAGTCCAGATGAGCCATTCTGATAGGTTGTTTGGATAAGATTTATGCTAATAATATTAGACAAAAGGAGAAGAAAACAGTACATTTTGGCAAGGAGGAGCTACACTTATGCAATAATCGTGTATCGGGTGACAGCTATTTGCCAGGCACCAAAACTATAGTTGAAAATGTGATATCTATCTTCATGGAGTTGAGTCTGAAGAAGAAACATTTACAGAAATGGAAAACCTTCATCAGTCTACTAACGTGCAATGATAGACAAATGCACTGAATGTCAAAGCTCTGAGTTGGTTGTAACCAGGGAAAGCTTCCTGAGGAGGTGTTATTTGAGCAGGGAGGTGGTGTCAAGGATGAGTTTACTGCCATTTATCTTGGTTTGCAAAGGATAGTTGCCAAAAATCTACTCAGTTCTGCATTCAGTGATCATTGGGACTTGAAATCAGCCATGGTACGTATGAGTAGTCACACTTCAAAAATTACCAAACTCGTAGGAGTTTGTAAGCTAAACTTTTCCCCCTGTTCAACATTTACCAGCATACCACTGGGAAGGATTTAGTCAGGATAGAGGAAAGGGCATTTGAGGCAAATATACACCATCCGGTGGCCCAAAAAGCACAGAGGTGGGATTACTGGAACCAAAATTGTTTAGAATATAAACAACTTTTATGTCAGGTGATTAAACAGAAAGAGAGACAAGTGCTAGATTGTGGGGGACATATTTTAAGCTAATTTTTCTATTAAATAAGAAGTGGCTGGGTCAGCAAAAAAGTTACAAGTTAGATTGTGATAAGCTAGTGTTTTTTTTTCCTCTTGGAAATATTCTACTTATAACCAAGAAAGCTTCCTTTTCATGATAAATAATAAACATTTATATAAACTGAATGGGGATTAGATTGAAGAGAAGTTGCTCCAAAACTACCCATGAGACCAAAAATAAAAGAAGGAAATTTTTTTAAAAGGAAACAAACATGAGAGTTTAATTTTGGAACCCAGATTTCCCACTGCAACAGCATAATTAGGTTCCGGTGAGTGGACTAGGACAGAAGTAGTAGCTTGGGTAGGCTGAATTACACAGTAAGTTAAATAAGGAAGATTAATATAAAGAATTCCTGGGGCCTCTTCAGTGGCACAAAGGGTTAAGTCTCAGCACTATGCAGCTATCCCCAGCCACTGCAGCACAAGTTCAATCCCCAGCCAGGGAGCTGACCCACATGGTGCAGCAGTCCTCGTCTATCTCACCCACTGCTCCTCTCAGGAGTATATTTCAATGGATCTGCCTGTTCTGTTCCCTCCTATGTCCGTGGTAAATCCTCTCACCCGTGAACCTCTGGGCCTCACCCCAACTTTGTGTGCATAAATAAATAAAACTCTGAGGGAGTGGGGAGAAGAATCCCTAGGAAAAAAGACTAAGATAGAAGGAGATGATACAGTTACTCAGGGCTGAGGCAGAGTGCCCAAAGTAAGATACATTTGTAAGAGGTTTGCTGATTGAAGAAGACGGGTTCATCTTATCACACAGCAGAGATGTTTGCTGTGGAGGTGGTCTGGAGCTGGTCTGGAGTTGTCAGGCAAGTCGTAAACCACTCTCTGGGGTGCAGAAAAGGGGATGCTGCTATCAGAACTGTGGTCTGGGTGTACAGTGGGCATCCAGACACTAGCCAGGGCAGGACTCTTTAGAGTACACAGGCGTGACAGGAGTGGCATGGTGGGGGTGCATGAGGTGAGTGGGCTATGGTTTCCATTAGGGACAACAGAGAAGGGTTCACTAGGCCAAGGCTGCAAGGTTGCACAGGCACAATGTTCTGGGACGGTTCTACCTCATGTCTCCACACCAACCCCTACCTACACAGGAAACCCCAGGGGAGCCTTTCTCCTACAGGGTCCCTCTGGCACATTCTAGTGAAGAAGTTTCACACATTAAGCTCACTTAGTTTTGAAATTTTATTATATATATATGTGTGTGTGTGTGTGTGAGTATACAGTTTTTTTAAATCCAGTTTTACTTATTTTTTGCTCACTTTAAAGTCATTTTACTTACTGTTTGCTTACTTTAAAGGAGAAATATTAAAATGTCTCTGTTGTTTACCACAGAACATACTGAAGGGTGTATTTAAAACTCAGAGGCTATTACTTGGTAACTGGCAGAAGGTCAAACATTTTAATGGGAACTAAAAAATGTGGTTATTCTCCAGACTGTTTCAGCTCCACAGTACTGAAAGCTTCACTGTGCTGGATTTCTTTTCTCCTCAGGAGTTGTTGTTATTATTACTATTACTGTTACTGTTACTGTTACCATTACTATTACTATCTATTGTTCAGCTAACAGAACATACAAAACCAGGCAGATAAATATCCAAGGAAATGATGGCATTTCACTGTTGTTTGCCCTTTGGTTCTTCATTTTCTAAACAGTTCCTATATTTTCCTTTAAAGCAACTAAACATTTATTTTGATCACAAAACACAATCCAAGTGTGAATAAGTAAATGCTTTATCTTATACTTAACTGAGGCAACTGCCACCCATGTCTCTGTCATGACAGGACACAGCTAAGGCCTGGGTTCCAGGTGACCCAGCCATGGCTGCTTGCTGCCCCAACATTTCTTGCTGCCAGTATGGCTCCCGTTATGCCACCACTGGAGGTGGAATTCAGGGATCTTCTTTCTCTCTGACGTAAACCAGACTGTAGTCAATCATGGAAATTTGATGACCCAGGCTGCAAAGATACCTCCCTAGGACAGAGACCTGGTTTTGATGTTGTCAAACTTTTGTAACCTGTGGTTTACTTCCACTGAAGAAATGCAAAAACTTAGATTGCATCACCTTCTATACTGTTAAAGTACTAACGCAGATGTAAAACAATAGTACTTCAGTAATGAGAAGGAAAATCCCCTGCCTGTACTACCCATCACAATGTCCCCACTCCCGTCACCCACAGATCTCCAGAGGCAAGGCTCTTGCACATACTCTTCCATCCTGACTCCAGGGCTGGAGAATGCAGGATGCCTTCTCCTGACTTTACCTACCACACATTCTTAATTTTCACTGTAGTTCAGAGTGATTATGCTCACATTCATCCCCTAGGGCTACTGAGGGCACCATCTAGTGTTTGACTGACTTTTCCAATTCACTCATTCTGGGATGCTCACATTTCCTGCTCTTCAAGAATATTAGGCTACACCACATAATCTCATTGAATGAGCATCAAAATCAGGCTCTGCCATAGTTGCTTGATGGTGCATAAAAGTCTCTGCCATGACAGGTCACAGCTAAGGCCTGGGCTCCAGGGTCAGACAGATCCAAGTTCCAATACTGGGTTGCTTTGTATATTAAATCTGAAAACCTCAATGTTCACATCTGAAAAATGAGGATGTGCATTGACTCATATGATTGTTAGAAGCATTAAATGAGATTATTTGTGTCAAGTACACAGAAAATAAATACTTGGTAATGGTAAGTATTATGTTTTTCTGATTCAGGCCAAACTCTTAGAGAAACAGCCCACTATGACATCACTTTCTTCAAAACTGTTGAAAACTTGGCATTCATTCATCTAAACTTATTATGATTTGGAATATCATCATTATGAACTAAAAAAAAATCTATTTTAATGACTTTTTAAAAATTTATCCTGGATTCACTCCCAGAGTGGGGAATTTGTAAGGATTTGACTATGATTTTTCTTTTCTTTGTAATTCAGCTGATGATGTTGTTCATTATCCACTTGAGGTGTCATTAGAATAAATTAATATTAAAATATTTAAATTTAGAACAATGTGTTTGAAATGCCATTAGGAAGATTTATCACCTGCAATGAGAAATCAGTGCTCCATTAGCGACAATCCCCTCTCCAGTCAGTTTGGAGACCTTGGGCTCAGATCATTACCCAGCACTTCTCTCTGAGTCTTTGTCCCCTGATGCTGTTCTTGGATTACTGAGGATTTGTTCTACCAACTTACTGTGTACCTTAGGCACCTGCATCCAATTGACTTCTTTTTAGTACTGTCAAACATAAATACAAAACTAAGGCCAATTAAGACAGGCAGGGAAAGGCAAAACTCACTTGTTTGACCTAGTGCTAAAGATAATGCAAAATATACTCCAGGAAAGCAAATGTTTATTTGAGAGATACAGTTTTATCTCAGAGGCTAAAGGTGTGAGGGTTTCCCACCAAATGTGTGAAGTGATACAGAATGATTACAGATAGTGTAGACTCTCAAGCCAAACTCCCTGGGTTCATGTCCCAGCCCTGCTATTTGCTGACCCTAAGATGTAAGCAGGCCACGGCCACTTTATATCTCTGAGCCTTCATTTCATCATCAGAAAAAAGGGGATGCGAATTTTATCTGCTTCACAGGGTTGTTGCAATGACTTTTTGTGAGTAAATAAATGTTAGGACTTTAAACATCTGGCACATGGTTAATGCCATGGAAGTATTTGCTTCCATTACTGCATCTTTGAAAAAGACTTAAGAGAAGATATAATTACAGGTTCCTCCAATCAATCAAGTACCTGCCAGCATTCCAGAAGACCCCTTATTTATAAGATCTTTTTCCTGGGCTCAGACTTGTCTCCCCTTGCCAATTTTATTCATAAGGATAACCACCTACTTTTAAGTGGAAAGCCCCAAGGAAGTTATTTGGACAGAAACTGCTCAGGAAATTCCCAAATAACCTGCTTAGGCAAAAAAAAAAGAAGAAGAAGAAAAGAAAGAAAAGAAAAGAAAATCAGTATCTTAAGTCTTATTAAGACCAGACAGGGGCTCTCCCTGGTGGTGCAGTGGGTTAAAGTACAGCACTAAGAAGCTAAAGCCACTTCAGGATGAGTTCGATCCCCCACCCTGGAGGTGACCCACATGGTGCAGCAGACCTCTCCTGACCTGACCGCTGCTCCCCTCAGCAGTGTACTTTGTCCATCGGCCTGTTCTGCTTCCCACTCTGTCTCTAGTGAAGCCTCTCACCACCCCTGCACCTCTGGCCTGTACCCCAGTTCTGTATGCATAAATAAATAAATCTTAAAAAAGAAAAAAAAGAAACAGCCAGACCTGGATAATTCTACTGTATTATCAGTTAGGATAATGGGTTCAAAGCCTGTTATTTCTTTTTTTTGTTGCTGGGTCTGATTACTTTGTAAAAAGGGAGCCCACTGTGCATCTAAATTTTGTTCACATTTTTGTGTGTACATTCAGTTTAAACGTGCATTTTATTTAAGTAAATGCTCTACCAGGAGATATAGTCCATGATCACTCAAGAATCTTTGAATCTCTTCCACACTTTCATGGATATTTGAAAATTACTTTGGTGAAGAACTCCAGTTTCCTTGGAGTAAAGTAAGGCTTAAGAAGAGTAAGCTGCCCTTGAATGGAACTTCTAAGTGACAGTTAAATTGTTTTTAGTATAAATATGTCCCATGTAATTATTTGGTGTGTGTGAGAACATATATACATATACATAAAATATCTGTTCACTGAAATTAAAACAATTAAAATTTCAGATAGGCTTTTTTTTTTTTTAGAGAGATAGAAGTAAAATCAGAAATAGAACGGTGTAAGTATGTGCAAGTGAACTCACTTCTCACATACACAGATCACATAACACTGTCCACTGAGACAGGCTGGAAGCAACAGGACCCTGGGAACAATGAACAAAGTGACAGCCCACATCTTGGTTCCTAATAACATCCCCTAATATAAAAATATACAAGACTTCTTACTGAACTGACTGATTCTAGGACTGGAGCAGAGAAAATAAAGATGAGCCTGAAGTAGCTTGTGGATCCAGAACATAGGAAGTCCTCAAACTAAGATGAAGGGCTACCAAAGATGCCCAGGAGCCACCTGCAGGAGTTCCCAAAGGTCACAGCTGGAACAAAGTTGAGTAACAAAATAAATGATAGGATCGTATCATACTCCAAACCATAAGGTAACTACCCATGATTCCATGCTGGTATAAATAACTGAATAAATAAATGAGGGAGAATTGTCAAGTCTTTACATAAGAACTCTAATGGACAAATGTAGCAGGAATGACAAAAATTATGGAGACCACCACATAATCACTGCAGAAAACAAGATGCCCTGAAGGATACTAGAATCTGAGGGCAAGAGGGGACTAGCACAGTCTACAGTTTCTCCCTTCAACTGTTTAAAAGAAAAATAAGAAGTTTATGGTAAAGAATCCTGACAAACTTCACCTTCACAAAATGATCAGGTTAACAACATCAGTAAAAAATACCAAAACTGGGCCCTCCCTGGTGGCATTAAGAGTTAAATGGCATCACTGTGAAGCTAGCCACAGCTGCCCAGCCAGGAAGGTGACACACATGGCACAGCAGACCTTGCCTGTCTCACCCGCTGCTACCTTCAGCAGTGTATTTCATCGATCTGCCTGTTCTGCTCCCCACTCTGTCTCAGGTAAATCCTCTCACCACTTACACCTCAGGCTTGTACCCCAGTTCTGTATGCACAAATCAATAAATCTTAAAAAATACCAAAATCCTGATACGATATACCGGGAAGGATAACTACTATGTACACAACCTTTATCTGTTCATGAGAAATCATCAGGTAAGTTCAAACTGAGAGACAAAAAAAGTGAAATAACTGACTAGCACTGTTTTTTTAAAAGAGTAGTACAGATTGTTGAAAACCAGGACAAACTGAGGAAATGTCCTAGACGGGGGAAGTTAAAGAGACCTGACAACTACATAAAATGCATAAAATGTGAGATCCTGGAATGGGGGGGGAGGGGAAGCTGCATTACTATCTCACCTGCTCTGACCCACACAAATTTGTTTCTGCCCAAAAATCAAGGACATCCAGAGCCCTTTGGTACCCTGGGACCCATCACTTTTAGTAGGTATCTGGCCACCTCTGTCAGCCTCAGGTAACCATTAGGTGTAGGATGTCAGCAGCTCTGGTCTCTTAAGTAGCATGATTTTATGGCCCTGACCAGAGTCAAGGGTAAAGGCACCCGATCACTCCTGCAGAGACCACACCATGTCCCTGCTGCCTATTTCCACAGTACAGGACGAGATTCCTAGGCTGCTTCCACATGGAGCTGGGAGGAGAACTGAACTCCATCTGTCCCTGAATCCCTGTGGACTAGGGATCTGTTATTACATTAAAAATTACCACCAACTGAATGCAAACTAGTACAACCACTATGGAAAACTGTTTGGAGGTTTCTCAAGTGCTAAAAATGGAGCTTCATTATGACCCAGCAATCCCACTCCTAGGTATCAACACAAAAGACACAAAATCACTGATTCAAAAGGATACCTGCACCCCCATGTTTATTGCTGCTTTATTTACAACTGGAAAGATGTGGAAACAACCCAAATGCCCAAAAGTAGATGACTAGATTAAAAAGATGTACATATACACAATGGAATAATACTCAGCAATAAAAAAAAATGCATGCCTTTTGCAGCAACATGGATGGAGCTGCAAAAGATCATGCTTAGTGAAATAAGCCAGAAAGAAAAGGAAAAATACTGGGTGGTTTCACTCATAGCAGGAGTGTAAAGGACCAGGAGAGAAAATAATAGTAATAATGAGCAACTATATTCCAGAGACATTTTATGGAGGTAGAATGGAGAATGGGATCAAAAACGTTGGGGGGAGAGAAGTGCACTCCGTGGAGATGGCACACGGGTGATTTGGTGATGGAAAGCTCACATTAACAAGTGAAGTGGAAAAGGCACAAAATTATATAAAGATAAACTATTATGTTATTAAAATAGAAAAATAAAATTTTATGTGCATATAATTCAATGTATCTTAGCAAAACAAAACAAAAAATGAAGAATATTTACACTAGAAAAAAAAATTACTACCAACTTAGTGCCTTAAGCAACACCTATTTATCATCCTAGAGTTTCCATGGGTTGGGAGTTGGGCACAGGTTGGCTGGATCTTCTCAGGGTCTCAAAAGCTACTATCAAAGTGTTGACTTTGGGTTCTCATCTGTAGACTCAACTAGAAAAGAATCTGCTTTCACATTCTCTCAAAGTTGACAAATTTGTCTCCTTGTGGCTTTAGGACCAAGCGCTGGCTTTGTGCTAAGGGCCTCTCACTCAATTCCGATAGGTCACCACAGTTCCTGCCATGTGAGCCACAGCGCGGTGACTTCCTTCTCCAAGGGGAGAGATAGTCTTTCCCTAGTCTATGTGGCCTAATTAAGGGAATGACCTCACCTTGGCATATTTGTAACCCAATCAAGGAAATGATGTTTCAGTAGCCTTTGCACCACTTCAGTGTGTTAATGAAATTTACAGTGCATACTTGCATGGGTCACCTTGGGTGTGTCTGCCACTCAGTCATCTACTTTCTGTATTTGACACTGACTACAGGATTAGATTTCCCTTTGATCTTCTTACCAGGCCTGAACCTGATCCAAATTTTTGTTACTGATCCCTAACTGCTTCCCAGACATCTCTTCCCCCCCTAACTGCTTCTCCCACCCCCACTTTCACTCCTAGACACTCTTGGTGATGTAGTTGAACACATGGTTACAATCGGGATTAATGAATGGATACCATCTAACCTCGGAAGAAACTGACTCTGAGAAAGGTTAAGTATGTCTTGTTCAAGGTCACACAGATTAAAAGCCAGATGGAATGTGAACCTAGATCTGCTTAGTTCCAAATCCCATGATCCTCTAGCCTGCTTAGCCTAGAAGGCAGTAGTAATAATCCCACTTATCTACCAGCACTGATAATGAAATAATACATCCAGTGCAGTTTGTAAATTGAAGAGTACTAGGCAAACATTTATTAAAAAATTTCACTTATTAGGCCCTCCCTGGTGGCACAGCGGGTTAAAGCACAGCACTGAGAAGCTAAAGCCACTTCCGCATGAGTTCAATTCCCGCCTGCCCCGGAGGAGACCACATGGCGTGGCAGACCTCTCCTGGCCCGCCCGCTGCTCCCCTCAGCAGTGTACTTCATCAATCTGCCTGTTCTGCTCCCCACTCTGTCTCTGGTGAAGTCTCTCGCCGTCCCTGCACCTCTGGCCTGTACCCCAGTCTGTATGCATAAATAAATAAATCTTTAAAAAAAAAATTTCACTTATTAAAATTGTTAACTTTGGGCTTCTTAACATAATAGATCTTCACTTGCATTTGTCTTTAGAAAGCCCCACATTTGTTTATATAGCTTGGGGTACATTAAGCATTTACATCTCTTTAAAGTCGTCCAATATAATCCAATGTGCAACCTACAAAACATAAATGGGAGAAATTTTAACAAAAAATTGTTTAAACTCCTCTTCTTACTCTTTCCTTTGTTCTTTCCTGCTCTCACTCATCAGGCTTCCTATTTACTCCTGTGATTTCTGGGAAAGAGCTACTGAGCTTCGGAGAAGCAGCCTATCTGCTCAGACCCCCTGAGCATTCAAATGCATAAGGGAAAGGACAGAACCCTCCTTCCTGCCCACGTGGAGTCAGTGTGGCCCATCTGAGCTCATACCTAATTCAATCAGCAAAACTCAGCACTGAGCCAGCTTAGAGGGCCATGGTTGAGGGCTAGGAAAGGATGCAGAGACTCAGACACCATTGCTTATAGCACCAACCTGGAGAAAACTGAATCTGGTTGCATTAGGTTGCCATTTGTTGGATAACTGATATTTTTACAAAAGCAGAGAGAAGGACAATCACATCATTGTTTGAGCAGTCTGCGTTTTCTCTTCGGTTACTTAAGGCAATGAGGACAGACTGCAGAGATTCCCACATCTCTCTGGCACTGAGACTTGTGGCTAACAAGGAAAAATACCCGCTTTCACAGGCAGCGCACCTCTCAAAGATAAGAAGCCATTCTTCCAGTTATTAAATACTATTTGTCTGTGCTAATCACAATGTTCTCACAGGAATATCCTGAACATTCCTTTAGCACTGTCTCAAGATAGCCACACAATTCTGCAGAGGTAAAGCCACCTCAGAGAAGTGCTAAATCGCCACCCAAGAAGCCATCTCCCAAACTGCTGCCAAAGTACCCGAGATTCAACTTTGGTTTAAAGCAAGTAAAAATGCTTCACACACCCTGGGGCAGTAAGAGTCATCCATGCTATAGTATTATCATTTCCACAAGTAAGTAAGCCATCCTAGAGCTTCCCTGGGTGGAACTGAATCATAGACTAGAGGGGAAAGTAGGAACAGTGTAGATGCGGGAAACAAAAGAGGAACAAAAGACAGTAACTCCACTGGATGGAGGCATCTCAGCTGCTTGCACTGCGGATTTTATCTGCCTTCCTTTAACAGTGCCACATTATAGAGTTTTGCATTTGATAATTTGCAGGCTTGTTCACTTAGCCTCTGAACAGGAACAACCAATTCTTTCTGCTATGCAAGTAGAGAAGATGACAGATCTCATTATATTATCATCCTCATAGAGAAACCTCCCATGGTGAGTGGGCAAGCAGGGAAACCACCTACTAGCGGCCAATATTTTAGATCTAGTGTGCTGACTCAGACTCTCCTACTATCCCATATGCTACTTGAAGTTTCTGGAGGCTTTGATGCTTAGTTTTCTCTTTAAAACTGGGCTAAACCAGTACATACAAGTAAGGAAGGTAAAAAAATAAAATAAAAAATTGGGCTAAGCAAGACAGTGACCAATATCCCCGTGTGGTTACTTAGCATTCATTTAAAAAGATTTTGAATTGGAATTAAACTCTATCCTCAGTCACATATATCACATTTAAAGCACTCAAGAAACCCACTGGGTTACTGTCTGCCCAGCCATACAGAGGACTGTAGACATTTCCAGCATGTTCTATTGTACAGCGTTGTTCTAGAAAGGAAGAATAGTGAATGCACAAATAAAAACTTTTGCCAATGACCACTTCTTTGGTTGTCATAAGTAATAACTTACATTACATTTGAAAAATAAGAAGCAGAAGAATCATAATTTATACTCGATTTTTCATTTCACTCATAGTTAAAAATTATAAGTGACATCTTTCCACATACACAGTGCTTTTCTTCTTTTGGAAGTTATGTTTCATTTCCCAGAGCCTGCTGATGTTCTGATGCCCTAGTGAGTGTCTGTGAGCCCCATTGTCTTTTGTACAGATGACAAGAACAGGGACCTGTGCCCAAGGTGGATATAGCAAATGCCCTACTCTTAAGATGGACTAAATTTATGGCAATTAACAACTTACCCCAGGGAGACTCTGTCTATAAAAGCAGGTGACAGGGGAAGTCACCATAAGGACTCAGGTAATGAAGGCATTAAGCTATCAACTCTACTGAGGTAAAAGAAGCTCCAGGCTAAGTTGTCTGGGTACACTGTCTCCACTAACTGATTATCCCCACAATGGTTTAATGTTGCCCTTCATTCTCCCAGTGGCAACATGCCTTTAGATGACACGGGGACTGTTGCTTCATTTGAGTGTGGAGCATAATGCTACCTCCCATTTGAAGCCTCTATCCTTTTTTAATAGGAGCCAGCTGCTGCGTGCCCACACAGACTTCCAGAAGGAGCAGGACTAGAACAGAATCACTTAAGTCCCATTCTAAAGCAACAGAAGCTGCTTAAGACAATGAAGAAAAGCAGGCACTAGGAGAGAAGGATTGTACCCCAATCCAGGCCTGACCCAGGCCCAGTTGCCCACCTGTGTGACCACAGCAAGTCCTTCACAGTGCATTGCCTTGTGAACAGGAGGACAATGGTCCTGCGTGAGATTAATAATGGTTCCCAGTTATTCGATGTTAACTCTGGCAGATCCAATGCTAGTACTTAACATGCCTGGAGCTTCCTCATAATTCTGTGAGCAGGTCACTGTTATGACCCCATCTGACAATGATCTAAACAAATGCAAGTGATAACCAGGCTCATGCAGTGAGAAGCAGCAGCTATACTTGAACCTGGAGGAGCAGACTACTGCTATGGGTTTTTGTGTGTCTTCTGGCCCAGAGTTCTGTCGTTTGAATTATACCTGCATTTTGAGCAAGATCCCCAGGTTTGTTTACACATTAGAGTTTAAAATTGCCACTCAATACTAGAAAACAGTGCACTGCAATGATTTTGTAGGACACACAGACCCCTCAGATGTTTTAACCAGCTCCAGTGCAGTCCTGCCTGAGCACTTCTAGCTTCATGCTCCTCAGATGATCAAGGCTATGTAATATGGGAGGATTATTGTGTTGACAGATGAGGAAATGAAGCTAAATCATTGCTGTTAAGCCCAATGAGGTAATATTAGCAGTACAGTTCCTGTAATCCATGAGGACAGGGAAGGAAGTGCCATTTAAGCAAAATAGAATCTGTTGGCATCTGTTCTCATCAAGTTCTTCTGCCTAATTAGGTAAAACCCTGGAGAGCCAAATCCTGTTCTGGGGAGACTGGGGCGGGGGGGGCCACTGTGTCTTCTCTGGGAACTGACTGCTCCTTAGTAGAGCAGTAAGAGTTCTACCTCTGGTTCTGCCCCTCAGAGTCCAGAGATGTGCTTGTGGGGAAGCTGCCCACAGCCATTCACCAGGTAACTTTGATTGACAGATCCTGAGTGGCTCAAGTGTTTATTCCCACTCGTCTCCCACCCATCTCCCACTTTCTTAGGAAGTTCCCAAAAGCCAAACTTGAGATAGGGATTTTTTGTTCAAAAGATTTATTGAGGGCAAGCTCTCAAGAAAAGGGATACAGGGCCTCCCTGGTGGCAAAAAAGGATTAAGTCTCAACACTATGAAGCTGCCTACAGCCTCAGCAGCGTGAGTTTGATCCCCAGCCAGGGAGCTGACCCACATGGCACAGCAGATTTCTCCTCTCTCACCTGCTGTTTCTCTCAGCAGTGTACTTCAGTGAATCTGCATGTTTTGCTCCCCACTCTGTCTCTGGTGAATCCTCTCAGCCCACATCTCTGGCCTGTACCCCAGCTCTTATATGCATAAATCAATAAATATTTCAAAAGAAAAGGAGTACAGGGCCCTCCCTGGTGGCGCAGCGGGTTAAAGCCCAGCACTGAGAATCTAAAGCCGCTTCCGCATGAGTTCGATTCCCGCCTGCCCCGGAGGTGA
>NW_004567106.1:24055227-24106032 GCF_000260355.1 Condylura cristata
AAAAAAAAAAAAGTAGTCCTTGGTTATCAGAAAATTAGCTAAAACTGGGTGCTATTATTATTTTTATTTGCTAGATGTGGTTATACTGGGTACAAAAGAAGCAAGACAGGCAAGGACGAGAGAATACTAAATAAGTGAAAAGGTAGAATTAGCTGGAATCTGCATCAGATTCCCTTCAGAGCTCATGGGAAGCACAGAACGGCAGGATGTGCCACAGAAAAAGTCCCACATGGGGCCGGGGGACTGGCAGCCTGTGTTTTCAGGTTATTTAGTCACTGGCCATATCTGACCCTGGGCATGTGGTGGGGTGGTGCTGTTCCTGGACTCAAAGAGGTTAGCCAGAGGCAATTCTCCAGAGACCTAGGGTGACTAACTGGAGCTGTGATAGCTAGTACTCAGCCAGGTGGTCTCACAGCATCCACAATACCCTCCCCCAACATACCTACCCTGGGTAGCAATCCTCACACTGTGAGAAGCTACCACCTCCTTCCTGGTGGTTGTCAACTGGGGAAGTGTCTGATCTCCATTGCTCTCCTCTCATTGGGAACAGGTTCATAAGCTGTGCTTTTTCAAATGTATAACAGGGTATCGTCTGTCATTACTGCCAGCTCTGCATTTGCAGCATATCAGGTCAACTTTGGTTCTAGGTGTTTCCTAGAGCTGGTCTGAGCATTTGTTTCCATGGTACTTCTTGAATACAGTCATTGTTTTATCAGCATGGGAAAGGGCAGAGGGAGAGAAATTTCCTGCCCATGTTCCCTCCTTCTAGGTATCATGGATTTGGCAGTCTCAGACTCAGGCTGGCTCAGCCACAGTCACTTTAGGAATATAAAATGGCATGATAGCTTATGGATGGGCTATTAATTGTACATAAGAAGCAGCTAAAGAGATTCCTGGTACTGTGCTTGATAAGCACTTGCTCTTTGAAAGTCTAGCAGAAAACTAGAATAGAAATATGTGGGCTAAATACCAAAATATTCAAGCTAGTAAGAAAAGAGGGAAGATTTCCCCATTTAGTCAGTTAAGAGGCCATGGGAACTATAGTTTCAAATTTCAGAATCCCTTTTTCATCACTTGCGCTAGTTACAGCAGCTCCTGGCCTGCTACAACTAGATGGGTCTCCCTCAAGCTGTGTCTATGTCCTTTGTAAGTGAGGCTCTCTGTTGAGAAGAGTCAGGAAAACTCTGCCCCTTGTGGCTATTTCTTCAGAACTTGTGTTCTTAGGCCTTGAGAAGTCCCACAATTTTGCAAAGCGTCAGCACAGTGAAATAAACCACCTCTAAAATAAAAGGGCACCCTACTGAGTGGGAGAAAATATTTACATACCATATATCTGATAAAGGGCTTATATGAAGGATCTACAAGACTTCATCCAAATCAACAAAAAGAAAATAAGTAACTTAATATAAAAAATGGACACAAGAGCTTAACTAGACACTTTTCCAAAGAAGACACATAGATGGCCAAAAGACACAGAGCAAGTGCTCATCATCATGTATCAGGGTAACCCAAACACAATGAGACTCCACTGAGAATAGCCCACAGCATAAAGATCAGAGACGAGTGTTCACAAGTCTACAGACAGGGGACTCTTGGGCACTGTTGGTGGAATGCAGACTACTTCAGTGCCTATGGAGGTCTGTCAAAATATAAAAGTAGTGGAGGACTGTGGGTCCCCTGCTGGTTGGTGTGGTGTGGTAATATACATCTGAAGAGGCATGATCCTATATTTATGATCCAATACCAGTGTTGTATACCAAAGTTACCTCAAACACACACATACACACATCAACCTCAGGATTTGCTAATCCACTTATTTGCAGAATATTGGCAGGGTGTTAAGTCAGATGCCAGAAAGTGCTTAGTGAGGCCTGCTATTCTAGAGAGAGAGGATACAAAAGGCAATTACCAAGAAAAGGGATCCTCTCCCCTGCCCCCAACATCCACATCTGCTTTGTTTTCTCTTATTCCCCCAACACTAGTTTCTTCTGGGAATAAATTAAAGGTGGTTAATTGGTTAACTGGAATCAGAAGGAGTAATGCTATTGTCGAGCCCCTTACCCAAGTGATCTCTCACACCATCCTGACTCTCTCTGACATGCCCACCTACGTCTGAGGCCAAAGGCAAGAACAGCCAGGTTTTACCAGAACCTACTATGTGGCAGAGCTCTGGGTAGCAAGAGAGATATGTGACTGAGGGCTCTGAAGATTAAGTTGGGAGAGCTTATTCTTTTGTATTGTCTTTTTCTTTTCATAAAGAAAAACTGTTGAGGAAAAAAATCTCAGGCTCTACCTCAAACTGAGAGGAAGGGACAGAATGAATCATGCCCATTCTGACATATGGGGGAAAAGGTTATCTTAGAAGGAAGTAATAACCAATATGCTGTCTTGTCATGTTTAACAGATCTTTATTCTAAGTAAGGATGATGGGCACAGACAGAATGTGCTCACTTAACCTCCAATTAAGAGTAGGAGAAGTGGAAAAGTGATATATTTGAGAGGCAATGGAAGTCTTTCTGTCCTTATCACATTTCTTGCATTTCTTAATAGAATTTACTGATATCTGAGTTAAGTCAGTGATTCTCAAGTATGGCAAGTTCTCCCCTCCTCCTCATTAAAACAGACTACAGATAGATAGTAATCAATAGATCCAAAGAGTTGTAAGTCTAACAATGCTGATCCTTTTGTTTTCAGGACCCTGCTTTGAGAACCACTGTTAAAAGGCCCCAAAGAGGTCATGCATATATACAGAGGTTTTCATCTAATGCCTGGCATATGTAAACCTGCTATACTCTATGCTTCTTAAACAAGGCTGACCATTAGAATCTCCTGGGGAGTCTGGAAATCTCAACTCAGTCAGCACCCCAAATGACTCAGATCAGAATCCCTGGGAATGGGTCCCCATCATCATTGCTTTATGAAGCCCCAGTTGATTCCAGCATGTGGGTGTGGTTCAGAGGCATAGAAGTCAAAAGTAGGGTAGAGAGAGCTATTCATATTCACAGAACTCTCTTGCTTGTTGTGCAGTGCCCTTGTGGACGAGGTCTGGGGATGGAATATACCAGGCCTAGGTAAGCAGGCTGACTTTCCACAGAAGACTGGGCCAAATCAGACATACTTTCCAGATTCCAGACCGAGACCTCTGCTCCTACTTCATCACTGATGGTCTACACCTCCACTTCCCATCCGTTCCAGCCTCCTCGGGGTAAAGTCCCAAATAGTTCCTGCTCCAGCCCCCAAGATTCAGTCTATAACCCTATCTCCTATTCTCCCTCTTGTGGCGCCAACTCTTTTCAGAGAAGCCCCTACGAGGCCATGTCCCATTATAGGATACCTCTGACTTGAAATGGGTTGCCTGACTGTGCTTAAAGGGACTTATAGTAAGACTGAACTGCAGGCACACACATGCAAAATGGTTAATTAAGGGCTTATTTACAAAAGAAGGGAAAATGAATAACTCAAGGAATAAGTGATGGAGATAGTTGGCTAATGTGTCCTACCAGTTCTGTTGACCTGGAACCCACCCCAATAGCACACTGAGAGCTAATGAAAAGTCAAGAGCCAAGCCACCAAGCCAAGCGGCCAAGAGACCCCCACGGCCCACATGTCTGGTTTTATAACAAGCCTGGATGCTTAACTCCACCCTCAGGTCCCAGCAATCTTCCCTTTGGTGATCATGGGATTTGTAGTTCCAGTGTCTGAAGTGGGGTGGAGTCTACAAAACCTGTATCTGTAGAGCTCGCTCAGGACATCCTTGTTCCCTAACATTCCCACAAGTAGCTTTCCAGGCATGGGCACAAGGCCCCATTGTTCCTCTATCTTTGGTAGCTCTGGTTTCAGCCACTTCAGTCCACTCTCCCAACACATCATGTTCAGGTACTGGCAAGTCCTTATCTTATACAACTTCTTTGCTGGTTCCCCCACCTGGAGAATCCTCTGTACCCTCCTGTCTACCCTGCCAGGGAGTTTCCTGCTATACACACTGCTGTTGCTCTCATTCCCTCTCTTGCAAACCTTGTAGCCAGTCAGTTGCTAGCCACAAGCCCAACTGGACTTGCAATCCTCCTTTCAGGGCCTTCATGCAGGCTGTCCAGGGACCAATTCATTCTCACATCCCAGATTTTGTCCTCAGAAAGAGGCCCCTGAAATGATGCTCCTCCCCCTAAAGATGAAGTCATGATAAAGACTGGTATTATATGAAAGACTGGTATTACAAATACTAAGAGGCACCCTAATGATTACCTGATTTGTCTGTCCAATTAGCAGTGGTGGGCACTCTTCTTTGATAACAAAACCAACCACTTAGTTAGAAGGGCCCATTCCTTGTCTTCGGCCCATAAACACAAAAGTGGGACCATGGCCTCAGGTTTAACTCTGAATTAACAATCAGGACTAATACTTTGAGATAAGATTTCTTTGTTATAAGAGGGTTGAAAGACTCTATAGATGGTATAAAAATAAAAGTACGGTTTGTTATACATTTGCTAGATAGCCTTTCCAAAAGGGGAAACATTCAAGTAAGGAAATAATACTTGTGTCTGAATAATTGAAATCAGGACATCCCAGACTCCCCTTCCAGCCCCCCACACATGGTTGACGTTCACGCCAAGCCATCCTTGAGGCTGAGAATCCATGAAAAGGGACTCTTCCCCTCTCACAGGCCACCACAGAGACTCTGTTCCTGCGTGAACTTCGGGCCACCTCTGGGGGGACCACCAGGCATGGGGCCACACCACTGTCCCTGACCTCTGCTTCCTTTTGCTCCCCTTTCCCGCATCCCTCCCTTCCCCCCAACTTTGGAGCAGCTGCTTCTTCTACATGGCCTCCAGGCTCCAGCAGCTCCCCCAGCAGAGTGGTTTCCTCTCCTTCCCCACTCCACCTACTCTTCTCCAGGTTTCCTGTGGTCAAGTATTTTTTGTGTGTATGTTTGAAGGGGGAAAAAGAAGGAGAGAGATTTATGATTGAACCACAACCTCCAGGAATGCACCTCCCTGCCATCCAGTGTCCTATTAGGTAGGGCTCTGAGCAACCTGCACAGGTCGCCCAGTGCCCTGGAGAGCGGGGATCAATAAACTTGAGTGGGAGGACCCAGTCCTACCCTCCTCCTCACCCCTACCATGCAGCACGCAGTCCTTCTTTCAAAATATTAACTTCAACCTTGAGATGAAGCACCCAGCGAGGAACTTAAACAAAGCCTTAGCTCTAACTAAATGAGAAGACAGGAAGTAATAAGCAGGATAGGCCCCTAAATGCTGTTTGGGAGCACTTCACAGATGGTAATTCCCAAACTCCTTGAAACCTCTGCCAATGCAGCCTGAAAGGACAGAAGTAGTGACAGAGACATAGAACACATAGGCTTGAACTGTACAGGCCTGTCCCTCCCTCCCCAGTCACAGTCTTCAGCCTGTTATCCCTTGAGCCAGTATTTGCAAAGGGGAAGGCAAAGAAATGTCCTAGAGCAAAGTGGATTGGAGAGTTGCGTGAACCAGAAAATCTCTCGCAGTTTCAAAGACTGAGGAGGTTTACATACTGTATTGCTATTTCTTCTGCATCAGGATCTTGGAGCACGAACAACCACAGAGCAGGCAAGAGCGACACCAGCTGTTCAAATCAGGTATGAGACACCAGTATCCAGAATCCTCACCATTTGCACATCACCTACCCTAGAGTCCACAGTAGCCACCAAGATCCAGATCCTGTCATCTTTCTATTTGTTGTTTTGGTGCTTAACCTACTTAGTTTTAAGTAGGTTCCCATTTTACAATTAAGGAAAATTTTTTCCTATTAAACATATTTAGTATTTTTACCACATTCTTAGCACAGCAGTTTTCAGAGAATATAATACAACCAAAGCACAAATTGTCAAACAGTATTAAACCCTTCCTAGCATAATGAAGGTATAGAAACCACAGTGAATATAGTTTTTCCAGTTCACAGAAGGGCACTGTAATTAGTCCAGTTCATAGAAGGGCACTGTAATTAGTTGAATTGTATCCTCCAAAAAGATGTTGAAGTTCTAAAGTCCACTCCTGTGAAAGGCACCATCATGGGAAATGGATTGTTTGCAGACAATTAACATAATATGAACTCATAGCATGGGCCCTAATCCATGGGACTTTTGTCCTTAAATAAAGGGGAAATTTGGACACAGGGACAGACTTGCACACAAAAGAAGACAAGTGAAGAAGAAGGCAGAGACCCGGGCAATGCAGCCACACCCCAAAAAATGCCAGATCCCTAACAAACCACCAGTCGTTATCAGGGAGGAAAGAAGCAGCTTCTCTTTCAAGAAGTGAACACTTGGGTCTCAGATGTTTCAAGAACTTTGAGACAGATTTCTGTGACTCTAAGCTTCTAGTGGAACTCTGTCATGTCTCCTCCCTAGGAAACTTGTATAGGCCCAAAACATAATTTGAAGAATCTGTTTACATTTTAGGCTCAGTTGGATAGAAGCATTTGTAACACAATAAAAAAAATTATACATGGTCTAATCCCACTTTAAAAATATGAGTTTTTTAAAAAGCTCATGGTTGCCCAGCAACTTACTCACTAGTCAACTTGTCTCTAGAGAAGGAGGCCCCTCACCTCACAGTCGATATGTGTCCCCTTCTGAGCTCACATATACGGCCTATAAAGACAGAAAGGGTGACAATTACACACTGTTACCACAAGAATGCTACTCATCCTTCATCTGACTCAGGTGAGAACAGATTAGTCAGTCCCACTCTGAGTAACGTCACTTGTGTGACCCCCACAGCATTGCTCTATGCCTTGTAGGCTAACCTGTAGGGACTGCACCAGTGAGCCCTTTCCTTTCTGTGAGTACTTGGGATTGGCCAAGAGGAGACACTAGGAGGGATATCAGATGGCAGGAGAAGAAAGAAATCAAGCCTTTTATCCCTCTGGCTTTGTTCCTGGTGAGTCATTAGGAGTAAACCATATTGCCTATAAAAGGCTTACGCTACTATCAGATAAATGTTCCTATACAACTACCCTCTCATGGTTCTAGAAATTTCAGCCTATACTTGTCTCTTTAGATTTAGAATATGTCATCTCCCCGTAAGGCCTAACTTCAGGATTCTATACTAAATAGGATGGACTTGCTTTAATTTTGGCCACATCTTGGTAAATAATCCTTTTAGTAAATCCTCCTCAAAGTATAGAGTTTGAACATGCCATCTTTTTCCAACCAGCACACTCTGATTCAGTAATTCGTTAAGAAAGTGGGCTTAGGAAACAGACCTAAAATGCAATGATAGGAATGTTTTGTTCATGTACTTGATTTCATAAATAGACGCCTTTATTGAGAGAAATGGAATAAATGAGACACAGGTAATTCATGGTTTGCAGTGGCATCGTGGTCACCTGAATCATTCACCAGTTACATGGGATGAAGGACAGGTAAAGTGAAAGACACTGGGAAGTGTCATTAACAGTGAAGGCAGTGGTTATAGTTAATGGGGGGGAGGTGGGAAAGTGAGCACAATAATTTGCCTCCCATCAAGATATAGAGTTATTTCTCCACTTTTATTCTGTGCTGAGCCATCTTTTTGTTAGCTGTTGGGAGTATTAAATGTGACAAGCAAAAGCTGCAGAACTTGTGCATTTGAGATTTTTCCTTCTGATTGCTCTCTGGTAGCCCTTTGGTCAACATATGAGGCTACCTGGCTGGTCTTCTATAGGATGAAACCCTGTAAGGCCCTAGACATTACAGGTACCACCATCATCCCAGTGGAGGCCCAGACATGCTATTCTGGATCATCCATCTGGATCATCCTGAGCCACGCAGCTCAGGCCTGGAAAAAAAAAATGACCAGCTGACCCAAAGAATTGTGAGCAAATAAAATGATTGTTTTCTTAAGCCATTCTGTTTGGAGATGGCTTATTATATTTCAAGGTCAACAGAATACTAATTACAGTGATTGTGTGGCCCGCTAACTTTTTCTAAATGGAAATAGAGAGTGTTAAGATGGAAAAGGAGATATTTAAGACTAAGAACATTCAACAGAGAACAGAACTGGGAAGTCAGCAGCTTCTATGGCAGCTTTGAAGGAATCCTGATCTCCTGTAATCACGGGCAGATGTAGCTAGGAGCCAACACCTGCTTGTTGGTGTTGCTAAATGACAGCAACAAATAAATATGCAAACCCACCAGGTGTCTCAAACCAACTTCCAAGAGTGGCTCCCATGCCAGCAGCTGCAGTGTCAGCTGGGAACTTGTTAGAAATGCAGACTCCCATGCTCCACCAGAGAGTAACCTGTTGAATCAGACAGTCTGGTGGCAGGACTGAGTAACCCCATTTCAGCAAGTCAGCAAGGAAATTCTGACTTGCCCATGAGGTAATAACTGCTCATAAGCTGCTGCTAATTCTCTTCTATCCTATTACTAGGCTGTGCCTCCACATCTAAGAGAATTAGATCCCAATATAGCCCGCATAAAAGAGAGAAGGCCTGCTCTGACCTTATCAATTTGTGTGACAGGGATCCAAGGAGCATTGTATTTTCACTGCTTCAGTTCTGTTGGATTTTTTCATATGCATTTTAATTAATTTAATTCTGAATACGCACAGTAGCTATTCTGGCTCAGAGACAGATTAGTTATTATACCCTACATAACAATAATTACTGTATCGTCTCCCTTTGCCCCGTGTCTTACTTGTGTGCCAATGTGATGAAAGCCACATGGAAAAATCTCCCATGGTTGGGGAGGATCTCCACAGGCAAGAGACAGTGAGCAGTAATCCTTGTGACATCTCTACATCAAGCTGTTGCCAGGACAAGGAAGGCAAACATTTTCTATCTTTATGTCATATATATATTCTGTGTCTCAGGAAGCTAGGACTTTTTATGAGGAACTCTGAAAAGTCTAAAGGTTTATTTCCACACAGGGGCAAGTGAGGTCATTCTTACTGTGGGGCTCAGAACATGAAATGGTGGTTACTGTCAAAGCAAGATTTTGGGACTGTCAGCACGATAAAAGGGAAAGAGGCTAAGGAGGTTGCGAATAAAAAGCCCATAACTAGGAAAGAAATTTCTCAAACCAAATTTAGCACCATGTTGAATGACAAAACACTAAGTACATAGTCAGAAATACCATCATCACCACCACCATTGAACATTAGTCTGGAAGTTCTTTTTTTTTTTTTTAAGATTTATTTATTTATGCATACAAGAACTGGGGTATGGGTCAGAGGTGTGGGGTAGTGAGAGGATTCACCAGAGACAGAGTGGGGACCAGAAGAGGCAGATCTACTGAAATACACTGCTGAGGGGAGCAGCGGGCTGGTCAGGAGAGGTCTGCCATGCCATGTGGGTCACTTCCCTGGCTGGGGATCAAACTTGTGTTGTAATGGCTTCAAATAGCTTCACAATGCTGTGCTTTAACCAGTTGCACCACCAGGGAGGGCCGTGGAAAGTCTTTTAATGCAATTAAATAAGAATTTTTAAATAAGTCATAAACATTGGAAGGGGAAGTAACAGAATTATTTATTATATTTGATACCATCACTGTTCTTCAAAAAGTATCAAATGGAAGCCACCAATTGAAAATATTCAACAAAATGGCTTATGACAATAATTCACAACTTTTCTACATAGGAAAAGTAATGGAAAATTAATGCAACAAAGGATTCAATAGACAACAGTTTCAATAACTAAGGCTACTGTGAAATATGTATACTTCTTTTTTTTTTTTTAAGATTTATTTCTGCATACAGAACTGGGGTACAGGCCAGAGGCCCAGGGACGGCGAGAGGCTTCACCAGAGACAGAGCGGGGAGCAGAACAGGCAGATTGAGGAAGTACACTGCTGAGGGGAGCAGCGGGCGGGTCAGGAGAGGTCTGCCACGCCATGTGGTCACCTCCGGGGCAGGCGGGGATCGAACTCATGTGGAAGTGGCTTTAGATTCTCAATGCTGTGCTTTAACCCACTGCGCCATCAGGGAGGGCCCGAAATATGTATACTTTTAAGGAGGAAAATTTTAAGATTCCTGTAAGGAATATGAAAGAAGAAATACAGGAAAATGGCTTACTTGAGAACAACCATAAAAGCACAACATTAAAATAAAATAACATTGAGGCCCTCTGGGTGGTGCAGCGAGTTAAAGCACAGCACTGAGAAGCTAAAGCCAATTCAGCATGAGTTTGATCCCTGCCACGGAGGTGACCCACATGGCATGGTAGACCTCTCCTGACCCACCCGCTGCTCCCCTCAGCAGTGTACTTCGTCATCAGTCTGTTCTGCTCCCCACTGTCTCTAGTGAATCCTCTCACCACTCCTGCAACTCTGGCCTGTACTCCAGTTCTGTATGAATAAATAAATAAATAAATCTTAAAAAAAAAACTGAACATTTATTCTGTATCAGGTGCTATGACATCCCTGTGAGATAGGTACAGATAAGAAAACTGAGTCCACAGAGGTTAAGCAACTTAGACATGATCACACAGCAGGACCCTCCCTGGTGGTGTAACAGGTTAGGATGCAGCACTGCAAGCTGGCTGTAGCTATTTCAGTGCTAATTTGATCCCCAGCTCCAGAGGTGACCCACATGGTGCAGCAGACCTCTCCTGACCCGCCCACTGCTCCCCTAAGCAGTGTACTTCATAGATCTATCTGTTCTGCTCCCCACTCTGTCTCTGGTGAAGCCTCTCACCACCCCTGCACCTCTAGCTTGTACCCCAGTTCTGTATGAATAAATAAATAACTCTTTAAAAAAAAATCACACAGCATTGTGACTCTTGGCAGCGAACGTCAAAGTCATATATTTAGTCACTATGTCTCAGAACCACTGTGTCTCAGAAAGACATGAGTAGGGCCGTCCCTGGTGGTGCAATAGGTGAAACCACCACACTGACAAGGTTAGCACTGCTAGCCAAGGCCACTTCACTGCGAGTTCGATCCCCAGCCCTGGGGTGATCCACATGGCATAGCAGACGTCTCCTGTCTCATGAGCTGCCCCCCTCAGTAGTGTACTTTGTTGATCTGCCTGTTCTGCTCCCCACTCTGTCTCTGGTGAATCCTCTCACTGCTCCTGCCCCTCTGGCCTGTATCCCAGCTCTGTATGCATAAATAAATAAATATTTCTTTAAAAAAAAAGAAGAAAAAGATATGAATGAGTTTTCTGTACCTTGGGAAAGGTTTTTTAAAAGAATATCTAAAAATCAGAAACCATAGGACAAAGTGTGATTAATTTGACTATCCCAAATTTTGTGTATAAAAGGACTATGTAGAAAGATAGCAAACTAAGAAAAAATATTTACAATACAGATGATAAAATGTTCATTTACTGTACACACACACACACTTGAATATCAGTAAAAAACAATTGTGATTGGTTAGAAAAGTGGGAAAGGAACATTGAGACAAAGACATCCAGATGGCTAATAATTAAAGAAATGGAATTAGGACCATGATAAACCACTTTTCTTTGCCTTGTATATTGACAAAGTATCTTAAAGTTGAACAAAGATTTAAAAAGTATAAGGTTAGCAAGGCCCTTAATATATTGTGTAAGTTACAGCAACATCTTTAAAAATATAATTTGGCAATGTTCTACCAAATAAAAAATGCACATAATCTTTGGACAGATCAGTTGTACTTCGAAGAATCTACTTTCCACAATAATCGGACATTGCAGGATGACGCTGCTGACACAACGACTGGTTAGACAACAGAGCGGGAAGCAGTTTTCAGGCCTGTAGCTAACTCTGCAGGACCTCAAGTGCACCTGTCTGCCCTGGCTAAGGTTGTGCATGGGTGACCTAGTAAAGCCAACAAACAAGTCAGCTGAGCACAATGCACTCTGTCCTGCAAATAGCTGCAGCCCACTACTTTGTTTCAAGTAGAAGCTACAAGAAGCCCCAGGTCCGGTACAAACATGCACCCCACTCCCTGCCTTGGGCACATTTCCTGTTTTTCCCTGCACGAACAGACCCTATATATACCCATGGGCGGTCCTAATAAACAAACTTCCGACTTCAGACCCCAGGCTCGCGGCTTGGAGTCTCCAATGTTCAGACAACAGGCTTCGGGCAACAGGTCCGGCAACAGGCGAACATAGTGGTCAGCGCACCCTTCAGTGGGTTTGCAACATAGGCCCCTTATTTAGAGGACTGAGTGAAGGAGAATATTGAAAGCCCAAATACTTTGATTCAGCCTTGATGAGAATTATAGTTTGAAACTATGTACCAAGTGTTTTAATGGTATTATAACAACTTTCAGTAAAAATGTTGCTGATATAAGTGATTTCTCTAAGGGAAGTTTAGAAACCATGTCTGCTGCCTAAAGACACGGTATTAAGGAGGAAATTTTAGAGACTATTTATCAACTAGTTACTGGAACATTAAACTATATCTATACTTATTCTATACTGTGTGCAGGTAAAACCGAGTTTCTGCCAAAGTTGGGGTACTGCAAGGAACAAAAAGTTTTCCTATTATTAATGATTTATTTGCATAGTTCTCTATCAAGATCTGTAACTTTGAAACCATGTGTTTGTTACTGGACGCTCTATCAAGATCTGTAACTTTGAAACCATGTGTTTGTTACTGGACGCTGCATATAACTGTTAGTTTAAGAGGATGGTCTTTGTTCTCTTGCAAGCTATGTTTGCATAAGCGTTTGAATGGCTTATCGAACTCAGACAGTTAACCACTAAATATGACCTCATGGTTCCTGTAATAATAAACAAACCTGTGAAAGTTTTTCTTGGAGTTAAGAATGCATCTTTAGTTTGGCTTTTTTCTCTCATTGGTTTATGTAAATAATCTTTACATGGTGCTAATATCAGATTCGTTATTTGAAACACAGATCCAAATATTATTATCTGAGGAGACAGGGCTTGATAAAAGACTCACCAGCAAGTCCCCAGATGAGCATATGTGATATAATGGGGCTGGATGGGCCTGAGAATGTGAATTTCTAACAAGTTCCCTGATAAAGGTGGTGTAGATGTCCTGGAGACCACCCTTTGAGAACCATTACTTTAAAGGCATGCAACAGCTCACTAGACAATCATATAGAAAGATCGCCCTAGACACAAAAGATTGAAAGAACAAAAAAGAGATTGATAGATCTGAATCATTTGCTTATGTAGACAAATAAGGTTTATCCAGGCTGGGGAAATGATTGGAAAGGAATGACGTGGCATGTTTCCTCCAGGCAGGAGCAACCGTGGGAGAGAAAATGCATACCATTTATGCTGCTTCCTTTCCCTTCATGCATGTGCTAGATTCAAAAAGTAAAATAATAAAGATTTTTTAAAACTGTAAAAGTGACTGTCAGGTCTGCCACTGATTGAATGTTCTATGGAATGCATCCTCGAGCAGAGCATCCCATGCTCAAATTGTCTCTACCATCAATTCTTATCCCAAATGGCGCCCTGGGCCAGAGTGAACCTACAGGAAAATGCACAAGGCTGTAGCCAATTCATTTATCATCCTTTGCAAGCTAAAGGGTCTACTGTGGGAGGCGGACACAAACCAGCCAGAGGGGACGACTCTCCTGCTTCCAAAGGGCCTGGCATCTGTGGGCCAGCCAAAGAGAGGAGCAGATTAATCACTATCCTTCCTTGATCAAGGAAAAGAAAAGAAACTGCTGCTGACATAGGAGTGGGAAAAGGAAAGGGACGAGTGTGCTGCCTGGAAGTCCGGGGGGCTGAGGGCTGGGGAGCTGGCAGTCTAGCATCAGGAAGGAAGCAGTTGAAGTTGGCAAGCAAAATGCAAGCTCAAGTCTCTGGTTGCCCACCCCTTAGTTTACTTTCTAGCCCTGACTCTGATGGGGACTAAGGTGGAATACCTCAGAGAGGCACCTGTACAATGCATACGGGCCGTAACATTCGAGCTTGGGGGACAGCACCAAAAGGTACCTAAGTAAGAGGGAGGCAGGAGGAGGCTGATTTCCCTTCATCTCCCAAGCCAGCAACTCTGAGCAAATCTAAATGTGTGACCGTCACTTTTGAGTTTTACATCATTAGGTCCCAGGGACCGGGGACGCAGCACTTTGAAGAGGTTCCCACCACATTGCTTTGACAGCAGGAAGAGCTGCTGACAAGTCTGTGAATCTGAGAAGGCCAGGACCTTCAAGTTACATCTGTTTCCTGACTCCCAAGGCACCAGGAGTCATTGTAAAACAAAGTTCTTGAGGAGGTGTCCTGAGATAGAGATGCGAGGAGTGAGTGTCAGTGGTGGCCCCAAAAGATTCTGCTGCACTTGATATTTTTATGGCCAAAGGAGTGTTATCAGCTGACAGTAGCCTTGGCCTTGCAAAAGCCCACATGAAATTATCTTACTTGGAATAAATAAATCTCAGAACTTTCTTCTATCATGCCAAACGCACACTTTCATGTAGGTAGTGCTTATATTATTTGTTGCTCTATGTGCTTAGCCTGCCTGGCTAGTTTGAGGCCATGTGATTACTTATGGGTTAATGAGAGACAGAGAAATTCCAGGTCAGGCTCTTACAAATATTTCATGGGTTTCTTTATCTTTCTATTTCCTCAGGGAATAGAGATTGCATGCCCCGGGAATTGAACTTATAAGATAGAGGGGGGCTTGTCTGATTCTATTAGACTTGAGGTTAATAATATATATTTTCTTATAACCCTGCCATTTGCAACAATATAGAGAGATCTAGAGGGTATTATGCTTCTGAGATAGGTGAGAGCCAAATATATATTTTAACCATATATAGTACATTAAGAAATAAAAGTAAACTTTTAGACTATAAGACCAACCAGTGGTTACCATAAGGAAAGAGAAAAAACAAGGTGGGTAAATTGGGTAAAGGAGAAAATTACATGCCGAAAGACAGAATTGGACTTTTAGTGGTAAACTTAATGTACTATATATACAAGCTGATTGTTTTTTTTTCTTTAGATTTATTTATTTATTCATACAGAACTAGGGCTCAGGGGTACATGCCAGAGGTACAGGGACAGTGAGAGGACTCATCAGAGACAGAGTGGAGAGCAGATCAGGCAGATCAATGAAGTGCACTGTTGAGAGGAACAGAGGTGGGTCAGGAGAGGTCTGTCATGCCATGTGGATCACCTCCCGGGCAGGCGGGGATCAAACTCATGCGAAAGTGGCTTTAGCTTCTTAGTGCTGTGCTTTAACCTGCTGCACCACCAGAGAGGGCCCATAAAAAATTAACTTATAAATTTTATAAAATAGGCATATTTAATTTATAAAACAGGCATATAAGATTAACAACAATAACACAATAGAGGCCCTCCCTGGTGGCGCAGCAGGTTAAAGCACAGCACTAAGAAGCTAAAAGTCACTTCCACATGAGTTCCATCCCCACCTGTCCCAGAGGTGACCACATGGCATGGCGGACCTCTCCTGACCCTCACTGCTCCCCTCAGCAGTGTACTTCGTCAGTCAGCCTGTTCCGCTCCCCACTCCGTCTCTGGTGAATCCTCTCACTGCCCCAACATCTCTGGCCTGTAACCTAGTTCTGTAAGTACTAATAAATAAATCTTAAAAAAAAAAGACAATAGAACAATTATCACACTGTACTGCAGTGACAGGTGAATGTGTTCTCTGTCAAAATACTATTGTATGTAATGTTTTCTTTACTGCTATAATTGAAACCTCAGAAAACAAAACTGAGGGGGCATAGGGGGGATAGGGGACAAGGCAACTGTTTTTGTGTTGTATGAAGACCTCCAGGAATCCGGAGCGTGAACATCAGAATATGATGAACTGAAAGCCCAAGAGAACTGGATGTAGACTTTCTGCTCAGGAAGAATAGAAAATATTTTCAGTAGCATTTCTGTTCTTTGGATTTTTTCATATCCCCAACAGTCTTTGACTCATTTAAGAACCTCAAGTCATTCTGAGAAACTACCGGGAAATTTTGAGATCACATTTCCCTCTGAACTGATCCTTAGCCTTGCTGAACTCCCCTCATTTATGTGTAAGTCAGGAAGTTTGTTCATGAGGCCTTTGTCAGCCCTGTGTTCTGGGAGCGGGAGCTGGTGCGAGTCAGACATCAGCAAGAAGCCCAGGACTCTTTCAACTTTTGACGAAAGCTGGGAAAGGATCAAGTTAAATTCTCCCCACATCCCCCCCCCCACCCGCCACACACTCAGTCACCCCCCTCTGCTGCCCTTAAACCTCACCCTTCCTGGAGCCTCAGCAGGCCAGTGAGTAATGATGAGAAACTATGGCAACTGGGCAGTAAGTTCCCCTCAAATACCATGTGCCTGAAAGCCAAGGCTGAGAATCCCGGCAGAGCTCAAAATGATTTGCCCTGAAGCTGGGGACTTGGAACCTGTGTCTTATTCTGCCAGGGATATTTCATATTGCTCTGTTTCAGCTTATACATGATTCATTTAATCACTACAGGAACTTGTTACCTTAACATATTTTAATGATATTTCATTTTACTTGTGCTTCCAAACAAGCTAACTGAAAATAATTAGTGAAAATGTTAAAAGTTAAAGAAAAAAGGGCCCTCCCTGATGGCACAGCGGGTTAAAGTATTGCACTGAGAAGCTAAACCCACTTCCGCATGAGTTCCATCCCCACCTGCCCCCAGAGGTGACCACATGGTGCGGCAGACCTCTCCTGGCTGGCCCACTGCTCCCCTCAGCAGTATAGTTCATCAATCTGCCTGTTCTGCTCCCCACTCTGTCTCTGGTGAAGCCTCTCGCGGTCCCTGCACCTCTGGCCTGTACCCCAATCCTGTATGCACAAATAATTCTTTAAAAAACAAAAAAACTTTAGTATTAGAGTTCGTGACACTAAATTTAATCTATGGTACTTTGTTCTCTACACAAAGCAAACTAGACTACTTATATTCTGTATATAGTATATCAATTAAAGTTCATATTTTACTAAGGAAATTTTCTACTTATATTCTAGAGTAATTTCATTACTAATCTCTCAGCAATAAATAATTTTCTATTAATAATCCACTGGAGAGCCCTCCTTGGTGGTGCAATGGGTTAGGACACAACACTGCAAGCTAGCCACAGCTGCTTCAGTGTAAATTCCATCCCGCCCCAGAGTGATCCCACCTGGCGCCACAGACCTCTCCTGACTTGCCTGCTGCTCACCTCAGCAGTGTACTTCACTGGTCGGCCTGTTCTGTTCCCCACTCTGTCTTTGGTGAGTCCTCTCACCACCCCTGCACCTCTGGCCTGCACCCTAGTTCTGTATCAGAAATAAACAAATATTAAAAAAAAATCCACTGGATATTCCAAAGATATTTTATATAATTACTTTATAATAATTGGCTCATTATGGCAATATTTATGATGAAAATTTCCTTAGTAAAATATGAACTTTGATATATTAAGTGACTTATCAGCATAGCAAGAGATGTAGTTTTAATGGAACACTAATGAGTGAGGAACCAAAAACTTTAAATTGTTTTCTAGTTTCTGAGTCCTTTTTATAATAGCCTTTTAAAAAGACTCAGTTTCTAAGTCTTTTTGCACTTTATTTACAATAATAATTCATCAAGAATTTCCCAATTCTTTTGAAGCTTTCAACATCTAATTTACTTGGTCAGTGGGGGAATATAGTCAGTAGGCAATATGCCTCTCAAATTTTATTTTAAAAACTACCTAACTTTATGCTATACCTGAGACTTATAATGCCACAGAAAGATTAGCAAACAAAGCAATTATTGCCACAGATACTGGAGCAAGTGTTGAAACTTCCAGATTTTTTCATGTTTTGGTTATGACAAACAACTGTTTTAAAACAAAGGGCTACTTCCTAGTGATAATGAATTCCTGATATTCTCATAAAAATTACAAGTTTTCTATTTCTGGATCATCAATAATTTGCCTACTACTTTTAGAATTCATTTAGAATTATGTAGATAGAATTATATATAGGATTATTTATAAAGCATTATGATATATTAACATTATTAATATAAGCTATCAATTTATTATATTGCTGAAATAATTTTGTTATAAAAAATTGTCAATTAAAAGCATTTTACTAGAGTAAAAGCACCCCCACTGGCAAAGCTCTAGTAGCCAAAGCCACTGGTACTGATAGTTTTCAATCCTGCCAAGTCTGACCGGGAGCTAAACCCTTAAACCATGGTGTCTGTCTTTCTTTACCTTACATATGAGAAGGTCCCACTGATCTTTACCTCTCGCAGTTTCTCCCATCACCATTACCAGGATTTGAAACAGGGGTCTAATTGAATGTGAGCTATGATTTCATCTAGCTGCAAAGAGATACTGTATAGAAAGCCCCCAACTTCAGATGTTCAATTACAATTTTTGACTTTATGATGGTGCGAACGTCATATTCTGACTCAGTAGAAACTGAATTTTGAATTTTGAATCTTAATTTTTCTCTGGGAGATGGACATGCCAAAGAATATTCTGGCAAGGCTGGACAGCGGCAGCTCCCAGTCAGCCACAGGATCACAAGGGTAAACAACATACTACCAGTGTACTGTGCTGCCGCATTGCATTTTTTTTTTTTTAAGATTTGTTTATTTGTGCAGTACAGCCAGAGGCTCAGGGGCGGCGAGAGGCTTCGCCAGAGACAGAGTGGGAAGCAGAACAGACAAATCAACGAAGTACACTGCTGAAGGGAGCACGGGCGGGTCAGGAGAGGTCTGCCACGCCATGTGGTCACCTCCGGGGCAGGTGGGAATCGAACTCATGCTGAAGTGGTTTTACCTTCTCAGTGCTGTGCCCTAATCCGCTGCGCCACCAGAGAGGGCCCACATTGCATTTTTTGAATATTTTTACAGTATTTTGAACTAATGGGGAAGAAGCCCCATTAAAAGTTGGGAAAGCTCTGTATGTAAATTGCATCTTTTTCTTCGAAGGCAACGAACTCTTTACACCTTTAAAAAATCAAGATCCATTATTTTAGGCAGCAGGACTGGTTGTGAACATTAGATTCACCTAGAGGGCTTGTTAAACCACAGATGCCTGGGTACACGCCCAGAATTTCCAACTCAGTAGATCTGTAGGACAGTGTAGGATTTGCATTTCTAAGTATACCCGGGCTGGTTTTTGCAGCTGGCGGAGGGACCACAGTCGGAGAACCACTGCTTTAGAAGGCCGTAATAACTCTATTCAACAGACTCCACTGGCAGAGCCCTGTGTAAACTGCATGCACCATGTTTGTCAGAAGAGGGCAAGCCCAAACTTATTCCAACATGTGCCATCTATCTTTCGTCACTGGGAGGCAGCACCTGCATTCAAATCTCTACATGCTGCTCTCCCATGAAGCTGGAAAAAAAAAAAAAAAAAGCTAATCACAAAAGCAAGTTAAGAAAGATTTTTCTCTCGTTTCTGTCTTTTAAAATACAACTTTGAGGCCCTCCCTGGTGGTGCAATGGCCGCAGCCGCTTCAGTGTGTGTTTGATCCCTGCCCCAGAGGTGACCACAGGACGCGGCAGACCTCTCCAGACCGGCCCCCTGATCCCCTGAACAGTGTAGTTCGTCAGTTGGTATGTTCTTCTCCCCACTCTCACTGGTGAATCCTCTCACCTCTCCTGCACCTCTGGCCTGTACCCCAGTTCTGTATGCATAAATAAAATAAAATCTTTTAAAAAATAAAATGCAACTTCAATGATAAATAATCTTGACAAATATTCAAAATTTCAAAAGGCAGAATTTAAGGAGCAATATCTGAGAAAGAAACAGAGGGTCCTACCTCTGTGCAAATGCACTGTGCAAACAGTGCCTGTGTGTATCCAGGGCTTTGTGCGACTGTGGTGGAAGCCAGTGCCCCACTTGAGAAGGCTGATCACTGGTGCATGTGTTCTATGTGAAGAGTGAGGACTTCCTACCTACTAAGGCAGACCTGCTGAGAATGTATCTGCTGATGGAAATGAGAGTAATAACCAGTAACTCTTTAACTCATGGAGAGTGACCAGATTGCCACCACTGGGATCAAGATAAGTAATGTGGAGTATTACACTTACATGTTGATTTTTTTTAAAGATTTATTTATTTATGCATACAGAACTGGGGTACAGGCCAGAGGTGCAGGGGTGGTGAGAGGATTCACCAGAGACAGAGTGGGGAGCAGAACAGGCAGATCAAGGTAGCACACTGCTGAGGGGAGCCGCGGGCCGGTCAGGAGGGGTCTGCCGCACCCTGTGGATCACCTCCAGGGTGGGGATCCAACTCACGCTGAAATGGCTTTAGCTTCTTAGTGCTGTGCTTTAACCCGCTGTACCACCAAGGAGGACCTATGTGTTGATTTAAAATATGTGTGTGTGTGTGTGTGTGTGTGTATCCTTACAAATCAGATTTCAGTTCAAGTTAAATAAATGATAGAAGAAAGGAGCTGCTGTGGCCTTTGACCTCTAGGCTCACACTCCTAGAAGGGGTTTTGCACTTCTCTGTCTGATGACTTGGAAATGTCCCTTTTGGAAAGTCCTGGGCTGGAGGCTTCAATATTACCCTAGGAGTGCATTAAAAATGCAGACCTTCTCCCTCTAGTCCCATTCTAATGAAGCAGATCTGGGGTAAGCACAAGATGTCAGATTTTAACAGATGCCCAGCACACTTCAAGGTACAAACAAGTTTTGGCTACCTGCATCTATATGTTTATATGAACATAAACTGATGCTTATTGGCAATGAGAGTTGGATATTCCTGCTTTCACAATGTGGTTCTTCCTATGTCGGGGCTTGAAATAATTGGAACTGCTGGAGAGCTACCCTGCTGGCCCCAGCCTCGAGCAAAACAAAACCTCGTTATTTATTTTGATTTGTTAGGATAAGGAGGAATGTGTTCAACAGCCTCTCTACAGACAAGTACAGTCCTCTAAGAAGAAAGCCAGGTTTGGCCTCAGTAGCCATCCTCCAAGGCTGTCCTGTGGTCAGTAACACTGGTTAGAATTTGTTAGAAATACAAATTCTCAGGTTCCACCCCAGACCCAAAGAATCAGACACGCTGGAGGTCTCTGGACATGGACGAGCTGAGCAAATGATTATGGGAATAAGAAACACCAATCCAGAGAAAGAGGAGGCCATCTGCAGGGAAGTCCAAGCAGTCTATGGAAGAGGCTCTCTAGTGCTCCGCTGTCATGAGAGAGCATGAGACAGTCAGGGTCCAGCCCAGGCCACAGTACTGCCTGGGGTCACAACAGAAGTCCACTCCCGGCTGTGTGACCTGGGCTGTTGACTAAACTTGACTGAGCCTACTGCCATCTGAAATACGGGGGAAACACTACATCCTGTGTATGATTGTTATTGGGAGTAAATGAGCTAACATGGAAAAAAGTTGATGTGGTTCATGATACAAATGAAAGGTTTATTATTACTTCTGTATGAGTAAGACATGCATAATGCTAAGAAACAATAACCATCAGAGCTTCCCTGATATCAGGTATTTATTATCTTATCTCTGCCCCTAGCATGCTTTCTCCTTTCATCGAAATTATTTTTCTATAATTAGTAAATGAAACTGCAACAATTTTATCTACTCTCATTCTTGCTTAACTGACTCACTGAAGTTTTGTCTCTGATTTTACTGAGTCAAGTTTGACTATTATAACTCTCCCCACTCATGATTTTTGAGGTTCCTACTCACAGGGGATAGTTGGACTAAGCAAAACAAATTTTCCTAGTACTTACACTCACTCCTGGGTGCATTGCTTTTTTATGTCTATCTCAAATGCTTTAAAACCATGTTTGTTGGCATGACTGTGACTTTGGAATATGGAAAGATTCATCCAGGTTCTAGAAACAACAGAATTGCCTGTATTTTTTCTTGCCTGGGTCTTCCAAGGGAAGGGCTCACATAGTAGGAAGTATCACATTTGAAGACCTGAGAAAGGTTTTTTCAGTATCAATTACATACAACATTGGCTCTGCCCAACACGCACTTCCAGTTTGGACAGCTTCCCCCATTTGACTAACACGTAGCAGAAATGCCAAGTATTGGGTCAGATTAGGAATCTGAAACCAAGAATCCCCTGGCTCTCATCTCTCACTTGTTTCTTCTGTCATGTAGTGAGTGCCTATTTATCATTAATAACCTACTTTCAGTACCCTGAGTGTGGTGGTGGATGTCATCGGTCCTAAGCCTTTTTAGCCTATGGGGATCTCCAGTGAGCAGTAAAACTGAGCTTCACTTTTGGAAGGGGGAAAGAAAACACATTTCCCGTGTCCTTGGTGCTGGCTCACTGCTGAGGGGAAACAGAGGGCCCAGCTGGCCTCATGTCTCCAGCATCCAGGAAGGACTGGGGTTGGGATAAGCTAGGCAGGGAAAATGGCAATTGCCCAGGAAGTTGAAGTTGAGTTCCCTCTTCCTGGGAAGTTGCAGGTCAGAAGAAAGACTGAATACATACTCCAGATTTTACAATTCCAGCAAGCTGGGTTGTCCAAAGTTGCATCAAACGCTTCCTGGGGCATGCACCATGGAGAAGGCCTATTCACACTTATTGAGGAAAAACCAAGAGACTAATGTCTTTCTAAATGTGTTCTGTTGTTATATGCTGAGGAGAAAGCACAGACAGGACTTTCATTTGGGTGTGGACATGTACCCCCCTCCCCCAGATGTCGATGCTCCATTTCCCCCTGGAAGCCTGCATTCTCCTTGCCTCTTGTTGCAGTGGCTGCTCCAACTGCCTCCTCCCTAACCTCTTAATACCGAGAGGCCAGTGCTCAGGGCTCTCCTCTACCTCACTCTGTGATTTCACCCAGTCTGGTGGCCTTCTACACACCTACAGGGAGAACAAGCTTGTGCCCCAATGAGACTTCTCTTTCACAGCAGAACATTTCTCTGAGTCCCACCTCTCCACATGGTGTGGTAGGTCTAAAGCAGAATGCTGGTCTTCCCAATGCCATGACTAGCATCTCTGGCTTCAAGGTTCTCCAATCCAAGCCCATGGAGGAGTCCTTGATGGCTTTTTTATGACACCTGACCTACCACAACTGCTGTTGGTTTGAAAATATATCCAAATCAAGCTCCTTTAAACTCCACAGGCCTCCCAGGTGGTGCAGGAGTTAAGTCTCATCAGCCACTGCAACACAGCAGACCTCTCTTGTCCCACCTGCTGTTACCTCAGAAGTGTATCTCAGTAGATCTGCTTGTTCTGCTCCCCACTCTGTCTCTGGTGAATCCTCTCACACACACCCCAATGCCCCATACCTTTGGCCTATACCCCAGTTGTTATGTACATAAATAAATAAAATATATCTTTAAAACTAAAACTGTACTCCCCATTTCACTCAAAGGAGAAACTCAAGTCTGCACAGTTGTCTATAGGCCTGACCAGTTTTTGTTTTGATTTCTGCTCCTACCTGATTCTAGCTACATTGGCCTCCTAACTGGTCCCTAAGAACTCCCACCTTAGCACCTCAACAATGGCTTTTCAGAACTTTTTCTTAGCTCCACATCCTTCAGAACTTTGTTCAGATGCCACCTGCCTGGCCACCATACTTAAACCCAAGTTCCGATCCCCATATCCACACACCTTAATACCTGGCCAGTAACCTTTTCCCACAGCTCTTATCACCTTATAACACACTTTGTAATGTATTTATTTGCTTGTTTGTTGCCTCTCTTATTCAGAAGAATGTAAGCAGCATGAGTGGGGGGAAATTTTTTCTGTTATGTTCACTGTGTATCCCAAAGACCTAGATTCTGACTGGGATGGTGCCACTCGCCCCTACTGGCACTTCTCCACACTAGGAAAGCACTCTTCCCTGAGACCAGGAATCACACTGCAGCAGAAACATCCCCAGGTGGCAGAAATAACCCTAAAAGAAGATGTAACATCTTTGTCTCTGCTCTTGAACACCTAGCAACTCTCAGCCAAAAAGCCACATGTACATTTTGAGAAACAGCTAATCTCCCTGAACCCCAGAACCATGTTTGCTCTGATTCCCCTTGGCCTGAAAGACTATAGACCTCAATTCTCACAAATTTCACTATATTTTTTTTTTGCTGCATTTGCTTCCCACAATGCTGTACAATTCAAATTATGCTTGAATCTTGAGTCCATTAAGATTGTTTCTTCACTAGTTCAAAGATGTTTATGCACCCAACGTGTTCATTGCAGCACTATTTACAATAGCCAAGAATTGTTTACAACCTACTGCCACTGACAAAGGAGTGGGTTAAGAAGATGAGGCATATGTATGCAATGGAGTATTATAATACTTCACTATAATAAAAGGTGAAATCCTGCCATTTACAGCAACATGGATGGACCTAGAGGGCATTATGCTAGATGAAATAAACCAGAGAAAGACAAACACCTATGATTTCATTAACATGTGCAAATAAATAAATTCTTAGATATAAAACCAAGTAGTGGTCATCAAAAGTTATTTGTTAGGGTGGATCCCTAAACCATTATGACTGGCACCCTTATATAAAGAGGACGTTTGGACACAGACATCTATGCAGGGAGAACACTATGCAAGCATGAAGACAGACCCACAGGCTGAAAAGAGGGGACTTTAACCAATGTGCCATGAGAGCCTTCAGAAGGACAAGCCCATCGATACCTTGATCATGGACTTCTACCCTCCAGAGCTATGACACAATTATTTGTCACTGTATTTAAACACATAAAAAAAAAGATTACGTTTCTTAATGACTCTGTGTCTATAAAATGACAATTACAACACTGCCCACTTCCACTTCACAGGTCTGTAGTAAGGACTGACAGCAGATACAGTGTCCTTAGAACAGTGCCGCGTGTATAGTGAGTGCTCGGAAATGTCAGTCACTGTTATCAGCACTGTGAGTAATATCATTACTAACTTTAAACAACATATTTCCTCTAGCCTTTTGTTTCTTGCACTTAGTTCAGTGCCAAGGTCGTGGGAAGTGCTCAGGAAGAGTTTGCTGAAAAGATGAATGAGGGAAGGAAGGCAGGCTTGAGTGAAGATCCACTCAAGCTATATGTTTTCATCTTGAGTAAGCACAAACCATGTGCCTTCTAATTTTCTGGAAATATTTGGTAAACTTTGAATGAATGACACAAGGTGAAGTTTCTGACTATATTCTGTACAATGCAAAAAATTTTAAAAGAGCATGAAAAAACAGAATTGGTGAGAGAATTGAAGGATGGGGTGCTGCTTAGGAAGTGCTGGGAGAAAATGGCCTTAGTCTGTGAACGTGGGCAATTCTAAAAATCTTTCGGCATCTTAGTGTTCTCCCTCAACCGGAGCTAAGAGTAGTAGTTCCTGTGTCCTACGAGGACTAAGACAATTTCTACAGTGTACATAATTCAGGGCCCAGCATGTGGCAATGCTCACTCAGTCAAAGCTGGCTTTAAAACCTCTGGTTTGGGACTCACTGGAAGTGAAGGGGTTAAGTGTCAGTTCTATCACTGCTGCTTCCTGAGTTAGATCCCCAGCCAGGGAGCTAATGCACAGGGCGCAGTAAACCTGCTCTCCCCAGCAGTGTATTCCACTCTGCCTGTTCTGCTCCCCGCTCTGTCTCTGATGAATCTCCTCTCACTCTGTCTCTGGTGAATCTCCTCTCACCCCCTGCACTTCTGGCCTACACTCCAGTTCTTCTATCCAAGAAAAAAGGAAACAAAATCAGTAAAAGATATAACACCTCTGGTTCTAACATGCTTTCCTGCACAAGAGACCACAAAGCTTCACAGGAAGGCAAAGTATCTGACTTTATGGGACAAGAGCTAAGGCTCCAGGAACCCAACTTTCTATTTCCAGGTCTCCTCAGTTTTGTATACCAATACACCATCACCAAGGCGTCCCTTTCTTATCTCCTTCTGCCCATGACCTAAGGACAATCTAGATAAGTTCTTCTTCTGTAACGAAATTCTCCATTTGTCATGTGTGAAATATCTTTGCCAACAAGTCCAGACAGGCCTCACCCTTTAAAAGACGAGTACAAAACCTGGGCATTTTCCATTGAATCCCTACCCTACTTGCTTTCCTGTACCCTTTCAAAATTTAGGTAAGCAATGGATGGCCAAAAGGAAACTCAGGGCCTGACGAATCAAGTGCTTAATCACAAATGGCGCTCATGGCACTCATCTTCTCAATGCCCAACATGGACCAAATTTTGTCTCATTTGGCGTAAATCCAGAAAATATCAGCAGTTTATAATTTATTATCTATGATTATTCTGTGAGGTCTACATGATTAATCTTTATCAAAATGTAATCTACTTTGAAGTGATTAATTTCTCTGAAAACTTGTAGTTATTAACTGAGAGGAGGAGATGGAGGGAAGCTTTGCTTATACCTGTGTGAGGGAGAGGGCAAGAAGCGCTTGCATCACTGGCTCCTTGGCATTCTGGAGAATCTGAACATAGGCCATTGGTGAAGGATGAAAACCTCTTTGCCTTTCAAATCAAAAGGTTAAAACTGTTTATATTACAATCGAAACTGTTTATATTATAATTTCAAGGAGTTAAAAGAATGCTAAATCAAGTTACTTGACTCTCACCTTCCTCCTTAAACTACTTGCTACACTCTGCTTTAACTTTTCAGGTGCCTCAGCCAAATCAAAGTATCCCTGCAGTCCAAATAGTGCCATCCAAAGTCCAGGCAGGGAGCACCAATGGGCTGGCCAAGGGTGGTGGGAGTGGATATATAAGGAAAGGTGGAGTGAGAGGAAATCAGAAAGAGGAATATACCAGATTTGGCAACAGCACAGATGTAGTGGAAAAGATGCAGATAGTGGCTAAAGATGACTCTCAGGATGGCACATGTGGACACGGATGAAGACATTGAGGAAGTGAAGAGCAGAAGAAGGCATAAGAACAGGGAAAGAGGATGAGTCTGGATTGAGATATGCTGATGTTAGTAACAACGCCAAAGTCCTGAGTAGTTGCACACTGTTTCAGATTACAAACACAGATGGCACGGGCTGCACTGAACTGTCACATACTTGTCAGGCTCTGGCAGGACAGAAGAGCAAAAGTCTCTGAAAATGAGATCCCCAAATGAAGGCCATGACAAGGCTTCAGGGACCTGGCTCAAAGTCCACCAGGTCATACTCCCTGGCTCCCACAACTGAAAGGACCAGACACTTCTACTCACTATTTTTATTCCTGATGACCCTTTAATCTGAAGGTAGCGGAAGAGACCATTCTCTTGAAAGGATGCATGGGTGAGGAAGTTGTGAGAGCTTTAACAAGGGAGAAGTGCTCATTATTCTTCTGTACACATGCATTCAAATAAAGAGCTCCTTACAATTATTCCCCTGAGAAAAAACGGGGGTGTGACTTAGAAACCCAAAGGCAAGTTTTCCAGGGCTATAGTGCCACAAACTGACTTAAACAGTGAAAATTTATTTTCTCAAGTACTGGTGGTAAGAAGCCTGAAATCAAGGTTGGTTCCTTCTGAGATGGTGAGGGATCTATATCAGGCTCTCTCTGGCTTGCAGAGATCATCTTCATTTCACATGGTGTTCTTCCTGTATCTTCACATCATCCCCTTCCCTCTGTCTCTGTGTCCTAACTTCCCTTTTTTCTAAGGACACTGTCATATTGGTTTGGCATACTACTTAAAAGCCTCAATTTAATTTGGTTGCCTCTGTAAAGACCCTGTCTTCAAACAAGGCCACATTCTAGAGTAGTAGGGAGTTAGGACTTCAAATATGAATTCTGAGGTGGGGCGGGGAGGGGGAGCTTACACAATTCAACTCATAACAGCAAATGAGAAGGAAAGAACAAATGTGTGAGGAAGTACATGCTCCAGGAGAATTCTGTCTAAAATGCTGAGTTAGCAGTGAGCAGCATCAGCTGAGCCCAGACCTTCGGAAATCCCCTGCATCTATTTTTCCCAGTTCTCGTAATCTCTTCCCACCAAAAAGGACAGTTACGTACATTCCATGCACTTCTGGTGAGAAGTTCACTCTGTTGCACTCTAGGCAATATGATAAGCAGGTTTTAATGAAAGTGACTTATGTAGTTTGGTTGTACTCAGACCTCCAAAACTTTCCATCCATCCCTTTAAGCCCAAACAAATCTGATCCAGGTATTTCAGACACAGCACAGTATTAGAGCACCTGGAGCACCCTCTCCTCAGGACAAGTCAGTATGGTGATAAAGGTGGTTTGGCAATTTTTCCCCCTTTTGTCCTTGCAGGGGGCCACTGAATTATGCTTCTCCAAACTGGGTGAAGGGATACTACTAGCTGTGGCAAAAGGCAAGAGTATTCAGGACAGGTGATCTTTCCTTTTGGTGAGCTCAGGTGAGCTTTCCATTTGGGTAGAGCCTGAAGAAGTTTCCAGAAGCTGTACTAAGTCTCCTCAGACTTTGCCTATGAGCAGAACAGTGTTCTGTGTGAAGGAGGGAATTCTCATGCTCCCATAGGAAGGATGAATTTATAAGTGGGAGGGCCTAGAAGCTCAGATATAGCAGCAACAAACCTGCCGCTTTCTGCCAATACCTTGGCGTAATAGTGCAAATGCTTTGACTGGTGGGTTTCCATGCTAGATATTTTTATATTACCCATGCACATGATCATCCTGTTGGAGGGAAAGTGGGAAAGAGGTGGAGGTGGTGACAAGCTTAAGTGAAAGAAATCAGCTTTAGATGGTTGCAAATTTTGGAGAATGAAATTTAAGAAATTGAGCCAGGATTAACACAGCAATTCTCAAACATACTAATATTAGAAGCCTTTTCCACCTTAATGTTTACTGAGGGTCTTTTTTTTTCCCCTCTCCCCTTTTATTGAGAATCTTAAAGACCTTCTGTTAATGTGGTTTGTATCTATTAATATTTACCATGTAAGAAATTAAAGCTAAGAAATGCTCATAACTTGTGTTCATTCATTTAAAACAACAACTGAGCCATTACATGTTAACACAAATAACATTTTTTTTGCATGAAAATTAACTATAGTTCCTCCTCCCAACATGTAGTAAGAAGACTGTGACTGTCTTATATTTCTGGAACTTTATTTAATGTCCGGCCTTAGAAAAGATAGTTGTAACTCTGCTTTTACATTCAATCTGTTAGCTATATTGTTCCTGCCAGAGCATATGAGGAAAACACAGCCTTCTACAGATGTATGTAGTTGGAAAGGGTGTAACTTCAAGTACCTCCTGGAAAGAACCAAAAGGATTCTCAGGTCACATTAAAGTTGTGGTTTTATCATTTTGTTACATCCCAACTGTAACTCCTTTTCTAACTACAGTATAAAAAGGAGATTCAAACCTCAGAATTTTAATCTAAAAAAAATTTTAAAATGGATCTGTGTCATGTACATACCTATAAGATCTTATTTCTGTGTACTTCCACAATGGAGAAATCAGCTGAGATAAAATCTGCTCTTTTTGTTTATTGGCAGAGAGAAAGTTAGTGAAAAGAATAAATTAGAAATAGTTACCCAATATCTATATGTAATCATAGTTTTCAATGCTTCCAACTCTGAAGCGCAGATACTCTTAACTATTCACTTATAAATGATTTTAAAATGTGTATACACAAACCATAGACAGTAGGAAGTATTGTGAGAATTTTGTTTTGCCACAGTTTTTTTCTTGGTCTTTCGAGGAACTATGTTTTATGAATCATGACCACTGACAATACAAGGGAAGATAAAGGAAATTGGTTCATTGCCCATTGTCTCAAGATCAATCCTGATAAGCAAATTGTGGCTGCATATCTTGACTGAGTGGGCTTGATCTTAACAAGACTCTAGGTGTAGCCACAAGCCTGACCCTTGCAAATCTTACCTGCAGTAAAGACGTCCACTTTGAAAATACCCCACAAATTGTTTCTCTGAATTGGTATTTCTCAGAATATCACATGCTGCGTAGTATGGTTGACAAGGGTGACTGAGTTTGAAAAGACAGTTTACAGATGTCGAAAGGCTCAAGAGGCAACATTTTTGCCTAATTCTTACTGAGAACCTAGGCATAGGAGGAGAGAAGAAAAGGAGTAAGAAAAGAACCCCCTTATTCTTGTTATCAAATAGGGCTGACTCTAGATCACAGTATCTTAAAGGTCTCCCTTCCATCACCCTTTTGCTTACTTTGTCATCTCTGAAGGTCCCTCTCCCCAAATACCCAGGGCTTCCCACTGCCTCAGTCCAAGTCACTCACTTGGGTCCATTATTTCCCCTATATCATTCACCACTTTAGCTCTCCTCAAATTCACTAGCCAAAGACTGGGGCCTCCCTGAAAGTCCCAACAAAATCACTGGCCTATGAATGTTCACCCTTCAAGATTTCTCTACACATTTCCTGAGTCCTGCCTTATCCTTATTCTCTGTGTTTAGCTCTGAGGTGAAGTCAGTGTTCCTGCCATCATACTGCCTTTACCAGGGCCAATTGCAGCTTTAGAAGTAGGTTCAATTGGTGACCCTTCAGTAAGTGTCACAAAGAGAAGTGAAAACACTCAGGTGCTGTGAGGGGAAATGTGGGGACTGGGGAGAAATCACGAGGACATCTCTCAGTCTTACCCCCAAAGCTTCTTTAAGCTATTCCTGTCAAGACAAAATGGTCATGCCCCATGAAACTCAACTTTGGGTCTCTGATTTGATGTGAAATTCCCCTACTCTTCTTGCTAGAAAAGAATATGAGATTTTTTTTTTCTAGATTTGAAGAAAAACTAATAGTGGTCTTCTCACTTCAAATGAAAATGTCTAACACCCGGCCTCTAACATCTGGCATTGTTACCCCAGTTCTGTTGATGGGGTCCAGAGAATAAACTGAAAGGCTTCCGTTGGATGTTAAGTGAATATCAAAGTGTATTTACAACAATGACAACATGGCAATGGCCTTTGCACATACTAGATGAATTCCTTTTTGCCTCATAGCAACACATAGAATTCAAGGCAGTGTCTGTCCAGCTGAACGTTTGCAACACCACACTCTCCTTTCTTTTGTGGTTTGCTTTTCTGGGTAATGATTCCATTCTATTGTTTCCTTTCTGGTTTAATGTCTCTCCTGAATGCCACTTAGCAATCCAAATATGACTCTCCACTAAATGACAATAAAGATGGTATTAATCCTTATTTTTTATAGGCCGGTATCCAGACAGATTCCATATGGAGTATGGCTATCTGGGTTTTCTGGGTGGCAGGCTGATTTGGACTCACAGAAGATTTTATAACCACAACCAAGCCAATGAAAGATACAAGAGATACTTCAATATTGACTTAGTACCCCATTAAGAAGTTTAGACAGACACAAAGAAGTACTATGTTTACTTTTAAAGAAATGTCAAAGCAATTATAATTACTGGATTGCACACATGGATAAAGTTGTGGAATAGGAATAACAGGATTTAAGAGAAAATGTGCTTTATTTTAAAGTACAAACACGCACACACACACACATACCATGCTCATATTTCATGTGGCAATAGAGGAAAATTTCTTCAGAAAAGCAAGTAATCTTAAGCAAACCAGACGCATAAATTCACACACATTCCTGAGTTTATGACCCCCCAGGTTTTACTCTGTTAATGTTAACTTTCCACATTTGGCTACCAAAATAGCTTTTCATGCTGATGTTACTGCAAGTAAGTAGCTTAAGTTTCCCTCTCACACCTCACCGGATATTAATCTCTGAGCCCTTGCCTTCCCTGTTGCAATGTTCCTAATTTTCATACTTCCTATTGAGAAACTGCCACACAATGAAGATATCCTGCTTAGCCAGCAGGATGGATTATTCTGAGCAGCAAGTCTCCAGAGAGACTGTTCACCCTGACTGTTGCTTTGAGGGGCAGGTCTGTACCCTAGTAGTCCTGAAGTTTTTGAAATCCAGATCATTGTCGCTGACTAATTATGATCTTGGACAACAGTTGTCATTTAAAATTTTTTTCCTCTTACTGAATTGCTATAACTAGACAATCTATTTGGAAGCATTAGACATCTTTCAAGGTGATTTTCTGGTGATTATTCAGTTTTACATTAGGTCGTAATGGAAAACATCTTTTATGAGACATAGATACTCAATAAAGCTCCATTGCATTGAGTATTTTAAAAAATGGTGATTCAAAGAAAATAATGGTTCCACAGTTCTTGTGACTATGCATAGTATTTCATAGATTATTTTATCAATACCAGGAATTTTGATCTGTGAGAAATAAGGAATATATATATATATATATATATATATATACATACATACATACATACATATATATATATATAATGTGCTCAGAAATGTGATGGTTTAATTATTTTTTTAATAATATAACAGTTTATTTTTACATCATTTTGTGACTTTTTCCATCTCAGTTATAATCCCCATGGGCTTCCCACCACCAAATCACCCGTGTGAACAATGACAATATTTTTAAGGCTCATATGATTAAACAATATTTATTTGAGGGGGAAATGGAGAAAATAGTTTGAAAGACTTAAATACTATCTCTGATTATATCTCACTTCTTTATTACCACGTGACAAAACACATAACATTTAGTCGCTTTAGGCAAAAAGCATGTTATTGCTCATGATTCTGTGGTTCAGGAATGTGGACCATCTCAGTAGATGGTTCATCTTTGCTTCATGTGATACTGTTCAAGGCAAACCCACTGAGGTTAGAAGATCCCAGAGAAGTTCACTCATGGCTGATGACTGGGGTATCTCTCTTTTCCTCTAATCCCTCTAATGTGATCACTTATCACTCAGCATTAATGTTTACATTGAAGCTTGCTCTCTGAGGAATTGGAAGTTCTCTCAAAAACTAGAAATTACATGGTGCCATGTCTTCCAAGACCAGTCTAGATTCAAGTAAAAGGGGAAACAGCCTCTATTCCTTGGCAGGAGGAACATCATGTCTACACAGGAATTGTTGGTGGTCATTTTTTGCCGAAGTGTTATTGAAGCAGCTGATTAGTAGCTAAGTAATTTCAAATGCCTTCATTGAACAAATTAATATTACTCAATTGTTTCAAAGAAACAAATACCAAATTTTGTTGACACCAAAATGCCATAAAATGTAAAATAAAGCCCTCCCTGGTGGCTCAGCGAGTTAAAGCACAGCACTGAGAAACTAAAGCCACTTCCGCATGAGTTCGATTCCCGCCTGCCCCGGAGGTGACCACATGGCGTGGCAGACCTTCAAAAAAAGATTTATTTGCACATACAGAACTGGGGTACAGGCCAGAGGCTCAGGGGCAGTGAGAGACTTCACCAGAGACAGAGTGGGGAGCAGAACAGGCAGATCTATGAAGTACACTGCTGAGGGGAGCAGCGGGCGGGTCAGGAGAGGTCTGCCACGCCATGTGGTCACCTCCGAGGCAGGCGGGAATCGAACTCATGCAGAAGCGGCTTTAGATTCTCAGTGCTGTGCTTTAACCCGCTGCGCCACCAGGGAGGGCCCGCAAATAAATAAATCTTTAAAAAAATTTTTCTTTAATGTAAAATAAATATTGTTTTATGAATTATATTTTAAAAATAAAAAGATTACCCAGTAAACTATGAAATGCCATAAATAAAATATTTACATAAATATGTCTCAATTTCAGAGATATTTAGACATTGAGGAAATATACATATTAGATTTAATAAAAATGACAACTATTGGATATATAACTGAACAGTATTCTGAGATGAATGAATAAAACCTTGTGGTTTAAAAGCCAATAGTTATTTTGATCATTTACACCATTAACCATCAATTTGCATAGTTCTTATCCTGACCAAAGTAATGAGTATTTAAACACGCCATGCTACCTAAAGCAATATACATATTCAACACATCCATATTAAGATCCCAGTGGCATTCTTCTGAGAAATAGAAGGAAAGATCCTAAAATTTATATGGAATCACAAAAAAACTAGCATAGTCTGAACAATCCTGAGAAAAAAAGAATAAAGATGGAGCTACCATGCTCCCTGACTTAAAACTATACCACAAAGCTAAACTAAACAAAACAGTATAATACAGGGCTAGAAATAGACACACTGATCAATGGAATAAACTCAAAGCCCAGAAATAAAATCACACATATGTAAGCATCTATTAATTTATGACAGAGACAAGAGCATGCAATGAAGAAAAGAAAGTTTCTTCAGTGTTACCAAGTTGGGCAGCAACAAGCAAAAGAATGGAATTAGCCCATTTTCTTATACCTTACAATAAAATCAACTCAAAATTAATTAGAATCTTGAATAAAAGACTTAAAACCAAAAAATATATAGAAGAAAAGATAGGTAAAAGTTCTTTCCCATTGGTTTTAGTTTGTCTTCATGAATTCTTCCCCAACAACAGAAAAACCAACAAAAGTATAAACAAAAAGGACTATATCAAACTAAATTCCTCCTGCAACATGAAAGAAAAAATATTAAAACAAAAATGCAATGTACAAAATGGGAGAAGATACTTGCAAAAAATATATCAGCAAGGGCTTAATTTCTAAAATATATAACAACTTGTACAACTCAACAACAAAAAAACATACACCTTTATATTAAAATGTACAGAAATCTAAATAAATATACCACCAGATAAAACATACAGATGGCCAACAGACATATTAAAAGATGCTCTGTTTTACTAAGGACATTCAAATCAAAGCCACAATGAGATTTCACCTGATACTAGTTAGAATGGCTATGATCAAAAATTTAACAAATAATAAGTGGAGAAAAAGGAACTCTTGTCCACTGTTAGATAGAAAGTAATTGGTGTAGACATTGTGGGAAAAGATATGGAAATTTCTGAAAATGATAAGAGTAGAGCTAACAGGTGATCCAGTAATCCCATTTCTGCATATTTACATGAAGAATATGAAAACACTAAATTGAAAAGACATAAGCACCTCCATGTTGATTGCAGCACTATTCACAATAGCCAAGATGTGGAACTGACCCAAGTACCCAACAACAGATAAGGGGGTAAAGAAGATGTGGAATATATACACAATGAACTGCTATTCAGACATAAAAAAAAGATCAACTTGGCATTTGAAACAACATGGATAAACTGAGGGAATTAGCTAAGTGAAATAAGTTTGAAGGAGAAATATGTCATGTGATTTCATTCATTTATGAAATTTAAAGAAAACAAATAAAACACGGCCCTTCCTTGAGGCCCAACAGGTTAAAGCACAGCACTATGATGTTAGTCACAGCTGCTTTAGCATGAGTTCGATCCCTGGTCGGAGAGGTTACCCACATGGCACAGCAGACCTCTCCTGTCTTGCCCACTGCTCCCCTCAGCAGTATACTTCATCAGTCTGCCTGTTCCGCTCCCCACTCTGTCTCTGGTGAATCCTCTCACTGCCCCTATACCTCTGACTTGTACCCCAGTTCTGTATGCATAAATAAATAAATCTTTAAAAAAATAAACACATAAAGCAAATCTTTAAACTCTTGACAATAGAATAGTGGCTACCAGAGGGAGGAAGGGGTAAAATGGGTAGAAAGGGTAGATTATTTGGTGGTGCATGGTGAATGGACACTGGCAATGGATATGGTCAGGTAACGTATTCTTGGAACCTAACAGTGTTGAAAACTAGTATTACCTAAAATCCAGGGAAATTACTTTAGACCAGACAGAGTACATATTAAGTACAAGTAAGTGGCTTGTTCTTGGAACTGAGAGGAATCAGCATATTCTGAGCACAAGGGGCAAATTTCTCCAGAAAGACATAGAACACATGCATATTCAGAGCCTATTCAAATTTTCCCTTTGTTTCACACTGGCAAAAACAAAAACAAGAAAGTACAATGGGACCCAAAATTTTACAAGCCTTTCTCTGGGAGGAGAAAATGTATCCTTCAGTAAAATATTTTTCTTTAACTTCTCCCTAGAATATAATGAGCCTGCTTCTTATATTTATAGGAGTTTATTCAATAACTCATTGTTTCTTAAAAATGACTAATGAAGTAACCTTTTAAAGGAAAAGTATTTTAAATCTCAGTGTTGAGTGCAATCATTTTCATTACAGTATTTCTTTAAGTAGAATGAAGTATAAATGCCTTATACTCATAGATTTTATGCAAATCTAAAACTAAATCAAGTTTACAAATTAAATTCAAAGTAAACCACAAAGCCAATAAAATGCAAATTAGCAAAATTAATTTAAAGCAATGGATGATTTTATTTGCTGCTACTATTTGCTGATATTTGTTTACTAGTAGAAAACCCTTTGAGGTACTTTGTCTCATCACAAATTTGGACTATCATTTAAACTGTTAATGTTATCATCCTCGTTGCTTTTCTTCAAAAATTAAGCTTTCTTTTAACAGTGGGCCCATTATTCTGAAAGGCCAATTAACACATTCTAAAATACAATATTGAAATTGAAAAATAATGTTTAACAAACATCTTTGTATTTCACTACTACATTTACTCCCATCTAACCATTGCTAATTTCTCTATATGAAGATACAAATTCACAACATCGCACTGATTTGATGAATATACAATGATGGCTGCCAACTCTGTTGTCTTCACATTCACAATACTAATGACATGGGCCATTCCATTCTCTCACTGCCTTTCTCTATAGAGACACTGCGAAAACTTTAAGTGCAAATATGCACTTGAATACATACAATACAGTAGTAATGTAATTTGGCTTTCCTCAGTAATACCATGATCTTATGTTCAATGCAAATGTCCCTCGGGAAATTTCAAGGAGTACTTCTATAAAAGGAGGTCATCTGAAAGTTCCAGAATGTGTGCATGTTACTTTAAGATTATTGTAAATCTGAAAATCCTAAAATGTTTAATTTCTATGTTTTGTGGATCTGGAAATATGTCAGAAGACTCCAGGTTGAAAATAGTACATACATTAACAATGGAGTCAGAAGGAAGAAAGGGTCATCTGAGCTGCTTTACAGTATCAGGAAAAAGCAGCTCAGGTTAAAGCATGACACAGAGACTTGGCATGGGATATCTATCCAGTTGAAAAAGAATGTGAATAAGGAAACTTTAGAAAAATGTAATAGCTAATGACGTGGTTAATACTTATTAAGTGTCTAGAGTACCAGACTTGTTTAAGCCATTAGCAACACTAATGATTACTTAAAAGTGCAGTTCATTTACTAGCTACCACAGACATCTCCAGCAGCATAACACAGTTATTAACTAAAAACATAGTAATTAATTCATAGTTCCAATGAGGCTACTTAAAAAATAGGCAGGAGAGCAATTTGTTTCTAATTTAGGAACAGCAGGCCTAATACTCTAAACAAAGTTCTCTGATGAGAAATTATCTGCCCAATTTTCAAGCCCAATCTCTCCTTGAGTTCTAGACATAAATATCAATAATCAGCATACATCCCAAGTTTATAGTATTGCTGATAGGTGATATCCAAAAATGGTTGTCAAACTCCTTTTCCCTGGGTACATGTCTACTACGCATCACTTCAAGACAGAGGCCTATTTCCCTTCCCTTGAATAGGGGGTGTCCTTAGTGACTAGTTTGACCGATAAAATACAGAAGTCACATGGGTACTTGCAAAGCTAACCCGTAAGAATGCTCAGAACTTCTATCAGGCTTTTCAGGGAATAGAATACAGCAACGTGGGGTCCTCCCTCTTAGAACCCCACTGCCCCACTGTAAGAAGGTTAAGCAACCCTGCTGCTGTTGATACTTCAATTGAGCAACCAGCAAATGGTGAGCATCACCTGCCAGTCAGATGTGTGAGCCCAGGTGTCTCACTGCAACTGTCAAAGAAAACAACCCAGGCTCACCCAACTGAGTCCAGTCAACATCTAGAAACATGAGAGATAATAATAGCTTGATAATTGAAATTGCTAAGTCTTGGGGTGGTATGCTATGAGGAAATGGGAGACTACAATGGTCTTCCTAACCAAATTTTCCAATCTCCACACAAAGCAAGATCCACCCAGAGATGTCTCATCTCAGGAAAAACGAAAAAACTTCCAGTTCACTGTGTCAAAAATCTTGGAGTCATACTTGATATTTTCTTTTTCTCAAATGCCAAATCCAATCCAGTGACAGACACTGTTGGCTCAATCTCGAAATCATTACACAAACTTCTTCATTTACCACTATTTTGCCTTTCCCATCCTTATCCAATCTACAGTGATCCCTCATCAGAAGCTTTGCAATAACTGTTTAACTGGTCTCCTCGCTTCCACCTTTACCTCCAGTGTTTCTTCTTAGTTTAATGACCAGAGTTATCCTTAGAAAAATGAAATAATTCTACTGCTAAAAATCCTCTTCTCACCCTGGGAATAAACCCAACATCTTGATCTTGGCATAAGACATACTCCAGAATTAGACTTCTTCATCTTGCTGTACAGTTTAGTATTAGAGTTTTTGGACAAAGCTATCAGACAAAAACAGGAAATAAAGGGAATCAGAGTTAAAAAAAAAAAAAAAAAGAAGTGAAACTACCACTACTCTCAATGATGTGCTACTATAGATAGAACATCCTAAAGGCTCCATCAAAAGTCATTAGAAACACTAGATGACTAAAGCAGTGGCAGGCTACAGAATCAACACAAACAAATCCATAACCTTTAAATACACAGGTAACAAACAAGAAGTAAAAGAAATTATGAAAATAACTCATTATAATTGCTTCAAAAGATTAAATGCCTCAGAATTAACCTAACTAAGAAGGTAGAAACCCTATACAGTGAGAGCCACAAGTTGTTATTAGAAGGACTTTGTGGAATAAGGAAATGGAAAAATATCCCACACTCATGATGAGGAGAATCAATGTATTCATGTATGTGTGTGTGTGTGTGTGTGTGTATGCATAGTATTACCACCATCAAAATGCCAGAAGTAGTTTTCAAATAAGTTGAACAAAAATATTGAAATGCATGTGGAAGCACAAAGGCCTCCAATTGCAAAAGCAACACTAATTTTAAAAAAAAGAGAGAGAGATGGAGCTGTATTACCTGACTTCCAACTTTACTATAAAGCATCAGTACTAGAAACAATATGGTACTGGCATAAAAATAGACATATAAATCAGTGGAATTGAATAGAAAGCCCAGAAATAAATTCAGAATCATACCAGCACCTAATCTATAATAAAGCAACTGTGACTCCAAAACAAGGAAAGGATAGCTATGCCCATAAAAAGGGGATGTGATGCTGGGACAAGTGAAAAGCCATGCATGAAAGAATTAAGTTGGGGGGAATAAAGCACTAAGTTGGGATCACTTGCTAACTCCCTATATAAAGTAAACACCAAGTGGATTAAAGACGTAGATATAAGACCTGAAAAAATAAAATACATAGAAAACATTGGTGATACATTTCATGATGATAACAATAAAGATATTTTTGGTGACTTAGACCTATGGCAAGGGAACTAAAACCAAAAATAAACAATTGGGGTTATCTTAAGTTAAAAAGTGTCTCTACAGTTAAAGAAATTATAGAACAATTAAATGATACCATACTGAGGCAAATACACAATATATGACTGACAAGGAATTAATATTTAAGATATATTAAAAACTTATATAATTCAACAATAAAAATATTAACAACCAGTTAATCATGAGCAACAGACAATTCACCAAAGAGGATATCTTGAAGCCACCTAGATAATGTTCACTGATGTTTCCAATAAGAAAGAAGCAAGTTAGGCCCTTCCTGGTGGTGCAGTGGGTTAAAGCACAGCACTGAGAACCTAAGGCCACTTTCGCATGAGTTTGATACCCGCCTGCCCCGGAGGAGATCCACATGGTGTGGCAGACCTCTCCTGACCCGCCCGCTGCTCCCTCAGCAGTGTACTTCGTCATCTGCCTGTTCTGTTCCCCACTCTGTCTCTGGTGAAGCCTCTCACCGCCCCTGAGCCTCTGGCCTGTACCCCAGTTCTGTATGCACAAATAAATAAATCTTTAAAAAACAAGAAAGAAGCAAGTTAAACCCACACTGAGATACCTCCTCACCTGTGAGAATGGCACATATTTAAAAAACCCAAAAAACCTTTTTAATAACAACAGGTGTTGGAGAGGATGAGGAGGAAAAGAAGCCCTTTTACATTGTCGGGGATGTAAACTGGTACTATCATTATAGAAAACAACATAGATTTACCTCTAAAAAACAAACAAAAAAATGTAAATGTCATATAACCCAGCAATCCTAATCTTGGGCATATATCCAAGGATTATGAAACCATCAGCACAAAACCCCATATGTTCCACAATTTTCATAGTGGCATTATTTACCATAGCTAAGACATGGAAGCAGCCCTGATGCCCATTGATGGATCAAGATGATGTGATATATCCACACCATGGAATACTCTACAGCCATAAGAAAGGATGTAATGCAATCACCTTCTACAAAATGGAGGGAGTCTGAGAGAATTATGTGTAATAAAGCAAGTCAGAATGAAAAGAACTAGCGCTGGATATTTACATAGAGATTTGATGAAAGAAAATACTTTCAAAAATCAATGGTCAGTAAATGGCATGAGGCTCTGAGGTTAAGAGGGGTGGGGAGGGAAAGAGACAAGGGGATACAAGGGAGAGCAGTGGGAAAAGAAGGCAATATTCATATAATTGAGAGTTTTATGCAGAGCTTCAGACCCTGTCTCTTTATATGATTTTGAAAAATAGATACTAGAAGTAAGTAAGTTTACATATAAACTACCAAGCATGATTGCGTATTTCCACTCCAGCTGCCCCTGTACCCAACAACCTATCATAAAAGATCTATTTCTTTGGCTAATCATCTGTTAGGTATCTAGCTTTTTTTTTTTTTTTTTTGGTGAAAATGTGAGTGTTCTTATGGGGACTTGTTTGTACCCCAAGAAAATTGTCAGGGTTGATCTTAGAGTCAGCAGCGTGGGTTACTGCTTTCAAAGTAAGGCATCCAGCGAGGAGTTCTAGGCATAAACTCCTTCCTCAGAAAACCACTTAGACTGGATTCTAAAAGAAATGCTCTGTGATGGGCAGCAGACTTGTTAGTATGTGAGTCATCCAGGCCCAGAACCCCACCTGTCACAAGGGATCTAGAAACCGTATGTCAGATAGAAGCAGCTGTAATCCCTCAAGCCTTTCAAAGCATCTCTATATCCCAGAGGGACAGAATACTATATGTATTCACGCAGCACAATGAAGGTAAAGCCACATTCATGAATATTGTAGTAACTGGGGCTGCTAAAGGAGCTAAGCAAATGACTAAATATATTCAAGCCACTTGCCTGAACTATTAGGCAGACTGTTTTCACTTTACTTTGTTTTAGTTGTGAAATTCTCTCATTTTCAAACAGCAAATTATATTGAAATAAATATAATAAACATACTTTTTACATCATGAATATTATAGACACACCATGTTCCAGTAACTAGCTCAAGATCACACCACAGGGAACAAACTGGTGGAAATGAAATTTCAGCCAGGATTCAACTGACTGCAGAAGCAGCAAGCATAACCACCGTGTTCTTCAAATGCTTCAGAGGGCGACACCTCAGTAGACAGCCTCTGATAGCAAATACAGGCTGCTCCCAACCTTGTTATCTGATTTACAAATAGCATGCGTGTTTGGTCACTGAGCTGTAGCATCTTCCTCACTCTTGGTCCCTGCACTGAACGGTGTCTGTTAAAGTGCAGGGCAGGGCATGGAGCCTGCCACCCAAGGGTCTTGCACTATTACCAGCACCACAGTTACTTACACTAAGGAGCCTGTTGTCCAAGCAGAAATTTGCTCTCAACAGTCAGCCTGTCCTTAGGAAAACAATGTGTCAGTTTCAAAAAATCAGTGTATTGGTGAGCTCTATCCTTTCCAACTGCCCATTTAAGATGACATTGTGATGAGAATTCCTATCTAACCACATCCCTCCAAACCTAACAGTGTCCAAGATGTGTCAGGATGAGGTCAAGTTGCCTATTCCACTTTTTACTGTCCTTGTGTAAACAGATCATTAATGAACTATTTCCAAATGTCAGAAACTTCATCCTTTCCATTTAATGCACATTTTGTGACATCCTCTCCTATGCAATACTACTCTGGATCATCTGTTCTGTATTTCTTTCTGGTATTCATCATTCTGAAATTATCTGTGCATACTTTTGCTCTGCTTATTATTGGCAGCAATTTCATTCTTGTCACTTTTGTTCCTTTTTTAAAAAAAAGATTTATTTATGCATACAAAACTGGGGTACAGGCCAGAGGTACAGGGAGAGTGAGAGTATTCACCAGAGACAAAGTGGGGTGCAGAAAGGCAGATCGACGAAGCACACTACTGAGGGGAGCAGCAGGCAAGTCAGGAGAGGCCTGCTGTGTCATGTAGGATACCCCCCTGGCCGGGGATCAAACTCAAGAAGTGGCTGCATCTAGCTTCATAGTGCTGTGCTTTAACCCACTGTGTCATCAGAGAAGGTCCCCCCCACTTTTTTTCTCCTCATTTTCTTTACACTAATCTTTGAAATTTGTCCTGGTCTTCTGAAATGAAAATTTTCTATTGCAGTAGTCTTTGTATGATAAAACAAACAAAAAAAAATTTTAAAGGGGGAAAATTGTTGGAATTTCTTCCAAGTTGAAAAAGTAATACAGGTTACTAATAGGAAATTACTTTTTACCAATAAAAATCATTTTTGGCTTTTGAGCTAATAAATTAACCATAAAAGAAAACTGCAATTGTTGTTCAAAAATTCCTTACACAAACATACTCCATTAGGCCCGTAACAGGGCAGTCAGTCCTCACACTCCACAGTGTTCAGTGTTCATGTGCATGCACGCACACACTGACACATACCCCTGACTATCATGTTGGCAGCACTCCACACAGACTACAAGCACACATCCCAATCACATGGAGTCTCATAAAAGCCACAAATTGTGGGTCCCATCCTTAGAGGGTCTGATTTAACAGGTGTGGGGTGGAGTCCAAGAACTAGCCTTTCTGGCAAATCCCCAGGTGAGGTTGGCACTCAGTGTTGAGAGTCTACCCTTTGAGAACCATGGCTGAAAAGATTATTTCTGCTTTAAAACCTTATTGGCTGCAATTTACAAAATTTCCACTCAGACAGATCTGAGTACACAAGCTTATTGGAAGTCTTCCAGACTCCAAAATAATACTGAAAAATGAAGCCAAATAACAGGCAGAGGAGCACAGTCATGGGGAGAACTCCTCTCTGTCCCTTCATTCCGTCTCTCCATTTCCAAATCCAATTTCAGGGGTAAGCTGTTAGAATCATCTGATTGATTACTGACCAGCTAATAATGGACTCTGTGGGGTTGTCATTCACTCCCGATCTATCAGCTAGAGTCCTAAGTGCAGTCTTGTAATCCAGATATGGTTTCATGAGGGAGAGGGGGTATGTTCTAAAGAAGAGTAGTTCTAGAGAAGTTCTCGGAGACTCTCTAAACAGTGTCTGAACTCTTGTTTTTCAAAAGAGAGAACTGTAGTTTGAAAAAAGCAAAACACTTGCCAGGAACATGTATCTAATAAGAGGTAAAGTTGAAGACAATCATTTCTTGTGGGGTGGGAGAAGGCAGGAAATGACAAGCAGAGATTTGTCTCTTAGCCAGTGGTAGATTGGAGCAACTGGTACCAGCTCTGGACAGCTGAATGTTAAATATCCAGGAATTTTGTGAGTAAGTCAATCACTGGTAGCTGGAAATTTGCCATTGTTGGAACACTTACACCATGAAAATTGGCTAACATTACAGACCAGCACTTTTTTTTCCCAAAGAGCTAGTTTTCTGGTATGCCATCACCTAGCTACACTAGAGAGAATGTACAATCAATGTAGACTCCATATTTCAGATGAGAGGCAACCCCAGTTTATATTTTTTTCCCATTAGCTATCACTACTTGCTGATGGTCCTGGGGCTGCTTGGACACTGTGCGTAGCCAATCCCTTAAAGCTCTCTCCCATAATGGCTGCATGCTTTCTGAAATTTGTCCACAAAACGAGCCCACCATTTCATTGACTTTGTGCTGCTTTGGTTCCCAGACTCAAAGTCAGCTCCTTTCTGACTATCAAATAGTAGAATGTCAGTATTACAAGAATAAGTCAAGCCTGAGCAAGTGCATGTAGGATCAAAAGTGCTTTTAAGAAATACTTCCTTAAAGCAAACAAACAAAAAAACTAGAAAGGCAGCCAATAGGCAAATGTCCCCAGGGATATTGACTTACTGTGTAGTTATTTAAGGAAGGAAATTCATGTTCAAATTACCCAAGAGTCTGTCTTCCTCCAGGCTCCTGTTTTTGTGGTTTGGCTGCCCATTACCTCATTCCCATCAGTGGACTAAGATGAGAGAGAAAGAAACCTCCATGACTGTAAATAATTCCCCAGGCTCCTGGCCTCTGCCACCTGCCATCAGGCTCTCTGACGCACCTCCACTGTCACATTGGCAGTGCTCCCCATGGCCTCCTGTCCCACATTTCTTAAGAAACACAAACGTTATTTACTTCACTGACCACAAGAGTCTGTCTTCCTCCAGAGCTGGCTGCAGCGTTTGTTTCCACCAAATTATGCTTCCTGGGCCAGAGAGCCTAAAACAACACAAATTTAAGCTTGGACCTTCCAGAGGAATTGGGAGGCAGGCAAAGGAAGGGCTATGCCAATGGCACCGCTGCTGCTATGACTACTGCCCGGTTTACTGGAACATGATGTTGTCATGAGACCTCTTACGTGTTCTCTCCTGTAGCCAACCTGGAGTTCCTTGTGTGCTCATTTCAGATACTGAGAAAAAATGAGGATGTCCAGACAAGTTCTGGCAGTTATATCTTTGAAATTAAAAGAAGTCTAAGAATTTTGATGCTCTACTTCCTTCCTGTCTTTCTCCTTCTCCATTCTCTTTTTGCCTCCTCATCCTTGTGTCTCTCATTGAAACACATACCCTCTACACATACCCTCTTCCACCAACCTACTAAACTAGGTACTTTGAGGAGCACCAAAAAAATGTGCTTGGAGATGAAAAGAATATTGTGCTTGTATCCAACTACCTCACTTGCTATTAATAATCTTCCTCATCACTTTCATTGTTTCTTCAACAATCCACACTGAGAATATTTTTGTTGGTGGGGGGGATGGGTGTAAGGGTATAACAAACTCCTTACTGCCACAATCTGGTGGGGAAGGAGAAAATACTTGGAAAATTAATGAGAACCCAGAGTTACATCTTCTATAAAGCACATGATAAGATCATGGCATCTAGTTTACTGAATCACAGAATGCTTTTAGTGGACTATGCATTATGTAAGGTAATCTTCAGAGCTACTCTATTAAGTAAGAAGAAGAATAATACTGTTAGTTTTTTGGTCTATCTGTCCCTCTTAAGGTTGGGAGCTCCTTAATGGAGGAGCCTTGTTAGAGTCAGAGAATCTCAAAATTGAAGGACCTATCGCAGAAAGATATCAAGCCTATAAGATATCCTCCTATACAAACAGGTAAGAAGGCAACATAAAGTAATCACAAAATCAGGGAATACTACCTGGTCACCTATGGTCCTGTCCCAGCCCTCAGCCATTTGCCAGAGATCTGATTTTGCATGTGGTGTCATTATGCTCTAATATCCTCTTCTTTAAAATGGAAACATCTCTATTTTCTTTGTCCATTTTATTGGACTGTTGTGGATATTAAAAGAGGTAATGAGTGTGAGAACACTTTGTAAAACATAAAACACTATCACAGATAGTTTTTTCCCTCTCCTAAAGACAGTCTAACAGTATGTCACATGTTATACTTAAAGACAGTATATTACATGTAATTTACATTGTGTATGGAACAAGAATGTGGCTCTTTTGAGGCAGGATACCAGTCATACTGGTGCTTATATCACCAGCAAGCGACAAGATGTATTGATGCTTCTATCACCGGCGGTCAGTGCAGCACCTTCTAAAGTGTTGTTTTAAACATATTTATTAACAAAGATTACTGGATGACTGGATAAAACATAAATTTGGCTGGCTCTGAAGGTCTCTAGAGCTATTTCAAGGATAACCCCCAAATATATTCTCTGATAATTTCTCTCCTGTATCCAATTCAGTTCATATGATATGAACCCATCAGGACAAGAGTCACTGTATTCCTATGAAATCTGTGTCCTGCTAGTGCACTGGGGAGGATGCAGTTGAAGGAGTTCACTCACAGATCTCACTTGCAAGAGGATGCCTCCCATTTTCCTTTTGGAAACTCCATTCCAATTATGATAAAGTTTGGTCAAAGACCTTAGCTGGTTTCCTACAGGCAGTGCTCTTGGTGGACTAAGTCATGGGAAGGGGGCCCTGGAGTGTCCATGATGCAACGAAGTCCCTGGGACACTCTTTACTACAGGTTACAGAGCCACTGTAACCTGTAGTAAAGACAACACTGTTGTCTGTAACCTGTAGTAAAGACAACACTCACACCCAGATGCAGATTCTGTTGGCAGTTTCAGCTTTTGCTATTAGATACCCGTCATTAACTACTTGATTAGTGAACCCAGGGGTGCTTGTCTGTGCCCTATCTTCTGTTTGACTGACTGGAAGTTGTTCTCAGGGGTAAGAGTTGAAGTTACGACAGTGAATGACTCCAGAGGGAGTATATGAGTAGACTGGAGTGTTAGAAAATAGTCACAGTTGGTAAGCAGGGAGAGGAAGAGAAACTAGAAAAAGGGGGGGGGGGAGTGAGCAAAGGGAGAGACAGTGGGAAAGTGACATATTTGGAAGTGAAAGAGAAAGAGATGGAGAGAGATGAAGTATCAATGATGTTGGGCATGGGGTGGGGGGGGGAGGTTTGGCAGGTCATAGAAGGCCACACTAAAGAAACCAGAATGGCAATAAAGAGGCCATTCATAAGATGTGGAAAAAGAAAAGGTCTGGCTATGTGGTGAGTCAGAAAAAGACAGCTAGCAGTTGTAGCTGCCCAGGAAGATAATGCTGTGACTGCAATTTACATATTCACACAGGATTTGTACAGAAAGAGTTGTTAATCTGTGATAAGAAAATGTATCAAGACCAAATGATTATTTCAAATTTCAGCATATCTGATAATGGTGTAGAAAAAAAGAAAAAGAAGGGGGTAAATAATAATTAAAATATATAATATAGGCCATCCCTGGTGGCACAGTGGGTTAAAGCTAAAGCCACTTCCACCAAGAGCACTGCCTGTAGAACACCAGCTAAGGTCTTTGGCCAAACATAGCACTAAGAAGCAAAAACCACTTCCACATCCCCACCCTGGAGGTGATCCACATGACGCCGCAGACCTCTCCTGACCCGCCCACTGCTCCCCTCAGCAGTGTACTTCAGTGGGCCTGTTCTGCACCCCACTCTGTCTCTGGTGAATCCTCTCACTGGCCCTGCACCTCTGGCCTATATATATATGTAATATATATATTTTGCATATATCTATTGTGGATCCCAGCAAAAATAATCCTTCCAATTTCCTAAGTTGACAGAATACTAGGAGCATCCTTTGCTCTAATACTTGATTTTTGGCCTCAATTCCTGATTCAGGGCTTCTAAGTCTTTGCAGTTGTTCAGGTGAGTGACTTTTGGTGGCTTCCTGAATAGCTTCAAGATGTGGGCTGGCCATCAAAATGAACACCATGATTAGAAGATTGGCAATCTCCACTCGATTTCCCTCACTTGTCAGGGAGGGGAGAGAGAGTAGAGACTGAATTAATGATTCATCATCCCTACATGATGAAATATCCATAAAGATCCCCCAAATTTAGGATTTGGAGAGCTCTAGGGCTGTTGGGAGTGCTGGAGAGTGGTATGTCTAGAGAGCATGGAAGTGCCACACCCCTTCCTGCATATCCTTATAATAAACTGTAAATATAAATGTTTCCCTGAGGCCTATGAGTCATTCTAGCAAATTGCTGAATGCAAGAAAGAGGTTGTGCAAATTCAATTTATAGCTTGTTGGTTAGAATATAGGTGACAACCTGTGACTTGAGACTGGCTTCTGAAGTGGGGGCAATCTTGTGGAACTGAGCCCTTAATTAGTGGCATCTGACACTAACTCCAGGTAGACACTGTCAAAGTTTAATTGGGTTAGAAGACAACCACTGCTGTTGTAGAGAACTGCTTGCTGTGTAGAAAACCCACATATCTATTAGCAGAAGTATTGTGAATGTGACTAAAAGAAAACACAGGTGTCATCTTCCTAAAGGGATGGGAAGAGAAGAGGGAGAGACTGACCAAGGAATAGAACTCACAGAAAAGAATGAGATTCATAAGATCAAGGATAGAAACTCCTTCTTTCTAGCCAGAAGGACTGAAATGAGGGTACAGGTAAAAGGTTAGTTAAGTTGTGTAATCAAAAACTAACTCCCAACTCCTGCCCGTACCCTAAGAACACATAAAAATTTATTAATCAAGCAAAGCTAAGAAAAGGGTATTTATAGAGGATCTGGGTTTAAATGGTTTAAAAAGGGGAGATCTGAATTGGACAGAACAAATTGATAAGGTAGTTTAGTACTGATGAATGTAGCAACATGAAGGTCTAGTCTGTACAAGTGCACAGTTGTTTGGTAAGTTAACTGTTTGCCCAAACAGTCTGGGAAAGTGGCATTTCATATACTCTTTTCTATTTAAGCAAATTAATTGCCCAGATAAAAGTACTTAGGAAAGCTATTTATTGGTTTGCAGTTTTTCCTTCTTAGATAAGAATTTCCTAGAAACAACAGTTGTGTTGACAAGGCTCAGCTTTGTTGATGCAGGTGGTCTTGAAGCTCAACATTAAGGGCTTTCTTGAGAGTGTGCATGAACTAAAAACCAATGAACACTAGAATCATCTGAAGATCTTAAAAATACTGGTTCCTAAAAAGAAAACACTGGTTTCTATTCCCAAATATTCTGAGTTAGCTGGTATAAGATGGGTACATTCTGAGCTTAAGGACATTGAAAGATGCCCAGGTTGAAATCAGACAATAGGATACCAGAATGGGTCTAGTTTGTAGCATCCACCATAGGAGGGGTAGAAAGGAGTGATGGGAGAGATCTGGGGTAGGGGCTGGGAGTGGCAGCCTCAATGAGAGGTGAGAAAGAAGGGATTGAGTTGAGACTGAGCAAGTTCTCAGAGGTGATCAGAGTGTGAGGCAGGAACATGAGCAGAAGAAAAGACTGACAGCTCAGAGATGTGATCAGAAAGAGAGAAGCATGAAACGTGGATTTTAGAAGTGAGGGATATCCCCCTTTCCCCCTCCCCCACAAGGGATTTAGGAGGAGACCCAGGACCTGAGAACACTACTTCTATGCTAAAAGAAACAAAGGTGGAAGCTTAAGGCATCATGGAGGGGGAGGAAGATGTGCAGTAATGGAGAGTGATGTTGCAACCTGTGTGGGGAGAAAAAAATTCATTATGAATACTGTGGAGCAGCCATGAGCAGACTAGAGGCTACTGCAGCATTGATTTGAAGAGGACGTCATCAATAGCTGATGTAGAACCCTGAATATGAAATAAAAAGGGAGACAACTGTGTTTGTGGACAAGGGAAGTGAGGAAATCCTGTCCAAGTTGCTTCACTGCTGAGGAGAAGGGATCTAGGAGGTGAGGACTGCCTGGGAAAGGGCAGCAGTGGGCCAGGACACTGAGCCAGATTTACCATAGGAACAAAAGAAGGAGGAAAGGGACAGCTATTGTTTAGAATGAAGGGGGACTCTTGTCTACAAAGCAGGAGTTTCTCAGAGCACAAAGCACATGGGAGGTGGTGGGAAGGGCAGGATGGGGAGGCAGGTGAGGGGGCATGCCTGAATTAAGACACCATGGGAGACAGTGGGTGGAGCAGAGAATTAGAATGCATGTTGGGAAGGAGGAGGAACAGCACAGGATGGCTCTGGACTAACTCAAAGCAGCCTTCACAAAGGCAGGAGGTGACTGAACTCAGGCAAGATTGGTGATATCACCCAGAAACTGTCCACATGGTTTTCATGTTTCAAAAAATGATTTAAACTACTCAAAAGGTTGCACAGTCAATGGTAAATATCCAAAAAGGGATATAGTCAAAAGCCCTCTTCTACTTGTAGCCTCTGCCTAGCTTTCTCCTCTCCAACTGCTTGTCATTATTTGCAGTTCTTACTCAAAAGGCCTACATAAGCATACACAAGGAAGCACATGTCCCCTGTCCACTAACACACCAATCGGGTATTATCAGGGCAGTTGCTGTTGCACAACTCTAATGGGTGCCAGTGAAATTTAATACAGTATCAACAGTAGTCCCAGAATTGTTTAACATAACCAAAGCTGTGATACATATAGTTTATCTGTTTCACTTAAAAGTATATCTTAGATATCTTTCCACATCAGCACTGAAACAAGTTTGTATCCTTTTAAAAAAGTTGTTATTACAACTTGGTGTTTAAATCGCCTACATTGACATTTTGGTTATTCCCAGTTGTATGCTTTATAAACAGTGCTGAGTATATCAGTTTGCATGCATATAAGTGCATAAAATGAATTGTTCAATGTCTAGTTACAGTCAAAGGTTTTTTGCTTGGAGTAAACAGGTGAATGTGTTCACTGAAGAACCAGCTAGTAAACACTTTAGGTTTTGGAGATGAGATCATATGGTCTCTATCTCGATCTCAATTCTGCCGCCAGTGTGAAGCAGCTAGAGATAGTAAATAAATGAGTATGGCTGTGTTCCAATAAAACTTTATTTATGAACACTAAATTTGAATTTCATATATTTTCATGTGCTATAAAATATTACTCTTGTCATGATTTCTGTTTCAACCTTCTAAAAATTTAAAAATTATTTTTGTTATGGGCTACACAAAGGCAGGTAGCAAATTTCTATGCCATAGAAACTCTGCTAAGTCTTACCAAACTGACATCGAATACATGATGAAACTCACACTTCACACTTCCTCCCACAATATAAAGTTGCTATTTCCTCTGCACCCTTGCCAACAAAGTGTATCGTTGAGCTTTGGGGATTTTACCAAATAAATTGGCGAAACAGAGTCTTGATGTATTTTCAATTTCTGTTTCTGTGAAAGTGGATATATCATCATGTTTACAAGTAATTTTGCCTTTCTGTCAACCACCATCAGTTCATGTTCTTGAGT
>NW_004567106.1:24107327-24166918 GCF_000260355.1 Condylura cristata
CAGGAAAACAATGAATATTTTTCAGTATAAATAATTTTAATAATATTTTACATAACTAAAAAAATTACTTGTTAATCTGAAATTCAAATTTAACTGGGTATCTGCTTTTTTAAAAATTTTATTTGCTAAACCTATCAACCCTATTCTGGCTGTCATGGTGACTTCTGTGAGGGGTGAGGGTAGGAGCAGAGTAATCCTTGAAAAGCTTTTTGCAAGTAAAGGAAGCAAGAGTTTTAGCTGTAAAAATAAGGAAAGTGAGTATAGATGGAATCTATTTTGGATGTAGAGTCAAAAGGATTTACTGACAGATTACTATGGGGGGGGAAGAAAATGATAAAGACTCCTAGGTTTTTAACACTTGGGAGGACAATTGCAAAATGATTGTGATTGTCTGTTTGATTCTGTTTGCACAAAATCTGCAAGTACGTGCTTATTGTATAAATAATAAGCCAAAATAAGATATAAAATTATATAAAGGACGAGGAACCTCTCCATAATTGAGAACCAATAATTCTTCATCCCTCCCCAAATCAACTCTGATCAGTATACTTAAAGCCAATTATTCTCTTTCTTAGAAAGACAACTTTAAATGTTTTACTTAACTAAAAAATAGAGATTATAAAATGTTATCCAATAATTAGAATAAACACTAAATAAATTTTTACTATCAGTGGACAGTTTCATTATACAGTAAGGAGTAAATGATAGTGAGGAGGAAGGGGATGTTCAGAAGAAAGGTGGAGAAAGAGAAGACAGCAGAAAAGATGAGAAATTCAATAGAGATTGACTTCAAAACCACCTAACAGAACATTTTCTTAATCAATTGGCTAATCTTAAAGACTCAAGGCACCAATTTTATTGATCAACAGTAGTGGTTTTCTAGTCTAAAGAGTGAGAAAAGAAGGACTATTTATTAAGCCCGCTATTAAGTGCCAAGTGCTTTAAACAAGTTTTCTAATTTTCATAACAACCTTTGATATAGGTATGTTTATTCCTGTTTTACAAAAGTTGGTAATTTACCCAAGGACACAGAGTAAGTGGTAACCAGTCTTGCATTTGAATGCAGGGCTGTCATTTGCTTAAATCTCAAGGTACGTAGTTCTAGTATATCATATTCTTTCATTATAAAAAAATTTCTAATACATTTCTTTGTTGAATATTTTCTTCTTCAGATTCTTTGACTTCTTTTCCTCTATCCTTCACCATTCCAATAAATGTAAATAAAGATGTCGTAAGAAGCAGCTATTTCAGAATGGTTTTGTTTTGGTAACAAAAATCCCCCTACAGATTGTGGCTGTTGCTAGGTGTTGATTCACTTTTAGATAGTGTTGATTCACTCTTTTATTAGGAAGGCTTTAAAGAAATTTTTGGCAGTTTAAAATGGGCTAATTTGAATTAGAGAAAGTTGTCAGGAAGTAGATTTCAACCTAGTAAGGTAAAAGGAGTCTATCTTGAGCAAAGAGTTCTAGGTTAGGTTTCGAAGGAAGAAAAGTGCTATTTTTTGTAAGCTTGAACAAATTTATGAATTTTCATTTTCTCCTGGTAGAGTTTAGAATTTGAGGATTTGGAGGATAACAGAGATGTGGTATAATGGGTCTCACTAACTAGCCAGATCCAAAGGAAAAAGAAAAAAAGGATTTGTTGTGAAATAGAATCATGGAATCACTGAAGAGTTGGGCCATGATATTTGAGAGCTTTATGTTTTTCTTCTGTGTTTTGAAATTCTCTTTTCTGCCTTCATCTTTAGAGAATCAGCTAACCACTGTATTTACATTATGTTAGCAACACCTTAGTGAATGAAGGAGGAACTATATTTTTAAAAATAATTTTTTTTTAGTTTACAACTCTATATATGATTTAGGGGTATAGGTTCACACCTTTTAAGCTATATGTTACCACACTACTCTCACCACCCAAAGAACTGTATTCCAGGAGCAAAATCAGGAGGGAGAGGCAAAAGCTTTCTTTCACAAGTTGTCACTAGGTAGTAAGAATCACTCTCTGGAGTTTTCTGGAAGAGAGTAGATTTTCTGCTATTGTACAGGATAGGGTTCAAGTAATTTAATTTAGTATTAAAGGAAAGCTGGAAGAGGGGGATGGTCAGATCATAATATGCATGAGAAAATTCTCTTAAAATTCTTCTAAGACGGGAAAGTTGTTGGGTATCTTCCACTAAAAAAAAAAAAAAGAAACTCCCTGTATCCTTAGTAATGTAAATAATATGCAAACTAGGGTAATTACATAGTTGTTTAGAACATTTTGCTTACCTCATTTTGACTTTAAGAGCAGTTGGGACACCAAAAGGGAATGTTTGCCAACAGTCCAAAGTTGTTAGATTTCTTCCAAGGGAAAAAATAGGGTAAATTTCTTATCGTACAAATGTCATGGCTGTATATTCGTTTTTCAAACACTAAACACCTTCACATCTCTCTTCCATAAAGCACACTAAAAGAAAAAGCCGAGAAATGGCCAAAATGTGACCCTTAGACACCTGGAAGTGCAAATGAAAACTTCTTTCTTTCTTCATTTATTTTACCAAAGGTACTTTTTCCTCCTCCTTCTTGGCTCAACAATGTGGATAAAGGGCTGCATTTACCTCTGTAGATGATTTTTGCTATCACTTCTAGCCATTACTGTTGGTCTATTGGGAGTGCTGTAGAGTGTCTGTCTGAAGTGGGATATCTGAGGCTGAATGCATCAAACAAGGGGCCAGCTGCTTACACAACTGCATATGTGCCACCCAGGGCACCCAGGCAATATGGTAGAATTCCCACCTGGGGTGGTATTTGGTAACAAAAGGCACCTGCTGCTACCCTGGGGAAGCCAGGGAGGAACTTAGAGAACCATCATCTCCCCAAAGATAGTCAAAAATCAGGCAAAATCTGCCTTGGATTACATTTAAAATCTTCCCCAAACCTTAGATGACCTAAAAAAGAGTTAAACATTTCTCCTATCAGCAAAAGGCCATAAAATGGCTCCTAGCTACAGGGATAGTTTACCAATTTATCTTAGTAGTTATATCATAAAGGACATCAGCTCTGCTGCCCATAGTTCTCCCAACAATGGTCAGAAAAGTGACATGATCAGAACAAACTTAACAAATGGGCTGCAGTTTTAATGCTGATCCTAATGAGGAAACAATCTCAATGTGGGTTAACTCAACTAAATTAACCACTTGGGGAGATTTTTCTGAGTGTTCTCCTTTTCTTACTATAAGTGACACTGCTGTACCAGCTACTGGCTTCAAAATATTGGTATATGTGTCTCCCCTCTCCTCTCTCCTACCTCTCTTTCACTTCCTTCTCCTTCCTTCCCAGTCCCTCACTCCTTTCCTTCCTTGGGTCCTTTCTCAACATTTGTCTTTCAACATTTCTCTTTCCCTCCCTTCTTCCCTCTCATCCTTTACAGCCATATTGGGTACAGTGCTGAGAGTCCTTCCCTAAGGTCTCAGTCTTACTTTTAGTTCCAGCTCCAGGTAGTTCCTTACCTATTTATAGACAACAAAACTTGTTTTCTAGGTGTCTAGTCTCTCCTCAAAATATTTTATTTTACTAAAGTAAACAACCCCATCAAAAAATGGGCAGTAGAGCTAAAAAGACACTTCTCCATAGAGGAAATGCAGATGGCCAACAGGCATATGAAAAAATGTTCAACATCACTCATAATAAGGGAGATGCAAATTAAAACCACAATAAGATACCACCTCACCCCAGTGAGAATGGCACATCTTCAAACAACTAGCAACAACAAATGTTGGCGAGGATGTGGAGAAAAAGGAACTCTCCTGCACTGCTGGTGGGAATGCAAACTAGTACAACCACTATGGAAAACTGTTTGGAGGTTCCTCAAACTGCTAAACATGGAGCTTCCCTACGACCCAGCAATCCCACTCCTAGGTATCTACCCAAAAGACACAAAAACACTGATTCAAAAAGATACTTGTACCCCCATGTTTATTGCCGCTTTATTTACAATTGGAAAAACATGAAAGCAGCCCAAATGCCCAAAAGTAGATGACTGGATAAAAAAGATGTGGTACATATACACAATGGAATATTACTCAGCAACCAAAAAAGAGAAACACATGTCTTTTGCAGCAACTTGGATGGAGCTGGAAAAGATCATGCTTAGTGAGATAAGCCAGAAAGAGAAAGAAAAATACCGGATGGTTTCACTCATAGCAGGAGTATAATGGACCAGGCGAGAAAATAACAAAAATAATGAACAACCATATACCAGAGACATTTTGTGGGGGTGGAGTGGGGAATGGGATCAAAAGTGGGGGGGAGGGGAGGAATGCACGGGACTATGGTGGTGGCACACGGGTGATTTGGTGATGGAAACCCGCGGGGATTACAATCGAGATGGAAAAAAAATGTGCAAAATGATGTAAAAATAAACTTTTGTAATAAAAAAAGACAGAATAAAGTCCCATTACCCCACATTTTGATATTAAAAAATGATTTTGCTATTTAAAAAAATATATTTTATTTTACACACAACTGCCAAGTTAGTTCCCCTATATCAACAATCAGATAATAACATCACCCTGCTCAAAAACTTTCAAGGCCTCCCTATGTAGCAAACTCCAAAGTTCTAAGGCTGAAGACTGATATTTCAGGAACAAAATAGTCTGGTCCTGCCCATCTGTCACAATTTTGTCTTTCTCCCTGTCTTCCTTTGTGCACATATTGCTTCTGCCAAAATGCCTCTTTCTAAGCTGGGCCTTTCCATAAATTATCTAGCTAATCTTTCTTCTGAACCTCTGTAGAACTTATCCACATACTAAGGTCACCCTAACAATAACAAAAAAGCCATCAGCATCTGTGGGGCACTGTTGCTCAACCTCACCTAGGGTACTAGAGTTTCTCTCCTGTATGTCTGGGGGTAAGCTGCAGAAAGAATATATACCCCTTAACCGAAAAGTCAGAGTCCACTGAAGTTTGAGTGCCACAGCCTTCCAGGAAGATAGGTCTTAAGACTTGGAAAATGAGATCTCAGGCATAACAAGGGCTCCATAAGTTTCGACTAGTATTTTCATTTCAATAGTTCCTTTTAAGGTCAAAATTCTTCTGTAAGTCTGTCAGTTGGTGAATAATAGAAGCATGATGTTTGCTCCTAATTGTGAAGAAATAGTTTGCTGTAACTTTAAAAGTTGCACTATCAGCCAGTAAAAAACTAAGTCATCATCAAGACATTTTCAGCATAATGCAATGGATACTATGACTCTGCTAGAAGCAAGAGATAGTGAGACCTAAAATCAGCATAGAAAAATATAAAAACATGCCAACTAAGTTATAAAACAGAACAGGTCTGGGAGCTCTGCCAGGCTGATGGGCCACGATACTTGAGAGTGGAGTAATTTTGGAGCAGAAGACTTGCCTTCCCCAACTACTGTTGGGGAAGAGCCAGAGCCTCGGTCCTTCCTGCACAGGCAACAAAAGGTCTTGATCAACAAGGGTTTTCCCTGATAAGGTCCTCACATATCTTAACTTTGCTTCTTTGGGCATCCTGAAATTAACCACATTTCTTTATTCCTCATATCAACATGCATCATAATGAATACTCAGGATTATGCCAGGAGCCTGAAAAAGCATCTCTCATGAAAATATGGGTGATAAGTATATTGGAAGGGAAATTGTTACAGCAAAAGTTGCTTCAGATATCCCCTAAGTGGAATAATGTTCAACCAGAAGTCCCTCAGGAACTGATACTATGTTTACTATTGGTAATGATTCTAAAGGTATCATTCCTGTACTTACTAGAGATAATTCATGCCCATTGTAAATAAATAAATAAATATAGAAGTAGGTGAAATAGAATGCAAGTTCTCTTCCCAGATTCAAATCTATCACTAGAGTACTCTGGATTCTTAAATGCAGATGTTGTGATAGATACATGCAAGTAAATATATTATGTTCTTCAGTGAGCTCATATATGCATTCAATTTTGTGATGCTGTGGACATTTTCAATATCACGTGTACAGATTTACTTTTTCTCATTTAATGGTTGCACAATATACTATTCTCTGAATATTTTATTTAAATATAATTTAGTTCAACAATGCCTGAAATATAGAACGTTCTCAACAAATCTTATCTATTATTATTCATAGTTTCATAAATTTTTATTATAATTAATAATTATAAGTATTTCCTTATATCCTTATTTAGATTTTCTTATTTTAAAACTACTTGCTTTCTTTCTTATTTTAATATAATGGTTTTCAAAATATGTTTAGTTTGCAAAATAAAATTTATCTCTTATTTATCAGTTCTACATTTTAATTTTATTTTTATCTTTATTACTATGTCTATTTTCCTGAGGTTAGTTTTTTTTTTTCTGTTTTCCAAAAAGGTATTCTGAGGCTATGTATAAAAAATATTTTAATGTGGCTTTGGCTGCATTTCCTGTGTTTTGATATACACTCATCATACTAAAATTTATCTAAATAAATCTTAATTTCAACTTTGATTTCCTTTTGATCAAAGCATTATCTAAAAATTATGAGTTTTACATCTTTATTAATAACATTAGTTATTAGTGAATGTTATTCATTAATTTGCAAATTTACTAATTAGTAAATTAGTAATTCATTGTTAGTAAATGTTGTTAACATTAACAGTATAAATAGTAATACTGTTATTGCTAAGCTTCAGTTTTATTGCATTTCATTGGAAGAATATGAAATATTTCCTTTTGTTTTTTAGAAACCATTGAGTTTTCCTTTGTCATAGAAAGGTCATTTCTCTGGCCCATGTGCTTTCATTGTGCTAGTGAGATAAAATGCAGCTCAGTAATCAGGAAACATGATGCTGTGCCTAGGCTGCCATTGTTAATAGTGGGTTTGCCACCCAGAAGAGGCCTGTTACACTGGAAATCAGCCATTGCTCGCCCCATGCAGGAATGCACACTTACTTTGTATTGTGAGCTGATGAGCCATAATCACAATCTCATACTTACTTTTAATGTTTGCAAACTCTGACATGAACAAACTGTAAAATCGGTATCAGAGATGATAGCTGCAACTGAGAAATTCCCACTATGTGGAATGAAGGAAATGAGACCATGCTATGCTTTGAAGAGCCTGTTTTGATCACTAATGTATTTATTCCATTTAGCTAGGAACAGTATCCTCAACTAATGATCCTATCCCTCTCATACTCTAAAGCTGCATACCAATCTACTAGCTGCTACACACATCTGGTTCCTCAAATTTAAATTAAAAAAAAAATCAGTTCTCCCATTGCCCTAGCCATAGTGTCCAATAACTACTTGTAGCTGAAGGAGGTGGTGTTGGATAATGCTGACATAAAACAAAAATGTTCAAAATTTTGAACATTCAAAAGATGTCCAATGAAGTCCCTCTCCATGTATTAACTTATCTCCTTAGTTTTCCTCCCAGTGGCGCTTTTCACCTCCTATTCACAATTCATTCCACTGTAAACTGGCTTTGTTTTCTCTTTTCTTCCCCAAACTGTTTTTCTAAAGGTGATTAAGGATTTTTATGTCACCAAATTCAATGGACCCTTTTCAATGTTATTTTATGCAGTATCATTCACCATAATTAGCAACCACTTTCTTTTTAAAATTCTTTTTTTTTTTAAAGATTTATTTATTTATGCTTACAGAACTAGGCTACAGGCCAGAGGAATGGTGGGTCAGAGGATTCATCAGAGACAGAGTGGGGAGCAGAACAGGCAGATCTATTGAAATACACTGCTGAGGGGAGCAGTGGGTGGGTCAGGAGAGGTCTGCCTCGCCATGTGGGTCAGCTCCCTGGCTGGGGATTGAACTTGTGCTGCAGAGCCTTTGGAGAGCTTCATAATGCAGTGCTTTAACCTGTTGAGCCACCAGGGAGAGCCCAAAATTTTTTTCTCTTGACTTCGCTGGCACTTCCAGTACTTTCCCTGTACTTTCCTTCTCAGTATGCTTTCCTATCTCTTCCTTTCACTAGCACCAGATGTCTCACTCTGGGGCCTTGTCTCTTCCCACATAAATTCTCCCTTGTTGTTAATTCATGCATCCTAATGAATATAAATATGCTTTCTGGTTTTTTATACACCCCTCCTGAATTTATCCAATCTTGATTATTCTTCCAACTCCAGACCTTTATCACCATCTATACACAACTATATAGGGCTTTACATATCCCAAAATGGAACTCCTGGTTTCTTGAACATGTCATATTTCTGCCAGTTTGTTCCAGTCAGTAAGTGGTTACTGTTTCCCCAAGTCAGAAACCTAGGAGTTATCTTGATTTGCTTTTCTCTCATCATCATACCTAAGATAAGACTAATTTTATTCATTCACCATTAGTATATATCTCAAATCCACTCAATTCTATCATTACTACCTCTCCCTTTGTCCAAGCCACCTTTCACCCAAAGTCCTACAAAAACTTTCAATTGCTCTTCCTGCACCCATTCTTGTTCTTACTACAATCATTTCTCCTAAGAGCAGTCTTAAGTGCTCTATTTAAGCATTGAATCCAAGCTTAAATCTAAGCAGTCTTAGACATGGTCTTAAAATGTCAGTCAAATCATTTTACTCTCCAACTCAAACCCTTCAATAGATGCTAAAAGTCTACAGGCTGACACATAAGATTGATATCCAGACCGAGAGCCTGTAGTGGCCTGGTCCCCAATGTTTCTCCAGTTACTGTTGCAACCTGGTCCCCTTCCTATACATGTACACCCAAACCAACCTCCTTGCATTTTCTCATAGATAAGTAGCAGACCCTTTGACTTTATGGGTCTATTGTACATGCTATTTCTGTGAACTGAAATGTTCTTCTCCAACCTCACCAGAACAATATATATATATATTTATTTAAAGATTTATTTATTTATGCATACAGAACTGGGGTGCAGGCCAGAGGTGCAAGGATGGTGAAAGGATTCACCACAGAGTGGGGAGCAGAACAGACTGATCAACAAAGTACACTGCTGAGGGGAGCAGCGGGCAGGTCAGGAGAGGTCTGCCGCGTCATGTGGATCACCCCCAGGGCAGGGATCGAATTCATGCTGAAGTGGCTTTACCTTCTTAGTGCTGTGCTTTAACCTGCTGTGCCACCAGGGAGGGCCCAGAAGAATATATTTTTTAGACCTCAAATGTTTTCCTAAAAGAGGCTTATCCTGGTCTACTTTATAATGTGGCAACTTGTGTTGTTTCTTCAAGGAATTCAGCACAGTGTGCGCTTGTATATATTTTTATGTGATTATTTGTTTCTGTGTCCCTGCTTCACTGGGGGAAGAACAACCTCTGTGTTTTTTTATATGGTAAACTTGGAGCTAAGCTCAGTGACCGATACTTAAACAGCAGCTGAATAAGTGGAGGAAAGAAAAAAAGGAAGGAAAAGGGAACTAAATTTAATTGAAAATCTGAAATACTCCATCCTCAAGCCCATCTTCTTCACTGAAAAGTAATTTTGTACTGAACACACTCTGTTTAAGGGGCTGTCTAGTCTGTGCCTCTAACCTCTGTGTGTATCACATTTTTCAAGTCTTGCCACTCCCCAGCACTCAATACTCAGCTTGCCTCCATCTCTCCCATCATCCTAAATATTGGTCACTGTTAAAAATGCTACTTTTGAAATATCTCAATGTGTTTTGAATAAACTTGAGTTAGAGTGAGTCACAAACAATCAGAGTTTTGAAGGATAGTTTTTGTAATGACTTAAGTACCTAAATTTGGTATTTCCTGCAATAGCCTAAATAGTATTATTTTTAGGTTTTTTGAAGAAAAGCACAAACTTCAAGAAAGATACAATATCTCCAATATGGTAAATGAACAAAGAGATCCATTAAATATGTAAGTTAAGAGCTCACGGGGCAGGGACACTACTTCCTCCTGTCATAAACCTAAGAATTATTTTTGATTCATACATGATATTATTGTTTCATCATATGGGGAAAATCCTAGTATCTTAACATTTCTGTCCTGACATTATTAACACTTTATTCATGCAACTCCTGAATTATGATGACTGGCAGGTCCAAAATGAAAAGAGCCATAACACTATAAGGGAAATTTGACTTTCTGCCAAGTCTACAGATATGTGGACATTTCCCAATAGTTGCTTCTGGACTTCATTCAACATGTCTCTTAAATGTGCTCATATCCGCTCCCAATCTCTTCCAATTTGTTCACACAGCAGCTAGGTTGAGCATATTTAAATTTGATTTTGAATTTCATTCTGTTACACCACTGACTGTTTCTCAGTCAAAATCTGTCAACTTCTCATTGTCCCTGCAGTCTATCCTACCTGTTTCGTACCTTATTCTTCATTAATCTCTATAGTCCCATTGCACGTGGCCTTCCCAGTTCCTCAAATGCACTGAGTCATATAAACCCTGCTTGCTCTGCCGGCAAGACTCTCCTTGATTTCCCCTTCCTGACACCCTCACGCATACCTTCTAATCTCAGAACAAGCATCAGTTCCTCAGGGAAGCACTTCCTTGGGCTCCCATTAAATGTGTTCCATGTGACCCTCCTTTAGAGTTCTTAAGAAAAGTGTCAATTATACATACAGTGCCTTTTCATACAGGATCTTTACATTAGTTTCTGATGACCCTAGCCAAGAGGATCTAAGACAAGGGACTTGCCTAATGTTGCTCACCACTGTGCTCACGGCCTTGGCAGAAACCATCACAGAACCAATAATCAGAATACAATTTAAAATTATAAATTAGTAAACAATTGGGCAATTCATATTTTTAAGTGAACTGCATTTCTAGGTGACCAAAAACTCCAATTCCACTTGAAAATCTTCATAATTATTTGTAATATTTCCTGAACTTGATATTTTCTGGTAGGTTGAATATTCTTTTTTCCACACAGACTGGGGTCTGTATGATTGTTTACTGATATGTAGTATGTGGTAAGGATAGTGAGGGACTGGAGTTCACAGCCAGGCTGGAGGACCAGATCCGAGACTTGATGTGCGTGAATCTACTGAAGAGCAGGTATTTGGGGAAAGAAGAGAGTTTTGGCCACTGCTATGGTTCATCCGAGTAGAAATGTCATACAAAAAGTCAGAAAACCAGGACTGGGTTGATATTTTAGTGTATCACCATTTGGACTGCTGCTTAGTTTCTTAATGCTGGAAATAGTCTAATAGCTTTAAGAAGATTGAAAGTATCCACATTTGCATACCACATCACTATACCTTTATCCAGAACAGATTGAGCCACAGTTGGATCTGAGCTGGTCAAATTCTCTCTCCCAGGAAAAGGACACCAGGAATTGGAAAACGAGAAAACTGGAAATAAGTAGAATTGTTAAAGGGAAGGATGTCTTAAAGGAATTCCGCAGAGTCTGGTGGACATCCTTCCCTTTAACAGAATCAAGTCCATAGGCTAGCAGTGGGCTCTAGAGACATTTCTGCCCATGACTGTTCAATTCTTGATTCTGTAAAATGTCTCTGTAATCTTCCAATAAATTTCCCCTTCTTTTTGCAGCCAGTCAGAGCTAATTTCTGTTATTAGCAACTCAAAGAGCCCCATGGCTACAAATATCGAGAAGATACCTCTATGCAGTTTTTAACTGAAACTGCAAATGTAGGGAGGTCATTTTATAAATTTTTTATAATTTACAGGAGAGGTAATAAGAGGGAGAAAGGGACGCTGAGTTTGACAAGGCAAGAATGAAATAAAGAAATGGGGAGAACATGTGAGTAAGAAAGAGAAGGGATAAGGGCAAAATGAGAGTGAAGGCCAGCTGGAGTGTGTAAGATTAAAAGGAGAATGAGAGAGAGTCAGAAAGACATAGGGAGATGAAGGTGAGTAAAAGAGGGAGGTAAGTGGTAGATTAGAACAACAGAAAAGGACTGGGACTTTGTATATGTAGCAAAAACATAAACTGAATAGTGAATTTCTATGGGGGCTTAAGTCAAATAAAGCCCCCAATTAGGAAATAAGGCATGCTAAAAAAACAAACAAACAAACAACAGAAAAATGGCAGTTTAAAAATGTAGGAAAAATTAACCTGTAATAATTCTGACAGAATTATCAGCCACTCTCAAACTGAATGGGAAATCAACACTTGTGCTTCTTTAAGGAGTTGTTGTTTCTCTGGTAGGGTTTTGTATTACGCCTCCCCACGGCCCCCCCACCACAAACAAACTTTGATTTAACCTACACTAGGCTGGGAGTTTCAAACATGAAGGGAAAAAAAGACTACAACATGGGTGAGGAGGAATCATAAATCCTGAGAAACACAGTGCAAATATACAAGTGCTCATTTAAACACTTTCAGACAGATGACATCCAAACCTAGTGATTTCCTCACTTGAAAATCTACTGGATTTAAGGCAAGAGATGGTTTTCGGTCAAGTTGATATTACAGATTTATTGAGTGACTTTTGACCTTCTAAGCCAGATTAAATGAAAAATAGCAGCTCTTTGCCAAAAATTAATTAGCTAATCACCAAATCTTACTGAAATTCATGGATAGTTGAAATTCTTGCTTATGTAGGCTGAATAAATCAGCAACTCCTCACAAGTATTTTTTCCATCAATGACATTTATTAAATTTTGAACTGTTTGTGCAATGGATTTTTTAAAATATATTTATTACATCATCCTTCATTTTTGTGCAGTGTATGATTTCCCCGTGAAATTCCCACCACCAATTCACCCGCACAGCAGCATCATAGTCCCTTGTGTTCTTCCAGCCACTGTTTTGATCCCTCTTCTTTCCCCTCCACTCCAGAATGTCTCTTATCTACAGTTGCCTGATGATTTTTGTTTTTACTTTATTACAGTTATTCTTTTTTCCCTGATCCCCTATTTGGTTCCTCTACATTCCTCCTACAATATTCAATATTCCATTCAATATTTTTCTTTTTCTTTTTGGCTTATTTCACTTCCAGCATAACCCCTTCCAGCTCCATCCATGCTGCTGCAAAGGGCATGAGTTTATATTCTGATACATGATAGAAATAAGTAATGTAGCCTGGAACAAAGCAGTGCTTGCAGCATGACAGGTGTCTTTCCTGCACGGCACTGCTCACCTGCCAGACTCTTCCTGAATCTGCTGTCATCACTAGGTTCTCCCAACTTTGGGGGCCCTGCTATCTCCTCGAACCCTTAGAAAACATGTCACCTGTTCTCTCTGCCTGGAATGCTCTTTTCCAGACCTCCATCTCTGCCTTCCTCAGCCTTTTATCATCTTTTTATAACAAAGGAGTTGTTTCTTTCACAGCACTCCCCTGTTGTGACTGATTTGTTAGATGCTGTTTCTGAAGTATCTAGATTATTGACTCTGTGGGGGTAAGGACAGGTTCTTTTACACTAAATACTGTTCTCCCAAGGCCTAGTAAAATGCTTGCCATGTAGTAGATATTCAATACTTTTGCATAAATGGGTAAAGCTCAGTAATAACTGTTGTTGCCTTCTAACTTCAATGTGTCATTTCTAAAAAGACCAGATGGGCATTTCTTTGTTCTTACCTACAAACACTTAAGAGGGTAGAGTCCTTAATCCATCCCCAACTCTTCCCCTTTCTTCCTGCTGTATCTACTAAGGATCCAGATCGTGTCAGATTGCAACTTAATGTTTCATACATTTGTCCCTTTGTCCCCTCTCACAGGGCGACAGTCCCAGGAACACCATCACTAAAATCTGTTCACTAGTTCTCTTAGTCCTCCCTTTAATCTCACCTCCATGGAGTTTTTCTGCTCAATTCAGCCTGGGTTTCCAGTTGAAATGTTGTCACACTAGTGACAACATTCCTGAAGTGACTTCCACTGACTAAAATAGTGCCTCTCTAGCTTAGATACCCTAAAATCATCCATAGAGCTCTATAGATTATATTAGTTATAATTTAGACACAGGTGGATCGAGAATAGCCTACCCAGTTTTTACACCAGTCTATTTCATCTACCTTCATAAGGTAGGGGAGGTACTTCAAATCTGTCCCTTTGATAGATCACTGACTAAGATGCCAACCATGTACCTACTAGGAAATATATTAGCCATTACCTGGGCCACCAAGGTCATTCCTTGGGGTTGTTTTATTTCTCAGTTCATGTCACCATGTGGCAGACATTTAAACAAACAAACAAACAAAAAACAGAAATCAGCTAGGTCAGAAGTAACATGGCATTCATGGATAGCTTCCTGAGAAAAGAGATCCCCACAAGGAAAGCACTATGGATTAATGATGGAGAAAAGTATGGTAAGAGTGATGCTAAAAAAGGTGTTTTTAATTTTTTTTAAGTATTTTTGTATACAGTTAGAGTACCAGAGGGCCAGGTAAACAAATATTTCCTCATATAACAAAACAATGTGAAGAAAATGCCTACTACACTTTATGAACTGGACTATGAGATGGGAATGTTTACAAGTATATTTCAGAGGGAATTTAAGATAGCCTATCATGCACATTACTGAGAAAAAAAATGAGATTGGTTTTGCCATTTTTTCAAATAAGCAAAATGAAGAAATCATGTACAAAATCACCACAACAAAAATAGGTATCTGATGAATGAAACCAGGGAAAAGAGAGAAATGGGACATCATGCTGGAGATAGAGAAGAAAATCACCCTCCAAAAATGATCACCTGCAAAATACAAAAGAAAATCTCAAAAAACTGCATCATAAGATGTAAAAGGGCAAACCTCTGTGGTGAAAGAAGAGAAAAAAGCTGTAAGAGGTTAGTTGGTATAAAGAAACTACAGAAAGAGATAAACAGGGAAATGACAAATGAGAAAGGATTGTAAGAGGAACCTAAAAATACAAAAGCAAATTTTTAACCCACATTGATGATGGTAATAAAGGACGAAGCTGACACTGGAAATTGATGGTATGGATTGGCAAATCTGAAAGTTTCTCACACAAAGCAGAAAATATGTGTGAATGTCCAACTCCCAATCCCAGAAATTCCGACTTACCTGACCTTAAGTGGAGCACAAGTATATATTTTGCTGTTTTGTTTCTAATTCTGATGTGCGCCACATCTGAGACCAATTAAGTCAGAGTTGTTGGGAATGGGACCCTGGAATCAACGAGGAGTGTCCCGGACATGACACGGTACAGTCAAGCCTGAGAACTCTACTCTAGAAGTTTGGGCCAAAATCCATGGTTATTTTTTTATTTATGAAGACAACAGGAGAAATAGTCAGGCATATTCAAGCACCGACAAGATACCAAAATCATCTAGAAGAAATAATGTGAAGGCATCCTTCAACTGACCAAAATATGAAGCCAAAAAAAAAAAAACCAAAAGCCCTCAAAAGCATTAAAGTGATAGTAGAAATCTACAACTTTACATAAATCCATATATACCTAGTTTAAAATATCAGTATTATTCTTGAAAAATAATATTATAATTTAAAGGCATGATCCAATGAAGCATAATAAATTCTCATATTAAATTAATAAAGACTGAAAAAAAGAGGTTAGAATTAAAAAAAAATCCACACTTATATGTGTGTGGAATTGCATATAATAGTGTGTGTGTATGAAAAAGATAGTTATCAGCAAAATAAAGTTATTAAGGCAGCCATAAAACTTCTTAATCAGAATCCACAGGTCTTAATCAATTCTGTACTCAGTTCCCTGGTCACAGTACTAGAAATAACAATGTAATAAGTGTGTCTCCCTCTGGGAAACAGAGAATAAAGTAATTTTCTGAGTCAAAGTTAATCTTGTTTAAATACCAGCCAAAAGGGGAGGCTGGACTCCTTTCCTGCCTTTGGGACATATGAGAATTTATATTCAGGAAAATGGAGGAGTTTAAACATACAGTCAATTTCGATTTTTCCTAACTATGGTTATCACTGCAAAAGTACACAGTCCAAAATTCAAAAGCCACCATTCATTCTGACAATTTTCCTTTCCACATCAAGTCTAGCCATAACTCATAAGGCATGTTAATTATTTACTTAAGACCTCTGCCTTTAAAAACCCATGTGTAGAACACCAATGTAACCTTCAGCCTCCTGGAATGCAAGCACTAGAGGTAAGTTTCAATTCATTTCAACTTTTTCAGTTCTTGAATTTGTAGACATATGGAAATGGGTCTTTACTCTGAAAACATAGGGATCTGGGTACTTCTGTCCATAAGTAAAACATAATTAGTGGTGGCAGACTAGAAGTACTGTTCCAACAGCTAGAAAGAGCCAGAGAGATGACAATAGTTACATCTTAAGGGTCTCAGTAAATGAGGAAGCAATGAGCACTACATAAATTACCAGTTGTTTTCCTCTTTGAGAGACGTTTGACAATTCTGGGCCTAAAGTGAGAATTAGATTTGAGATCTAAAGAAGAATTTTCCTGGGAAAGAGAAACCAGAGAGGCTTTTGGTAGTCATGTGTGGCTGGTGAGAGAAACTAGAAACTTGTGAAGTGTTAAATATGCAATTGGTTTTCCCCATAGGACATCATCTGTGTTCAAGGGCTATGCAAAGAAGGTTGGGAAGTTTGGCTGAAGTCTACCAAGAAGCATAATACAGTATTCTCTGGTTTCATAGTGCTAAAAAGAAAATGTCTAACTAGAGAAAAGCATCTTGCCATGAAACACATAGCCAGGAAGCCATTAGGACACATTTCAAATTCTTAAGCTGGAATGGAGCCAGGATTGAAAAGATGAAAGAGCTAAATTCAAAATCTCTAAAGTATAGCACTCAATTACCCTAATCTTTTAGGACTAGAAGTTATCCTGCAGGTTCCAATCAAAGCTGAGAAGAGTTATGCTTAAGAACAGGGGTAAAACAGAAGTGAGACCTCCCCCATGGTTTAGGGGTTAAGTCTCAGTACCATCACTGCTAAGGCCTGGGTCTGAGCCCCAATTGGGGAGCTTATCCACATACTGGCACAGCAGACCTCTCTGTCTTGCCTGTTGCTCCCTTTAGCAATATATTTCAGTAGATCTTCCTGTTCTGTTCCCCACTGTGTCTCTGGTGAATCCTCTCACCATCCTGCACCTCTGGCCTCTACCCCAGTTTTTCTATGCAAAATAAAAATTAAAAAAAAGAAACCGAAGTGGACTAAGTTACCACAGCTGCAACTGAAACCCTACCCATCTCAAAGATACCTATCTGACTAAAGGGGAAAGTAGAAATCCTCTGTAGTGTAAGATATCAACTGGGATATCTATATAGCTTTTATGCACAATGTCTGACAAACAATAAAAAATAGTAGACATGCAGAGAAGCAGGAAATATAACTGATAACCATAATCAAAAGAAAAGATAAATAATAGCAACAGACTCAGATAATTCACATGATGAAGTTAAAAACTTTAAGGTTTATTAATTTTATTCAGGCTAGAAGAGCTTTAAAGTAATTGATTACTATACTACAGGAAAAAAATAGTATAATAAAGATGAGGATTATCAACAGAGAATTGAAATCTATGTTTAAAAAAGTCAAGTGGGTATTCTCTAACCTAAAAATACAGTATCTAGAGTTAAAAACTTACAGGATGCATTTAACATCAGACTCAATAGAAAAGACAAGGTTATTAGATTCAGAGAAAACAATGGAAATTATACGAATTCAAGCAGAGAGAGGAAGAATTTGTAAAAACAAAATTGAGATTTATATGGGACAAGGTCAAGGGATTTATATTTCATTTGAATATCCAAATAGGAGAAATAAATGGAAATACAAACAATAGTTGAATGAATAATGGCCAATTTTTTTCTTAAGTTGATGAGATATCATCCCACAGATTCAAGAGATTCAGCAAATTCCAAGCAGGGTAAATTTAATGAAATGCTCTTAGACAGGTATTACTGTCAAATGTTTGATAACCAAAAGAAAATATTAAAAACAATCAGAAAAAAAGATACATGAAGATGCAACTATAAAGCTGATGCTTAGCCTCTCAACATAAAATATGGAAGCCAGGACACAGTAGAATACCACTTTCAAAGTGCTAAAATAAACTATTGTCAAAGTAGAATTTTATATTTATTTGAAGGTAAATTAAAGAATTTTTTCAGAAATATAAATCAGAGAGGTTTCCACAAGTAGACCTACACTAGCCAAATAATTAGAGGATTTGTTCATATGAAAACACAGAACTAAACAGAGTGAAAAGCATACATCACAAAGTCTAAATATGTGGAGAAACACAAAATATCATTGACGGGTTCATGTAACAATAACAATGTCTTGTTATTAGACTTATAAAGACAATGTATGACAATAGCACAAAAGTGTGGATAGAATGTTCTAAGCAAGGGTGCATTGTAAACACTCTAGAGAAACCTTAAAGAAAAATATGATGATTTATAACAAACCATCTACTAACAGTAAAGGATGCATAGTAAAGAAAAATATCTAACAGTAAAGAAGTGAAGTCACAAAACCTGAAAAGGTATAAACAAAAAACAACACCATTCTTTCCTACCACTATCCAGAGAAACTAGTTTTCTGAACTTGTACTTCTCTGCTGCTGGATAAAATTTCCATAAAATATGATGGTTCTTCCAGTTACTCTCAGAGTACAATGGTGAAATGTGTTGATTATGTTTAGTACCCAGTATATTATCAAAACTTTAAAATTTACTTAATTTTAAGTTTCTCCCTTCCCCCAGTGCTAACCTGCTCCACACCAGGAAATTATCAGTGAAGGAAGGGAAAGGAGTTGTTGTTTTCCCTTTTCTGCTTGTTCCACCTCATTTCTATTCTAACCTGTGGATTTTTGGCTCTTACAGAGTTAGAATCTGGTAGCTAAAAAAGGTAAAAAGAATAAAGTCCCCAGTGCCTTTTCAGGGCATTTTTATGAATTTTTAAAAATCTTCCTAGAGGTGAGACTCCTTTAAAGAGAGCAGCTAGACTCTGCCCTGTTTCTGATCTATCCAGGTCAATACAGATTCCATCTGTTTCCTATTTAGTCAGTGAACCTGGTAAGAGCCCATCGCACAATGACACAATATGGTCACTTTCATGGGTCCTCATCTGACCAAGGGTAAACTAAACATCCATCCCCATCAAACTCATGATCAGTGTAGCTCTCCTACTTGATGGCTTCAGAGCATCAAGAAAGGGACAATCTCTCCTTTCCAGAGTTTGTAGGTGTACTCCAGGTGATACAAAACAACTTTTCTGTGATCTTCACTGATTGCACCCCTTTAGTTGATTTGAAATGGCAAAATGGTAAAAACATTCCTTTCCCCCCTCCCACCCCTTGACTCTCTCCACAGATAGTCTCAATGCTTCATCTCATCCCTTTTATTCTGTCACATGGAGGTGGGCCATGGACTGATTCCAGCAGAACAGAAGTCCCAGTCTCTAAGCACACCTGCTTGGGTGGTCAAATGCCTCTCTGGGAAGCTGGAATATTTAGTTCTCAAACTTAACATTTTGGGAAGCATTGCCAAAATACTGCCAAAACTCTGAGAGCAAGAGTCCTGCTTTGACCATTTATAGGAAGTACATAAAAAGAAGGATGAGTGCTTAAATAGTCAGCGACCTTGTTACTGCATTTGACTTCCATAATTTATTGCTTTCAGCACCATAAGTATCCTTCTTTTGAACCATTCATGTTTTTAATACTTGACAGCTAGGTCATCACAAAAGTGCTTAATGGTGGTGACTGAATATAATCCATATTCCACCAAGGCCCCCACCTTGGGGCCACCTTATCCCTTAGGGGCATATGTTTTACTTATTTTTCAAAAAGTTACCACAGTAGTCACTGATTCAGACAATTATTAATGACTCTGAGGCAGGAGAGAAAGCATTGCCATAGTACTATGATTTTTATCTTTATCAACATAATGATCTGACATAACAGAAAACCCAGAAGCAACACTACTGGAGAGGGAAGAAAAGGATATTAAAGACAGGGTAAATAAGAAGGAATGAGCAGAATTTAAAGTGAGTTAAAAAGTTCATTAGTTGCAGTCAATTTAATTCAAATGGAGACAATGTGGCATCTAAAATTATTTTCTCTCCTTTTGAAATATTATTTTGCTTTGGTCTAATTTTTAAACATTTAAATATCTTACAGAAATATGTCTAAGCTTCCTTGCAGTCACAGGATTCCAGACCCTGCCCATGGGGTTAGCAATGCAATCTGAGTGCACCCCCCTCCCTCTCCTCTCTCTGGAATGTTTAACCCTCTGAGCCAGACAAAAGATCTGGTTCAGGAAATGGCTCATAATGATTTATATCTGTTTGTGCACGAGTGGTGGATAATGGTAGTCTGTATCTCCTCTAAGTTATTACTCGGAAATGAAAATAAATTTTAGTAAGGGTACTTCTGATTGAATATAACTAGATACTTTTAAAATGTCTTTGGGTTGGTATGAGAGAGAAAAGGGATAAAAGTATGACAAAAATTCTTAGCTACAGAGTTGTCTTCTCTTGGATATAAATAAAACAATTTATTATCCCAAGTGAACATAGATTTTAAAAAAATCCAGAAGCAACACAGTAGCAAGTAGGAAGAACAGGATATTACAGACAGTACAAATAAGAAGAAATGAACAGATTTTTAAGTGAGTTAAAAAGCTCATCATTTAAAAGAGATCTATGTTCACTTAGGATAATAACTTGTTTAATTTCTCATTTTAAATTCAAAAACTATATATAGCTGACTAGCAACATTGTATAAATATAAGGTATACAAAATGATGATTTGATATTAATACAGATTGTGAAATGATTACCACAGTAAGATTAGTTAACACATCTATCACCTCCCATGGTTACTTTTAAAAATTAAATATTAAGTTTAATAGGTGTTGAAGCAGTCATATGTTGCAACATAATTACCACCTGTAGCGTTAGCTAAACAGCTCTATCATGAATATAGAATTTAAACAATTCTAATCCATAACAGCAAAATAAAGCAAAGGTTAATTACCTTATTTATTAAATGTAGTTCTGCAAATAAGAATATTCTTCCCCAAGTGCCCATGGTATTTTAATGTTCCCTATGGCCCATTATTTACAAAGTTACCCAGTATGCAGCCTACTATGACTCTCAATTCTACATGTTTTCCCGCCATGTTTCATCCTATCTGATATCCCCATGGGATCCTGACAAAGTGAGTGAAAAAACCCAACAGTGAGCCGCTGAGCAGACTCACTTTTAATGGATTTGTCCCCCAAAATTTATTCCAATTGTGGGGACCCAAATTAACTATGACTGGAAGAGGGATCTGACGTGGAATTACAAAAGCAGATATCACTATCTCTACTTGCAATGACAACCACCTTAAAGGGCTGAGCTCCTTGCCTGATGTGAGAATTCCTCTGCAACACCTGGTCAAACTCTCCTCTGTTGGCAGAACTGCTAAGCAGAAGGGGAAGCATATTATTACTTATAAGTGAGATTATAAAATTTACCTCCAAAAAGATATGGGAGTTAATACTCCTACCATGAGATGGTTGTCTTCACTCTGACCAATGCCTGACATTTTGATATCAAATTATTTTTGTAAAATTTCTCTTGTCAAGAAAGTTTATGATAAAACGGGTGGTTAAATTTATAATTTTTAATTAGCAGATTTATTGCTTTAATGTTTGTTTTCTAAGTGGGTTTTTTCTTGTTTTTTTTATATATTAGAAAATTTAATCTTTTGATCTTTCATATGTTGCACATCTTCTCCCAACCTTTCATTTGTCCCTTAACTTTGTTCAAGACTTTGCCATACAGACATTTTGAATTTTCATGTGGTTGTCTGTTGTGCTTTAGTTTTATGATTTCTTACTTTTATGTTATGCTTAAAAGTCTTTCCTGTCTCACTATGATAAAAAGAAATACTCATCCTTCTGGGTTTTGGTCGTATTTGTAAAAATCTTTCACTCATCTGGAAAGATCTACTTTTTACTTTCAAATATTTAAGAAGAAAACTTACATAGCCCTTTCCAATCTAATTGAGTGAGTAAATTAATAATACTGATAATCTGACAAGTGGTCTCATTTTTTTTTTCTTTTCTCTGGAACTAGGGAAAGGGAAGGGATTGAAGAAGTTATACCCTCCTCCAATTTTTTTCATATCTCCCCTGAGATTAAACAATTAGTTAGCAAAACAGCCTAACTAGAAAAACGGTACATCTTAGAGGATTGCAATTCTTTCTTTCTTCTTTCTCAAGTATGTGCTGACTAAAATCTTATCACAATTTTCTTAAGGATCAGCAATCTTTCCATTCTCAATTTCAGGTCAATGAGGTGATCACTGGCCATCTGCTCTAAAAAAAAGATAAAGCGGCATTCCATTTCTGGCTGCATTTGGTTGATAGTCTATGTAACAGAGCATATTTGGAGGAGGGGTGGCTGCGTGAAGGGTGGTTAATGACAAAAAGAGAAGGCTAGTCCTGTAAGAATTATATGTTTTAGAAAAGTTACATACAATTCCTGCAGATTCCATATGCTATTTTAAAAGAACTGGAAAATCACAGAACTATTTGGTACGCGTGCCTCCACTCTTTCTTAACTGTAGCCTTCTTGGATTTACACATACCAAAATGCTTGTGGGCTGTTTCCTGAGTTTCTGCCAAATGTTCCGATAACACTTCAGTCTGGATTAAATCAAATGCCAAGGAAAACATTGAAGCTAACTGTGACAAGGAAGAAGATTATTTCAACTAGAAACATAGTCAATAGTAATTTATAAACTGAAGATAAATTTTTGGTCAATACTCAATTTGGGAAAAACAAGTCTCATAGGAATTTCCCTTTTCTCCCCCAATATACTAAATAGCCAGTCTATTTGTATGGACTTTGAGGATTACTGTAAATGGAAGACCTTGCATTTCACTTCTGAAAATAGGTAAGATTCTGTAAAAGGAAATATATCTCGCTCCAAATAGTCCCTTTAACTTACTAAGACTGTTATTTACATCTTACATTTTACCATAGATATTATTTGTGAGGTTAAAAAATAAGATGTGTCACTGAACTTTGTTGAAACTGACATGGCGTTTTTTTTAGTCTTAAGACTAAAAAAAAATTCAAAATTTTAATCTCTTTTTTATAGCTGAAAAAAAGCTATAATATCTTGTTCATAGCTTTAAAAAGTTATAAATAGAAAATAAAAGTAATTTTTTAGCTTTTATAGATATTTTTTATTCACTGTGAAAAATTAAATTGCAAAAATTAAATCTACATTCTTTTACTCCATGAAAAAAATATTATTTTAAAATATAATGGCAAATAAGCATAGTTTGACAGACTTTATTAATACTGCTCTTTCACGCAAGATATATATTTTATTTTATTTTGAGATTTCTTTCTTTATACAGAACTGGGGTAGAGGCCAAAGGTGCAGGAGAAGTGAGAGGATTCACCAGAGGCAGAGTGGGGAGCAGAACAGTTGGATTGATGAAGTACACTGTGGAGGGGAGTAGCAGGCAAGACAGGAGAGGTCTTCTGCACCATGTGGATCACCTCAGTGACAGGGATCGAACTTGCACCTAACTGGCCTCTGCCATCTTCACAGTGTAGCTCTTGGCAGTGCTGCCCTTTAACCCACTGCACCACTAAGGAGGCCCTCGTAGGTATTTTTAAAATTATCTCTCCCATTTCATCCAACTAGTTAAAAATTATGGAATATTATCCCCAAAGTTTGTAACAACAACAACAACAAATAATAAGATAGTTTAAAATTGGGGTTAGGGAAGAATGGGTTAAAACTTAGAAATTGGACAGAGTAGTTTTAATCAAACAAGCAAAAGCAAAACTCTTAAAGTTACTAGAAGGAGATTTGTAATGTTGAGTGAAAAGGATTTGAGGGCTGTAACTTTACAAATCAGTGGAACTTGCTTCTATCTGAAAACAGATTCCAAGCAAACGAATAAAACTTTTTCTAGAATTATGATCTCTTCCAAACATTAGTTGTATTTGGAGAGAATAATATCTCCTCCCCCCACAAAGATGTCCAGACCCTACTCCCTAGGACTTGCAATGCTACTTTTCATGATTTAAGTGAAGATCTGAAATATTGAGATTACCCTGGGTTATGGAGTGGATTAAGCAATGTAATCATGAAGGAGGCAGGAAGGAGGTCCATGTGACATAAAAAAATGTGACAGTAGAAGCAAAGTGCTAAAATCAGAGAAAGAATCAAAGAAACTTCACTATACTGGCTTTGAAGATTAAAAAAAAAAGGGGGGGGACTGTGAGCCAAGGAATGCTGAAAATGACAAGGAAATGGATCATCCTAGGAGCTTTTAGTTCTACCAACAATTTGATTTTAGCTCAATGAAATTGATTCTAGACTTCTGACCTCCAGAAGTAGAAAATAATACATTTATGTTGTTTTCAACACAAAAAAACATTGACATTATGCTATAACAGAAGTAGGAAATTAATGTATTTGCCTACCTTAAATCATGTGTGAAATATATACATTCTCACTCAGATATAAAGGAGAACTCCATATGGGTCTTTCTACTTTCTGTGTGAGGAGAAGACACAGGCCCAGCAACCCAGAGTAGCATGGAAAGAAAAGTGCTGGAGAAGAATTGACAGGCACAAGGAACCACATTTGTAGCAGTGAGACCCAATGGAAGAGTACTGGAATCATATTCTCCTGCAATGAAAACTTTCAAGGTAAAACTCCAGCAAACTGCTTTGTGGAAAGCCTAATCCTTCCCGCCTATTCAAAAATTTTTCTCTCTACTGACAGGCCAACAGCAAAGAAAAAAACTAAACAGATTGGTCTTGCTTACAATTATCTGTAGAACTATGTACTGCATGAATTAAAAATATGCCTGGAATGATTTTGGCAGGGGGCAGACAGAAGACAAGCATCATTTTTCTTCTTCCCATTTCCTAGTGAGATGAGTTGCTGTGTATCCCCAAGGATAATATTTTCACTCTACTGATGACAACAGGGCTGTTCTTGGAATTTATTTAACGCAATGCTCACTTACCCCAGCCCCAGAGAGGTCCCAGGGCCATTAGAGGAGAGCAAGACAGTTGCTGTCTGGGGATGGGAAAGGAGACAATTTGCCTACAGTGCCTGATATTGAGCTGCCCAGAGAACAGGAATCTAGGAGCCACCTTGTCGAGTCACAACTCAAGTGTTCCACACATGGAGGGCATGAAGAGACTGAAGAAAATGGCAGGCCAAAGCATACTTGTAGGTGGCAGCTTTAATAACCAAGAGAACTTAAAAGAGGCTGGAAAAGAGCCATGGGCATCCACAAGACATGCAGATTTCTGTGCTCACCCTGTATATCTTAAAAGTTTAACTCGATATAAACATATATACCACCCAGATGGTCTTAGCAACAGTTTATCTCAGTCTTTGGGCAGCGATTGGGAGCTGGACAAGCAAATGCGATTTTCAGTGGTAGAGAGTGATGAGGAGACTTGAATTGACCAGTTCCAGGTCACAGGTTAACAGACAGCAGTGTTCCCCAACACATCTGACCTCTCACTACTCGTGCTTTCAGGTGCTTATCCTCCTTCCCTGCTGCTACCGGCATCCGAGTGCCTCTGTATGCAGAGTTCATTTACGCTGCTCCTCAGCTCAGATGTATAGGACACCATAGTTCAGTCTCCTTTCTCTTTCAGTGACTGGTCCTTCCTGAAATTCCCTTGTTTGCCACAGAGAATATAGTAAAAGTTACTTTTAGAGGGAATTTGTATGTTCAACAGCTAAGGAGACTTCAAAGGCATTCAAAGGAATAACTGTGAAAGAGGACAATGATGTCAGCTGTATGTCCTTGATTTCTGGTTATAAGGCCTCTAGCAAAGTTCCAATCATCTTCACTCTCTGTTAGTATAAGGGCACCAACTACTACTATGGTGAGCATCTAATTCAATCTAATTCTTGCAATCATTGTGAGAAAAAGAATTTTAGCTTGGAACACTTTTATAGGTCAATTAACATTAGCTGCTGTCAGTATAGTCATTGTTTTCATGATTGCTGTGACTCCTCTTGTCTTTATCTATTCAGCAGAAGTGTAGTGAATCCAGGAACACGCAAGTGAATAAGTGCTCTCAGCAGCCCAAGAAGGGTGTCCCCTTGAGGAGAGAGACATATACAACTATGATAGACAGATCACATAGCCAGTCTATTGATAGAAGAATGGGAAAGGAAAACTAAATAAGCTGCGTCTTACTGAACAGTTCTTCTGATCCAACATTCTACATCACAAGTACAAACTGGAATGTCTCTATTTGAGACTTTTTAAAAAGGTACATTTTAAAAAAATGTTTCAAATATAGTATAAATATAAGTAATAGAAGAAATATAAGTGTATATAAGTATAGAAGAAATACAAGTAATAGTACAATAAGTACACATAAACCCAGTGTGTAGATTAAATCATTGTTAACATTTTACTGTGTGTGCATATCTGTGTGCATGCATGTGGGTGGAGGGAGAAGAATGAGAGAGAGAAATTTTGAAGTATAAACATTTTGTGCCTCTATATCTAGTATGCTTAAAATTTTTTGAGAACTTCCCTTGTATGAATATACAATGTCATAATCACATCCAAGCTAGTACCACCTAATGCTAAAAATGTCCTAGTAGCTAATACCTACCTAATATCCAGTTCATACTCAAAATTCCATAACTGTTCCCAAATATCTACTATAGGTGATTTTTTCAAATCCAGCTTCAAAGTCACTTATCTGACAGTTGATTGTTAGGTCTGATAAGTCTTTTCTAATTTTCTCGTCTATGACACTGCCCTACAACAACAGGTATCTATGCCCCTATTGTTTATTTGTAGTAGTAGTAGTAGCAGTACTTATTGAAGGAGCCAGGATGATGTGTCTTATAGGACAATCAATATTTTGTGATTTTTTTTATGGTTTTTCTTTATGGAAGGCTCACTGTGTTTTTCAAAAAAAAAATGAATTAAATGTATATTTAAACTTCTGGAAATTGGTGTAAAATTCTGAACTTCTGGCTTCTTTTGAAAAACATAGAAAGATCAGCAGTATTAGCCTGTGCTGGTTGCAAGTTGTGATGCTCTACAACATTCTCACTTCATCCCTTCCCAATCAAATTTGTAGTAATAGCCTACTTTACCTGTTTCCATTTTTCTTCAACTCACTGCAGTCAGTTAAAAGCAAAAATTGCAGTGCTGCTATTGTCCTTGAAAGGGCACCCATGCTATGTTCATATTAACCCCAGGATACCTCATGCATCTGTGTAGTCTCCAAGGGCACCTGAATTTATGATTGCCATCAATCACAGTTCTCAGGAGAACAACAAAAATAAAATAAATAAAATATATATGAAGATAATTCATTTTAAGAAGCTGGATTACATTGTGGAGCCTGGTAAGTATGAAATCCATACAGCAAGCTAGCATGATGACATGATTTCAAAGTGCAGAAAACTGCAGTTTTTGCCCTCGGGTCTTCTACCCATTGGTTGAGGCCAATTCACATTATGGAAGGTAGCTTCCTTAATGTAAATGAACTAATTGTTATGTCTATAAATACCTTCACAGCAACATCTAGATTAGGGTTTGACCAAACCAGTAGGTACCATGGTCTAGTCTAGCCAAGCTAATACACATGATTAACCATCGTAATAACTTTGTTTTAAAACCAGATAGGAATGTTGGTTTTACTTAATTTTCTTCTCTCAACGGCTTTTTCCTTCCAATATTCAATTTCTTTATAACAAGTTACCACAAACTTAGTGGCTTAGAATAATGCAAATGTATTACTTGCTGATTTCTATAGATCAGAAGTATAGCTATGGGATGGCTAGATTCTCTTTTCAGTATCTCATTTGACCGAAATCAGGTTTTGGGTTGATTATCTTATCTATAACTCTGGTCCTTCTCTAAGCTCTCTGCTTTTTGGCCTTCAGTTTGTAGGGCTGAGATCAATCAGCTCTTACAATTTGCCTACCTTCCTTCCTATGTGGCCTCTCCATTCTAGATAAGCAACATACATCAAATTCTTCTGCTTCAAATTCCTACTGCCTCTTCTGGTATCAACTGGAGAAAACTGTCTGCTTTTAGAGGGCTCATGTGATAAGCTCAGGCACATCAGATAGTTTTCCTTTGAATCTACTGTGCCATATAATATAACCTAACCATAGGAGTACAATCCACCATCTCCATAGTCCTGCATTTTCATTAAGTAGAGCATCTACATGGAAAAGAGAGGTGCAGAATTTTAGGGCCCATCTTAGAATTCTACCCACCACCTCTTCTTCAAAAGTCATTATTCTCCACATTAGGGAAAGAACAGGATTACAGTAAGATAATCAAAACTCACTGGTGAGCAAAACCAACTTCCTAATGAGCATAAGAAAGTAGCCAGTAGTTGAGCCATTCTTTTCTATACAGGAACAGAAGTTTAAAACAGAGCCTTGCTATTGCGTTCTCAAAAAGTTAAAGGGGATCTCCCTTTCTTCCTTTCCACAAACCCTGACTTCAGACTAAGAGTTTACTCATCTTTTCCCATCCTGGGCTAATTTATCAGTGGCTTCTTGTAAAACCAGTCTCAGCTGCAGTCAGCCAAGCAGACATAAAAGGCCTATGAAAGCAAAACCAAACAAAAAGCTACCCAGACTCTTTAGGCATCCCATTTTTAAATGATCACAAAAGGGGGAAGAAAAGGGGAAAAAAATCTAACAGGGGCCAATGCATGCCTCAAAGGGACTTATCTTGGAAATTTGAGTATTTTTACACTCAGTTGCTTATATATTGCTAATTTGGTATAGAAGGAAAACAAGATGAAAAGTGAACAAGGAAACTTTGAAAAATGGATGCAAAAACAAAATTCCAGACTAACAGAAATGTTGACTGAGCCACAAAAACGTGAATTCATGCTTAACTTTTTACAACTTCTCACTGTCATTTTTCCAAATCATTCTATAAAGAAAAGCCATGCAACCTCTGCCAAAAAAAATAAATATTGCAGTGTTCACAGCAGCAATACACATTTATCAGATTTTTATTAGGTATCTATCAAATTTTTCCACTGGTTATACTGACCCTCAGTTCATGCCCCCAAATATTTTCCCAATAAACCTTTACAGGAAAGTCAAAAAAAGAGATAGAGGTGCCTCAATTTCTTAGTTGATTTTTCTTTTACTGGAAAACCTGGACAAAGAATGCAGGCATGTCTGGGTAAAAAGCATTCATTATTCTACAAACCTAGTTTATAATCCTATGCAAAAAAAGAACATAAACCCTAGAATATGGATCCTGGGTATTGCTAATATAGGTATTTTAATCTGCTTACAATGCACTTCACTTGACCCCAGGCTCAAAGATCTGTAATGAACTGTGGAAGTCCCCCTCAAGAGAACTCTCCCTCAGTGAAGAGCCTCAAATGACACCTCACTGGAAGCAATTGTGATTAGAAGAGTTACAAGGAACTGAAATGTTCTCATGAAATTTAATGTTTAACTTTAGCATTTCTTCTCCTGAAGGAATCTAAACAGAAACCATGCCAAATACCTCTGGTAGCCAGGAGAACTAACAATGCAATCCCCTGCCAAGTTCTTGGAGTGATGAGAATAATGATGTTCTTCTCAAGAGTTTTTAGGCATGGATTTTCCCTCCATTCTCAACTTTTGGGGGAGCTTCTGTTTTACAAAGAATATATCTTATTATATATATTTAATGATGAAGAAAAGAGAGGAGGGGATCAAAGAAATAATGATACATGTTATAAACGAAAGAGAGATAGACATGGTGAGAGAGAATGTAAAAAGCACAGCCAAAGTAGATGTGGGAGAAGTCATTAAAAGCATTTAGCCATCCATCATCCCTATCCCCAGAATATCCTTAGTGGATGTGAAAAGAGCTTGTGATTTTTTTTTAAAGATTTATTTATTTATGTTTACAGAACTGGGGTATAGGTCAGAGGTGTGGTGGGTGAAAGGATTCACCAGAAACAGAGTGGGGAGCAGAACAGGCAGATTGACAAAGTATGCTGCTGAGGGGAGCAGCGGGCGGATCAGGAGAGGTCTGCCGTACCATGTGGGTCAGCTCCCTAGCCAGGGATCAAACTCATGCTGCAGTGGCTTCAGAGAGCTCCATAATGTGGTGCTTTAACCCATTGCACCACCAGGGAGAGCCAGCTTGTGAATTTTTTAGATGTTGGAGCACAGAGTTCATGAAACCAATTTCCCTATCTCATCTATTAATTAAAACAAATTTCATCACTTAATCTTTAATTCAAGGGAAGGTAAGAATGAAAATATTATAAATCTTAACATAAATGATAGTTCCCAGAAGTTTCCTTTATGTCTCCCAATGTTATCATTTATCATAAATGATATTCTCATTTACCATAATCACAAAAGGATTCTTCAGAGATGTCTGAAAACAAGCTAAATAAATTAACACCTCCTACAAAGTAAATAAATTCTCAGTTCTGAGTTTTCATCTATCCAACATTTCCCTCATTATGCATTTTACAATCTTCCTCTTGACTAAGGAAAATTATATTCTCTTTCTTAGTATTAATTTTGCTTAAGTAGTCATTTTCTTCTCTTTTTCCTCTATGACAACTCTCTCAGGATCTTTCTAGGAGGACAATTCTCTTAGATTGAAAGACAGGAGTGTTTATTCAGTGTGTATGGCATTGGGTTTTCTCAGTCTTCCTGAAATTTTGAGCTAGGTGGGGGTTTCCTATGCACTGTACGATGGTAGCAACACCCTTGGCTTCTACTCACAAGATGCATTTTTGACAACTATTGTTAACACATTGTTAAATATGTTCCCAGGGAGCAAAATTACCCTCAGTTGAGAACAAGTAGATTAGTGGGATGCAAAAGAAATGTACATTCCTTTTCTTGAAAAATCTAGAATCTATGGAGATATAGCATGCTAGATATGGAAGTATCTTACACACGATCTTGACCAACTATTCTTTATCAGTAAATTAACTGAGTGAGGTACAAAGACATAAAATGACGTGCTTACTCACTATACAATAGAAACATACCAGAAAAAAAAAATCCACAAGATCAAGACTAAATTGTGTTTTTATAGACTGTAGATGTTATTTTTTCAAATGAGAGAATAATGTGGGTTAACAGTAACATGGAGGAAAGAGGGCCATTTTAAAGGATGAGCACTTACTTGAAGGATAATTGGAAGTGGATGTTGGTCATGATCATGTGTGACAACAGTATGCATGAAGGCTTAAAGATAGAACATGGGACATTAAAGGAAAAAAGGCAGAGACTAACCTGGAATGACAAGAGATAACACTTGAGAGGCTGGGTAGGTCCAAAGGTTTTGAAGACTTTTGATTCCCAAGATTAGGTCCTAACTCTGGGTCATACCCTTTCAAAGGAATGACTTCTGACATCCTCTTGGGAAGGCAGAAAAATGGAAACACAAAATAGAAGTTGAGATCTGGATTCTAGTCTCAACAATTCACTGACAGCTGAATGGTTTAAACAGGCCTCCCAGTTATTTTCGTAGGCCTTAGTTCCTACATCAGTAAAAGAATGGGGTAGAGCCAGATGATCCCCAAGGTCCTTTCCAGTTCTCACATTCCATGATTCAGTGAACACTCACCCCTTAAGCCACCCCTCCCAATGAGATTACACACTGCTCTCACTTACATTGATGACCAAAGAACTGTTATTGTTTACCCTCTTATGTCTCACCAGGTCATCCTAAGGGAGTCCTGAGGTGAGCGGGATGTAACTTTGCACAACCGCACAACCATTACAGCCACATATGAATAGCCTGACTCCAAGGAAATGTGCTAAAGTCCCAAATGTTCCCAATTAGTTGCAGTGTTTTCTGTTAACAGAACAAGGTCTGCCATTTCCTGCTCTGACTTTAGCTAACATGTGACTGCAAGGTTGACTGGGTTTGGAAAAAGTAATATACAGACTGAAAGGCAAGTGAATAGGAAACAAATCATTTAACACAACAGTCGTTATATCATTTAATAAGCTCTAACAAAATCATTAAAAGAGTTCAGAATAGTTTGGTATGAGTGACAGTAAAAAAACAGAATGTGAAACAAATTAAGAACTGCTATTCAATAAAGGACACATGGAAAAGATTAAAAAACAGTCTAAAAATGGGGAGAGATATTTGCACTGTGTAAAACTAATGAGGGATTAAAAATTAGAATATATAGGCCCTCCCTGGTGGTGCAGCGGGTTAAAGCACTGCACTAAGAAGCTTAAGCCACTTCCCCATGAGTTCGATCCCAGCCTGCCCCGAGGAGATCCACATGGCGTGGCAGACCTCTTCTGACCCGCCCCCTGCTCCCCTCAGCAGTGTACTTCGTCCATCTGCCTGTTCTGCTCCCTACTCTGTCTCTGGTGAATACTCTCACCCTCCGCATCTCTGGCCTGTACCCCAGTTCTGTATGAATAAATAAATCAATCTTTTTTTTTAAGACTGCTGAGGGGAGCAGCGGGCGGGCCAGGAGAGGTCTGCCTCGCCATGTGGATCTCCTCGAGGCAGGCTGTGATCGAACTCATGGGGAAGTGGCTTAAGCTTCTTAGTGCAGTGCTTTAACCCGCTGTGCCATCAGGGAGGGCCCAATAAATCAATCTTTAAAAAAAAAAAAAAAGAAAAAAATTAGAATATATATTGAATTTAGAAAAAAATTAGAATATATATTGAATATATATATTCATTAAGAAAAAGAAATCAGGTTAAAGCACAGCACTGAAAATTTAGCCACAGCACTTCAGCACTAGTTTGACCCTTCCCAGAGGGGTGACCCACATGGCACAGCATCCCTCTCCTGTCTCATCTACCTCCTGTCTCACCCGCTGCTCCCCTCAGCAGTGTACCTCGTCAACCTCCTGTTCACTCCCCACTATAAACAGATAATTTTCAAAAAGTTAGTAAAACTATCGAGAAACTTGGACATGAAAATTTAAAGAAATTATGCAATACTGTCTATATCTATTAAGCTAACTAAAATTAGAAAGCAGGGTGATGGCAAATAATGGCAGAAATTTATAAGAACCTCTATGTACTGTTGGTAGGAGTATAAACTGGTACAACTGGTATGGAGAAAAATTTAGCAGATGATTAATCAAAATAAGTACACTCATACCTATGACCTTTCCTGGTAAACATCTCTATTAGTTTCTTAGGGCTGCCTGAGATTAGTACCACAAACCTGGGGGACTTAAAAACCACAGAAATTCAGCCGCCTATAGTTCTAGAGGTCAGAAATCAGCTGGCCTTTGCTCTCTCAAGAGAAGAATCCTTCCTATCTCTCAGTTTCTGGTGATTCTAATTACTCCTTGGCTTCATAATTTCTCTGTCTCTGTCTTCATCTGACCTTCTTTTTCTGTAGTCTCTCTTTCTGTCTTTTTAAAACTGCCAGTCATTGCATTTAGCTTGCTTATATTTGTAATGATTCTATTTCCAAATACAGTCATGTCAAGAGGTTCCAGAGACATAATATTTGGAAAACAATATTCAATCCAGATAGTTCAACTTCTACCAAGCTTTATGTCCTCCCACATGCAAAATATATTCACCCAATCCAAAAATCTCCCCAAATTTTAATCCATTCTAGCATCAACTCTAAGTTCAATCTCTCATCCAGTTACCATCAAGCTTAAAAAAAAAAAAAGCCCAAATTTCATCATCTATATAATCCAAATCAGGTATGGGTAAAACTTGAGGTATCCAAGTTTTCAGGTATGGGTAAAACTTGAAGTATCCACCCTGGGTCCTTCCCAACTTTGAAACCAGAAAACAGGTTACCTGCATCCAAAATACAAATTCCATCCAGACCAGACATTCCCATTCCAAAAAGTAGCAAATGGAAGGAATAAAATAGCCACTAGGTTTCAAGAAAGTCAAAACATAGAAGAGTAAATTTCATCAGGTTTCAAAGCTCTGTCCTCTGAGTTTGTGGTGATCCCAACCTCTGGGTTCATGGTGGACCTATCCTTTAAACCTATATTGGCATGTCAGTTATTTTTCATTTTTCTTGAAGGATAACAAATGTTTTTACTTAAGTAGTTCTTTAGTCCACTTCCTCAAATTGTGGAAGTCATATCGCTTTCACTTATTTCATCCTGTCTCTGTCCTTTTCAGTCCAGTGGGCAGTGAGTGCTTCTACTGATTTAAAAAATATGTGGGTCTCCTGTGTATGTCATAGAGGCCCATGTCATTAGGCAGGAGTGTCCTCCACAGATCTTTCCGACATAACCCTATTCCTTGTCTTTGCTGAGATGGTTCAGAGCATCCATAAATCACATGTGGTAAGAAAGCAAAGGCAATCCTACCACACCACTAATCTTTTCCCTAGGCAAATTCCCAAGAGTGAAACTACTAATTTTAGCATTCTTTTCATCTGGTTAGGTTAAGGACCGTTCCGATCAAAGTGCTATTTCCTTTCAATTTCAGTTTCTTTCTCAACTTATTCCCGTCTTTCCCCCAGGCTATACCTTCAATCTTTTTAGCAAAATGTACAAATTCGTAGTTACAAATGCTGTCTTCCATGTAATAAATAAAACACAACTCAGTCAAGTTTTCTGCCATGATTAACAAGGGTTACCTGTCCTCCAATTTCAACTAATAAGCTTCTCATTTCTTTCTGAACCCTTGTCAAGAAGCACTTTTAATATTCATATTTCTATTAACATTCTTTTGGAGACAGTATATATATACTGTCTCCAACAGAATGTTTTATATATATATATATATATATATATATACTCACTAAGAATACAGAAACTTGCACAAAATGATGTAAAAATAAACTATTATATTATTTTTTAAAAAGAAGGCCCTCCCTGGTGGCGCAGCGGGTTAAAGCACAGCACTGAGAAGCTAAAGCCACTTCTGCATGAGTTCGATTCCCGCCTGCCCCGGAGGTGACCACATGGCGTGGCAGACCTCTCCTGACCCGCCCGCTGCTCCCCTCAGCAGTGTACTTCGTCGATCTGCCTGTTCTGTTCCCTGCTCTGTCTCTGGTGAAGCCTCTCACCGCCCCTGAGCCTCTGGCCTGTACCCCCATTCTGTATGCACAAATAAATAAATCTTTAAAAAAAATACAAAAACTTTCTCTATTGCATTTATTACTCCATTATGAGTTCTAATCAGGATCTAAATTTTTTCTGTCATGTGTCTCAAAATTAATCTAGCCTCTAACCCTTATCCAATTACCCAGCCATTTCCACAGTTGTATCTGTTACAGCAGCATCCCACATCCAAGTACCAAAATCTGTATTAGTTCCTAGGGTTGCTTTAACAAAATAATATATATATGATGACTTAAAACAGTAGCAATTTACATTTTCAGTTCTGAAGACTGGAAGTCTGAAATCAAGGTTGTACTTTTCTAAAGGTTCTAATGACGAATCCTGCCTGTTTCTTCCAGTCTCTTGTGGCTCTAGGTGTCCCAGGCATAACTCCAATCCCTACCTGCATCATTAATACCCTTCTCATCTTTCTGTCTCCTTCTATTCTGTCACAAGGATATTTGTCACTGGATTTAGGGTCAACTAGCATGATCAAGGGTGAGCTCATCTCCAGATACTTAATTATACTTACAAAGATGTGTTATCCAAATAAGATTTTACTCACAGATTCTAGGAAGTAGGATGTGGCCATATCTTTTAGGAATCTACCATTCAACCCATAAGATCCACTATAAGATCCCAGAGAAATTCTGGGAGCTGGTATGGAGTCCACTCCATACCAATTAAATAAGAACACACATATTAGTGTGTCCTTAAGACACTTCTGGTAATCTAATATATAGCCAAAGATGAGGAAAAAACTGTCTCAAAATTATAAAAATGTGGTGCTGGAAAATTTTCCTTTCTCCTTCCCTATCTCGCTTTCCTGGAAATAGAGGGCATAAAAGTGATCGTGGTATATATACCTCATCTATAGTCAGATGTTAGCCATCAGCTCCTCTTGGATTTCTGCCTAAGAATGGCAGCTGAATGAAGCACTTATTTCCCCATTCCCAAGGAACAACTAGGGAAATGAAAGCATGACTTGGGAAACGAGAGGGAAGAAGAGAGTAGATCAGACTCCAGGAGCAAGGGGACAGCTTTGATGTAACTGACTTCTTCACTTGGTATTTTCCTTCCTCATTCTTTGACACTAAGGATTATCACCATCTCTCTCATTTTGGTGATGCTAAATACTGCAAATATCACCAATGAGGGTCAGGTCTGGAATAAATTTTCAGAACAACATACACATTATTATCCAGGAATAGGAAACAAGCTGATCTTAAATATCATGTTGAATGAAAGCATTTTGCATAACTCACCACTGCATCCTTTTTAAAGCCACCTTTTTAGTGACAAGACACATTCCTGAATGTTCCCCACTTTTCTAAATAATGACTCTTCTCCATCGCCTTCACTGTTCCTCTTCATCTTCACACTTATCTCACCTTTTCCTTAGAGGTTGGATGAGACACTGTATAGATCTATAGGAATACTCAAGAGAGCCTGACACACAATCCAGCCCTACTCCCTTATTCGATAGGATTGGAAAGTGAGGTCCTAAAGAGAGTAAGAGATCTTCTTGAAGTCATAGGATTAATTAGTGATAGAATCAGGACTAGGACCCATGTTTCCAGAACTTCTACCTCATTTATTGTTCAACTCACCTTACCAGGGACACAAAAGGATGCTGATCTGTATGAAGTTCTTTCCTTCTAGACTTCTTAAGCCTTGCCAATGGAAACATTGCCTATGGACAGAAATATAGAATATCAGACCTCACCCAAACTCTTAAGTGATTCTAATACATATTAAAGGTTTTAACTTTTTGAAAAATAACAATTTAGATATTTAATCATGCACAGATGTATTTACTGTGTATAAAGCAGGATAGTAGGAATTCATATTACCAGAAAAAATATATAAATAGAACTTGTTTTAAAAATTTAGAAATAACAGCACATTAATGCCTTTGATTAGATGCACTAATATATGTGGATATGACAATCTGACTTCAATATTAAAATTCTTTTAGATTTAAATGTTATAAAGACATTTAAGATGAAAATAAATGCCAACAGATCCTTGATCTTGGTATCAAGTACATATGTCAATTTTCAATGTATCCAAACCACTCTCATTCCAATCTAAAATATTTGCTTAAATTAAAATCACCACAATATAAGGCTGACTCTAAGTTTGAGCCAAACACTGAATGTCAGTTCTATTGTCATTGTTGAAAAACTGGCAGAGAAAATAACCTTACTGACCTAGTCATTGTTGTACCCTTCCTAATTTCCTTGATTTTACTGTTGTCAAAAATCATTTCTGGTGTAGATTAAAATGGCTCCAAAGCACACCTGCTGTCTGGCAACTTTCCTCCCCCCTTCTCTTATTAACATTGAATTTCACATCAAAAACTTTGGCCTTTCCTTGTTTCTTAGCAACAGAGCTTCCAAAGGAAGTACAAGAGCTAAGGCGTCACAAAGACTAACAAAACAAAAGCAGCAAGGATAAACCACATACACTGGGAAACATAAAACCTACAAGTTTGGGAACAATGAGGCCCCTTTGGTATAGCTGAGAGTATTTATCCAACCCCAGCATCACAGTTCCTTTGTTCTCTGTTCCAATGTTGTCTTTGTGTGCTCAAATGACAGCTTTTGTAACATTCTAGGTGATGACTCTAATCGATGACCGATAGTAAGTAAAATCAAGCCCAATACATGAGAATGAAAAAAGCCTTGGAATAAATACACTTAGGGAGAAAAACAATGCATATACAACATAATAATATTGATGCAAACCAGGATATGACAGAGTAATCACCTGATGGACAAAGATAAAACATGTTACAGATGGTCAAATAAAAGGTCCAGACTGGCAGCATGGACAGAAATTCCTTTCTATATACACTGACCTTCTTTGTTTAGCCATTATCACTGTGGCAGAAGATGGCCACTCCATAGTTTACAAGTTTATGTACTGTAGATGGTACTATAGTGAACGCCCATTTGTCATGGTTTTGACAACAAATTCACTAACGAAACTATCTCTCTGGTTTGGATCAGGGATCTACCTGTTGTTTTGGCCACGATCTGTCATTAGTACCTAAACTGTTTGTGAACCATATGGTAGAAAGGAATCGATTCCAAATGAATTTATTGGCTTATGAGATGACCAGATACTTTAAAAGGTGTTTTGCCTGTGAGGTAAAGAGAAAAGATGACAAACAAAAGTATTCAGCAACAGCATCTAGTCTGGCAGTGGCTCCCTGAGCTGGACAGAACCTCATGGTCAGAACTGCCCACAGGGAGAGTGACATTTCATAGGAATTCAGTGGGAACAGTCACCAGAGCTAAGGCATTAGAGTCCTATCAAACTCATCTTTCATCTCTCAAATCTGGTTAATATTTTTACCTGGCCACTTTCAACAACTTCAGTTACCTCTCCTGAAACTTACTCTGTTCCATCCTTTTTATTGAGGCTAATGCTTTCACAGTGCACAGTCAAGAGCCCATGTTTTAGTACAAATATATACAGCCCAGTATCAGAAACTGGTCTAGCCTCTGGCAAACCTTATTCCTCATTTCAATCTCTTCCTAAGATTTATATTCTAAATGATGAACAAAAGTGGGGTCATTTAAGTGAAAGACAGAATGCTGAAACACAAGTTTACTAGGGTTCTAGGTGGGTTGTTCGTGGTGTATGCTAATTCTGATGTTTAAATAAGTCATTGTACAAAAACCCTAAGAATTTATGTAAAATATATGCTGATTGTAGGTAATATATCATACTGGGAATTCATCACTTATAACTATGCTTTAATAGCCCCTATTATTATCTGTTGGAAGTATCTGTGGTAACAAGTACCAGAAAACACAACCAATAGTCAAGGAAAGGTAGCAATAGAATTTAGTAGCTCAAAAATGTAACTAAAGACCTGACTTTTCTTGCTCTTCTGCCATCCTCAGCATTTTGGTTTGACCTGTGAAATGGCTAAATGTGTGTGTCAATTTAGCTGAATCATAAGGTGACCAGTTATTTGTCTAAACATTATTTCTGGGTCCAAACATTATTTAGACCTGTCTAAACATTATTTCTATGAGGGTGTTTCCTATTCAAATTAGTATCTGAACCCTAATAAAGAAGTTTTCTCTTCCCATTATTGGTGGACATCATCTGATCTGTTAAATTCCTAAGTAGAAAAAGTAGGTGGGAAAAATAAAGAATTTAGTCCCTTTAATATGATTGGTTGAGCTGTAACATTTCTCTTCTCCTACGCTTGGTATCCCTGGTTCTCAGCTCTTCAACACCAGACAAAACTGTATCATCTACTAATGTGGTTTTCAGGCCTTTGGACATGAGCATCTTTGATTGAGTCTCCAAATTGGAGACAGCATAATCATGGGACTTCAAAGCCTACAATTCCTTATAATATATGCATTCCTGACATGAAAGTGTGTGTGCGTGTGTGTGTGTATGCCCTATTGATTCTATTAATCTAGACAACTTGAACTAATACAGATTATAGTAGTAAGAGTGATTCTAGAGAACTTTAAGGATAAGTATTCTGAATATGAACTCTCCAGTCAAAGCTCATGAATTAGTTTACAGGATCTTGATTCCATGGTAGTGTTCCACAAGCTATCGTACTTCCCCATTTCATTGATGATATTGTGCTGACTGGACCTTGTGAGTTATATTTACAGGGAAGACAGTTGTATATCAGAGGTGGATAATAAATTTCTGACTGAAACTAAGGACTTCTACCTCAGTGATATTTCCAGGGGTCTGGTATTAGAGAATGTCAAGATATTTTTCCTGAAGTTAGGAATTTGTTTCTTCTACTATAATCAATAAGAGGCACATCTAGATAGCCTATGGATTTGGGCAATTACTGAGTGACCTGAAAAACTGTTACTTTTCAATGGGACCAGACAAGAGGAAGATTGCCCAACAAATCCAGGCTACTTTGCAAGCTTCTCTGCCACTCTGACCACGGGATGCAGCAAATTCAATGATGCTTGAAATATCAGTAGCAGATAGAGATGTTTTCCTGAACATTTGGCAGGTGAATCAATGCCCTTGGGATTTTAGACCCAAGTCCTACCAATCTCTGTAGATAACTACTCACTTTTTGAGAAACAGCTCTTAGTCAATTGGGCCTTAGTAGCCATGAATCACCAAGTTACCATGTTACCCAAGTTTCCCATTATAAACTGAGTATTATCTGATACACCAAGTCACATATTTTGGCAACACTGCATTATCATATGGAAGTGGTAGAACATTAAACCCAACTAAGCCATGAAGACACAGTTACATGACAAAATGGCCTTAACTATGATCTCCACTCCTGCTACATAGCCTTATCTCTCCCCTTCTGCATGTATGTACTCATGGGGAGTTCCCTACAACAAGAGGACAGGAAGACTTGAGACTGGTTTGCAGATGGTCCTGAACTTTAGACTGGTTTACAGATGCATGAATCACAAAAAGTAGTGCAATAGACAGCTGTAGTTCTACAGCCCCTCTCAGGGACAACCCTGAAGGACAGTGGGAAAGAGAATTCTTCCCAGTGAGCAGATTTTCAAGCAGTGCACCTGATTGTTCACTTTTCTTGAAGGAAATATAATAAGACATATGATTATATCCATATTCACAGATTTAACTGGATGGTTCTAGATCTGGGAGAAACATGATCAGAAAATTGGTGACAAAGAAATATGGGGAGAATGGACTGAAAAAGTAAAGATACTATATGCCAAAATGCTCACTAAAAGATGACCTCAGCAAAGGAGGATTTTAATTATTGGATGGACAAAATGGCCCTTCTTTGGATATCAGTAAGTTGCTTTCCCTAGTGACTGTTGTTATCGTTCAATGGAATCACAAGCAAACTGGCATTGTAGTGGGGAGGGAGGAATATGCGTGGGTTCAACAACACAGATTTCCATTCACTAAGGTTGACTTGGCTAAGACCTCCACTGAGTGTCCAATCTGTCATTAGCAGAAACCAAAGCTGGGTCCCCTCTAGAAACTTTGCTCAAGGTGATCAGCCAGCTACCTGATAGCAGATCAGTTACACTGGATGTCTTCCATGATAGAAAGGGCAGTATTTTGTTATTACTGGAGTAGAAACTCAGGATACAAATTTGCCTTTTCTGTATTCATTGCTTCTGCCCAAACTACCATCCATGAACTTCCTGAATGTATTATCAAGAATCATAGTATTCTATACAGCACTGCTTCTGATCAAGGATCTCACTTCACAACAATAGGCCCAGGCTCATGGAAGTCACATGTTCCCCACCATCCAAAAACAGCTGGCTCATTTATAATACCAATTGAATAGCACTAACTTTTAGGACTGCAGAAGGCTATCTATGCCCTGAATCATGTCCAATATATGGTGCTGCTTCTCCTGTAGTCAGGATTCATGTGCCCAAGAATCAAGTGAAAATGGGAGTAGCCTCACTTACTATTATGATTAGTAACCCAAAAGCAAACTTTTTGCTTTCTGTTCTCTGCTAACCTAGAGGTTTTAGTGCCAAAGAAAAGAATACTTCCATTTGGAAATACAACAAGATTTCAGTTAACTAAAGAGTGATCTGATCACTTTGGACTCCCTGTACTTTTGAATCAACAAAGATGGGAGTTCCTATGTGACTGGAGTGATTGATTTTGACTACCAAAGAGAAATAAGAAAGGGTATGTCTGAGATTCAAGAGATCCCTTGAGATATTTCTTAGTATCATCATGCCCTGTGAGTTCAGTCAATAAAAACCTACAACAAAATCTAGGCAGAGCTACTAATAGCCTAGATCCTGCAGAAAAAAAAAATTTGGTCAAATCATCTTGTAAAGAACCACAACTAGCTGAGGTACTTGCTGAACACAAACAGAATGGGTAGAGGAAGAAGGTAGTTAAAAATATCCACTATGGTCACATGACCAGTAACAGAAACAAGGACTACAGATGTCATGAGCATTTCCTCCTTACCTTGTTATGAATATATATTTGTATGCATGAAGATTAAAAATGAGTGTGCCTTTGTTCTCCTTCCTCTTAAGTATTGACTTTATATGGCAGTATTTAAATACTACTTTTTACATCATAAATTTAGATTAAGGGATATCTTAAAAGTAAAGAGAAACCAACGTTTAAGAATCTTACTTCCTTTTCTGGGTTCATGCCTCTCAGTTAAGTGGAATTATGAACTACTTATTATCTTTATATTTGAGATTAAATATGGTTTAAGGAGATGCATATGAGTGTCAAGTGATCAAGGAATAAATTTGTGATAGTTAATTTTATGTGTAACTTAACAGGCTCATGGGTGTCCATATACTTGGTCAAACATTACTTGTGAGTATCTGTGATGGAATTTCCAGATGAAATTAGCATTTGAATCATAGGACTCAGTAGAGCACAATGCCCTGCCCAATGGGGTGGGCATTATCTAATCTGTTGAGTGTCTAAATAGAACAAAAAGGTAAAGAAAGAAAGAATTCAGCCCTTTCAACCCCAATTATTTGATCTGGGATATTGATCTTCTTCTGTCTTCAGTAATTAAACTGGACTCTACATCATCAATTCCCCTAGTTCTCAGGCCTTTAGACTCAAGACTGAATCATAATACTGATTTTCCTTGATTTCCAGCTTGAAGACAAGAAAAAAATAGACAAACAGATAGATAAAAAGAAAGACAGATTTCTCCAGAGAACCCTAGTTAATACATTCTGTAAGCCAGCAATGTTAATATCAAGTATAAACAACATCCAGAGGATAGCTCCTTAGGAGAATTTTTTTTTTTTTTTAAAAGCTCCTTAAGAGAATCTTTTTTTTTTTTTTTCAGTCAGAGAGGAAAATATTCTTCAGAAGCTTCCAGCAGATTTTTCCTTATGCCACTTGCCAGAATTGTCCATGCATCTATCAATCAATCCCAGGCAAGAGGAACAGGACCATCATGAATTTGCTAAGGACAATTAGAACTCACTCCCAGGGTTGAGGAAGGACCAATTTTCCCTGAAGCAACAATTGGAAGTTCTACCAAGAGCTGTGGGTAGGCAACCAATGGTGTCTATCATAGCTCCTACTTCTGGGAAAGTACTTCCAATACTGGGAAAAAAAAAGGGGGGGGTTAGAATTAGAAATAAAAAGCAGCTTTTCTTAGCCAGTTGTCTTATTCCACATGTGTAGACACCGCAGGTGTGTTTATCTGTGATGATGACAATGGTAATGGTGGTGGTGACAACATGAAAGCAGTCTGTGGTCACTTACTGTCTGCCAATCACCAGTTACATTACACATTATGAAAAATGCCATGAAGAGTCAGAACTAGAATGAGGCAAGCGAGGCACAAAATTTAAAGATGCACATGCTCAGAGCCGTGCACATGAAGACCGGAACTTGAGAGTGGGTGTGCTTTTAAATTTTGTGCCCTTGGGTCTTTGCTTTCCTTACCCAACTCTCACCTTTGATGTGATATTCTGCCATGGAGACCCATCACTTGACTCAGAATTAAAGTACCTATTCCGCCAGCTGCTGGGAATGTGGTGTCTGAGAACTGACTGTTGAGTTTCTGTCAGGGAACTGGTCTAGTTAAAGAGAACTGATTTACCCAAAGTCTCATTCCTTCCTGGAGGCAGCCAGGTGTATTAAGGTGTTAAAAGCAGGTGTATGAAGGCACAGCACTGTTGTATCAACTTGGGTAAATAATGTAGGGTCATCAGAACAGCCCACCGACTTAACTGAAGCCTTTTTTGTAACTACATTGCATTCAGCTTCTGCCCCATCTTAAATCCTTCACTATTTAGAGTGCTCCCCCATTTCCTTAAAGCATACAAATCTCCATCTCTTAGTGAACATGACTGGCAACACTTGTTACAGAAGTTGTAACAGAAGTTGGAAGAACAGCCATATTAATAATCTATAATAAGTGCTTCATCCCCGGCGATCAGTTACATGTCTAACATGTACGACTACATGTACAGGCACATGACCCATACATGTACTACATTGCAATTTTTAAAGCTTTCTCCAGAATGACCTAGTGGGGAAACAGTGGAAGGGAACACATCGGCAGATACAGTGTATCATGCATTTGTGAGATGGAATTTTAAGGATTTTGGAATTAGATGGCTATTATTGAAGAAAGATGTACTGAAGAAAGCCAGGGAAAGACATAGTGTGATTAATCATTAACTAAAGATAAATGTTACCAGAGGCCTCCTTGGAGTATGCTCAAAGAAACCCTCATACCCTGCAGCCAGAGGGGCAGAAAAAGATGAGTATCAGACCCAGTGCTTAATTATTTAAAAAGTGGAGCTCTAGGGAAGAGTGAATTCTCGACCCAGATGTCCCAAATCTGAATCTCATCCCTAATGATAAAAGAGGAGTGCCTGAGACATGGAATGTGGACATCTGAAGGGCCAGTGCTTGAAGTTTGGCCAGCTTCTCTCTGGATACTGGCAAAATGGGAGAAGATCCAGGGGTCCCTGGATATGCCCAACAACATGTTTTTACTGAAACAGCCAGAGACAAGATAGACAGAAGCAGCAGTATCTGCAGCCCCCTGGCAGGGGACAGGTGTGGTATGAGCAGCAGCAGTAGTCAACGCTCCCCTGCACCCCCACCTCTGAGCCCTTTAGCTTTTATATGATTTATAAAAAATGCTGGCACAGGGCCAAATTTATACCTAGGTTACACAAGGATGTTTTTGCTCAAGCAAACTATACATCAAGGATGTGTTATTTACTGCTTCCTGCACACACGAACTACATCTCAAGGCTACATGCTAGTTATACGGTCTATATGCAAATCTCCACCTCATAATCTGGATCCCAAGGAGTTAAATCTGCAGCAGATACATGATCTCATGTTCACCACAACTTTATCAGTTTACTGCTGGGGTTTTATTAGAGAGGAAAAATAAGAGCTTTCACATACTTACACACTTCCTTATAACCCTTTTTAAAAAATTTATATATCTGTTTACATTATTGTTCACTTAAAAACAATGTTTACTTCCCCTCTCCTCCACTTCCCCCACCCATCATCACCACAGACCCGCACAATCTTCCTTCCGATCCTTCTCTGCCCCTCTCCTGAAGGATATCTCTAGTTTATATTTGTCGGGTTTTGTTTTGTTGTGTTGTGCTGTGTTTTGTATTGTATTGTAATAACACTTTTTCCCCCATGTCTTATTTTTTTCTCTTATATTCCTCCTGTAAGTGAAACCATTCGATAATTTTCTTTTTCCTTCTGACATATCACTGAGCATAATCCAGTTCCATCAATGGCATGAGTTTATCTTTTTTGATTTCTGAGTAGTATGTGTGTATGTGTATGTGCGTGTGTATCACATCTTCTTAATCCATGCTCCTCTAGGTTTATTGCAACACTATTTACAGTAGGTAAATCCTGGAAACAACCCAGATGCCCAAAACTAGATGATCAGAGTTACACTCTTAACCAAATTGAGAGCGAACACTGTTCCCTGTGCTAAATTTAGGCAAACATCCCCACACATGAGAATCTGAGTACAGTCAGTCAGGCTCTAATCTTAGAATTCCTTCTTCCACATGGGCCCTCTGAAAGTTGCAGAGGAAGAAGGGAGAGAACTTCTGTAACCCAAGTACCCACTCCAGGTTCTGAAAATGCCCTTCTTTCTGATGTGGCTTCTAGGAGCTGTCTTCCATGCACTCCGGCTCAAACTCAGAGCTCTCTTAGGATAGAAACACTTGGAGAGAAGACTCTGACATAACCAGATGTCACCCCCAGCCCCAAGGGTCCCAGTGTAACTGGATCTCAATGTAACCAAAGACCCAAATGTACAATGATTTTGGACACCCCAAAGCTCTCAGTCCCTCCTTCAGTAAGGTCTGTCACTCAGTTTCCCCAAGTTCCAAAGTGTCAGTGTTAAATACAGGAATTGTTCAATGGGGATGCAGCTCTTGACTATAACAGAGAGACAGATGGTCATCAACTGCTACAGGGAACTCACAAGACCTTGACTTTTACAAAAACTATATTCCTTTTTTATTCTCTGAGCAGTCTCTTAGACATCTTCTGGACTTCTATCCCCTTCTACACATACGCAATGTTGATAAGTAACCAGGCTGGGCAATGGAGCATGGCTAGCAGTTTTGCATAAGAACTTCCCTTGCACCACTTCTAAATATAACTCTTTTGGCAACCCCTTTCTCTACCCATTCAGATGCCAATACAAAACATATTCTTAGGAGTGTTCACAGTCCTTCTGCTGTGGGCTCCCATGGGACAACGGAGAGAAAATTCCAGTGGTACTTTGCCCCTATATCCCAACATCTCCTGGACTTGCTCTCATTATTTCCAGCTATGGTTCTTCAGTTTAGAAAGATCTGGCTTCCTTTCTCTGATACCATGTTGAATTCATTTCTGCTCCCATGTAATTTTCCACTCTTCTCCCCAAATTGGAGTCTCTTCTGACACCTTCAATAACCCACATGCACTGCATACTGCCCCAACATACCATCCTTAAGGGACCCTTTCCATACTGACAACACACAAAGCCTTATTAGTATGCACTTATACAATAATTGGATAACTGCCATTTTCAGTGGAATTGCTACAGTTTAAGAATCAGAACACTATGTCTAAGTTCAGATTCTACCATTTACTAGAATGTGATCATAGGGAAGTCCCTTAATTTTTTCAAGCTTCTCTGTCCTCATGTGTAAAATGCAGACTGTAAGCCTGAACAACAGTATTTATAGAGAGAACTAATGAGATAAAGTAATAATAAAGCAATCTCTAGATTTTCAAGTGATGTATGAATGCTATTATTTGGTTGTTTCTCCCCAAGGCCATATCTCTTACTTCCTTTCTTTCTCTCCCCTGAGTCATGCACAGTGCCAGTAATGCTGTAGACTAATATTAGATGCATAGTCAAGAATGAATAAAAGAAAACCACTTGCCCAACAAAATTTAGGCAAAACCACAGCTATATTAAATCTATTGTTGAAATTGTCACACAGAGTGAATCTAGAACCCTCTCTTACAGAGGAACATCCTGAAAAATATGAAAATTTATTTGCAGCCCTGCCTTGCAAATCTATGCTGAGAAGAAGAGGAAGAGCACAAACATATATCAATTTCTTATTCAAACATGAGGCAATCATTGTTAACAAGGGACAATTGACATCTGCACCCCTTACTAGCTTTCTTCAAAAAGGTTGCCACTTTTAAATAACCATTTTTTAAATCCTCCTTAAAGGGATAATTTTCTCATTGTCATAGTCTTATTAGTTCCTCTTCAATAACTGGTGCAACCCTAGTGTTTTCCATTGCTTTCTAGCTGTGTCAGATTTCCCTAGAAGACAGAAATGAAAGTGATGACTAAGAAGACTGTGCTTAAATTCAACATTTTGAGCTACACATTGATTTCCCCAACCCACCCTTCCCATCCTTCTCTTTGTCTTCCAAAGGAGGAAGTTACCATTTTCATACAGTGTAAAATCTTCAGCTTGCACCACTACATTCAGGCTTGCAAAATCTATACACAAAGTTGGTATAATTAATTGGACTGTGTTGGGGACCAGCCCCAATCACAGACTGTCAGAGGGAAAAACAGGCAGGCAGGGTATTAAGGTGGAAGTGTAGTCATTGGCAGAGATTCCAAGAGGGGGGAAAAGGGGAGCGGGTGCAAGGAAGACATGGAGTCGGAGTTGGGTGCAAGTCTTCCTGCCCATTTTTTAGCAGGTCTTTATTTATACTGTTTAGCAAGTAGTTACAATAATACATCAAGTTAATAAGAAATCAGCATAGAAGTTCTAAAGGAAGAGGGGAACAATGCATCCTCTTCCTGACACTTTATGGCATACTAGACTATATATCTTTGTGATAACTTTCATATATATGGATGTTTAACTATGACTTCGAAGAATAAGGGGTCTGTGAATGGATGAGCTGTTAGCAAAGGATTCTGGGGTCCTAGGGAAGGAATAAATTGTGTTAGCAGAGTCATCAGTGATTGTCTAAAGAAAAGCTAATGGCTAACTTAAGGCTAGTAGAGAGTAGCTAGTGTTTGTTTTAGGAAAAGGTTAATTAAGACTAGCAGAAAGTAGTTAGAGATTGTTTAAGAAAAGGGTAAATTAAGAGGAAGTCACATAGTTATGCATTAAGCAAAACCCGAGTCAATAATGTTAGGAAACTGTCGATGGGTCCTTATGCCCTGGGAGTTTTATCTGAGATTTGCTTTTTGTTTCAAAAGATCAAGGAAGCTTCCCAGGAGTTTTGAGGGGGGGGGGGCTTGGGGGGGAGAGTCTTGTCTCTCCAGATGATTGCCTTTTGTCTCTGAATAAAGAAGAATTTCCTGCCCTGGGGCAACTAGTACTTTGCACTGTCCAGGTAGCCAATTTATGAAGCTATGGCAATCCATTTACAAACTGATGGTTGCTTAGAATATTTTTGACATTATGATTATATATATATAAAAAAAAGGGAGGTGGTAACATAAGTTAGCAATGGAAATTCTGATTTTTCAGAGCTTTTCCCTTCTATGTGGAATTTGTCAGTTGACAGAAATTGCATAGCTTGTGTCAGGACTACACAAAACAGAACCTAGCCAGAGAATTCATACTTTTTGTTTCTATTTCCCTGACAATCTTCTAGGGACATAAAGTGTTACTTTCCAGTTAGGAGTTTAATTCCCCTATGTCACTTAGAAACCATTAGGTATTCACTTCTTCTTTCCACATGTGCTATATCCCCATCTTGCCTTCAACTCAAATGATTTCTAATACTACATCCGGAATGGAAAAAGACATTGGAAAACAGAAAAAAATACCACAAGGGTGGGAGTAACAATAATATGGCATATTTCTTCAAGCTAACTCAACATACTCATAGAACATTTCCCTCATGTTCCCTCATTGAGAATGAGATTTCTCAATTGTTATTTTTAAAGGCCAAAACTTGAGTAACACTGCCAGTGCTTTGGTGAAAGTGTAAGGTAATTAAATGGTTATGATGACAAGTTACTATGGCTCATTTTCCAGTGCAGTCTATTCCAGATATACATACTTCTAAATCAAAATCAACTAGAGTTTAGACATTTTAAGCCAACTCTCAACCACATGGGAACTCTTCTAGTCTGCTGAGCTAGCAAAAATGAGACCATGAGATGACCCAAGCTGTCACAACACAATATTCTGCAAAGATGAATGGTACCTCCAGCATAATTCAGAACATTTAATAGAAGCTCTAGGTTTCTTCAATATATTTCTTAAAAACATAGCACTGGAGCTACAAAAGTGGTTATAACCACCCCTCAACAAAAGTTCCCAGTCTTACACTAACTCAATAGCAGATCCTTTGAATACATCCAGGTAATCTACAGATCTACATGGTCAGGAGTCAAGTTTGGGTATGAAAGAGATTCTTGGATACATCTTAAAGGATAGACAAGAAAAGGGCAGCTGAAAGGCTAATCCAGGCAAGGAGAACAACATACGCAAAGAATCAAGATCAGTGAAAGAATGCCCTCTGCAGAGAATCAGCAAACATTTTTACCCTATATGTGATTTTTCTTTTTTTGTGTGCACAGTTACCATTTTGTGATGATGAGTCTGCCATTTTGTTCTCCTCTTTGCTCTGATGTCCTATAGTTCCCTAGAGCACTCTGAAGTGCTACCTCTCATGTCTGCCACTTAACTATCTCCTTCAAGACACTGCAGCTTCAACACTGTCCATCAACACTCCGAAGAAACTCAGAAGTGCAGACATTGTCCAAAGATCTGGGGTGCACTGAAGAAAGAGGTTGTTGGATCACAGCCTGCTGTGATAAAGGAGCACCTAAGCAGTGCTTAATACCTTCCAGAACATTAAAAGGAGCTTTTGCAGACTTCTCCTCAGTCCATTGGGTTCCCTTTAAAACAAAGGACTTGGAAGTTACTCCATTGGTGTTTGTGTAGTAGGGGGTGGCGCCTATGGGAATCAAGGAAATCACTCCTGCCTCCTTAGAATCCTTCCTACCCCACTAAGCCTAAAAGCTCTGATGTGAGAACAAGCTCCTTCTCCCTTAGGCTCCCAAATAGTTCCTCATCCATCTACCCTCTGACTTCTGGCAGCTGCTCTGCCATTTTGCCAGACAGCCCAGATGTGCCTCAACTCTAAGAAAAGACACAGTTGAGATTGTCTTTAGAATTTTTTTTAACCTACTGACTTCTTATTTATGAGATTCTGAAGCCATTTTAGCACAAAGGTAAGGCTTCAATATTGTATTCAAGAAAATATTCTGAAAACTGTTTCAGCCAATATTTGCAGCACCTGCTATACCATTTTTTATACTTTAAGCATGACAGAAAAAATAAATCCCTAAACACCATTTTAAACAACTGTTAAGGAACTTAACAGAGAACAAAGTGACTAGGAGACAAGATGAGAGATCACAGATATTTTTACATATTCTATGGCAGTTGTTAGTATTGTATTGTGCATATAAGACTGTCTATTCAAGAAATGCAGTTTCTAGAAATTTGCTTTAGTATATTTTTGAAACTTAGGAGTCCTCAGAATTTTTTCTAGAATGTAATATTGAGGCATTCCCTTTGTATGTAAATGGCTTCAAAATCTTCCAAGTTAAAAAAAAAAATGTATTGATAAAAAGATAGACCTCAGAAACTAAACCCACTCTGAGACCTTAAATAAGTTTTTTTTTTTACTTATCTGGAACATAGTTTCTACTTCTGTAAAATGAGGGAAGTTACAGTACCTAATTCTCAGATTCAGTGTGGAACTAAAGGAACTAGTATGTAAAGCACTTGATGTCTGACACATAGTATCAGACATAGTATATCAGGCATAGTATATGCTTATAATAGATGGCTAACAGCAATTATCCTAACACTCACTGTTCACCTGTCACCTTCTACTACAATGTGTGATAAAGAAAAGCTCTATTTTACCAAATCATGCCTCTGAGAAGAACAGAACATATATTATTAAAAATTAAATTTGAGTATTTTCAAAACCCCGTCCTTTTTCATGATGTGTCTCTAGCCTGCCAGGGAAGGACTTTCCTTTCATGTGAGTATCTCTGGTACAAGATGTATATCTGAGTCAGGAATTGGGTCAAGGTCTTCTGCTTTCATAAGCTGCTATGTGAATCTTGGGCAAAACACAGGATTCTAGGTCTTAATTTTTTTCACATGAGTGACACGGGGCCAAATTATTACATGTGAAGGACTGTGTGCCCACTAAAATGCCATATAAGGTCTAGTTGTTTAAAAAGATATACCACTGGGGCCTCCCTTGTGGTGCAAGGGTTAAAGTGCAGCACTCTGAAGCTGGCCGCAGTCACTGTAGCATGAGTTCAATTCCCAGCCAGGGTGGTGACCCACATGGCACAGCAAACCTCTCCTGACCTGCCCACTGCACGCCTCAGCAGTGTGTTTCAGCCAGTCTGCATGCTGCCTGTTCTGCTCCCCACTGTCTCTGTCTCTGGTGAACCCTCTCACTTCCCCCACCTCTAGCCTGTACCCCAGTTCTTGTATGCATAAACAAAAATAAAATCTTAAAAAAAAATGAGCACATCTGCCTTGAAAATATGTACACACATACACACACACACACACACACACACACACACACACACACACACATATATATATATACATATATACCACTGATGACCTATCAACTAGAACTACCACATTATACCACATTAAATAGATGTTTCCAGGAACTGGAACCACACATAAATTTCTATACCACCTTCTGGTAAAACTCAGCAGTACTATTCTTTCAATGATACCCTCCTGCAATCACCATCCCCAGATAGAAAGCCATGAGACTCCAAGGGGTTCGCTTTCTCATCCAGATGTTTCCTCTAGGATCCAAGGGCGGGGGGGGGGGGGAGGGGAAGGAGATACTTTAGGTTCCTCTAGTTAAATCAGGTCAAAGAACCAAGTTTCCAATTTTATGACTTCAAAACATGCTAATTACTCTATATCACAGTTTCCTTACCAGAAAAATAGTATTTCAGATTCTAAAAGTCACATGAGCTTGGCACAATGTAAACTTAGATTCCACTTTTTCCTATTTCACTATCCATCTGGTTAGTTACCTAAACTGCCAATCCTAGATCCAGGTTGAACTCCACCTTAGTCTCAGCTCCCTGAGGTTTTGAAGAAGGTGGGTCCTGACTTGTTTGAGTTTTCAGGTGTGAGAAGTTGGTCTACTCCCAGTCTCGGTCACGTGGCCAGAGCCCTCACCAGCTGATGTTTAGTAAATTATTGCTTAGTAAAGGGACAAAGGACGGAATGTATGAAATAAGCAGATTAGCTGGGTCATTCATTCAACAAATATTTATTGAGTGTCTATTATGTACCATACTACTGTTCAGTATAAAAGGACCCACCTGTTAGCTGGAAGGGAGGTCAGGGTCCTGGGGAGGATTCCCTGAGGAAGCGAGGTTTAACTGAGATCTGAAAGAAGAACAGGAGGTTAAATTAATAAGAACATTCAGGTGACCACAGGTTCTGCAGTGGGAAAGAAGAAGAAATGAAAGGATGGCTGAATGAATGAGTAACTAAATGAATGAATGCAAACAAACAGACCGATGAATGAACAGATTGCCCTTCCCCCTTGGATATTGGCACCCTATCTCTAACTGGGTTACCTTCTCAATTAGCATATCCCTGTTACCAGGCATGGGGTTACATTTCATCACTTTATAAAGCAGGTGTGAGTTCTTGAACTCCTCCCTCTGTGGTTAGAAAAGAATTCTGCGGTATCTATATAAACATGTCCTTGGTTTCCGTTGTGTGGAAAGCACTCATTATACAAATGGAGGGCTGTGAAATTTCGGACTTTCACTAATTCAGAGTCACTCCTTTCAACTTTTTACTAGTTCACCGCAAATTTTTTTTCCTGTTGACAGCTTCCATTTCAGCCCTTTCCTTATCAATGTAATTGAAACACCTTCCCAAGTTCACTATAACAATTTAGACTTATCTTGGCAATAAAATCCAGTAAATCCAGTATAGAATTTAACCATCATTCTTTCACAAGGTGAAAATCCTCAAGGGAGATAAGCTTACTAAGTAGAAAGAAGAAAAACTTTTGCCATTCCTGAGAAGGGGGGAAGGAGAAGGGGGAAAAAAAAACCCCGTAAATGTCACTACTGACTAATCCCATCTACTTTTGGAAGGCTCTGGGGGTTTTAGGGCTTTCCATGCAGTAAATTAGTGATATTCTTCCGAAAAAGGAATATGCAGCTGTTGCACCCTGTAGCAGCTGTACTTAAGAGCCTGAAAGGTGAGTGGGTTTTGGGGATATGAATGTAATTTGTAACCTCCACCTGAGCTCAGATACCTTAGGTGACCTGCAGGGTTTTGGTCATATAATGGTAAAAATCTTTTTCTTGATCAAATTTTATTGATTTACCATTCATTTACAGTTTGGGGAGTATAGCTTCACACCTTAAGATGTGCACATTTTCCCACCACCAGAGCTCTAGTTTTACAACACTATCATATTTACCCACTGTACCCCTCTTCTCTCCCCCGCCCCACTCCTCCTTTCAAGTGACCACCATATTTTTAAGAATCTAAGAATTATATTTGTTGTGGTTTAAAATTTTGCTTTCTGTGGCTATTTATATTTTGCAAATAGGTGAAAATACCTAATTTTGTCTCACTTTCTGATCCCTTTCACTTAGCATAATCACCTCAAATACATCCATTTTTGTCCCTAAAGACACAATTTCCTCTTTTTTTGATAGCTGAGTAGTATACCATTTAGTAGATATACCACAATTTCTTTATCCAGCTAACTATTGATAAGCTATCTATTGATGCTACATCTTAATTATTGAAAATAAAGCTGCGGCCCTCCCTGGTGGCGCAGCGGGTTAAAGCACAGCACTAAGAAGTCAAAGCCACTTCCGCATGAGTTCGATCCCCGCCTGCCCCGGAGGTGACCACATGGCGTGGCAGACCTCTCCTGACCCGCCCGCTGCTCCCCTCAGCAGTGTACTTCGTTGATCTGCCTGTTCTGCACCCCGCTCTGTCTCTGGTGAATCCTCTCACCCTCCGCATCTCTGGCCTGTACCCCAGTTCTGTGTGAATAAATAAATCTTTAAAAAAAAAAAGAAAAGAAAGCTGCTATATATGTTCACATATATCTTTCTGTATTAGTGCTTTCATATTCCTCAGATAAATACGTAGAAGTGATATTACTGCATCATATGGTATTTTCTTACTTTGCTTTTTAAGGAATCTCCAAATCATTTCAATCAAGGTTGCACCAATTTATTTTTTCAGCAAAAATGAGTAAGAGCTCAAAGACAAATACACACTAAAAATAAAAGAACAGAGGAAGGTTTTTCAAGTCAATAACAGAGAAAAAGGCAGGAATGGCTATTTTCATACCAGGTAAATTAGACTCTCAGACAGAAAAGATCATTAGTGACAAATAAGGGCACTATATAATGATCGAAGGGGACAATCCATCAAGAAGATATAATTTGCATTAATATTTACACACCCAACAAATACGCACCCAAATGTAAAAAACACTTGTTAACAGACCTAAAGCAACACACCAACAGCAACACAATAATAGTAGGTTATCTCAACAAACCACTTGCATCATCAAATAAGTCGTCCAGACAGAAAGATAGCAAGTAAATAATGATCCTACATGAAGTAATGGATCAGAAAGATTTAATTGACATATATAGAACTTTCTATCCCCAAATAAAATAATTCACATTCTTCTCAAGGGCCCATGCTCAAGAGTAGATTATATTTTAGGACATAAAATAAACTTCAATAAATATGTGATGGCAGAAGTCATATCAAGCCTGTCCCTCATCTGATATCTTTCCCCAGGCCACTATGGACCTTTGTTTTTATTTTATTCTTCTGCCTTTGTAGTACTTTCCTCTCCTGCTTTGTCTATTACTACTGACTCCACTTATACCTGACTTAGCATAGTAGATAATGAGGGCAGATGCCCACTCCTAATCCTCTGAGCCCACTCACTCTGTCAAATCAATGTGAGTCCTAAGAAATATGCTTTCAAAAGTTCAGAATGCATTTTTGTTCTTAAAATAAGGCATTTATGTTGTGCTGTTTTTCTTTGGAAAAGAAGTAGACCTGAATAGCCAAGAAAATACATTCTTGCTGTCATTTTTCAGTTCTGTCATGTTTGTAAATCATCTTATATTTTGTCATTTGATTTTTTCCATATTAGATTGAGGCATTAGATTAAAAACAAAATTTTGTGATGATGGTTTATTAGGTGATATTTTCTACTATTATTTATGCTTGAAAATGGCTATATAAAAAAAAATTAAAAAGTGCACCATTGAACATGCTTTTGGATCCTTCCCGCTCTACATATTCCTTTTCAATCCCATAAAGATGCAACAACAGTACACCTTTGAAAGCTGTGTTTTGGTTGTCTGGCCTGATTCAGGGTGTAGGCTCTGGATCCCAACACATTTTGTTCAGTTGCTTAGAAGTGGGGGTTCAATTTTTTTACATTGTGTTTTTCAATATGCCCATAAGAGACTCTGTCTCACCATAATTATAATTATAGTTTCATTTCTTTCTGAGATGGAAATTACATATAAACAGGTATTCTGGTATTACTTAGTCTTATTTAAAAGGTAAAGGTGCTAAGAAAATTAAAATTTCCAATAGTATTATTGATAGATTTTATTCTTCTGCCTAAAAACATAATCGCTAATAATGGTGTCATAGTGGTTGAATTTTCCAATACAGTAATTGAGAATTTTATGACACCTAGAGTCTAAATCACAACATGAAAAAGTAAAGCACTGAAAATACAATAAAGTAAAATATGTTATTGCCACATATTTTTTAAACCTATTGATGTTTACAAAGTTAACAATAATGCATTTCCTACTTACACATAACTGTGGGGGTGAAAGTAGAGTGACTTCTTAGGAACTATTAAAATCCCCACATTCCACCTACACCACCCCACCTACATCTACACCATTTTTAGGAAACAAGTATTCTACCTGTTCTCTTAGCAGATGTTTTTTAATAGACCCAAGGCCAGGAAAAGATGACTTTCCTTTTCTCCTTCCCCTCTAGATGGCTAAAATAGGAGCATGCCCTGGAATACTGTTGTGAAATTTCAGAACAGGAGGATAAAGAGAAGGTCTTTTTGCTTTGACTACTAGGGTATGTTCCAACAACAAAAGAATAAACTAAAATAGAGAAAAACATGTGGGCTTTAACTTGGGAGAAATGATAGAGAATTTCAAAGTCTATAGTAAGGAAAAGTCCCAGGATAACAGCTCTGCAACAGCGTGGAGAACACTCAATCCAAGGAGAATAATAGGTTGGAGAGGTGGAAGGAGGGGAGTCCTATTCAAAAGACTCCAATCACCTAATGTTGGTGACATTATATCTACTAGAAGATATGTCTGTTAGAAGGCCTATAGAAAAAAAAATGGGGGGAGGAGGAAATAAATAATTTCAGGAAAAACCATAGTCTACAATGGCCAACTGTGAATTGGATATACATAGACAAACTATGTAAACGTAGAAGTTGATGTAATCAAAAGGTTTATTTGTTATTGATATATTGGGAGCATGGGGGCACAGTAACAGAGGGAGGGTAACCTAAAATAACTGGATGACAGAAAATTGGTTATAGAAAAAATATAAAATAATTGGATGACTGAAAATTGGTTATACAATTCAAAACAGTAAAATCTAGGCATATTATTTGGAGCTGCCAATATGTGCACACCAGAAAAAATGGCCAAAAGAATCAAAAGTGGTTTCTCCTGGGAAAGTGCCCTGGAGAAGTATAAGTATTGAAGGAACACTTGTTTTAAATGTTTAATGCCATTTAATTTTCTTAATAATGTACAAGTATACCCCTGATAAAATAACTGATTTTTCTAATATGCTATATCTTTTCAAAATGATTTTTTTTAAAGTGTAAAGGATTTCAGTTTTTAAAATTTTTTTAAGGATTTATTTAATTATGCATCCAGAACTGGGGTACAGGCCAGAGGTACAGAGGGGTGAGAGCATTCACCAGAGACAGAGTGGAAACAGAGTAGGTGGATTGACTGAAATACACCACTGAGGGAAGCAGTGGGTGAGACAGAAGAGATTTGCTGCTCCATGTGGATCACCCCCTGGGGGCGGGGGCTCTAACTTGCCCTGAAGTGGCTGCAGCTTGTTTATAGTGCTGCATGTTCCTTGTTGCACCACCAGGGAGGGCCAGGATTTTAGTTGTTAATTAACTCAATGAATCAACATAGTAATGGACTAGCAACTTCTCCACATAAGGGAGTGATCTTACTTTCAGGATCTAGCACCTAGTAGAAGAGTAATAAATATCTATGTTTCACCAATTGCTCTATTAATAGGTATCTTGGGCTACATTAGTGGAATGATTCATAGGGGAAAGTTAATAGCTAAAATTCATCAAATACTAATAATAGACCTATGTCACAGTGTTTAAATCTAACAACCCAAAATGATGAGAGTGACACTATCTCCAGTTTATATATGAAAAAACTAAAAGACAAAGGAAGTTATATAACTCACTCCAAGTCATAAAACTGGAAAGTGCCAAAGCTGAATCTAAAATCATTCAGACTGGCTCTAGAGTTTGTTTTTAAAACCACTGAGCATTAAAGTCAAGAGGAAGTGCCCTGCAGTCAGGACACAATTGCAATATTCTGTTGTGTTTTGAATACATGTGTATGTATATGTATATGTATGGCATGCATGTGCACACATACATTTAGAAATACAATGCAGTCATAGGAAGCTGAACAGGATGTGAGAAGAACAAAACCCCTGCAAGTGGATGTGGGAAATAGGGATAGTTTGTCAATGAGGACAGTCTTTCAAGTTTCAAAAGGAATGATAAAGAAGAGGAATTGGGCTTATCCTTTGTGTCCTATGTACTAAAACTAGAACCAATAGTATCAATCAGGAGCTATATTTCCATTTAAGGAAGAACATATAGTTATTCAATAGGCAGTTAATTGCTTTGGAAAATAGTCCAATTATTGGAAATCATTAGCGTTTCAAATTCCAGGGCTGGGAGAAAATTGAAAGAAATTTCATCCAGTTAACCTCAGGATGTCTGGATGACCTTTACATTGCCCTCATAAAAGACAGGAAATATTTTAGAGATAAAGAACACACTAGAAGAAGCATGCTTTAAAAAAAAAAATCAAAGTTACATATGCACACAACTTCAAGAGTTGAATAGTTCTACAAGGTTTGTTAAAAATAGAATTTTCTTTCTGGAGATATCTGCTTTCAGTTTTTATTTAGATAGTTCTTTTAGAAAACGTTACCTCTATATCTAAATAAATATCCTTATGTTGCTATTTCACATCCCACATCAGATTATTTTTTTCTCTTCATTCCTTATTCTCAAAATATGCACATATCCATTTCATTATTGTAATATGTTTATTAAGTGATTTATTGGTTAGATCAGTATTTAGTGTTTACATTATTATAAACACTATTCACACAAAGTCATGACATAATTATTTTTCCTTTCTTATAGAATATTGTGTTTCCTCTGGAATAAATAAAAAGTCTTACTGCCTTTGCTTAGTTTTTATATACCTGGTTGTATATTTTTTATGTACAATATTTCAAACCCTAATCAATTTCCTATCAAATGTCTGAATTCTTTTTTGCAAGACATTCAGATACAGCAAATATTTTAGTCCTTTCATCTCTTTGCAGACAGCTCTCTCAGAATCTACTGCTTGTTCTAATGTGGACCGGTTACCCTCCTGCCTGGTACATAGCAGTCATCTGGAACTTCCCTGTACCATCACCTGGAGATTCCCGTCACCCTTCTCTTTTTTTCCTTTATCTCCTGTCTCTCTGGCTTTAGTGGCACTTATCCCACAGTAGCTTCATCAAGAATGCTGTGTAGGAGGTAAACATTTTGACAATTTTCAAGATCTTCCCCTTGTCTGGAGTGTCCTGGAATGTTGCAATTCTGTGCCTTGGATGTGCGTTTATTTTCTTGCATTGTGCTGGGTATTCAATGGGCAAGTTCAGTCAGGAAACTCAAGTCTTCTACTCCTGGAAAATGTGCTAGAATATTTATTGATGATCTCTCCTAGTTATGTTCTGTCTTTCAAACACTATTATTCAGGAACTGCATTTACTGGGCCAACCCTTTTATTATTTTATCTTATTTTTTCTTCCTTGTTTGTCCATTCCATTCCAATTTCTCAAGTGCTTCCCAAACATTATCTCCCAATACTTTTATTTTTAAGAAACAAGTCACTTTTTTTGGGCCCTCCCTGGTTGCGCAGCAGATTAAAGCACAGCACTAAGAAGCTTAAGCCTCTTCCGCATGAGTTCGATTCCCGCCTGCCCCAGAGGAGATCCACATGGCGTGGCAGACCTCTCTTGACCTGCCCACTGCTCCCCTCAGCAGTGTACTTCATCGATCTGCCTGTTTTCCCCCCTGCTCTGTCTTGGTGAATCCTCTCACCCTCCCCATCTCTGGCCTGTACCCCAGTTCTGTATGAATAAATAAATAAATCTTTTTAAAAAAGTCACTTTTCATGTCATTTTATTAATTTCTAAGAGCTTTTTTATACAATTAATTGCTCTTTATAGTATCCTATTTTTATTTTATGTTTAAAATATTTCCCTTCATATTTTTTTTGGTTTTTTTTTAAACTTTTTTTTTTAATTATTATTACAAAAGTTTATTTTTACATTATTTTGCACATTT
>NW_004567106.1:24167018-24168839 GCF_000260355.1 Condylura cristata
TTTTTGATCCCATTCCCCACTCCACCCCCACAACATCCTTCATATTTTTTTTAATATTGTTTTTTTTTTCTTAAGGGTTTCTTCTCCTTGCATAAATCTCTCCACTCCTCTGAGTTAATGTTCTCTACTTGTTTATTTGATTGATTGCTCTTTACCTTTCATTTGAGACTATTTTCAGAGGTCTGACATCCCTTGATTGTCTTTTCATATTAAATAGGAATGAAAAGACCAAATGGAAGCTCAGGCCTTTGAATAGTACTTACACAGTTCTGTGAAACACTTGAATTTTTTCTGAAGACATTCACATATGTATCAAATACTTTTCACTTCTTTGAAGAATTTGCTTTCAGAGTCTCCTGGCTTATTCTAATGTGGACTGATCACCGTCCAAGCTTGGTGCACAGATGTCAATTTGAACTAGCATACTGTAGCTGGGCTGTTCACTGGAGAAACCTCCAAAATCAAAGACGTTGGGTTTTTCTTCTTCAGATAGCACATAAACCACAGTATGTGCTACTGCACTTCTGTTTGAAGCAAATTCCTAAACGACAGAATTCTAAGAGCCTACTAGTGTATTTGGACAATTATCTCTGCCACTGCTCTCAACTAATCATTAGTCTGAAGACTGCTTTATCATCTCCAGAATTAGGGGTGGAGGGAGATAGAAACTCCAGGCTTCTGCTAAGATTGAAGTGGGAATAGGGACAATAATCTCACACCATTAAATTGTTGGAAGGGTACAAGTGTTTAGTGAATTCTAGACTTCTCTATCAGTTACCTAATTTTAAGTTTCCCCTTTCATTCTAATTCCTTAAGTACATGGTGCTATCAGTTCCAAAGTTTTTAGGAGCGTCTTAAGTGTAGATCAGGGGATTCTCAATCTAGCCCATAAACTTAGAGTTCACATTTCCCAGCTAACTGCTAAGTCAGTTACCACTTGTTGATCTGCTTCCAATCTTCAAAGTATTTTTCCTCTCAAATTGTATTGATTTGCCATTTAGATAACTATATAATTTTAGGAGTGCAACAACTTCATACATCCATATATACATGTTTCATTCACACTCACAAAAGCTCCAGTGTCAATGTATTACCACCTTCCCTTCCTGTATCCTCCTTCTTCCACTCACATCCCACCTCTTTTGGAAACCAATATATTTTTCAGAGTCTAAGAATTATTTATTTCTGTTGCATTTCATCAGTGTGGTTTTTTTTTTTTTTTGGTTAGTTATATTCTACAAATACATTATCTATCACTTTGTGACTTACTCCCTTTAACATAATCACCTCAAGAAATACCCATAATGCCCCAAAAAGCACTATTTCATCCTTTTTCATAGCTGAGTAGCATTACATTAAGTAATATATACCACAACATCCTTATCCCATCCTCTGTAAGTAGCATTTAGGTTGGTTCCATGACTGGTTATTACAATATTGCTGCTATGATCATAAGAGTGCTTAATATTTTTCTTATTAGGGTTTTCATACTCTTCAGATAAATGCTTATGTGTGGTATTGCTGAATCACATGGTATTTCCATTTCTTTCTTTCTTTTTTTATTGAGGAATCACCTGCCTTTTCCAGAGGCTGCAGCAAATTACATATAGTAAATTTGTATACTATATCTTTGCCAACACTTATTTCCATTCCATATAAGCCATTCTCACAGGAGTAAGGTGATAGCTCATTGTGGTTTGATTTGTATTTCACTTGTAATAAGTGACATTATTAAGCCTTATATCATGTGCCCATAGCCATCTGTGTATCTTCTTTGGAGAAGTGTTTATTTAGCTACTTCGCCCTCTTTTTTTAATTGGG
>NW_004567106.1:24169214-24187299 GCF_000260355.1 Condylura cristata
TTTTTTTTTTTTTTTTTTGTAGTGGTTTCATTCACAGTAGTCCCACTTGTCTAGTTTTGCTTCTGTTTCCAGTGTTGTTGGAGTTGTTTTCCCAAATATATCTCTGCAGTTGATATCCAGGAGGTTATCATCCATGTACTCCTTTACGCATTTTCTAGTTTCTTACATACAAGTATTTAAAACATTTTCAATTAGGTTTTGTGTACAGAACTAAGTAATGATCTCATTTCATTGTTTTACATGTGGCTGTCTAAGCTTCCCAACACCATTTGCTGATGAGGCTTTTCTTCTTCCGTTGTGTTGTTATGACTCCTTTTCAAAAATTAACTGTCCATATCTGTGTGAGTTTATTTCTGTGTTCTCTATTCTGTTCCATGGATTTGTGTTGTTTGTTCCAAGACCTGGGGTATAGGCCTCAAGTATGGAGGAGGGGGCTTAACCAGAAACAGTGGGGAGCAGAACAAGTGGATCTATTGAAATGCAGTGCTGAGGAGGGCAGCAGGCAAGAAAGGAGAGGTCTTCTGCATCATGTGGGTTAACTCCCTGGGTGGGGACAGAACTCATGCCACAGTGACTGGCAAAAGCTTGATGGTGCTAAAACTTAACTAACCACTTGTGCCACCAGGGCAGCTTCCATAATCTATTTCTTTAGTGAAGAACTCTTTCTAAATTCTGAATCTCTTCTCTAAGATGTTGACCCTGTCTTTCAGTGTTTGCTCTTTGCATCTTTTTTTATGTTATTCAAATATATTTTCAGTTAGGTGTATCTTTTTAAAGATCTCTGCATTTCTATTCTTTCAACTTTTTCATCTTGTGTTCAAAGATTCCTTGTTTCATGAACAAATAAGAATGTGACTCTTACTTGCCTTTTTCTGATGGGTGTGCCATATCTTTGGTTTGTTTCTTTATCTTCTTAGATTAACTTACTTAATTGATGAGAGAGGGATGGGAAGTTAGAATCCAGAGACTTGGTCTTAACTTTGACAGGAAAGAAGGGTTACTCCAGGCAGAGAACTTTACACTACTTCTTCCCCCCACCCCACCCCACCCCCACAACTCCCCTCAGTGACCCTGGGGAAGTGACAGTATTCAGTTAGTTGGAAATTAAAATAGATTAGCCCTTAAAACTCACAAATGAATTTTATATGATTCCCTCACTATCATCCCAGGCCAGATCCTGAAGTCCCAACCTTCAAGTCTACAGTGATTACTCAGAAACAGAAGGTTTCTCTCATTCCATACTCACTTAAATGGCCCTTAATCTATTGTTCAAAACCCCAAGATAAATATTTCCCAAAGAATAGCTATTTATTGCTTTATTCTTTACTGTTCTGACCTTGATCATTCTTTCACGGAATGAAGAGTACTTCTAAGGAGAGTAGAAATGTTTCCAACTTACTTTGTGAAGTATCCAGCACAATGCTATACTGTTTATTCATTCATTCATTAACAAATGATACTGAGCATCACCTCTGTGTAAGATTGAACAAGAGACTCTGTCGCCCTGGTAACTGATACACAACTAGGAGAAACAAAATAAAAACAATTACAATATAGGTGAAAACAGTTCTGTCCATGAGACACTTTTAGTTCACTCAAGTTTTTCAGAATTTATTTCCTAGAGTCTCTAAGGCGGGAGATCCAATACATAAGGGAAAGTCAGGGAAGGTTTCACAGAGAAGGCAGCACTGAGGCTGCCCCACTTTTTCCAAGCAGACAACAGGAAGAGGGCTTTTCCAAAAAAAGTGAACAGATGTATAAAGTCATTGAAGCCCAAAGTTTGAAGGAAGAATGGCAAAATGATAAGTATGAACAAGTAGGGAGGGGCCAGATCATGAAAGATTTGAATGCCAGTAAAGATGATTTGAGATATTACTGCAACATTTTGAATCAGAGGATGACATGATCAGATCTTGTGTCTGAAAGATTCCCTTGGCAGGAGAAGCAGAACAAGTGAAGGGGAACAGAACAAGTTCTTAAGGCAAGCTCTGGCAGGAGATGGTGGGCCCTGAACTAGGGTACTGACAGTTCAAGTTGAGAAGAAGAGACAGGTCAAGGAGAATTTGATGAGGTAGAACTAATAGGTAAGGGTGTGTGGAGACTCACCTCATCAATATGTACATACAGGAGGGTGAGCATATCTGGAAAGAGGAGGTTCTGAGTCCAGTTTGAGACTCAGCCTGAAGATACATGTGGAACATGAACATAGCCAGGAACAGTGCACCTATAGTCAAAGGCTCAGTTCAAGGTTGAGTTGACTTAAAAATACTTTGGGGTCACACCCATACAGATGATGACTGAAGCCACAGAAAATGATGATGAAATTCTCCAGAGAAACTATGTAGAGGGAGGAGAAGAATACCCAGAATGGATTTCTGGGAACATAAAAATGTCATCTGGAGACTACATAGAGGTTGAGACAAATCATAAAGGTGATTGGACCCTTTGGACTCTCATCTCCTCTTTCATACACATAGGAAAAATTGTACCTTGTACATATCTATATTAGAGAGCTTAAAGGACTGTGTACAGTCAAAATCACAGTAAGTCGTGTTTCCTTTCTCTGCTCAAATCAAGGTATAACATCTTGCCCTAAAGCTATGTGGCCTTGTTTGTATAGCAGTTTGCCTCTCCAAATGCATCTCTTGCTCCAAAGATGCCTTTACTTAGGCCCAGTTGTATTCCTCTGTGAGTAAGTGTAGAATCAGAGAAAGAAATATACAATGGAACTAGTTCCCTTTCCTGGAGCTGGACACAGGGATGAGACATAAGCATCAAGACACTAAAGTAAATGACACAAAATTACAAGAGGAACAGGAAACAGTCTTCAGGAGAAGATTACTCTGAGGGAAGGAGAAAGATCTCAGTAATATATTGGGAAATAGATTTTTTTTAATCTGTATTACTTTACTCATAAGTATGTGTATGTCTAAAACTAATGGAACACATTTAAAACCCAATTCCCACCATGTAGTGACCAGTAACAAGTTATTTCAAGGTCTGTTTCCCAGGAAGAAAAATAAAATCAAAGGAGGACTGACTCCTTTGAATGGAAGGAACTGAAAGATTTGGTAGTATCCAAAAGCTGACATAATGAAAATGGGAATGACAGGGCAGGGAGAATTGAAGTTGTGAGCAGGGTGGGGTCTGGCCTTTAAGACCTCATTGATAAAAGTAGTTCTGGTGGTGACAAAATCCAACGTGGAACTGGTGCTATGAAAAGCTGAAATGGAAAAAGACATGAAGTGAAGATTATTAGAACTTGAAATGTCTCCCAAAAATGGTACATTAGAATGAATGATCAGTAGTTATATGATCACTTATGTTCCTCAAAGAGTTGTAATTCTAGGTATCAAACCCCTCAAAAAATTTGGTGAAGTGGCTAAGAAGATGAGTGGTAACAACTTGACAGCAAACCACTCAAGTGATTCATGAATATGTTTTGATTATGATAGTGAAGGGGGAATAAAAATAACTGGTTCAGGGTAAGGTACTCTGAGAAATGGGGCTTCTGAGTGAAAACAAATGAAAAGTTGAAGGCTTTAGTCTAGGGAAAGAAGGAAGAATTATTGGTGTTAAATCACCTTTTCTTGTGCTATACAACCCTAATAAACCTCTTAAGATTCTCCCTCAAAGCCCATCCCCACGTAAGAGTTCCTTAAAGACAGTACTGGTCACTGTCTGGGGTAAAATAAATGTTTAGTGAATTAAAGGAGAAGAAAGAGGGAAGAAAAGGAAGGTTGTGGGGGAAAAATTTAAATTCTAGAGAAAATGTCAAGTTACAATTTTTTAAAGAACAATGAACTTAGTGTTTGGCAGCATTCAAAATTTTTAATGTTATAAATTGCAGAGTTATGACACTGAGAGATTATTTTAAAATAATGTTTTAAAATTTAAAATATGCTAACACTAAAAAACATTTTATCTATTAACATATAGGCTTATATAACATTTTATCTACTCACATATAGGCCTTATAAACTGACCAAATATAAAATGATCAGGAAGAAATCACTTCCTTAGCCTGCCCCTAAAACGTAAGTACTGGAGAAGCAAGATTGAAAGCAGAGTGGGAGCCAGTTGGCAACTGCATTATGTTTAATGCCATGCTACAGAGGGTGGACGGCCCTTTCAGAATGTGATCTAAATAGTAGCAGTAATAGCAGCGTTATCACACTCACTTCCCTTTCAAAGAATAGCCTCAAAACTTCCAAGGGAGCAGAGGTGGAAAGCAGAGTCTGTTATTTACGCAAACAAAACCAGAAGTTTAATAAACCTCTAAAGATTTCTTCTAGGACTACATGTAACTCTCAAAATTAATATCTGGTCCAGGGAGTGCAGTGATAATCAACTAAAGCAGGTAGAGGAAACAATTCCCAAAAGATTGGAAGAAACTAGACAGGCTCCAGCCCAGTCGTACACATTTTTTTTCAAAAGATTTATTTATTTATGCATACAGAACTGGGGTGCAGGCCAGAGGTGCAGGGGCAGTGAGAGAATTCACCATAGACAGAGTGGGGAGCAGATAAGGCAGATCAATGAAGTACACTGCTGAGGGGAGCAGCGGGCACGCCAGGAGAGGTCTGCTGCGCCATATGAATCACCTCCAGGGCAGGGATCGAACTCATGCTGAAGTGGCTTTTTTTTTTTTTTTTAAAGTTTATTTTTACATCATTTTGCACATTTTTTTTTCATCTCAGTTGTAATCCCCACGGGTTTCCCATCACCAAATCACCCCTGTGCCACCACCATAGTCCCGTGCATTCCCCTCCCTCCCCCCCCCCCCTTTTGACCCCATTCCCGACTCCCCCCCCACAGAATGTCTCTGGTCTATGGTTGTTCATTATTTTTGTTATTTTCTCGCCTGGTCCATTATACTCCTGCTATGAGTGAAACCATCCGGTATTTTTCTTTCTCTTTCTGGCTTATCTCACTAAGCATGATCTTTTCCAGCTCCATCCAAGTTGCTGCAAAAGACATGTGTTTCTCTTCTTTGGTTGCTGAGTAATATTCCATTGTGTATATGTACCACATCTTTTTTATCCAGTCATCTACTTTTGGGCATTTGGGCTGCTTCCATGTTTTTCCAATTGTAAATAAAGCAGCAATAAACATGGGGGTACAAGTATCTTTTTGAATCAGTGTTTTTGTGTCTTTTGGGTAGATACCTAGGAGTGGGATTGCTGGGTCATAGGGAAGCTCCATGTTTAGCAGTTTGAGGAACCTCCAGACAGTTTTCCATAGCTGAAGTGGCTTTTTAGCTTCATAGTGCTGTGCTTTAACCGGCTGATCCACTAGGGAGGGTCCCCAGTCTTACACTTTTTGAGGGCTCTTTCCTCTCTTCAACTTTTTATCTTTTCCTACCTTTCTCCCTATTGGTCTCATCAGAAAAGAAATCATCTAATAAATCATGGAATTAGAAATTAATTAAGCCATATCCCCAGGGAATTGTAAGGCACACTATCTAATGAGGAAAGTCATTTCTAATGATGAATGTTACATTCCAAAGCACCCAGGCCTAGGAGTTATTTATTTAGGGACATGCATCACACCAGCTAGACACCCACCTGTTAGTGTTTCTGGGTCAATTCATCATTATCCAAGGGGCTTGACGGAGCTCAGTCCTAGTTGCTCCAGGCCATTGATAGCCGGGAGGGGTTGATTTCATAGTCTCCTGTTTTATGTTCTTCTTTCCAACTCCTATGAATTATATACATGTGTTTAAAGAATTTTTTTTTTTTTAAATAAGGTAGCCTCTGCAGTAAATAAATTGCCAGGGTGAAAAACTTCTGCTACTTGCATCAACTTGGGGCTGATTTCCAAAATCATAGTGAAATCTATTCCTAGCTATAATCTTAGAAATTGTGTGAACTTTTATTTACTCTTGAAAATATAGGACATAAATGGGAAAGATAAACCTGACAGCTACATAAGCTCTATTCTCTAATAAGAAATGTGTAGTCCAAATCACACAAGATTGAGTAATTAATCAAGATTAAGTAGTTATAATTTTCACACATTTCAGTTTGTATCTGTTTAATAGCACTACAGTAGATACACCCTAGATGTAAAAGCAGAGATTAGGGATTAAATTTAAATTATAGGGTCCTCCCTGGTGACGCAGCAGTTAAAGCACAGCACTAAGAAGCTAAAGCCACCTCCACATGAGTTCATTAACCACCTGCCCCAGATCTGTTCCACATGGTGCGGCAGACCTCTCCTGACCCGCCCGCTGCTCAGCAGTGTACTTCATCCATCTGCCTGTTCAGTTCCCCACTCTGTCTCTGGTGAATCCTCTCACCGTCCCTGCATCTCTGGACTGTATCTCCAGTTCTGTATGCATAAATAAATAAATCTTTAAAAAAACTTAAATTATAGTGGGTCCTCCCTGGTGGCACAACAGGTTAAAGCACAGCACTACGAAGCTATTGCAGCCACTGCAGCACAAGTTCAATCCCCGGCCAGGAAGCTGACCCACATGATGCAGCAGACCTCTCCTGACTTACCTGCTGCTCCCCTCAGAGGTGTATTTCACTACATCTGCCTGTTCTGCTCCCCCACTCTGTCTCTAGTGAATCTCACTGCACCTCTGGCCTGTACCCCAGTTCTTATATGCATAAATAACTAAATCTTTTAAAAATAAATAAATAAATTTAAATTATAATGGTCAATCTTTATAATATAATTCAATAATGAAAAATGATATGATTGCTTTCAAAAGTTCCCAAATTTATAGGCTTAAATCATGAGTAAAAGAGAGAATTCCTGATAAGGGGTTGAAGTGGCAATCAACAACACACAAATGCCTATTTTTCTTTGCATGCCTTTTGGATTTCAGAGATTGATGAAATTAGTAACCCCCACTATTCCCATGACTCTATAAAATATAGAGAAAACCAATTAGCTCAACTGTATCCTGTTCTGGTGAAATGGCTGTCCGACTGGGTAGATTAAGCAACTAGCATTTTCTTCTAAACTTTGGCTTCTTCATCTGAAGACAGAGATAACAATATCTACTTCATAGAGTTGTTTGGAGAATTAAATCATGCAATTATGCTGATTAAATCATGTTGAATACAAAATGGTAACACTCCACCCATCAGTAATTACAAACAGAAGGGATGTGGAGCTAAATTTTTTAGATGACTTTGCTCAGTGAAAAACATGCAATCAAATGCCAGTATTCACAGCATAAGTGAAGCGAGACAAGAAAGTTTAGAACCACTAGAAATCTAAGTAGTAATAAGAAAAGAAAACAAATGTGTCATAAAAAGAGGTCACAAAAATATTTTCTGAATGATATAAGATATACGACAGTTTGGTAAGGCAACCAGTTATAAAATATACAGAAAGGCTCCCTTCCCTACATGATGCAAATTTAATAACAGAAAATGATCTATCTAATGAAAAAATATTTTACTCCCAAAGCACAACTAAAACATAAAACACCTAGAGATTAATCTAGAAGGAAATGTATAGGTTTTCAAAATGTAATTTTTTTTTGTCTTGTGTTTCTCTACAGTGGAGAGGTATTTATATTCTAAGCTATTAATTTCCTCTCATAACTGCAATCACATGTGTGTCCCTTCATGACATATGTTTCTTATTTTTATGCAAATATGTTACTATTAAATTGGAAGGAGGGAAGACGTTACTTAGGTAAGTTAGCATTAGCTGCTAATATATCAGAAATAACTCTTTCCTCTGGCAGAATGGTGACTAATGACACTTGTACGAATCTTATTTCAACTAATTAGGCCATACAAAACTTCAACTCATCAAACCTTATCTTCACAGGTCCCATTCTCCTCAAATTTGTCTACTAGGGAGTAAAGGGGAAGAATAATGTGGAAAAGGGAAATCATTTTAGATTTTTTAAAATAGCATGGTGTGTGTGTGTGTGTTTGCACAAGTACCATGTGTGCGTGTGATTATTTGAACTGGATAAGGCAGCACTTCTCTAAAGTTAAGATTGAAGAAAAATTATGGAAACTTAATTAGCCAAGAGTGGCACAAATCTAAAAACTAGAAAATCAATTTGTATATTGCTACAAAATTACTTTTTCACTCAAAACAATCTTTTATTACTATAAAATTTTTAGCCATATATTTTGCAGGGTTGATTAGGTGCTTTTGTTTTTGCTTTGATATTTGTGGTTCTTTTTATTTAAATGACTTTTTGTAAAATATGTGAAATGTTGTCAACATCATTATTCGCCCCTGTTCCCTCATCAGACACTTCCAGATTAGCCTTCTTTTCAGACAAACATTTTCCTATTTACAATAGCCTTCAGAATACACTGATGAGAAGTATTGAAGAAAAAGAAAATGACATGACAAAATGAAACTATGTCTATGGGTAAAAGCGAAACAGGGCAGGAAGGCCATTGAGGATCTTGTGGCAGGTATATCCTGGCAAATTCAGGCATGATGAGACACCCCCCAAGTTCAGAAGAAACTGAGGCAAAGCCTTCATGCCACAAGCCACCCAATATTGAAACTCAAGCAGTCACCAAAAAACTAGCTCTTCACTCAACTTGCATATTATACCTTTGAAAACCAGACTGGCTTCTATTTTAAATTCCTTAGTAGTCATGCTTTCTAAAAGGTAAAAGAAGCAAGTGAAATAAATTTAAGATCTTTCATTTAGCTCAATATATTTAAAAGATTATTGCAACATGTCATCAGCATAAAATTCTGAATGAGCTATTGTACTTTTGTTATACCAAATATTCAAAATTCAATGTGTAGCTTATACTAACAGCATATCTCAATCAGGACCAGCCACATTTTCAGTGTTCAATAAGCTCTTTTATTCTTTGTCCTTCTCTAAACAAATCTGGACTTTTAAAATGTTAAATAAATAAATAAAGTGGGGTAGGGAAGGGTGTGTAACAACCTATTGTTACAAGGCAACCCACCATGAACTGGGTTCCCTGTCTGTGAGTCCTCACTTCTGCCCATAAGATTCAGCTCCACTGCAGATACACACAGAAGAGGGTGAACATAGGTTTATATACAGGGCAGGGGGAGGAACAACTCAGGGAATGAGAGAGCAAGAGATACAAGTTAACTTATACAACCTATCAATTCTGCTGTCCTGAAACCCCAATGATACACTGAAAGCTAATGAAGTGCCACGCAACCAACCGCTGGACCAGCTCAATAGGTCCAGTTTATACACAAAAACCCAAAATGGCTGCTTAACTCTGCCTTGGGGTCCAAGCAGTTCTCCCTTTGATGTTGCTGGGATTTGCAGTTTCAGTGTTTGGAGTGGGGGTGGAGTCCATAAAACCTGTATCTGTGAGTTTGTTCAGGACATCCTTTCCCCCCTAACACTGTCATATGAATAAACCTTGAGAACCTTGTGTTAAGTGACCTAAGCCATTCACAAAAGGCACATACTGTAAGCTTCTATGCATATGAAGCATATAAAGTAGCTGAATTCACAGAAACAGGAAGTATAATAGAAAGACAGAGGAAAGGGAGTTATTGTTTAATGTGTGCATATTTTCCTATTGCAAGATGAAAAGTTCTAAAGACATTAATGTGAAATACTTTATTAAGTTGTTACATTTAAAAACATAAAATGGTAAATTTTGTATGGTGTTTTATAGCACAATAATATGATTTTGTTTTTGTTTTTTTAAAGACTGGTACAATGGCAGAAGATTTGTGGTGGTGATAGTTTGCAACACACCTCCTGGGTTATGTTTCAGCTGTACTGATTTCCCTCTACATCTGATGCAGAACTGTCATCCTAGGATCTCCCTTCACCTCTTTCTTGGAGATTTCCTTTCCTTCTACATACTAATGGATCTTCTATATTCTATGCCTTCCTCTTTCTTTGGCTTATTTACTCATCAATATGGAGCATCCTTTAGAGCTTTCTGAAAAGGGGGAACTTTTGTAATTTTTTTAGATTTGCTAGTCTGAAAGTATCTTTTTTTTTTTTTTTTGTTACCTCCACTTGTTTTCTAGTTTGGCTTGCTTTAGAAATCCAGGATGGAAACAAATGTCTTTTGTATTTTTTTTTATTTGCCCTCTCCCCTGTTATCTGTATTTTTAAAAGTAGTATCCATAATCTAACTTCCAATGTTATTATTGAGAAATACAAAGTCCTTGGATTGTTGATCATTTTGTGTGACCTGCTTTTTCTCTTTGGGAGCTTAGAGAATCTATATTATTACCAAAATAATGAAATGTCATAATTATGCTGGAGATATTCTTTCATTAATTGTGCCAGGCAATATTTGGTCCCTTTTAGTCATAAAATTTAAAACTTTTGTTGTGCAATTGTTACAACTCCTGTATATCCCTAGCTTTCTTTTCTTTGTCTTATTTAAATGTTACTGTCATATCTTTCTAATTGCACAATCTATTTTTGGAAATTGTGTTTCAGTTTATTTTACACTTTCTCATATCAGATGGTGTATTTACATACCTGGTTATGTTTTCATGCTTAAATTACAGAGAATAAAGGATTAATTGGAAACTTTAAGCTTGAGGATGGGCTTACAGACTCTGTGCTTCACTGTAGAGTGGTCAATGGGTAATGTGCATATGTCATACATATTATGAAACAGACCAGATTAGATCACCTTGGCTTGTGAGTGCTTCTAGAGTTAGTGTCTTTGTATCGTTCTGCTTTCATGGCTCAGATTGGAGGATATCTGCATATGGTAGACTAAACACAACTCTTCCAGATCCTACCTGGAAGGTGAACCTTATCTGATGAGCTTAGAATGCCAAATGGCAAAAAAAATCTAGTGTGCATATGCATTATACATATAGCCCCCATCCCCTATTTTCAGTTCAGAGTCCATGCCTTCACCTGTGCCTTGCATTTCCAGTCTAAATACCCTGAGGTTCCCTTACCCCTTAGGACCCCCTCCTCTCCATTCTCGTACACTTTGCTCTAGCTGTTACCTTTTGACCCTTTGGGCATCATAGGTTTAACACATGTAATTCTCAGTTTCCTCCTTGGCAAATTTAGGTTTCAGTTTTCCTGGACCTACTACATCAGTTGCTATTTTTCCACCCACACTTCTGTGAAATATTAAGAGCTTTTTTATTTTTCCCCCATTTGCTCTATTTTATAAATGTTTGTGTTAAAAGAATCGCTTTGTTATGCACAGTGAAATAAGTCAAAAGAAAAATATCAGATAGTTTCATTTATAGAAGGAATACAGGAAACTGAACAAGGGTCAGAGAAGGAAAAAAAGACAAATCCAGCAGACAAATTATAGCTCTCAGACATACAGTAGGAGAGAGGCAGAAGGGGTCCAAACAGGGGGAAAGAGCACAAGGGACTATGGTGACTGTTCATGGGTGAGACGGTGATGGGAAATTTATGGGGACTACACAAAAGCAGAGAAATCGACAATTGTACAAAAATAAACAACAATGTAAGAAAATAGTCAAAAAATAGAAAGAAAAAACAAAATCTAGAAGTTAAAAACATCCAAAATAGGTTTAACAACTTCAAAATGCATGTGATGTTTATTTGCTCCTTTTTCTAAACTATGAAAGCAATATGTTTATTGAAGAAAACTTGGTAGATAAGGGCAAACATAAGGAATAAAATTACATCAGCAACTAGCTAAAGAAATAAATAAGTGGAAAAAAAAAGAAAAAGAAAATCCCTTTCTGTAGTTTTAATGAAGACTTGAAAGGAAGAAAAGTTGTGTTTAGTCTACCATATTCAGATATCCTCCAAACAATCTAGTTTTTATGAAAAAAAAATTCAGAACCCATAGTATGTTCCTATGTATGTAAAGGGAAAGGAGGTAAGGCTATGAGACAGTGTGTAAGCTGTTAGACACATTAAAGACTTCTGGATGAGAACACTAACCTTTTTGAAACCTTCTATACTGGTTGGTTTGTGTTTTTCATACCATAAGCACAAGTAATTTGTAAAGTATTGCGCTGAACCCCAGGACCTACCCCGGCTTATTAGTGGCATCTGAAAGAATTAGAACTAGTTGTGCCACCAAAACACACACACAGACTCTACATTTGGCTTCAGGTATCTTCAAAAATATTCCCAATTTTAGGCTATCCTTTTTCAAAGTAAAGAAACAACTTCAACTTCTAGTCCAAAAAAAGATGATCTTATAAAACAGACCATGCCAGAACAACTTGACTCCTGGAGTGCCACTAATCAGACTTGCCTGCTCCACTTCTCACATCCTCACCTGTCTCCCTGCCCCCATCCCTTTCTACCACCCCCTAAGCATGCCTTCCCAGCTAACTGAAACCTGAACACATCTGTCTTGATGACTTGTATACCACATAACCAAGGTTACTCTAAATATGTTCCCAAGAAGACTTCATCCTTCTAACAAACATTTATTTGTGGCAGATGATCAAAATGAGGAATCTATTCAGATTTATTTAGTTCTACTAAAGACTCTATTACTGACTAGCAAGTTAGTTAACCTGTCAGTGGCTTAGCTTCCTCATTCATAAAATGAGGAAGATCATGAAATCAGCTTTCTAGGCTCATTGAAGGTGTCATCAAAATAGAAATTCCTGTTCCCATGAAGCTTCAGTTCTAATAGGAATAATATAATTCAGTTTAAAAAACAGACACAAATATCAAATAAAAATACATCAAGATAAAGTCCATAAGAGTAAACTTGTGGTGAAGATTACAAGAGTCCTGAGTTTCTCAACAAATTCTCATAGCTCAGGGAGGAATTTTGTGGTTACACAACAAAAGCTATTTAGAAAAAGTTTCCTCTTTCCCAACACTAGGAGCATTTTATAGCTTCTTCTAATCAGGATTACATTTAAAAGAAAGGTTTAATTGTTTTAAAAGTAACAGACAGCTGAAGTGTCTTAATAAACAAAAAGGCAGATTTTAGTGTGTCTATCTATGTCTTGAAGAAAAAGAACTGTGCATGCTACCTCTCCCCACTCTCCCACCACCTCACAACTCAAGCATAAGTGACTATTTGCCCTCTATCTACTAAATCAAATACTTATTAAATACTCAGTGCAAAGGCACTGCACTTATCTCAGTCCCTAATTTTACAATACCAACCTTCTGGTTCTTAGGAACACTCCCCAAGATACCCCAGGGAAGATCTCACAGCCTCCCCACTCCATCTCTGCCTTGGGCCAAGAGTTTAATTGACCTGTTGAACACACAATTGTTGAGGTGCCCTACACCATGGAACCCAACCATCTCTAATCTTGTAGGTCATAATTTAAAGCAATCTGCAATAATAATTTGTATTACTATGAAATCCCTCTGATGACCAACCAAAATGTCTGGGAAAGAACCCTAAAGCTATAATTCTCACATGTATTGGAATTCCATAGTCTGTTATTAAATATGGATTTCCATCTTCTTCTCCTCAATTATTTATCCTGATACAAACCATGATAGTCTGTGGCCTCCCAGCCTGACTCTGTCCCTGGTTTTCATTGTCAAAGGGATTTCCCCAGCACTTCAGTAGAGAGAGGGAGGAAGGGTAATTTACTAAGTACTTTCCTTCCTTATAGTCAGAAGGTCTTCACTATTTCCTGCCTGAGACACTCAGATTAGAAAGTATTAACAAAAATGGTCAAGACGAAATACTCAAGTTTCCTTATGATTAAGAGAACATAAAACCATATATATGTATATACATACATGTGCAGGTGCGCACACACATACACATATATACATGTGTGAAAATATTTGAAAGATGGACCTTGGGCGACTGGTGCCAGAAGAGACAGACCAAGGACAGACTAAGGAAGCACTGAATATAAGCTTCATTTTACACTTTTTTTTAATTTAGGACCTACTAGCTGTCAGGTTCCGTGCTGGATACTAAGAGAATGATAGTGAGCAAAATCAACAAGGTTATCTGCTCTTGGGGCCTACAATAGGGTGGAAAAGACTAAAATTAATCAAATAGTTATACAAATGAATGTATGTGTTACAAACTTTCATAAACATGCATCTAAAACTCTGATAAGCTGGAAGCAGTTTTTAAAAAAGTTTGCTTAGGAAAGTGAGCCTGGAGCTAAGATCTGAAGACTGAGTAGGAGTTGACAAGGCTAAATGAAAAAGAAAATGGGTGTTCCAAGCAAAAAGTAGGGTGGAGCTAACACATTCAGGGGAATAGAAAAAGGAGCAGAGAAAAAAGAATGGTATAAGGAGTAAGAACCAGGATGAGGGCTCAAATTCAGGTATAACTCACCTAAAACTTTTAAAACCTGAGTAATAAAGGAAGGAATGGAGAATGCCCTAAGCATTCATATCACTAGGGTAATAGGTAACAGGGCCAGGTTTTAGGAAAAAAAAAAAAACTGTAGTTTTCCATCAACTCTGTGGGTGGTTTGTGCTACTATTAAGTTTCATTATTTCATCATTTCCTCTAACACAGGGAAGATACCATCATAACCTCAACCAGACACACAAGGCTGACATCTTACAAAGTAATCCTAAAAAGAAGCCAAAAATTTCCCTTCAAAACCCACTGGGAAAACCAAATCTACCCCAATTCTACCCTGAAGGTATTTCTTAACCCAACACCAAAAATATTTTGGGAAGAATTTCAAGATTTTGACTTTATAGAAACTATGACAAACATGTAATTGAACATTTGAAAACCTAAGTTGACATATGCCTGGTTGATGCAAAATTAAACAGACCCCCTCAAAAGCATCAAACTACCAATAAGAAATTGTTTCGTTGCAACTGTTTTTTAATTAATCATATAAATTATGTTCAAAGTAAATCTGAAGTCTCCAGAACACTTAGACCTTTTTGAACATTTGATGGTTTCCAATGGGCTTGTGCTGTCCAACTGGTCTGGAAGAAGGCCTGATATATAATTAATATCTCATATTAAATATAGGGTCTGGTATATATTTAATATCCTGCAGAGTGGTAATAAGTAACACTACTAAGAGTAAGCATTTATTGAATAATAAATACATATGTTACCTGATTTCATCTTTACAACAACCCATATAAATAGGGAAGCTGAGGTCACACAACTATTAAATGGAAGATTTGGAATTCTCACCAAAATCTATATGATTTTGAACATCCATGAATCTATTTCCCACTTTACACTGGGACTTAGCAAATGACTCATCTCCTCTCTTCCTGCTTCATCCTCTCTTCCTTCCAAATACTCAATCGCTGGCATAAATGTAAAAGCCATTATCTTAAAGGGAAAATGTGACTTTCCTATCAGTAAGTGAAACTGAAACAGTGCTAAAATTGTACTTAACTGTGCCAAAGACAGTGCCGAGGTCACTGTCTATGGGTGTGCTAAATCCATGTGCTAAATTGCAAGACACCAGTCTGGCTAGCATTCAACAACAACAGGGTTGACAAACAGGAGACTGGGAAAAGGAAAGAATGTGTAAGTCCCAAGTGGCTACTTCTCTCACCCCAGAAAGTGTGAGAGAAGTAGTGGCTAATAGTCCCAAAGAAAGTCTGCTCATGCCAGATGGTGCTGTCACACTAACAAGAGCCTGGTGGTACACCAGTCAGTAGTGCACCAGGGTCCAACTCAAAGTGGAAGCTAGAGGTACTCACAGAAGGGGGTGCTGAGATGACACTGAAGCAGCCCTCAAGAGCAGTCTGAAAGCCAGGACCAGATGCCAGACTGGACAACAACTGATTCAATAGCACCAGGAGGTAATACCAGAGAATCAGAGATGGTAGCCAGCTCTCAAATATGCTGGTCAGCAATCAGTAGTAACGGTCAGCATCACTGACCAGGAAGTGGTATCAAAAACCCCAGGGCTACAGGTCTTTGGGTCTTTGTGAGCTACTGGTGTGAACCAATAGCCAACAGCTCTTTGAGACACCAGGCCAAGGCCAAGAGTGCATACTCTTATAATGTAGGCCAGAGGGCAAGGTTGGTGAAAGGATTTACCAGAGACAGAGTGGGGAGCAGAAAAAGCAGATTGATGAACTATACTGCTGAGGGGAGCAATGGATGAGACAGGATATGTCTGCTGCACCATGTGGGTCACCTCCTTGACTGGAGATAGAATGCCCTGCCCAAGCAGCTGTGACTAAGCTTCATAGTGCTGTACTTTAACCCAGTGCACCACCAGGGAGGGCTCCAATTGGTTTGTTTTTCAATCCTAAGTGTCTGATTGGTCCTATTAACACCAATCAGCCTGCTTCCACTTTCAATCTGCATATTTAACTCAAGGTTTGAATAACCACTGAAAAATGATTTGTTCACTGAGTTTGAACCTGATTGGTCCATTGAGCTCAAACTTGATTGATCCATTTATGATCCTGACTGTTTGGTATCAATTAAACACCAATCAAATTTGCTCCATTTTCAACCCACATGATTAACTCAAGGTTTGAAAGACAACTTAAGTGTTGGAATATGGTCCATTTATAATCCTTCAGCCAAATACAAAAGGGAAAAGCCCAGCTCACCTAGACCAGCCTGCCCTCATGTCAGGACAGGTTTATGGGTCAGTGGGTTTCAGGGAGTTACAGTGTTAAAGCTGCCCCAGCAGGGCCCAACATTCCTCAAGTGGCCCTGGGCCAGCAGTTGCAGGTTTGGGGTTTGCCTCTGCTGACAGAGCTTCCTGATGTCCACCAACATTGTGGCTACTGTTGCTGCTGCTCCTTTTCCAACAGTTTTTGTAGCAGCCTACATTGAATGGTCCACAGCATAGCACCAATATCGCCAATATGCCTTGCTGGCAAGGCCTGGATAAGGGCTATGTTACAAAACCATAAAGAGCTAGAATTTTTAAAGATAATTGTAAATGCACACAACTGTTGATTCAGCATTTTCATTGCTAGAGATAAATCAAAGGATAAACTACACAAATATGCAAGAACACAACTATATTTAGTAATGTCCACTACAGCATTGTTTGTATAGAAGCTTACTAGAAATGATTTCAGTGCATGTTAGTAGGAGACTGCCTAAATAAAATGCTACCTTATGGAATATTATGCAGCTCTTAAAAAGAACAAGATAGATATGGAAAGATCTTCAAGAAATAGTAAGTTGAAACAGAAGCAACAGAACACTATAACTTCACCTTTTATGGGTTAAGCTAGTTAAAAGGTATGTATGTGGAATTAAAGTTATTTTTTAAGCATTTCCCAATGTACATATGTTCTATTTTCAACAAGTTTATCTCTCCCCCTGAACTCTGAGCTTAGTGTTTAGACTAAAGTAAACCACTAGAGTTTGGGTGGAGGAAAATATGCCATAGAAGACCCTAGCAAACAGAAAGGAGAAGTCCAATCTTCAGGCTCAGTGGGCCGAGTGGGAAAAAGACAGATGGAAGGCAAAGGATCAGATATGAATATTAAGGAAATTCTGCCTTCCAAGCCAGAATCTCAGAGGGTGACTGTGAGTGATTGAGGGTAAAGTGGAAAGTAGAGTCTCTCTTGTTCCTTTTCCATCTGACAAGGATACTTCACACACATTGTACAAAATGAGGCAGAAAAAAAGAACCTAAATTTAATCAGCCACATGCCTTAGCTGCCATGTGACATGAGATGATGTACAAGTTTCTTTGTATTCTGGAAAGGTGCACAGAAATTTCCTAGTAGTTTTGGTTGGCCAGGTTACAAATGAGGTTCCAGAGAATCTATGAGGGAGAGACTATCTTGCTGAAAACTCCCAGACATGCCTCAGGGGAATGGCAGAGGTGCCAACTCAATTGAAGGATTAAGCTAAAGGAGAAAAGGCCTCACATCCACTAGCTACTGGCTTCAGAAGCAACAGATTGGCCAGGGGGACAAATGTGACCTCACTACCACTACTGCCACAAATAACAATAAGTTCCCAGTTAAGTGCCCCAAGGTGCCATCTTGGGTAGGGAGCAGATGCCTCAGAACAAGTATTTCCTCCAAAGGAGCTATTTCAAAGCAAAAGGAAACTTTAAAGCAGTAAATAGAGTCTGAGCTCCCACTAATTGGCAGAACTAAACTTACTTGCTGCCCATTGGGAAAGGATTCATGAAGGGTAAAAAAGATAACTTATCAGAGAAAGCAAAACATAGGTACACGGGCCCTCCCTGGTGGTGCAGTGGGTTAAAGCACAGCACTAAGAAGCTAAAGCCACTTCAGCAGGAGTTC
>NW_004567106.1:24188799-24203266 GCF_000260355.1 Condylura cristata
AAAAAAAAAAACTGTGGAAATAATAAAAGGATCATGATTTGCCAGGAGGTAAGGAAACTATTCTGTATAATTTAACAGTGTGTGAGTATCATTATACATTTATTAAAATCCACAGAATGTGCAACAGAATGTTCATCAAAAGTAAACCCTAGTGTAAACTGTGGATTTGGATCGATAATGATGTTTTATGTAAGTTCATTGATTATAACAAATGTACCGCCCTGGTACAGGGCTCTGATGGTGTCGGGTTAGGGGTGATAAGGGAAATCTCTGTGCCATTCGCTCGAGTTTATTGTAAATTTAAAACCGCTTTAAAAAGTAAAGCCCATTTTTTGTTATAAATATAAAACATAAAAAATCAAGCCAAGAGAAAACAGTTTGAGTGGATTCGGATTATTTTGAACAGATTTTTTTTTAATTGATTTCTCCAAACAATTTTCATTTTAGATTATTTTTGGATAGCAAACTCATTCTACTTCTAGGATTTTATCCTTTAATTTTTTTTTAACAATTTAATATACCCACATAGAAAGCATTTGAGTATTAATACTTCTATAGAAAATTAACAAATAGTACAAACTATGGGAGAATAAGGATGGTTAGGTGTGATAGTAAATTGTGTGTGTCAATTTGATTAGGTCGTGGGGTGCCCAGATATTTAGTTAAATATTATTCCAGTTATAGCTTTGAGAATGTTTCTAGATTAGAATACATTTGAATAGGTAGACTGAGTAAAGGAGATTGCTTTCCCCAGTGAAGGTGGGTCTCAACCAATCTACTGAAGACAAAATACAATACAGAAAAGGAGGAGTAAAGCAGCATTCACTCAAGTGGAGCCTCCCACCCTTCCTTCTCTCTCTGTATGTCCATCTCTCACTGCCTGACCACTGACCACGAACATGGTTTTCTCCTGTCCTCATAGCAGAACTGACACCAATCACTCCCCTGATTTTTAGGCCTTGGCCTCAGATTACAATCACATCACCAGTTTGCTGACTATAGAACTTGGGATCTCACAGTTTCCATAATCATGCGGAAATTAAGAAGCTCTGTCAATGGAGCACAAAGTTAGCACTTTGTGACTACATAAAATTATAGTGAAGTGAGTATTCTTATAGTGATGGTTACAAGAAAAGGGAGGCGGAGAGGTCCAGTAGTGGGGAGTGGGAGGGAATGTTGCAGAGTTGGAAACTCAAACTCAGTTCTCAACTTCAAACTCCAATTCTACAGTACTCTATAGCCACATACATTTTATGAAAGTGGAGGATTTATTTAAATTCAGACATATTAATTGAGGACAGAGGGACACTGTGGTGGTGACCTAAATGTCTGCTGGTTTGACTAGGAAATGATTTTTCTACCTTCAGTCCATGGTAAGAGATCTTGGGTCATAAAAGTCTGCTTTACTTTCAACACAGGCTCTCAGGAGACAAAGAAGAGGTCTCCTGCTAGACACATCCTTCCTTGTGTATTCCAGACAGTACTAAAGAGGCTGTTAGGAGTCTTATATCTCTAAGATTGAATTCTTTCTCCATGGAAGAACTGCTTATTGTGCAAATCAGATCTGGGAATTGTAGTGTCCAGGACCTTTCCTAAATGTGTGAATTTTGACATCTGATAGACTTGGGTTTGAATCCAGCTTTGCTACCACCCAGCTGTGTAATCACAGTGACCTTTCTGAACTTCGGTGCCCCCATGTATAAAATGTAGATTATTGATTTCTATGAGTTTTGTTTAACAAGTATTTCTCAGCCATTTCTTATATGCCAGACAGTTTGCCAGATATAGGATGTATGAAATGAACAAGATAAAAGCCTCTACCCTCCAGAAGTACATAATCTGGTAGGAGAGATATATTTAACCATCCTTCTATTACCATACAATAACTCTGAAAGGCACAGAGAGCAATGGCACCTCACTTGTATAGATGCTTCTAGCGTTACCTATATCCAGTTGTCCTTTCCTCTGAGAGGATTACACTTCTGTCCCCTTGCAGTTAGGCAGGGCTATGTGATAAAGTTGGCTAGCTGAGAACAGAAGTAACAAGGTCACCTCTGGTCCAACACATTTCACGGCGAGCATGATACTACCAGTATTCTCTTCTTTGGCCACAGCAACCAAGGAAACTAAGTGATCAGGATGAAATATTGAAGCCTCCTTCAGCTCCATGAGGCAGATCACTAAGAAGAGCTGCCCAAGAGAAGGACCCAAATATGAAGCAATAAATTTCTCGTAAGTCACTATGTAGGTTTTAAGTTACTACAACATAATCTCATTGCACTAATTCATAAACCAATCTACAAAATGTGTTCTGAAAGAGTCAGAGCTAGATGGAGTGCTAACTGGTGAGTGAAATGAGCCAGAATAGAGGTAAGGAAGAGCCATCAGAACCAAGAAAACAAAGGGCTAGAAGTTTGCAGTGTCCTCATAAAGGCAGTAACTGCAAACGCTCAGGGTTTCTGGAAAGCACAGTGAGAGGGAGAGGGGAAATAGACTAAGCAGGGGAGAGCCTTGTGTACAATATGAGTAGCTTGGCACTAATCCTGGAGATGGGAACCTTGCAGGGCTTCTTGGCAAAGAAGTGACATGCATCTGTGGTAATGTAGAGGAGGGATTGGGGCAGGCCTCGAGACAGAAGACCAAGATGAAACTAAACAACTTATGGAAAGTACCGACTGTGGTACCTGGCAGACAGAAGTACATCACTTCCCTTTTCCCTTCCTTTGCTGATATCTTAAAGCCGTTTTAGAAACTAGCCAACCCTGTAGTAGTTTGGCAATCTTTCCTTTTTAGGGCTCTTTAAAAATAAATGTTTCATTATATAAGATTATATGTATAATGTCTCCTGCAGCTTTGCCTATTGAGATAGAAAACTGAAAACAACCTGGGTGTTCATCAAGAGGAAACTCATCAAATAAATTGTGGAACATGGCATGTAACATTTTATTAAAAAGAATAAAAGTTATGTTAACTGACACGAATGGGGTACTTGTGACATATAATAAAGTGGAAAAAAAGTGGCAAAGTAATACACATTATATGATTTGATTACTTTAGAAAAAACAAACAACCCAACCCTTTGTGTATAATGAGGATGCAAGCTTGTATCCTTTCGTGTAAGCCCCGGAGAGGTGTAGAAGGCAATGGATCCATTCACAGTTGTTATATTAAGAAACCAGCAGTCTTGCCCTAGTTATATGTTTTGTTTTTATATTTACTTTTTTTTTTAAGATTTATTTATTTGTGCATAAAGAACTGGAGTACAGGCCTGAGGCTCAGGGGCAGCAAGAGGCTTCACCAAAGACAAAGTGGGGAGCAGAACAGGCAGATCGATGAAGTACACTGCTGAGGGGAGCAGCGGACCAGTCAGGAGAGGTCTGCCTCGCCATGTGGTCTCCTCCGGGGCAGGCGGGAATCGAACTCATGCGGAAGTGGCTTTAGCTTCTTAGTGCTGTGCTTTAACCAGCTGCGCCACCAGGGAGAGCCTATATTTACTTTTTTAATTAACAGAGAAAAGAAAAAATACTATCCTGGAGAACTGGAATTGGTAATGCTCTCCCCACAGTGATTGTTTACAATTGCAATGTCATAAAAATCATTCTTTCAGTCAGAAGGTTCCTTTTCCAGTGGAAGTTTCCTCTTCCCACTAGCATGTTTGTTTTGAACAGAATGCCCTACTTGAGTTCGCTGTGATTACTAATTCCAGTGGGTTGTACCACATATTCTCAGGGGATGAAAACAGATCAAAGGCTTCAACACTAATTACCCAATGAGAGGAAGTCTTGTTCATTTTTAGGAAATAGAACTATGGGCCTTCCCATAATAAATTACTTTGAGTTGTGAGGGAAAAAGCAACCAATCTTCCAGAAGCATTCATTGGCTCTTAAAGACCAAGGACATGCAAATCAAACTGAATCATAACATTCCCCATCTTTCCAAATGCACAATCTTAGAGGATACTGTTGCTGAATTTAAGGTGTCTATGGCAGGATCTAAGCAGAAATGTGCAATGACCAATGGAAATGTCTAGACTGTCTGTTTAGCACTAATCTCTCCTGAGAGATCAATGCCATGAACATAAATGTGGAAGCCATTTGTATGAAAGAGAAAGAGTAAATGAAACGACAAGTATTAAGCTGTCCCACAAAAAGCACAGAGAAAAGGTTGTCTGGGACAATTCAGTGTGTTTGTAAGATACTGTTTAGAGAGTCCCTGGATTTGGCTCTTGACTCTACCATTTTCTAGCTAGGTGATCTTAGTCTTAACTCTTCTGATTCTCTATTTGCTCATCTGAAAAAATTCAAAAATAAAAATATCATTATGTAAGAATCTACCACAATGATGTCTCCAGCAGCTTTGCCTATACAGAGAAAAAAAATAAAACAAACTGAATGTTCCTTTAGAGGAATCTCCCTTAAAATTTTCAGTGAGAAGTAAGTGATATAATGTATGCAGAGCACTTAGAGCACCCAGCACACAGTGTGCCCTCCCAAATGCCATTTGTCTCAGCAATCAGCAAGGTCAACCACCTACGCAGCATCCACAGCAGCACAGGGGGACAGAAGAGGTACTGAGACCAAGCTGGAGGGCGTTGTCAGGAGTTTCAAATATGCCAGTTGATTATAGTTAAAATGCTTCCCTTGGATTTAGAGAAGGAAGTCATTTGGTCTAGGCCAAAGCTGTTCAGGGTAGAAGCTGTTTGGCAGTTTCCAAAGCAAAACAGAAAAAAATTACTAGCATTCCAAGATATTCCAAGTGATATTTTAAAAGAAGTTTCAAGCAGGCAAAAGCAAATTTGTATTTAATATTTTTTCTGAGTATCAAAGTAATGGAAAACAAATAAAAGTATACACCCACACACAAAGTACAATTTATTCCACCTTCCAGAGAAAGCTCCTTTTTTTCTGTGTGTATAGTTACATCAGGGTGTGACAATAGTTCATTTTGTCACATGACATAGTCTGTATTTGCCTAATATTCTGAAATCCTGTTATTTAAAGATATGCAAAGAAAATTTAGAAGGATATTCTTGTGATATCAGAGCAGACTAAACCTTTTTAAGTATGCCATAAAATCCATTAAAAATAGGATATAAAGTCTGCTATCATATAAAACTAATTTTCTGTAAGGTAAAAACAAAAACCAACCACTATAAACTAATAGAAAGATGAGTGGTAAAGTTAAAATGCAAGCAAAAAAGACAAACGTTTGCCTTTGGGAGTATATTAGGAACTCCTCCAAATCAACAACCAACAGAAAATCAGACAAAGGATACAAATATAGAGTTCACAGAAAAAGAAATAAAAATGATTCTGAAATATCTGGTTAGTCACTGTATTTACTTGTAAGAACTATAAATTAAAACTACACTAAGATATGTTTCTCCCTCATTATCTGACAAAGATCACTAAGTCAGATAATAACATGTGCTGGCAGGAGTATAAGAAACAGCTGTTGTCACACTTGCCAGAGGGAAAGTTACATTTGTACAACCTCTGCCCTGTCTTTAAAATTGCCCGTATTGTTTGAGTAAGCAGTTCCATTTCTAGGAAATACTGATACACTCACACATGTGAAAATACACACACAGTATTATTCATTGTGATTTATAGTAATAACAAAAGACCGGAAACAACCTAAAATTCCATCAATAGGCACCTGGCTAAATACCTGGAATACAAGAGTTAAAGGAAGGAGGCAGCCCTATGTCTCCCGAAAAGGCATGACTGCTAAGACACTGCTGAAGGCAAGGCACAGCTGTTGCAATTAATACAACACCATGTAAGTAGATGATTAGTTAAATCATGGGAAATAGGGACATTTTGTATATCAATGTATGGAGTGTTTCTAGGAGGAATCATAACAAAAACTTGGTAAAAGTAGTTGCCCCTAAAGAAGTAAACTGGTTGGATCAAGCAGGGTAAAACCTTTTTTAAAGTTCATTGATTTTTCATTGTTACTTGGTACCCTTTGAATTGCATGCCAATGATATATGTTACCTACACAAAAACTAAAAAACAAAAGATTTCAAAGCAAAATGAAATCTATAGGCCAGATGTTTATTTTATTTTACTTTTTTAGTAGCTGTTTCTAGGCTGTCTTTCAACATGTGTTGTCTACATTGGTCCTTTTGTGTCTTTTTCCCTTTCCTTCCATCTTTTCCTTGCCTCACCTGTACCTACTATGACAACTTTTAAAATTAGTATCTACTGACAATTTATTCCATTTGCTTTATGGATGGGCTTTCATTTTATTCCCACAAGCACCCCCAGAAGGGAAGTTTGGTTTGCCACAAGTTCCAAATGAGGAAACTCAGATATAGGGGACTGAAGCTGTTGCCTAAACCATACAAGCAGTAGGTAATGACAGTAGGATTTAAAACAAGTCTGTCTCCTAAGGAGGGAACTGCTAGGCCTTATGGTACATACATTTTTAGTAATGTGAGGGTCCTTCACACAGCTTTCCATCGTGGTTGGAAAAGTTTGCATTCGCACCAGCAATGCAAAAGGGTTCCTTTTTCTACACATCCTTGCCACCACTGTTGTCAATTTGTAAATGGAGGCCGTTCTTACTGGTATGAGGTGTTATCTCATTGTGACTTTGATTTGCAATTCACTAATTATAAGTGATGTTGAACATATTTTCATGTGCCTGTTGGCCATCTGCATTTCCTCTTTGGACAAGTATCTTTTTAGCTCTTCTGCCCATTTTGTATTGGATTCTTCATTTTGTTTTTGTTAGTTACAGCAACATGGTTGGAGCTGGAAGGGATTATACTGCGTGAAATAAGTCAGAAAAAAAGGAAAAATATCAAAAAAAAAAAAAAAAAAAAAAAAAAAAAAGGAAAAATATCAGACAGCTTTACCTATAGGAGGTATATAAAACAAAGGGTAGGGAAAGAAAAAAAGAGAGCGATAAAACCAGCAGGCAAACTATAATCCAGAGGCATAGATGGGGAGAGATCAAAACTGGGAAGGGAAAAGCACAAGAGACTGTGGTGATGGGAATTTTATGAGGATTATACCTGAGAGAAAAAAATTAAATATTACACAAAAATGAATGATGTAAAATATATATAGTTAAGTAAATATATATTTAAAAAACATATATATTAAATAAATATATGTTTAATTAAAAAAATATAACAAGCCTGTCTCTGAAATCTATGATTCCTTTAATAAACTATACTGTGATATGGAATAAATATATTCACATATTTTTAGTTTTTGAATAAATTATTACTTCATTCTTTGTTTCTAATTTGAAAGTTAAGCTTTCAAATTAAAGTTTATAACTTTTTAAAAGCACACATACAAAGAAAATTTTATGAGCTTAACGGTTTTTTTATTTCTAAGCGTTGATGGTTATTTTTAAACATCTGAGATATCCACATTCATCAGCCCTGGGAATCTCATCTGCTCAAAACTATACTACTCACTGGCATTGAAAGAGGGTGCCCTCAAAAAACTCTCAGTCAGCTTCAGAGACTACAGTGTGCATGTTTATTGGCATCCTGCTATATATCAGGTAGGGTGCTGAACACTTTAACAGATCCAGTAAGTATATAACATAAGATACAATTGCTACTCCCATTTTACAAGTGAGAGAAATGAAACCAAGATATTCAACAGTTTCCCACTGGACCATGATTTTTTATTATATTGGATTGCCAGAAAAGTCATGACGCATTTTTGCACAGAAAACAGAAAAAAGACATTATCCCTTTTCTGTCAACCCAATAGACCAGGAATTTGAACCCAAGCAGTTTGTCTCCAGAACCTATACCATCAGGACACTGCCTGGGAACTGATTAGTATTCCACATGATGCTGCGGAAGAATTCATAGCAGGACCCTCGCTATTCCTGGAAATGGGTCAGGCAAAGGTTTCCCAGAGGATAAGGGCACAATCTGAGTCTTGATGGAAATTCAGAACAGAAAGACGTCATGGCATCCGCAAGATGTCACTGAAATTGTTATGAAAAAACTTACATCCTTTGGAGAGGAAAATACTAGTAGCATGAAGCCTCGGGTGACTTAACTGGGCATTGTGCCATGTAATAGACTGAATTTCTGTCAGGGGGTTTTATATTTTACTCAATGGTCTAAAGCTTGGCTATGACACAGTCAAGTTTGCATCAGTGGGGACTAACAGAAGAGTGTAGAGGGTTGGATTTAATGGACTGCTTGTTTTTCCCAGTGCAACATCTTAGAAATATGCAACAGAACTGTATCAGAGATGAATCAGAAGCAGGAGGATACAGTACAATAAGTTGCAATGCCAAATATAACAGTAAGAGATTCCTTGTGATTCTGGTAGTGTTAAGAATTAAACTTATGATCTAAGAAGCAGACCTTTGGGAACTCTAAGAATGCTTCATTATTCTCCTCATTTTTTCCAGTTAGAGCCCCAAAACTAATTTGATTCATCTGTTCTGGTTGAAAATGGACAGTGGCAAAGCAGAAATCTCTGGGGTTTGTGGATTGCCTCCTTGCTGGGTCAAGCTCTCCTACCATGACAGGTCTTCTATCCCTCATTTGTTCTGTAGCTCAAGAGAACTTGGTTCAGCCTCTCTTTTGATCCACTAAGGTATGAGTTACACCTGACTGGATAAACCCTAGGGCCTAGCTCTAAACTTGGTTAGACAGAAATTCTGCCCTGTGCCTATCTGGATTCTCCCAAATTCAGCTGGTACCCCAAGTATACATACCTATGCAAACCGCAGCTTTCATTTTAGGACACAAGAGGAACAGGCCTTAACCAGTAAAATACCCTCTTTAAAAAAAAGTATTAAAATCTTAAAAAGTTTTGTCTTACAAATGTAGGAAAATCATATAGACTTTAATGCCTTTGATAGATGCTTTTCTATATTCCCTAAATAATACCTATATAACAATCAGTCGTTGAACTGTATTGATTTTTGCCTTGAAAATATTCCTCTCCTCTTTGGGGTCTATAGTTATGCTGGAAGATATTAACTATTAAGAACTAGCTTTCTGGGAACCCTACTTTCTAGCACTTATCAAATACTGTAGTGTAAATGTTCCCACCTTGTCTAGCATGAAGCTACCAAGGGGAATCACTGACTGCAGAGTTAAGAAGAGCTGAACACAGTGGGTTTTCTTATACTGAACAAGCTGGCCCCATCACACATCTGCCTTGGCTCCATTCTGATCTTATGCCACCATAGATGTAACAGCTTCTAAGCCAACTTCCCTCCCCAGTGCTTTCCCTCCCCAGGACTTTTTGCTCAGTCAGATTTAACACTTTCATCACATCACTGCTCTTCTTGGTTCTATTCCCTACAGTTTTGCCTAGAATTCAGAACCCTTACCCCATCCTACTTCCCCCACCCCCACCACCACCATTTTCTAGCCTATCAAACAAGGGTGCTAGACTTAAATAATAAAAATACAGGATGCCAAGTTAAATTTGAATTTCAGGTAAACAAAGAATTTTTTTGTTTTTTTTTTTTTTTTTTTTGCTTATGTCCCATGTAAGCTTTAGAATGTGTGTTTACTAAAAAACTATTTGTTTTATATGTAAATTTATTTGGGCACCCTGTATTTCATTTGGCAACCCTATCTTCCACATTTACCTCTCCTCCCAGACACCAGGAAACTTTGACTTCTGGAGGCTTGTGTGATCTTAGTTAAGTTGTTAGTAAGCTTTAGTTTCTCCATCCAAAGAGAGCTAACAATAGACATTTCCAAAGACTAGGATTTAAGTGAATAAATGTGGATAAACCCTGTAGCCTAGTACCTGGTATTCAACAGGTAACTAATTGATCTTATATGTCAATCCCCAATTACTCAAAATACCCTGGAAGGAAAATTACACTATGGTTATGGGGTCTAAGAGCCAGGGATCCTCCCAGGACTTCATCCTGTATGTCCAAACTGTCTTAAATAGTGATTTGTGGTTGTAATTTTTATAGAGATCAGTGGTTTTTCAGGGAGCACAGGTTGGGAAAGTTTGGGGGATGCTAAAATACTCAGTAATAGCCTATCTCAGCATCTCAGAATCCTTAAGAGATACCACAGCTATCTATCTCTCAACAAAACAAGTCCCCAAACTTGTTTTGGGAGAGTATTTGTTTTTTTGGTGGTTTCTAACTTCTCCCATGGCAAATGCAGTCTTTACACAAACAACATAATTATAATGAGTAAGAAATGGACTGAGGTAGATATACCCAGAACTGAAGATGGAAAAGAAAGGTTACAAGACTTCTTATCAAAATGTATGTTTTTGATATTATAACAGGTCCCAATAAAGAATTTCAAGACACTAGAGGAAATGAGCTACCCAAGATGAGGAGAAAGGATGACGACATTACCCATGACAACTTCTATGCATCATGTCGCCAGTGAAGAACATTGAGCTACTGATACCCACTGCAAGGACTGACTGGGGTTTGGTTATGTTAAGTTTCCAGTTAAAAAGTATTTCTAAGAATAATGCAGTTCTTATATGCATAAATAAATTAATCTTGCAAATTTCATTTTCATGAAGCCAAACAATCAGCTTGATTTACTAATTTTAAATGTATCAAATCCCCATTAAGATATAAACCCCTTCAGGTCATCCCCAGTGGCATAATGGGTTAGGATGCAGTACTGCAAGCTGGCCATAGCTGGTTCGGTGCAAGTTCCATCCCCTCAGCAGGAAGTGACCCACATGGTGCAGCAGACCTCTCCTGACCCACCCGCTGCTCCCCTCAGCAGTATTCTGTGAGGAGGGGATTTAAAGAACATCTCTCTAAAGGAGTCCTGAGATGGGAGACTGCCTTGCCCAAAATCCTTTAGTTATTCATCATCTCAGTGCTCAGATATGCAAACAGTGGCACTAACAAAACACAAGGAGCTAAAGATTCAGCAACACAGTGAAGAGATGTGCCTAATTTAGGGAAATTTTACATTCTGCAGAAAGTTTTTTGCTGACAGCATAAAACCTCAAGCTCCTTCCAAATCCTACAACCCAAGACAAGTCAAGAAGGCCAGCAGGGTCTCTACAAACTTGGCCAAAACAATGATCTCAATTATCAGTTGGAAATAGCTCAGAACCCAAATGTCTTCTGACATAAAACCTGACCAGACTACTCACCTCTTATCTTTTATAGCTTTACTGGGGCCACAGTGAAAAAACTTAACATAAAGAAAAGGAGAACATCTAACATTTAAGGAGACTCTGAGGTAGGTAACAAAGCTTAGACATCAAGCCCACAAACATACCTTCGAGAAGATAGTCTCTCCTTTTCATCACTTCATGAAAAGCGTCACTCAAAAGACAATTTCAAGTGCAGGGTGGAGGAAACCATTCCTGTGCATCCTGATCACTTGCAAAAAAAAAAAAAAAAAAAACAGTAGGCACCCACCAGTCCAGCTTCCTGCATACCTAGGTCTCTAAGGTGATCCTTACACAGTAGGGGCAGTAACCCCCAAAGCCAATGTTATACGAGATCTGGAGGTCAGCATCTCAGATCTGAACCTATCCATACCTAGGTACAAATAATGGAACAGCTTGAAGAAATCAAAGTTTCTTTGCCTTGCTTAACTGGTTCTAAATTCTTCCATAATACTTTAAATCATCCCAGGTGGACCCTTTGTCAAGAATATAAACTCCAATGTCTAAAAACTACAAAGCATTAAAAATGTTCAAAGCATATCAGAAATTATTCCACCCAGGGGACTAGAGATCCAGCTTCACAAGGAGAACACACATGAGACCTAGTTCAGAAAAAAATAAGGACACACTTTTAAGCATGTGGATAGCCAAAAGTGCAGAGAAGGAAAGTAAAATATGTCCTAACCAGGTCAGCAGAATCCCCTGGCCCTGCCATTACATGTTATTCTTTCAAATGAGTATTTTTTAAGGGAAAGGGTGGAAGGAACCAGTCAGTGCTCTTGTATACTTGATTTCTGCCCATGACCCTGAACTCAAGAGAATTGAGACCTCTGGAGAAAACATACAGAGTTCAAATAACTCCTGAGACTAAATTAGCTCAGTGTTCCCTGGTTCCTGTTGAAGTCTCCTAAATGTAAAGCAGAACCAGCAGTCACCAACATAGGAAGTTTACCCCACAGATGGAGAAGAGAGAAAGCACCGAAACTCAGCCTGAGAGATCTCCCCACTCGTGGGGTACAGTGCAAACATAGCTCATTTGGGAAAGTAACTTACCATCAAACCAATTTCAGAGAATTTGGCTTATGAACATAAGGAAAATTGGCTCTCTGGCCTGGAGAGCAGGGGAAAATGGACACGGGGAGGGGAGGATCTCTAAGACAGGAGGTGGTTACTCTGGTGCCCCAGCTGAGGCCACTTCCCTCCTAACATGGATGGGATTTTCCACTTCAGCACAGGAGGTAACTCAGCGCACCACAAAATGAGGGCATAGAACTGTTGACCTCCATGAATAAATTTAAATAAGAAACCCGGCAGGATAGATGTGTCCCTCCTCTGCTCAAGTCACAGCAAGGCTGAGCCCCACTCTCAGAAAAGCTAAGGTTAGGCCAGAAAGTGGTCAGGAGCTACAACTGGCAGAGTTGAGGTTATGAAGGCCAGGCCTGAGACTGGATCAGGCTGGAAATTGTCTAGAGCTTGGATTCGAGGCCTGCTGTCATCCAACAGTTTCCAGCCATTCCAAATAAATATACCACATATCCCCAGAATCTTCTCGCTAAGTCACACCACCACTTTTCCCAAAGGAAAAGCATTTCCCAGAGTCTTACAGGCGTAACATTGGCTCAGTGGGACTCAATCCTGGAAGGAGCTGTTAAATCACCCACTGCTTCAATTTATAAATTTATAACTTAGTGATGAGTAGAACTACATTGTGACAGCAATTGCCAGTTCCTAGTACCCAGTGACTTCCCTTTTTCTCTAGGATACTCCCTCCCACTAAATCACTGTCCCACCCACCCAAACCCTAAATAAAGACAGCACAGTGCATCTTAACCAGTGAGATATAGAGAACACCTCCCTTCCTGCACACTTATGATCAAAAAGGAAGTCACTTTTTCCCTTTTTCTTCTAATGTATTAAACTCTCTGAACTGAACTCTATAAACATGCAAGAAAAGCAATCACTGACAGGAATTCTGAGGGACACAGGCAGGACCAGCCAGTACTACATGTGGTGGCAAAGGAAGCAAAGCTACCTTGGTTTCCCTTATTCTTCCCCATATATATTCTCACTTATCCTACTTCTCTTGGTCTTAGCTAGCAGACAATTCAAATCAGGTCCCTGTTTCAGCAATCCCAGAAGAGATCTTTGCAAAGCAAAGAAGCTGATTGTGATGTTAATACTGTGTTTTGTAAATAATATTTGTGTGTGTGTGTGGTGCTGCCAAGGTTTTACTTTCTATGGGGAGCTACTCTTCAGAGCTGTCTGGATGTCTGGGAGAGCAGTGGGGCAGTCCATTTGCATGAAACCAAGAAATTATGGTACAGGTTAACAGATGATGAAGCACAGCCCATTCCTAGTCATCTATACATATTAAAATATGAATGATGGCTTTCCAAATGAAACCACATTGAGATATAAGGGAAGAAATTATCATGGGGAATTACAGACACTTCACTAAAGAACTGGAGCAAAGGAAAGACCATTTTTCCCAAAAAGAATTGCCAGCCCAAGGTACTATACCAAAAGGCCCTGGATGCTAGTGATATGCAAGGTGGTAAACTATATCTTCCAAGCTCCCTACACCCATGCTTACCATCCCCACAGGATTTGCCATTTGCTAGCTGCTAGAAACACAGTATCGGAGGTTAACTCAGGCCCTTTCTCCCAGGGTGGTCACTTTCAAGGTTCTTAATAATGATGATGACTCTGGGCAGAAAAGACTCTAGGTCTCTGACTTACCACTTAGCAGAAAGCCTTGGAAATTGTCTAGGGGCAAGAAACTAGCCGAGTTCATTAGCTACAGTGAGAAACCATTTTGGGGTCTTAATATTCTCAAAAAAAAGAGAGGAAATTTATTTTCTTCATTTTCCACTTTGTACCATAAAGTATTTTCAACCATAGAATCGCCTTTCTTCAGAGGAAAATACCTGGGAAATGAGCTGATCACTAGCAGAGTGAGCTCTGGCTCCTACATAGCCTCCTCCTAGGCAAGATACTGTTATGGGGCTCCCCAAATTGTTACAGGACAGGGGGAGAGGGAAACCCCTGAAGCCCTAAACCTCTCTGCTCCAAGTGGGTTCTGCCATCCACCGCAACAAAACAAAACATATAAAACTTTAATGCAAAAGGGACTTTAATACAGTGAATATACAATACGGAACACAAAGAATATAACTTCTAAATCAAACACCTGAAGTTACCCATCCCCTCGCGGGCAAAAGTCAACCCAAAAGGGGTTGGCCTAAAGCAAGGCCTGAAAGCCTGCCACTAGACTAAAGCACCTTCTGGCCGGGACCCATGGAAAAGGGTCAGAAATGGCCAGACAAATCTGGGAGGAAAAGAGC
>NW_004567106.1:24203366-24258402 GCF_000260355.1 Condylura cristata
CAAACACCTGAAGTTACCCATCCCCGCGTGGGCAAAAGTCAACCCAAAAGGGATTGGCCCAAAGCAAGGCCTGAAAGCCCGCCATAAGACTAAAGCACCTTCTGGCCGGGACCCATGGAAAAGGGTCAGAAATGGCCAGACAAATCTGGGAGGAAAAGAGCAAAATCAAAATCAATATAAACACTGCCATAGTCACCCTCTGTGCAGGTATCTCACCCACATCTGCCTTAACCAGTCCAGGATCAGGAAACAAGCATGGTTTCTTCATCACATGCTTGATGCTCCATGTGGCTTCCTCAGGTCTCCTTTTTGTTCTCCTTCCTGCTTCCTTCCTTTCTTCTCTCTTGATTCCTTCTCTTCTCTCCTTTTTCTCTGCTCAGCTGCACCCTCCTTCTGGGTGGGGCAGGGAACCTGGAACTTCCCCTTTTCCTAGGGACCACCCTGTTACAATACCACATGGACTGGCAGAGCTGAGTGGATGGTGTCATCCCAAACCATTTGTTACAAAGAGCAGGGTTACTGTTCACCAGGTAATTGTCATACTTCATTTCATTCATTGTGCACAACAGTGATAGAGAAAGAACTGTTGTTGGCCCTGTTTTATAGAAGATCAAGCAAAGGTACAGATACTTGGGTTGATGTAGACAGCTCGCAAGTGGCAGAGCTCAGAGTTAAACCCAAGCTATCTGACTTGAGTCTATGATCTACCATGTGCTCCTCCCTAGAGAATGGCCTAAGGGCATGCAGACAATTGGAAATTATAATTTGTGTAACTGTATGCTTATATGTATACATAGATAAGCCAAAAATTTAAATAAAGAGGCAGTCATAAAAGCCTTTCCCTAATTGGGGTAATAGAGGACAAAGCTGAGAATACTGCAGGACCGGCACTACCTCTGGAGAAAGGAAGAATTGCTTTTTCTTGCACATCTTGATGTCCTGTTTGAACATTTTTTTCATTGTATGTACTTCCTCTCTTAAAAAAAAAATTGTATTGAAAAATCTGTATGTTGCTATTGGGTCACTAAGTATTTGAAATTTACTGAATCATACTTATAAAAAATTAAAATTGAGTAAACACAATCCCATGGGACAGAGACCTATCACATGCATGGCAGGGGAGCCTGGAGACATGGCTCTTTGCAGGGCAGGAGAGAGGCCATCGCTGGGGGTATCTGACTTTCTCAGTCCCTAAAAGCAAAACCATTCAACCATCCTTTCTCATTTTCACTTTCAGCTAAAAACCCAGCTAAAGCCATAGGACTTGCCTCTGTTTATTAAGTCAGTGAAAGAATGGATGATCTCACTTTCAGGTGGGTCTTGAAGTGTTGTATGCAAAACAAAACCTGAGTAAATGGATTCATATTTTAAATACTCTAGCAAAGGACTGTGTTTCAGCAATTCCAGAGATCTTTGCAAAGCAAAGAAGCTGATTGTGATGCTAACAGAGTATTTTGTAAATAAATAAAAAAAAAAAAACCTTTTGGTGCTGGTATAAGGGTCCTACTTTCAGTCTGGCCCCAATCTTCAGAGCTGAGTGTCTGGAAGACTAGTGGGGCAGTCTCATCTACAGACCATTTGCATTTGCATGAAACCAAGGACTCTCCTGAAGAGATATCACTGTGAGGGCGGAGAGAGCCTGTAGAAACTCAACCCACGAAGAAAGGCTGGGGCATTGAAAGAGATACCTGATTCAGAACCTAAAGCTCAATCTGCATTAGTAGATTTCTTCTCTGCAGCATCTGGAACCACACAGCAGGACGGAGCTATGAACAAGAGCTCCAGAAAATGCCACAAGGTTCTTCTTTAACATCCCATCACAAAGGTAAGTAGTATTCTCTACCTTTCTGCCCTGAGTTAAATGAGCTTCAGTAACTTGAGGTACCAGCAAGATACAGCACCTGCCCAGGCTACTGGGGGCTCCCAAACTAAAACAGCCCTACTGCCTGCGATGGGAACAGCACCTGCAGCATGAGACAACCCTCTTGGTACAGAGATCAAAGTCTTCACCAGGAAGGTCCTCAAGAAGCCACTAGGGAGAGAGCAGGGCTGTAGCTGACCTTGCTGGAGTGGATTGGGGCAAATGAGGGAGAAATGGCAGATAACACATGGCAGCAAAAAGGAGTCACTTCAGTCTGCCTGATTGCATCTGGAGACTCCCAGAAAGAACTGTGCAAGACCTGTGGCAGTCAGGCAGTTCTGCAACAGCTAGTCATGACAAGAGCCAGGAAAGAAAAATACTGGAAGATTTGTAGTATCAGTTTATTTCTGACCCCAGGCTGGTAGGCTGTGGTATGGTCTGAGGGAACTCAGGTGAGAGCATCTCAGGGTTTTCTTTTTTCTTTTTACAAATATAAATAAGCTGTAAAACTAAATCCTAGCCTTACTTTTGGTTAAAAAAAAAAAAAAAAAAAACTAAATCCTAGCCTGTTAATCTGGTAATTGGAGTATTTTTTAAATCAAAGCTTATCCTGCTTTGTTAAACTTTGGGTATGACTTCAGCTTTACATTCTTTCTCAAGACATACCAGAGTGCTGAGTCACTTAAAAAAAAAAAGAAAGTGTAAAGGAAGAGTGATCCTGCTTCTAAGGACTAGCCTTGGTAATGACCTAAGAGCACTTTCCCCATTTAAATTTGTGATGTTAAAAGGACGTCACATTGCACAATCTTAATAAGGTTTCCAATCAGCCCCACCCTCCCTGGCCCCACCCCCCTTCTTACAAAGATTTATCAAATGTGGGATTTTCCCATGAGTCTCAATATTAGAGTCTCACCCCCAATAAATATGAGCCTGGAGATGTCTTGAGGCTCAGTCAGCCTTTGAGCCCACCAGGAACGAAAGAGAGCTCCATCTGCCCTCCAGGAACCAGCTATGAGCTTCCTCTCCACAAGTAAGTGAAGGAAATCCCTTGGCCCTGAACTGCCTGGCTGGGGCGCTGGCTGAGGGAGGGGGTGTGTGCGCGGCTGTGAGACTGGCAGGCGGCCAGCAACCAGAAGCACAGCTCCCCCAGCTGTACAGTCCGGCTCACTGGCTGCTCTTCCTTCCCTCCGGCACAGGCGTCTTCAGCCCAATTGCCTTCTCCCTGGGGCTACTCCTGGTGATGGCTACTGCTTTTCCCACTCCAACACCCCTGGGAGAAGATTCCAAAGATGTTACCCTAAACAGATTACCATTCACCTCTTCAAACAAAACCGAAGAACTAATTAAGTACATCCTCATCAAAATCTCTGCTCTGAAAAATGAGGTAGGTAGGTTTAACTAAGGGTGAGGAAGGACCTATGTGGACATTCCTCTTCTTGCCCTTCAATGTGGGGTTTCTACACTGGAGGGTGAGGGGAGATGGAATGTTCCAGGGCAGTCTTGGTTTGAGGTCATAGGGGCAGACTGGCTTCTGTATTTCCTCTCTGCTGCTGGTCTCAGAGAGTTCCTCTGGAAATACATCTCAGAAAGACACCCCTAGAAAATACAGAATGGGACTGAAATCTAGGCCCCTGGCTCATACATTCCAAACTCTTTACCTGGCATGAGCTAGGGTCATTGGCTCTCAGGAGTCCCTTTTCCCTAATTAAAAATGAGGTCCTCAATCTTCTTTTGTCCCTTGGACTTTAGGAGAGTTAGAGAATTACCATCTGAACTGAATTTTCAGCTTGTCAGGTATTATTAGGTGATATGTGGTCAACAGAGACTCCCCAAAGTCATTTCAGCATAAAAGATACATACGTGATAGCCCACCAAAGTGGCAAAATCATAGGTAGATTAGAGCAACTCCCAATGCAAAATACTTTAAATGCAATAGTAGTTCAATTCTGTTTGGTAGAAAGGGAAAAACACAAGAGAGGGCCTAGAAGCTTTAAATCTGGTTCTGGTTCTGCAGAACCAGATTTGTGGTCTTGGTTACATTTCCTACTACCTCTGGGTTGCTGCTATAAAATTAAGGGATGAGGCTACATGGTTTCACAGGTTCTTCCAGCTGGGACATTCTATAGCTTGAATTATATTCACCCAGTTGTCATCAAAATTAGTGTCAATGGTTAAACCTACTATATGTCAGGTACTTTATATAAATTTTATGTCTCACCCTCACAACAACTTGCAAAGCAGCTGTTTCATTATCCCCAATTTGGAGAGATAGGCACAATGAGAGTCAGGATAGTAACTAGCCTGAAGTCACAGCTGAGGTTAGAGCTGAATCCAAGTGTGTCCAGATCCACTAGCCCTTGCTAGCCTGGATCTTAGTAGGTAGTGACTTCAAATTTCTTAGAGAACTTCTTGGCCGAGGTAAAACAAGAACAGGCCCTCTAGTGGTATTTATTTCAGGGGCACTTGTAACAATTCTGCTGTTCCTTCCTAGATGTGTAAGAAGTATGACAAGTGTGACAATAACAAGGAGGCACTGGCAGAAAACAATCTGAACCTTCCAAAAATGACAGCAAAAGATGGGTGCTTTCAATCTGGATTCAATAAGGTACAAAATCATCACCTTTACTTTTAGCTATTCCTTAAGCAAAAGTTCTCCCTCTTACATGCAGTACCTATGCACTTAGACAAGGCAAACAACAAATGGGAAACAGATGTACCAAACCTCATGTAGATTTCATGAAGCAGCCAACTTAAAGCTTTTGAAAGGCTATTTACCTTTGAATAACATAGTCATAACCCCCTACATTAGGATTTTCACCACTGTCACAGTTGTGTCCCCAGAGGGGAAATGGCCCAGGGAACTTTCCCATTCTAGGGGCTTTGACTACCTTCAGCAGGGTCCAAACCTGCCCTCCAGGGTGAGGTCATTCTCTGTGCCCTTTCCCAGTGAGATAACCTGTGCTGGCTCCTGATAATTCTATATAAGGATGTTTTCCAATACTGACAAGGACAGGAGTACAGCTGAGGCAGAAAAGTTAGGGCAGAACAGTAGAAGGCCAGACCTCTTGCCAAGTTGTGGCATCCATTGAGTTTGGGGTAAAATTAATTAAGTGGCCTCCCTGGTTATCCAGATACTTAAAATGGGGCAGCCAGTGTTATCTGGTTTGTCTGAGAAGTACTTCCAGTTTCCTAGAACGGTAAAGAAAGTTGTTGGATTATGGCAATTTTAGCTTTAAAAACAGTAATTTCTCCATGGCAATAACCAATTTTTCCCACAATCTTCCTTCTTAGGAGACCTGCCTGATAAGAATCACCACCGGTCTTTTGGATTTTCAGATATATCTGGAGTACCTTCAGTATAAATTTGAAGGTGATAAAGAAAATGCTGAGGCTGTGCTGGACAGTACTAAAGCCCTGAGCCAGATTCTGAGGCAAAAGGTGAGAGTGCCCTCATCCCCTCATGTGGCATGAGAATAAAGTCTCAAAGGAAGTAGTCTAGACAGCTTGGGAGTGCAAAGCTGATTCAACAGAGTTTGTCACATGTAAATGAAAGGGCCTGAGAAACATTTCCTAATAGTTTAATTTTTTTCTCTCTCTCTCTGCAAAACAGATCAATACTGTACTTTAAACTCTGTTAAAGGAGGTAGATTTTAACATCAACTTCTAATAGTTTAAAAAAAAAAGCTGTTGTCACAGATAAAAGCAAGCACATTCAGCCCTGTTCTCTGTAACTGAAAATAGAAAGCACAAAAAATGGTTTATTATTGTCAAGAGACATTCTTATCATTATGATAGTGTTAACTCTCTCCCCAACTTTTTGCTGCAAGAGTTAATACAGAGAAATGGCTAAAGGCTAGGAGAGCAGGTAGCAAGGGCTTTGGTCACAACCAGCTAGTAGCCACCCAAATGCTACATAGTGGAGGATTGATGGCACAGCCATCAAGTGATGGCACATCTGGTTCTGAAATAGAGAACAATGAGAAGGACCCTGCAAAGAAAAGCAGACAGAATGCTAATCCTGCCTCCTCCTTTCTGCTGTGTGCTTTAAACTCAAGCTTCTCCCACTATAATGTGCACAGCTTGTTAGAATACCGAGTCACTAGGTAGATCTGGAGTGAGATCTGTGACTCAAATGTCTGTTGCTAGTGCAACAGGGCTCTGGACCCACTTCTACAATTACGTCTCCCCTTGTCAGAAGCTCAATGAAAAGGTGTTTCCCAGTCATCTTTATACCACTAGATCAGGGGACTTTCAATAGATGATAGGTGGAGAGGTGAGAGCAAAACCAGAGAAAAATATTAGTGTTAGTGGTCACAATAGAACCATTAACTCTAGGTTCTTCATTCAGCTATTGAATACCTGCCATGTTCCAGGCACTTCTTAGGGTAAAAGAATAGAAGACACTGTAACAATGTGGCTGACTTCAAGATGCTTATGGTCTAGTAGAAACAGAGCAGCAAGAGATAGATTAGAATTCAGTTGTAGATCCTCTCTGGTGGTGCAACAAGTTAAAAGCGCAGCACTATGAAGGTATCCACAGCCTCTGTAGCATGAGTTTGATTCCCCACTAAGGAGGTGATCTCTTCTGACCCACCCACGGCTCCCCTCAGCATTGTATTTCAATCAATCAGCCTATCCTGTTCCCCACTCTGTCTCTGGTGAATCCTTTCATCTTCCATACCTCTGGCCTGTAACCTAGATCTTGTATGCATAAATAAATAAATCTTTAAAAAAGAGAGAGAGAGAGAGAGAGAGAGAGAATTCAATTGTTATGAAGGGCCCCATGCAGAGTGTGCTTAGAAGAGAAATACCTCCCCTAAAATGGGAAAGTCAAGATAGGTGGTCCCATTTAGTACCCAGCACCCATAATTAACAACTTCCCACAGACCACAGCATCCCTACAAAGGAGTTGTTCAATATTTAATTACCTTTTTGTTTTCTTTCCCCTTCAGGTGAAGAATCCAGATGCTCTCACAAACCCTAACCCAACTGCAAATGCCAGGCTGCTAGATGAACTAAAGTCACAGAACGAATGGTTGAAAAACACAACAATTCACCTCACCCTACAAAGTCTTGAAGATTTCCTGCAGTTCGGCCTGAGAGCTATTCGGATAATGTAGCCTGGGCATCTAGAATTGTTGTAATTCATGGGCATTCCCTTTTCAGAAGTTATGTCCACTGGGCACATAACTGATCCTGTTCTCTATGAGGAACTAAAAGTATGAGCATTAGGACACTATTTTAATTATTTTAATTTATTTATATTTAAATATGTAATGTTGGGTTAATTTATACATAGAAGATATTTATATTTTTATGAAGTGCCTCTTGAAATATTTTAACTATTAGTTTTTTTAAATAACAAAAAAGGGATACACAGTTTGAATATTCTTGTTTCAGAACCAGATCATTTCTTGAAATGTGTGGGCTTACCTCAAAAAAGTTGTTAACTTATACATATTTTTAAAGAAATATTTATATTGTATTTATATGTTTAAATTGTTTTTATACCAATAAATATCTTTGTAAAAAAAAATCATCGGCTAAGGCTATGTCTATGTCTATGTCTATGTCTATGTCTATGTCTATGTCTATGTCTATGAAGCTTCATTTAAACAAGTTTCTTTTCACCACTACCACCACCAAAAATAAATTGTACTATCACTTGCAGAAAAATACCATTGATCAAGTACTGTGTGCATGCTACAAGTCTGACATCCATCATATCATTTAATCCTTTATCCTGCACACTCTTTAAGGGATGTGAGAGATTAAGTGATTTACTTAAGTCACCCAGTTGGAAGGTAAGGCACAGATTCAGATTTGAAATCAGGTCTACCTGCCTCCAGGCTTCTATTCTAAACACTGCCTCCAAAAGAACTGAGAGATGATGTAGAAATATCTTAATGCACACTAATACAGGGAAGACATTTAAAAGTGAAATCATAAGATGATGGTATCTTTTATATGACACAGTAATGTGTAAGCTTCCAAATAATAACTCAAAGTTCACTTCCCTGCTCTAGGCTTCACAAACACCACACATAGCAACTATTATAGATGATGTCACAATCTAAACTTGGTGGATTCTCCTTTCCAGTCAGCATATGGGTTCTTCAAAAAAGCAGAATTCATGATATTCATCTTTGCATCTGGGACCCAAGTTCCCAATAAACAGCTCTTAAATAAAGCAAGCATACATACATCACAAAATGTAAGATACTTCAATTCTTGGAGATATATGGTGGTCAATGAGGAGATAAATTATAAATACTATGTATCTTTATCTTATGGAAAAACAGCAAGGAGTTAGACACATCTAAGCATTTCTAGAGAAGGCACTGAATAGTTGCTATTGATATGTTTACCACCATTTCCTTTCATCCAGGAATTTTCTTCCAGCCTCTCTCCTGGCCACCTCAAGAGTACTGAAAGAGGCAAACTGGGTAAGTGTACACAGCTACCTCATCTCAATACAATGTTGGAAATTTAATAGAGTTCCCCTTTTTAACCTCAACAATAGAAGTTCTGTCTTCTAACAAAGCTTTTCCCATTCTAACCACCACAGACTAATTCTAAAAGAGAGGGGATCTGTCAAGCAAGGGGAAGTCCACAGAGGTCAAGAACTGAGAGAAGCATCACAAAAAAAATAGTCACATACTCTGATTTCTAGGAATCATGCACCACAAGTGGGCTTCCCAAAATTAGAGCCAAATCAAAGAGAAAGAGAAATAGCCGTCAGTGATGTATCCATTCTTTTAAAAATGTGCATGATTTATAAGTCAGTTAGTAGTCCTGGCCTTCAGGTGATTTGCACTATGACTTGGAAGATGGACATTGAACAAAAAATGTAAGTGCGATGAGGTTTACAGAAGAGAAATATGAAATATCCTGAAAATAGGTTGCCAAAAGCAGGAGAACTGACTTAGGCTAGGGAAGGTAGTCATGAAGGCTTCTTTGAGAGAGAGATTTGGGCTGAGATGTAAAGGATATGTAGGTGTGAGCTAGGCAAAATGAGTAGGAAAGGTATTCCAGACAGAGGTAATGCATGTGCAAAGGTCTAAACCAATGTAGGGCACACTGTGATTGAGACAGTTTGTACATTTGTCCAGTACATGAAGAACAAAAAGAAGAATGGCTAAAGAGGGGTGGAGAAGGAGGCAGGGACCACAGATCATTCATGGCATCATGGATCATTTTAACTTACTTGTTAATTATCCCACGTGGTAAGTATTAACACATTTTTAGTAGAAAAACATGAAATATACATTTTAACGTGATCAGTGGAGTTGCAGTATGGAGAATAGCTGGGGAAAAAAAGCTATAGGAGAATAATGGAGGAACATTCCAGAAATTCAAGGGGGAAGACAATATCCTGAATGGGTAAAGGTTAGAGAAGGTAATGGCAACCATAAATAAAAGGCACTAGGAACTAATTCAGTGGTATTTTGTTATTGGTGATCAAAATTCAAGAATTCCCAGAGGAAAGGAGGTTTTGAGAGGGGGTGGGGAGAGGGAGGGTTTGTATGGAACAGTAAAGCACAGAGAATGTTGGATTTGAGAGTATCAGTCATTCAAATATTCTCTGAACATCTGCAATGTTACAGGTTCTCTGTTGAGTGCTAGTAATTAATGGTGAGTCAGACAAACTAGGTCTCTGTTGTGAAGATTTCAGACTGCAGAAAACAATTTAAAGAAGTAACTACTACCCACTATGCTAAATATGTGCAACACTGTTATCAATTAAATTGCATCGATTACATGAAGTCCTAGCCATTACCTGTGAGCATGACCTTATTTCTAAATAAGAAATTTGCAGATGTATTCAAAATAAGATCAATTCATTAGGGTGGGCCTTACAAGAAAGAGAAGAAACAAGAGAGACACACAGGGAAGTAATCCAGGTTGAAAAAGAAGGAGGAGAGGCAGATATTGAAGGGATAAAGCTACAGACTAAGGATTTCTGACAAATACCAGAAGTAGAATGAGGTAAGAAGACTCCTCCCCTATATCCTTTAGAGAGAGCATGTTTACACCTTGATTTCAGACATCTAAGCTTCAAAGCTATTGTTTTAATTACCATTGTGGTAATTTGTTAAAGCTGCTCTAGGAATCTATGCAGCTACTATGGCAGCACGTAATAGTGGAGTCTAACCTAAAATAGAAGGTTCATGAGAAGCTTCCCAAAAGAAATTCTATTTATGTTTACATCAAATGTATGCCTGGCGCAGCGCAAGTTGGAGAGTCAGAGGAGGTGTTCCACCTGGTGAGTACAGCAAGTGCAAAGGTTCAGATGCAGGAGAGAACGTACTGGAGAAACTGAAGGAATCCCGACGACTAAAGCATGAAGTGGGAAGTAGCAGAAGTGAACTGAAGCAGTAGGGTCTAAAGTATACAGATCATAAAGAATAGATCAAATGAAATAGGTGAAATAAGAGAAAGAGAAAGAACAGCTTTCTTGGAAAGAATTTTTGATCTGGGGCTTTTAGTTCGGTTGGTTGGTTGGTTGGTTTTGTTTTTAAAATAGAAAAGGATTTTCCAGTTCCTTCAGATGGAATGGAGTAAGGCGATTGGGCCCCAAATGTAGTTTACAGGAGATCCAATTTTCTGTTGCACATTCCAGCAAGAGGGCAGACAGCAACAGGATATGGAGAGAGAAAAACAAACAAAAAGAAAACAGTTAGGAGCACTTGTGGCAGATGTGATTTACAAACTTCAGTGTGATATCTAGTCACTGAGAATGTTACTTCTTACTCATAAAATTACCATGACCTTTCTTGGCAAACATAAAGCAAACATGTCATTCTTGTGCTAACTCAGCTCTGGAGTTAAGGGAGTTCATATCTACCTTTAAGGATAAAATGGACAAGAGAAGCTTGGAAACACAGGAAGATTCAGAGAAGTAATCAAAGAGAAACCAAAGGTAAAAGTTCTGAAAGGTGACAGTCAACAATCATGACTGGGAAGACCCCACCAAGAAAAACAAGAATACTCAGGATGATTTGGGAAGGTTTATGTTCCCTAAAGTGGGCATGAGATAGACAAACTGACTACTATGTTTACTAAAGGAAAGGATTATCTTCAAAGGCTAGGGACTGAGGACACTTAGGTTACACTATGTAAATGACCCAAAAAAATCTGCTGAGAGAAAACTGATAGGGAAAGCAATTCAGATCCACCCTGATAAAACTTGAGTTAGTTATGGGCTAAGAGTGGGAAGGAAAAGATAAATTAGCCCACTTGCTCTCAGAATAAACTAATAATAAAAATATAACTAACTTTTCCAGAACACTTTTGTATCCCAAGCACAGTTCAGTGTAGTATTTCAGAGCCATCTGTATTAACCAAAGGAGCAAAGTCAAAGCAACTTGTGCAAAGTCACCAAGTCTGTAAATGCCACAGCAAAGTGCTGGCTATCCTCTCAATCCATTCTACTCTTCTTCCAAAGTTACAGAGTTTGAGGCCACTCCTCTAACAGGTATATTTCTTATTTCTATTGTAGCAAGTAGGTGTGGCTATGCTGAATAAGGGTACATAAGCAGAGCTCCAACTGGTATCCTTAGAAAACCCTACTTATAAGCTTGGTCCTTGGCTGTCATCCAGAAATTTGAATGTAAACAGTTACCCACACCTATCTAAACTTTCCTCCAAATAATAAGAGTGCTTAAACCGTTCTAACAATATGGTTTATACTAATCACCTACTTTCCTTCTGAAATCTTAAATGTTAATACTTATAAATCAATATAAATTTTGGGTACTAAGTTGCTAATGAACTTCCCCAGTGGACACATGTTCTCGCAGCTCACTACTGGAGGGATTGAGCACATCCTGTGTGCCTCCCTTGGGAAAGGACTCCTAGGAGTTTGTGCGTGCTTTCCTGCAGAATTCACCCCATGTGTCCTTTCTCTTTGCTGAGTTTGCTTTGCATCTTTTTACTGTAATAAATCTCAGCCAGAGTAAGAATCCTGTGACTCATATACACTGAGTCCTGTGAGTCCTCCTATTAAATCACCAAAACTTGAGGGTAGTCCTGGAAACCCCTGACACAGTGGCTATTTTTACCAATGAAACTTAAGTAGACTTGCTATTGTAATTTTATTTACACTTGCTAAAAAAAGATATTGCTTGTCTTCTACATCTGGTCTTTCACCTTTTTGTGGGTTAGAACAAAAACCCACATCTGCATCAATTATGCAGAACAAAGCAATATCCATAGACACAATATCTGATAGGGTACACAGTAGCCACTTGTGTGCATCTAATATCAAATTTAAATTTATTAAAATTAAAATCACTGATTTTTATATTGGGACTATATGAACACACAATACATTTCCACTTTTGCAGAAATTTCTACTAAACAGACCTGCCCTAGAGATTAGTGGAGCAAAGAAATGAATGGAACCTGGATCCATAATCATGAAGAACAGAAGCAGATTCAGAAAATCTGAGGAGCACAGCTTCCCTAGATGGCCACCGCTCTTTAATCAGGGAATGGGCCTATTAGTAACATTGTCAATACTGGGGTAAGATACTGAAACACTCAATTCTTGCTCTACCACTGCTATTTTGTACCACCATTTGAGAAGAACTTAGAAAAGCAATTTCCATTTAATGTAAACATTGTAATGCTATAGTTTTCCTTGTTAGCACTACTTTAGTTCTGTCCTACAACATTGCGTGCTCTACATCTTCATTTTCAATGTAATTCTTTTCCTCTTGAGACATCTTTGACCTATGGGTTTTTAAGAACTGTGTGAGGTAGCTTTCCGGTATTTAAATTTTTAAAATACCTTTCTGATATCCAATTCTAGTTTGATTCAGCAGTAGTCAGAGAACAATTTTTAAAAATATGTTGGAGTCTGCTTTATGGTCCAGGATATAAGTTACCTTGGTATAGGCTCCATGTGTTATTGAAAAGAAAATATATTCTGTTGTATGTGAAAACCTTCTATGTCAATTAGAGCCTTTTGGTATCAACCAATAGCTGCTATTGAGTTCTTCTATATCCTTGATAATTTTCTCTCTAAACATTCTACTGATTATTGAAAGAGGGGTGTTGAAGTCACCAAGTACAATTGTGGATTTGTCATTTTCCATTAAGTCCTATCAGTTTTTCTTCATGGTAAACACACATTTGGGATTACTATGGATTCTTGGTGACTTGACTCTTCTATTGTTATATAATGTCTTTCTTTGTCCTTGGTAGTTTTCTTTCCTCTAAGTATATTTTAGCTGATAAAATGTAGCAATGTTTATTTTCTTTTAAGGCTTGCATATGATATATTTCTCATCCTTTTACTTTTAACCTATATATGTATATATAAACTACATATGAGTTTCTTGTAATTCAGTGACAGTGGGTCACTTTTTAAAATCCACTTGGTCAATACCTGTCTTATAATTATTATGTTTAAATAGTTTACACTTAATGTAATTGTTGATATGTTAAGTCTTAATTCTCCCATTTTATGTTTTTACTTTATGTTTTACTTCTCTGTATTTTGTATTTTGTTTTCATGTTTATTTTACTCTGTCTTCTGATAGGTTACTTGAACTTTTTAAAATAATTCCATTTTTATTTGTTGATTTTGAGTGTTTCTCTTTGTAGATTTTTTAGTATTTCCCATAGGCATTCATTACTCTATAGTATATATGTGTGTATGTATGTATATGCATATGTGTATATGTTTGCATGTATTTACAATATAGTTAATATACTATCTATCTATGTATATAATGCACTTAGAAACTTATCAGACTTCACTGGTGTCAATAACATCTTCTTTATTCATGAAGGATATTTTCACTGAATATAGGACTCTGGATTGACAATTCTTTTCCTTCAAGCACTTAAAAAATGTTGTGTCATGCCAGTCTGGTTTTGTTATTTTTTTTAAGATTTTAAATTATTTTTCCATACAGGACTGGGGTACAGGCCAGAGGTGCAGAGGCGGTGAGAGGATTCACCAGAGACAGAGTGGGGAGCAGAACAGGCGGATTGCCTGAAATGCACTGCTGAGGGGAGCAGTGGGTAGGTCAGAAGAGGTCTGCAGCACCATGTGGGTCACCTCCGGGGCGGGGATCGAATTCGTGCTGGAGTACTTTAGCTTCATTAGTGCTGTGCTTTAACCCACTGTGCCACCAGGCAAGGCCCTCCAGACTGGTTTCCAATGAGAAATCTGCTTGTCATTCAAACTGCTTGTTTACTGTTTTATTACAATTATTTTATTGTTTGTTAATAACCAAAATGTAATTTCTCTTCAATTGTTTTCAAGAATTTTTTTGTCTTTACTCTTCAGATAGGATAAGTTATACAAGGCCTTCCATCTTTGGTTAATATTCATGGTGGGAGGCACTTCTTGCACTAGAAGGCATGGATGGGTGTTCAAGTTCCCACTGGTCTCCACTGATATCAGAATGACTAGATCAGGGTTCATTACTGCTTCCCACTTGGATTCCACTGACACAGTGAGAAAAGGAGATGACTTACACTGACTGTTGGTCAAAGTCTGACTCTCCATTAGGCTCCATCTGACATCAGTTATTAGGGCAAGGAAAGGACACCCCCTTACCATCAGATAGAAGTGGAAGTCCAGGCTTTTCATGTAGTCCACTGACATCACAAGGCCTAGAGAGGTGGCAGGGGTTCATTACTGCCTGACAGAGGTGAAAGTCTGAGCTCCTAACTTAGTCTTCTCTGACACCACCCCAGCAGGTATGCTTGCAAGGTCTCATTTTTAGCCTTATGAGTACAGAGATCTAAGCTCCTCACTTGGTCTCAGTAGGAGTAGTAGTAAAGGGACGATGTTTTGCTGTTTTTGTGATATTTGATTGGAGTCTAATGGGTATTAGCTAAAAGTTTTCTCTTTCAAGACTGCTCCTTCCTTAGTCCTATGGGTAGAGATACCAGGTTTCTCTTGGGACCCATGGCATTTTCTGGGTTGCATTATACTTAAATGTAAGGAACTCACCACTGGGTCATTCCTCAGATCCTGATGTCCCTAACTGATCTGACTCATCCCTCTATTTTAATCTTCTTTATGTTTGTTTTACATAATATCCAGAGTTTTAGTTATATTTAAGGGGAAAGTATATCTATTCCATCTTCCAAAAAGGAGGATATATGCTTCCTTTTAAGGGAATGTGTGCTAATATCAGGAACTCTCGGTTCTTAACCCTAAGTCAGATTTGTAAGGTCTCATCATTTAGAGTCCATGCCGGTGAACCATTTCTCATTACAACCAGCCTTCCACTCTCCCACAGGGACATATGGAAATAATATTCATGAAGTAAAAACAGGATATCAAGCTAAAATTAAGACTCTAGAATACACAATAGATATTAATTTAATATTCCATGTTCCAATATAAGTTCCATCTGTTAAACTGTTCTTACTGTTATTTCTAGCACTCCCTTTTTTGGCCTATGATCTGTTCCCACTGAGCAGTAAGGTACCTACTATCACCAAGAAGGATGCTTCTGTAAAAGCAGATCATTTTTTCAATTGTAATAGCTAGTTCTTTTGAGTTCATGTGTCCAAAGTATATATTACTGAATGGAGTGAGAGAATGCATGGTTATATAATATAGTTTTTCCTGTCCTAGAAGAAAAGCTATGAAAGACCGGGAATCATAAGATGGAAAACAAGAGAACTGCTTGTTGGCAAATATCTCTGAAAAGAGCATCCAAATGTTGTATCTTTGTCTTGCAAGGCACAAGTTAAAATAGCCTGGAGAGGTTTTGGGACAGAACAGGGTAGACCCAAGAGCACTGTTAGGTCTCAGGAATGGTCACCTGATTTACATTCAATTCCTCAGGAACAGATAAAAACCACTTTAGGGTAGGTGATACATCCCAGGAAGCCTTTGTTTCCCTGGGATTGATTGTCAATACTAACAGTGTAAGGGAGCTAAGGGAAACAAGAGCCTATATTTTCTGACAAAATTCTGGCTTGGCTGAGGTTAAAATTTTATAAAATAAGGGTATGACATAGAAATGAAGTTCAATTTAAAAAATTAACATATCTTACATACCAGTGTGGAGACCTTAAGGTTAAGGCCCATTACAGAAATAATAAGTTAATAAAGAAATACTGGCAAATGACTAGAAATATTTGAATAAGAAAACTTGGTTTCCCAGTAGCTCTAATAAACTAAGTACATATTGACAAGGAAATTAATGAAACTTTTGTTTCATTTTTTTCACTGAAATTCTTCAATTGAAATATTTCAAAATTTTTAATTGTTAATTAGATTTTATTCCAGCATAATAGTAAATTACAAAATGCCATAAAGTTATGAGTTACAATATGTCTGTATATAACAGATAAACTAGGTTTTATAAAGTCTCAACTGCTTGGAAAAGAGCATACAAGAAAATGAAAATTCAGCTACATAGTAGAAATTAAATACTCACTTAGAAAAAAAAAAATGCTAACTGTCAAGAGGCCAAGATACTTCATGCTTAAATGCATTGATTGACTGTAATTAGAGAAGGATCAGGCCACTGCAGATAAAGCAGTTGCATTAATTTTGCATGTAGTGAATGGCAACAGATCTAGAATTATATAAGCAAAATGCCAAATTACAGTACAAAAGCTTTCTACTCCCTTCTTTTCCCAGTTGGCACTTCCCAAAGTGAGTCCTCATGAATAGTGTCCAGGAATCTGCTTTTTCATAAGTTCCTAGGTGGTTGTCATGATTTAAAGACAGAGAACTCTAAAAAGATCCTAAATCAGATGCAATTCCATTATATCAATAACCACAGTTCCCACTATTTCCAGAAATACTTCCTTTACCTCCTCCTCTCTCCAACTCCCCCTATCCTCACAGCCTCTTTCCTCAGAAATCTCATGAACAAAAGTGTACTTCACAACCTGTAAAACTTCAGCTAAGTTTTAGTTCACTTTCCTCAAAGAGTACTGGCCCTGGGGGAACTTCTGGATAAGGATCATGGAGAAAAGATACTCTACTCCAATAACCTCTCAACTTTTCCTAAAAATAACAAGATTGAAAATTTATGGGGGAAAAGAAAAATAGCAACACCATCAGTGAAACAAGGAAATGAACAGAGCCCCAGTACACACCACACCACCCAAAATTTGGGCAGTTTGAAAGATGACATGGGAGGAGCCTGCACAAAGCAAACTCTCTGTAGAAGAATCATCAAAATTCTGAGTGACCCCTCCAAGGATCTTTAAAGTATAGCAACAAGTACTAGGGACAGAAATGACCTACATAAGTGTAGACATAGAGATTGTATCTGTACTTAGCTATACCAAGTGTTTATTTAATAATACCTAAAACTAACATAATTGGTAATTAGGGAGATGATACTAAATATATAATGCAGAAATTGCATAGGTTCCTATGACCTTTCCCAGTTATTTGGAAACTGCCAGGAGCAATATTTCTCACAAAGAAAAGGTTTTAACAACATAAGAACCTTTTTTTTTTTTAAAGGCTAAAATACTTTCCTACAAGTATTGTCTGGTTCAATGACTTCAAGACCTCTACATTTTCCACAACATTAACCATTTGAGGGAACTGAGAGTGCAGATGTCGGAAATGCAAAAGCATTTCTGCTGCATTAAAAAAAAAAAATCAATGAAGAAACACGCCTAGGTCAACTCATCCTTTATTTTGGTTACAAATCTCTGTTAGAAACAAATAGGCTCAAGGACCCATAGCTTGGATTAAAGCTACAAAGAATCTATTGAAAGATGCTGGATTCAAATGTATGTGGAAATTTAATTGTTCTTTTTAATTAGGATTGTTATTGGCTTTATAGAGCATAATTACAAAACCAGAGGATTTTTAAAAAATGATTTATTTTATTTTATTTATTTATTTTTAAAATGATTTATTTATGCATACAGAACTGGGGTACAGGCTAGAGGTGCAGGGATGGTGAGAGACTTCACCAGGGACAGAGCCAGGAGCAGAACAGGCAGATCGACGAACCACACTGATGAGGGGAGCAGTGGGCAAGTCAGGAAAGGTCTGCCATGCCATGTGGTTACCTCCTGGGGCGGGGATCAACCTCATGCTGAGGCAGCTTTAGCTTCTTAGTACTGTGCTTTAACCCACTATACCACCAGGGAGTGTCAAAACACCAAAGGATTTTAAGAAAAGGGTTAATCTCCCAATATCCTACTTTTTTCAGATAACCTATTTTAGGACATGATTTTCCAGAACACAATGGTTCTACTTTTTATCCTTTTTTTTTTTTTAGGTTTTATTTTTTTCTTAATTAAGGTAACAATGCATTTGTGTTGGTATGTGTGTCTGTGTTTTAGAATTGTAGGATCTCCCCCTTCAGGTAGACTCCACTATTATCCATTAGATCCCTTCTCTACTTTGTTCTCACTCCTCTCCCTTCCCATTTCCCTTTGGTAACTTTCAGTTCCACTGTCAGTTTTCAGTTTGTCTTTATCTGACCTTCTGTTGCTATCTTTGTATTTCACATATGTATTTGTTTCTCTCTTCACTTATTTCACTTAGTATAATTCCCTCTAGCTCCATCCATGTTGCCAAAAATGACAAGATAGTTGAGCACTATTCCATTGCATATATTTATGACATCTCCTAACCCACTCACTTGCCCTGGGGCACTTAGGTTGTTCCACTAGCTTAGTCATTGTACATAGTGCTGCAATGAACATGAGAGTGTATGTTTTCCATCAAATAAGTGTTCTGTATTCTCTTGGTATTTACTTCTAAGAGTGAAATCGCCAAGTCATATTGCAGATTCATTTTCAATCTTTTGAGAAACCTCCATACTATCTTCCATAGAACTGGACCAGTTTATATTCCCACAAAAAGTATAATAAGGTTGCTTTTTCTCCACAACCTAATGTGTGGTTTCTGGTCTTTCTGATATGGGTCATTCTTACTGGAGTGAGGTTTTGATTTGCATTTCTCTGATGATAAGTGATGCTGAAGATTTTTTCACATGCCTATTGCTTCATTTGTTTATCTTCCTTAGAGAAGTGCCTATTTGCTGCTTCTGCTCATTTTTTGATTGGGTTATTTGTTTTCTTTTTATTGAATTAAATGAGTTTTCTGTAGAAATTTAATATCAGTCTCTTGTTGGATAGGTGGTGCTCAAATATTTTCTCCCACTGAATAGGATATCTTTTAGTATTAGTGATGGCTTCTTTCACTGTGTGAAACCTTTTTAGTTTGATGTAATCCCAATCACTTAGATTCTCTTTTGTTTTCCTTGCTGTTGTGCTTAAATCCACAAAGACCTCTCTCAAACCTATGTTGTGCAATGTTTAGACTGTGTTTTCTTCTATTTTATGGTTTCAGGTCTTACATGTGAGACCATTTTATCCATTTTTGTGTTAATTTTTGTATGAGATAGTAGTCTAGTTTCACTTTTTTGCATATAGCTGTCAGTTCTCCCAATGCCACTTACTGAAGAGGTGCTCCTTAATCTAGAATATATCCTTGGTTTTATCATAGATTAACCGTCTATATAGGTGTGGGATTTCTGGGCTCTCAATTCTATCCCATTCGTCTGTGCATCTGTTTTCATTTCAATATTATCCCATTTTAATTATTATAACTTTGTATCATAGTCTGAAGTCTGAAATTAATGATACTGTTACAGGGCAACCCAATGTGAATTGGGTTACCTATCTGTGGGTCCTCACCTGTGCCCTTAAGATTCAACTGCACTGCACACACACACACACACACACACAAGAAGGGCAACAATGGGTTTATTTACAAGAGAAAGAGAAAAGGAACAACCCAGGGAAAAAGAGAGAGTGATACAAGTTAACTAATGCGTCCTACTAGTTCCACTAACATGGAACCCCAATAGCATGCTGAAAGATGATCAAAATCCAAAAGATTAGCCACCAGCTATGAGGCCGAGAGAGAGAAACTGTCAGATCAACATGTCTGGCTTTATATCCCAAAAACCCAAAATGGCTGCTTAACTCTGCCCTCAGGTCCTAGCAGTCCTCCCTTTGGTGTTCCTGGGATTTGTATTTTTGGTGTCTAGAGTGGGGGTGGAATTCACAAAACCTGTATCAGTAGAGTTTGGTCAGGACATCCTTTACCCTAACAATACCACCTTAACTCCTCTTTTTTGGTCAGAATTACTTTGGCTATTCAGGGTCTTTTGTGTTTCCATATGGATTTAAGTAATGTTAGAAGAAAAATTTTTAAAATAATGTATATACAATATTACAACATAAATGTCGTTAGATCTGTATAGAGACCCAGTTCAATTTCACTGAATAGCTAAAGAGAAAGGGCTAAGGAGATATCATATAGACTGTCAACCCTTGGCATCCCAGGTAAGGGAGCTGGGAGTATAAGGGGCTACTGACTAAAGAACCAATCTGAGATGCTAAGGGCTAAGTTCCTTAGCCTTTGTCTCCCCCCTCAAGTTCCATAATACTGGGAGCTTGGCAGATTATTGAAAGACTTTTTTGTGAAATTCAAGAATGATAAGCACTATATACACAGGTGTAAAACATCCAACTAGCTTTTTAGTCCTTAGCTCTTTAATATGAGCAACAACTAAGTCTGACATTTAAGGAAATTATAATATAGTTGAGGGAGACTCGATAAAGGCAATTTGGAGAAAACAGATACTTGGAAGTGAAGAAAACTACAAAAATATTACCAATTTAGAAAGAAAGATGAGAAAACACTGCATCTATAAAACAAGAAAGGGAAGTTATAAAGCCATTATCATAACAAAAAGGCAGCCTACTGAGTGGGAGAAGATATTTACAAAACATGTGTCAGACAAGGGGATAATATCCAAATACACATAAACAAAATATATAAATCATTATATCCAAAATATATAAATAATTCATACAACTCAACAATAGAAAACCATACAATCTGATTTAAAATGGGCATAAGAGCTAATCAGACATTCCACCAAAGAAGACATACAGATGGGGAACACATAAAAGATACCCTACATTGCTTATCATTAGAGAAATGCAAATCAAAGTCACAATGAGATTTCACCTCACACCAGTTAGAGTGACTAATATGAAAATGTCAAATAATAAGTGTTGGTGAGGAAGTGGAGGAAAATGAAACTTTGTGATTTCTTGGTGGGAATACAAACTGATACAGCCACTTAGGAAAATCACAGTCTCCTAAATAAATTAAAAATAGAACTACCATATGATCCAGTAACCTACTTCTGAGTGTTGACTCAAGCATGTAAACACTCACTTGAATAAAATACATGCAACCCTATGCTCATTGCTGTACTTTTCACAATAACTAATATATGGAAACAACCAAACATATCACAACTGATGAATGGACTAAGAAACTGTGTCATATAGACACAATGGAACACCACTCAGTCATTTAAAAAAAAAAAAGATGAACTCTCCCTTTTGGCCAATGGGGTAAAGAACCTCATTATGAATCTCTCAGAAAGCACAGCAGCACAAGTTTGATTCCAGGTCAGAGAGCTGACCCACATGGCGTGGCAGACCTCTCCTGAACTGCCTGCTGTTTCCCTCAGCAGTGTATTTCAATAGATCTGCCTGTTCTGCTTCCCACTCTGTCTCTGGTGAATCCTCTCACCTACCACACTTCTGGCTTGTACCCCAGTTCTGTAAGCGTAAATAATCTTAAAAAAAAAAAAAAGATGGAATCTTTCCATTTGAAACAATGATGAAATTACAATGTAAAATGAGTGAAATGTGAAATTTACTCACTAAATTAATTAAGTCAAAAGGAAAAAGACAAATACTGTATGATCAGGCATTTGTGGTATATAACACAACACAATCAATACAACAAAAGCAAAACAAACCCTTAGATTACTACAACAAAATGGTTACCAGAAGACTGCACTGGGGAAGGAATAACTCAGTGGTGAATAGTAATTGGCTATTTGGTGGTAGATGTGGTGTGGAATATACAGTTGCTGAGGCAAAATAAAAAAAAAAACTGTACACTTGAAGCCTATACAGTGTTGTAAATTAATGTTACCTAAATTTAAAAAAAAAAAAAAAAACGGAACCTAAAAAAAAAAAACAACGCAAAAACAAAGAAAAAAAAAAATTGATAGGCAACCAGCCTAGAAGAAACTATATTCAAAACACTCAAATAAGAATTACGGAAAGTGGGGCCCTCCTGGTGGCGCAGCAATAGGATGCAACACTGCAAGCTAGCCACAGCTGCTCCAGTGTGAGTTCAATCCCCAGTGAGTTGATCCACATTGGCACAGCAGACCTCTCCTGTCTCAGCTGCAGTGTACTTGGTCAATCTGCTACTGTGCTCCCCACTCTGTCAATGGCCTGTACCCCAGTTCTGTATTCATAAATAAATAAATCTTTTTTAAAAACAATTACAGAAAGTGAGAAAAAACACAAATGAAGGAATAAGTATCAATAAGACAACTTAAGAAAGTATCCCAAGATACAGATTGAAAGTCACAGTATAATTAACTTTAAATATCTATATTTTAAAAAATAGAGGTGAAATTCATAACTCTGCATACAAAGAGAAGAATCTCCCTACTTTAGGAAAGGAAAGGCAAGTCATAGAAAAAAAGAAACAGGAGTCAATTTACTTTAGACTTCTCAACAGAAACACTAGAAGCAAGAAGAGTAGAACAAGAAGCATCTGGAGCAATGTCTTCAGTTTTCCTTTAAAATCAGAGAGTTAAGTATGAAGAATGAATCAAGAAACAGCAGATATACAAAAACTGTATATCCATGTGCTCTTTTGTAAGAAACTACTGAATGTTGAGCTTCCCTGAAATGAGAGTAAACCAACAAAAGGGAAGACATAAAGAAAAGGGAAAGAGAAAGAATTGAAAGTAATCTCAGGTAGAAAGATGAAGAGAGGTTCTAGGTTTAGAGGATAACCACCCAGATTCAAGTAGTGTCACCAAAAGACAGTCGTATTGGAGGCTGTCATCACTCAGATACCTGCTACCTTCTACTGCCTATTTAATAACTAGCAAGCCTGGCACGTATCATCTATACTCAGTCTGTGTTGTCCATACACAAATTAATTGAACTGCTTTCCTCTCTATGTCCTAACACTGGGACATGTAAAGTGCACCATTTTATTCAATATATCTCAGTTTTAATGTGCATCAAACTAGAGGGTCAGTCAAAATACAGACTGCTGGGCTCTAACCCCAGAGACTCCTAAACAGTGGATCTGGACTTAGATCTAGGAATTTCAAACAGGTAATTTCCTAGATGATACTGATGCTACTAGCCAAGGAACCATGCTTTTAAGAACCACAGACTCATCTTGACCTATCTTGAGTGCTGGAAATGGATGGAGAGTTGGGAAGCAAAAACACAATTCCTCATTTCCTCCAACCATTATTCCTCTGGACATCCTTGGCTCACACTCCTGACCTGCCACATGTTTAGACTCCCAAGATTTGTTCAGACCTTTGCCTACATATTTTTCCAGAAGGGTCTCATATAAACTATATCCAAGAGGCTCTGTTCAGTTTATTTTTTCCAAAAGCTTTCTTCTAACAATAGTAATATAGCTATTTCTCTATCCATATAGGTTTGTACTGACTAGTTTTTGCATATGTTTATGTATATATAAGTGATTTTAAAAATTGTTTTAAAGTTAGGAAATAATGAACATAGAAGTCAGCAGATGATTACTACCAAGAGAAGAATCATGTGATCAGGACAGAGCACATAGAGGATTTCTAAGATATTGGAATGTTCTAGTTATATATGGATATACTTTGTATTGTTATCATGTGAGTTCAGCATTCAGTTGCATTATCTGAATTAGAAGCTGCTAGTCATAGCTGACTGGCCTACAGATGAACTCAAACAATGGTCAAGCCAGGCCTTAACCATCTAGTTTCCTATGAATTTGAGGGATTTAAAGTGAAACTAAGATTTGCTGAAACAGAATACATTGATAGAATTCTACAAACTCCTGCTAATGAATCCTTACTTCCTGTTTTTCCCAAGATTTGGTTGTTTAGCAGTTTCTTAGGTGGATGAAATAAGCCTGTGTCCATTTAATTCATTTTCTTTTGTTTAAGCCAGTCATCGTTTTTGTTTCTTACAACCCAAATAATCTGGATTCATAGAGCCTAGTAGCTATTTTAAGGGGAAGACACCCAGAGCCTGACTTCCAAATACTTGTGTTGATATAGAGATATTTTAATTCTAAGTGAAACACTTGAGACTCCTGGAAGCTGCATGACACACACAATTTTCTTCATAATGAACTCATTTTCCCAGAAGGAAAAAAATGACATCTCCACAGCAGGCCTGATGCTGTAGGTAATGATCTGATCCCAGCTTGGGCAACCTTGCCCAAGGGCGCGCTGGGAATAGCATCCAGACAATTACTCTCATCTACACAGTGAAAATATTCCCTGAAACTCAGTGAACCACCCAGTCCAGCTTGCTTTTTTTTTTATCAATTTTATTTGTACTATTAATATTGTTTCCTTAAAGGAGTACAATAGATCAAATAACATATAGTTCTGTTATTAACTAGCTAGTTAAATGATCGGTTTTCACAGATGAAACTTAAAGAAGGTAGTAACTTCACCAATGTCATATAGCTTGTCAGTTGTGAAACTAGAACTAAAGCCCAGGCCTCAAACTAGTTAAGTCTAAGAGTTGGATTTCACCTAGCACTGTCCTAGTTCTAAGGTCACCTCTTTGCCTGCCATATAGTTAACTATTCCTAGAGATACGCAGTTTCCTGCAGAACAAATGCCACCCCCAACACCTTAAAAATCCCTTCAATTGGGAAACCCACGGGGATTACAATTGAGATGGGGAAAAATATGTACAAAATGATGTAAAAATAAACTGTTATAAAAAAAAATCCCTTCAATCCCTTTCTTGTCCTTTAACTTAAAATTATTCATTATTGATGTTATACAATTATAATGTTATTTTTACCAAAATAATAACTTAGCCTACATGCTTATAAAAGATACATATGTATATGAATATACATGTATATGTGTGTACATGCATGTGCATGTAGGTTTGTATATCACACAAACTCACATGTATATATATGAAGACTCTGCCAATTTTCCCAAACCCCCTTGTCCCAAATGCCATCCCCATGTGGCTAGTGTAACATCCTCAGAAATACCTTGGTAGGCCTGGTTCATGTCTATCACCCAGCACATCTGGACAGCCAGTGAACAAGCCAGGTTTGAAGACTCAACATTGTTTCTGTCAGGTAGAAATACAGATTTTTAATCTCACAGATCCACTTTAGAAATAAAAATACTAGTTTTTCATGTGATTTCATAAAAATATGAAATTTTTAATATATATATACAAAGAGAGATTGATTTAGTGCCTCCTCCCACCTGAAACCAGCTCAACAGGAGCACCAGTCACATGATACTCAATATCACCTGAGGCCTAGAAGCCAGGAACAGTCCTGCTGCCCTACCTAGGAAATCAGCATGGCTGGAATAGCTTACATTCCCAGTAGTTCCTTCTCCAAAGCTACTGTTACACCTGGCTCAGAAACTTACAAATATAGACATGAAATAAATATTTAGAAGTGAAAACAAACGCATACAACAGCTCCTTGTTTAATTCAGAAATGCTAATCTTAGTGTCTCTACTCAGATACCTGAGGTTATCTAATGAATCTGACTTCTCCGACCACTTAAGCCCCAACTCAAATTAAAGTTCTATGTCATTCTAACCACCTATGAAGCAGTTGTCTCTAATTCAGTTTTTTATATATCAGCTTGATTTCATTCATCTTTAGCCCCTTGTAGTTTGAAATTTATTTAGGGACTACTTTAGAAGTGATAACATATTTTAAAAAATCTACAAGATGCAGCAAAAGTCAATCATACGTTCATAGAACACAATATATACAGCGAATGCTAGGCATTGTTTCAGGCACTAAGAATAAAACAGTAAATAAACCCAACAAAAATCTCTGACCTTACTAAATTTACCTGCAAGAGAGGAAAGTGAGACATAAATGAAATAAATGTGTAAACTATCATATGGAATTTTAGAAGTTGCTAAGTGGCATGGAGGAAAATAAAGCAGGAACAAGAGGAAGGGCTTCAATTTTAAATAGAGTATCAAGGATTTTGTCAAGGAAAGCATCAGTAACAAAGAATGGAGTAGGGAAAGGAACAAGCAATCAAATATCTAAGGGAAGAGTATTCTAGAACAGTGATAACAAACAATGGAGAAGGATAGTAGGATCTGTGGTGGTGTAGGGGAAGAGTGTGGCCACTACACATGTTTGTGTAAGTATTCACTGTACAAAAGTAATGGAACATAAACAGTTGCTTAAATAAAACCCACTTCTACTTGGCAAGTCATATATTCTGGTGCAAAGTCTGTTCCTGGAGAACAGGAGCCTTTGTTCTAATTCATAATAATACATGTATAGCTAGCACAGATGTTTAGAAGAAGGGAGTCAAAGTTTTTGAGTAAGGAACAGACATCTGACTTATGTTTTAATAGTATCACTCTAGCTTCTGTATTAAGAATAAATTGTAGGTATGGTAAGAGCAGAAGCAGAGAGATCAGTGTGGAAGATAAACCAAAAAAAAAAAACAAATAAAAGATCTGATAGCTTGGACAATGACACAGTGATAGCAGTGAAATCGTAAAAAGTGGCTGGATTGTTGACATATTTTAAAGGTGAGTTACCAGTGTTTATTGACAAACAGATGTAAGACAGACAAAGTCAAGGATGATTCTAACAGTTTTAGGCATGAGTAACTGGAAGGATGAGGTTGCCATTGGTGATACAACCACAGCAGTTAACAATTTTCAGGGAAAGATCAAGAGCTATCTTAAACATGATATGTTTGAAATGCCCATAAAGTACCTATGTAGTGTGCTGTATTCAGTGGAAAAGGCCAGACCAAAAAAACTTATGTGAGCATCATAGCTCCACAGAGGGCAAATGAAACTGTAAAAGATAAGAGAAATCATCAACAGAACAGAGAAGCAAAGAGAACCAAGAACTGGGCTTTGGGGACTCTAACAAGATATGAAGAAAAAATAAGGACACGGCAAAAGAGATGGAAATGGATCAGTCAGTGTGGCAGGATGCCCTGTAGCTAAGAGAAGAAAATGTATCAAGTAGGAAAACGGAATCAGCTGTGCCAGGAGCTTAGCAATAGAAATATCCATAACCTGAAAGCCTTTATCTGAAACAAAGATTAAAAACTAACACGCAACCATAAATTAATCAAAAGTAAAAGGAAAACATTTTTGCAATCCTAGAGAGTTGAAATTACTAAAAGTTGTTTCTGTAAAAAGACTGGAAAATGAGTAAATAAATCTCTGGCAAGACTGAAAAAGAAACTAAACACACACACAGCGATTCAATTGAGTGTTAAGAAATCTAGTTTCAAAAATGTAGTTCTAAGAAAACATGTCATGAACAATTCAGGCCAATAATATTTTTAGCAATAAAATGAATCCAATTTTAGAAAATTAAATATTACTAAAATTAACTCACAGACAAAGGGGGAGAAGGGAACAACCTCAACTTCATTGAATGATCTTAAGATTATTAAAGACAAGTTTCTCTAGAAACACCAAATTTATATTGTCTTAGGAAAAGTTCTTTCATAAAAACTGAAAGACCACATAGTTCCTAAATTACTTAAATTGTTTTGTAAAACAGAATAAAGGTTAGAATAATCTTGATAGCAAAATTTGACAAAAATAGGATAAAAAGCATATTTTACTCAAGAACAAAGATTAAATCTTAGCAAAATGAATTTAACAGATGATTAAAATAATACATTATAAACAAAAAATTTATTCCAGGAAAATTATGAAATATTTAAAAATCTATCAATAAAGCTCCTGAATTAATGGGTAAAGTGATGGCATATAATCATCACTTTCCAAAACAAGACTTTTGATGAAATTCAACATTCATTCCTAAAATAAAAAGAAAGTCTTAAAAGTATAAGTAGGGATTCCCACCCACCAGCTTCAGCAGCCCCCACAGCCTGGAGCATCAGCCTGACATTCACCCAGGCCCATAGTAGGGAAGGCCACAGCTACTGTACCCACCTTCAGATAAATACCCAGAATAATGGGGAAAGGAAACCCACACCCAACAGGAGCCTCATCTATAGCAGAGTGAACCCAAAAGCAAACAATAGGGAGAAAGAAAAATACAAATGGTCAAGCAAATCAGCAGGGGAACAATATACCACAAAAAGAAAAACAGTGTCCAGAACCAAACAACACTGACATGGAAGAATTTTTCTTCTAGTCAGATGAAGATCTCAAAATTCTCATAATTAAGAAAGTCAAAGAATTAAAACAACATAAAGAAAACTCAAAAAACAGATTAGATATATACAAGTTGCAGAAAGTGAAAAGAATGCTATGAGAAACATCAACAAGCAGAAGACTGACACTAAAACTTTAAATAAAAAAAAAAAAAGAAACTGCAAGAAGTAAAAAAGGTTAAAGGAGGAGGTAAAAAAATCTGGAAAAAGCCATGGAAATAGAATAGACAATATGGAAAAGTGAATCAGTAATCTCAACCATGCAAATATGAAAAGAGCCAAGATAGAAAATGAAAATGAAATGCAATGGAAAATAAATGAAGAAACACTTTGAGAATTAGTTCTGACACCATGAGGAAAGGAAATATAAGAGTGATAGGAACCCAAAAAAGAGGAGAGAGAAAGAAGGGAACTAAAAACCTATTCAAAGAAAACTTCCTAAATTTGAAGAAGAAAATGAAAACAGACATACATAAACATAAAAGGATACCAAACTACCTTAATAGAAAGAAATCTACAGCAAGACCATAGCAGCAAAGCTTCCAAGACAAAAAGTAATGCACTGGCTAGGAGGAAGAAATAATAGCTTATAAAGAAATATTAATTATGCAAACGTCAGACTTCTCTGAAGAAACACTATGGGCAATAAGAGAATGAAATGGCATATTCAAAAACTCCAAAACAAACAAACAAAAAAAATGCCAGTCAAGACTATTTTATCCTGCAAAGCTCTTCTTTCTATATGAGGGAGAAATAAGGATATCCAGACAAACAAAATCTCCTGGAATTTGCTATATTACTAAAACCCTACTACAAAAAAATATTACAAGAAGGTTTAGGATCTAAAAACAAGAGAGGGATAAACACACAGAATTGAATAAGGCATTAAATAGAACCACAAAATGATGCGCATAATGGTAGTAACAATGTAAAATGAGCACTGTAGAAAACACTGCGGTAGCTCCTGAAAAAGTTAAACATGGAATTATCATATGACCCAGCAACTCCTTTCCTAGGTGCATATTCAAGAGTTGAAAGCAGGGACTGAGGCTCATGTATCCCGTGTTCATCATTATTCAAAACATCTGAAAAAGGGAAGGAACCCAAGTATCCATCAACAGAGGGATGGATAAATAACCTTAGGTCTATGAATATATAATGGAGTATTAGTCAACCTTGAAAGAGAAATTCTGCCATATTAATATCATGCTAGAGTTGGTAATTATGGTTTCAGGGTTTTAACATCCACACTCCAACATGGATGAGCCTTGCAAATATGCTAAGTAAAGTCAGCCAGATGCTGTACAATTCGATTTATAAGGTACCCAAGTTAGGCAAATTCATAAAAACTGAAAACAGAACAGAGATTACCAGGAGTGAGAGAATGGAGCTAGCACTGATGAGTACAGAGTTCTGTTATGGATGATATAAAAAAATAGAAAATAGAGACTGCACAATTTGAATATACTTTTTTTTTAAAGATTTATTTATTCATACAGAGCTGGGGTACAGGCCAGAGATACGGAGGGTAAGAGGATAGAGTGGGGAGCAGAACAGGCAGATCGACAAAGTACACTGCTGGAGGGAGCAGCGGGCGGGTCAGGAGGGGTCTACCACACCATGTGGATCTCCTTCGGGGCAGGCAGGGATAGAACTCATGCACAAGTGGCTTAAGTTTCTTAGTGCAGTGCTTTAACCCACTGCGCCACCAGGGAGGGCCCCCAATTTGAACATACTTAATCCTGTTGAAATGCACACTTCAAAATAGGTAAAGTGGTAAATTTTGTATATATTTAACCATAACAACAACAACAAACTTTAAGTGGGAACAGAACAGGCAGATTGACTGAACACAGTGTTAAGAGGAGCAGCAGGAAAGGCAGGAGAGGTCTTGCTGCACCATATGGATAGCTCCCTTGCTGAAGATCAAACTCATGCTGTAGTGGCTGAGGGAAGCTTCATAGTGATGCATTCCAACCCCCTGTGCCACCCAGGAGTCCCACAACAACAAAAATTTTTAGTAGGATACACACACTCCCAACAACACCAGAGTGATCAGCATGAGGGTGTTCTGTTAACTACATTTTCATACAAAATTCAAGATGAGGAGAAAACCTTTTATTTCATCTCTTCTTGAAAGTCTTTTGCATGTTTATAATCTCCTAAGGACCTCAAATGACTGAGAAATTTCAACTGTATACCAGTGAACTCTGCAGCTGAGTTTCATCTGGCTACAGTGCTTGAAATAGTTTAATATGTTGCCCACTCATAGTCATTAAAAAAATCTTTATCTTCAACTCTTCCTCAAAATCAGAAGATCTAGTGTCCTGGGTGCACATTCATTAATGACCTGAACTAAAGATAAAGTCTAGCAGCTGCCCAAGCTAAACAAGACTCTGGGGATTTTATCAACATCCCACCCTAACTACTTCCCTCCTTACATGTCATTACCTGCCCTGTCCTTTGAGTGAGTGTTTTCAACCACTTTAATAAGAAAGGGTCAAAAAACAGAAATGAAGGAGTGCATCTACATACTACTCAAATATAGTACTCAAATATAGTAATCCCAGAAAAACTGCTTTTATCTTTCCATATTTCATTAGTACAAATAATGAATGACACCTGTTTAAGATACATTGAGAAAGATTAGTAAAGTCTCCATTTGTTATATAGTCTTAGCTCATGCACATGAATTTACTAATTTGATTTTAGGATAACAATACATTTGGAGAACAAAATTAACTCTAGGGCTTAATATGAGATCACAAATAAAATGAAGTCAAATCAATTTAGAAAATGAATCCTCAAGAGAAATTACTCATCCATCCAGAACTATTAGTTGTCACAGCAAAAAACTGGAAAGAAGTAATAGCAAATGCATTATTTAGGTACTTAAGTATTGTGTATTATGGTATTAGGAATTATAAATAAGACAGTGCATGGGGCTTGGTTTCAAATCCCTAGGATCTTCAAGTCCCTACTGCTACCTTTTGTCTGTGGGAGATTTGACAGTAGAGAGACAATAATTTTAACCATTTTAGTTAGGCTAATAAGAGAGTGTGCATGACAATACTCTGGAGGCTATAATGCAATATCCAAATGGGAGCTATCACTTGTCCATAGTGGTCTGTGTATCTACCGTTCCTCGCCCAGTGCTACCAAAATGTAGTCTGGGAACTAACATTGGCTCACGAATGCTTTGTCCACAATAAAATAAGTAGCAAAGATGAATAAACCATTGGAAACAGCAATGTGATATTACTGCATCATCCAAGCATATGACCAGTGGCTCTTCAGACTGGCTGACCAGTCAGTATTAGTGAACTTAGGAAAGGCACATGTGCCACAGCTACATACAGGTCAGGAGTGGCAGGACCATTTATTTTTAGTTTGTCAATGGAAACCCCAAAGCATATAAAAACCTGGAAAATGTAAGCACCATAACTATTTTTATAATCAAATTGGTCAAGCTTTAAAAAAAAATCTATGGCTTACTAAGCCTTAAAAGATATGCTCCTCCCCCCGCCACCCCCATGGTCTACAAAAGGACACCTACTTTTTCTGAATGTGGCAAGTCATTAACTAATTAATGATAAACGAAATGATTCTAAAGGAAAAATGATAAAAATAATTTATACTGTTTTACTTGAAATATGATGCCTGATATATTGGATTTACAGCCATATGTGATGGTTAAAGGTTAAAATCACAAGGTTATTTATAGAAATATATGGTTAGGGCCTCTCTGGTGGTACAAGGGGTTAAATCTCACACTATTAAGCTATCCACAGCTACTGCAGCATGAGTTTGATCCCCTGCCAGGGAGTTAACCCATATGGTGCAGCAAACCTTTCCTTTCTCACCTGCTGCTCCCCTCAGTAATATATTTCAGTAAATCTGCCTGTTCTGCACCCCACTCTGTTTCTGGTGAATCCTCTCACCCCTGCATCTCTGGCACTACACCCCAGTTCTTGTATGCATAAATAATTAAAAATAAATCTTTTTTTAAAAAAGAAATATATGGCTAATAAAGCAAGAAACTACCTACATTCCTAAATTAAGTTGCATTTTACATTTTAAAATATTAAAACATATATATATATATGGAAAAAATGTCAGGTTGAAAAGGTGAGTGAAAAATAATACTTCATATACAAACATTTATGCTTTAAGAATGTCTGAGAAAATAGCACTTTAGATTGCTAATGCAGATTGGCCTGGATCTTATGAAAAGCAATATAGAAGTGTCTTAAAACATTAAAAATGAATCTGCTACACAACCTACTAATTCCACTCCTTGACATCTACCCAAAATATTCAAAAACATGAATTCAAAAGAAACATTCACCATGATTGCTGCAGTGTTAATATAGATAAATTATAAAAACAAGCTAAGTTGCCCCAAAACAGATGAGTAGACCATGAAGATGTGATATGTATATATGTATGTACGTATGTACACACATATACAAACACCACACGTGCAGGAATATTACTCAGTGGTCAAAAAGATAAATTAATTACATTTGCAGCAATATGAATAGAGTGGAAAGGGCTAATGCTGAGTGAAGTAAATCAAAGGAGAAAGATAAATACAAGAAGGTATCACTAATATGTGGAATATAGAGTAAGTAAACTAAGAATCAGATAAAGGTAAGCTTAAAAAATAACCCTTGAATGCTTATAAAATTAAAGTTTCCAGAAAGGTGAAGGGTTAGAGGAGGGTTAAGAACAAGGAGGGAAGGAGCATAATGCACTATGGTTGTGGATTGTGCATGTTTTAGTGGTATATACATTACAGTAGGAAGGTTAGATTGCCCACAAATGTCACTTGAAGCTTTAATTTCAGTGATAAGCTGCAGTGACAGGAATGCATTCAGAATTTGTTACCCAGATTAGGGAACTAGCATCATTCTTGATGCATGGCTCCTTTAAAAAACAAACTATCTGGGCCCTCTCTGGTGGTACAATGGGTTAAAGCACAGCATTGTGAATCTGCCACAGGCACTTCAGCATAAGTTCCATCCCTGGCCAGGGAGGTGATCTAAATGTTATGGCAGACTTCTCCTGACCCACCCACAGTGTACTTCGTAATCTGCCTGTTCTGCTCCCCATTCTGCCACTAGTGAATCCTCTCAACACACCTGAACACCAGTTCTGTATGCATAAATAAACCTCTTTTTAAAAGTATGAAAAAATATCAGCAAAACCAAATATGCTTGGTGACCTAGTAAAATTACATAGCCAAATACATTAATCTTTTCATTATATATGAATATGAAAACTGGTTATAAAGAACTATTATTGCTGTAGAGATATAGTTACTAGGAGGAAACACGGAGAATATTTGAACTAATAACAAATTCTTAGTGCTTCTGCACTATAAAAATTAAAAAATAGATTTGATCACAACATTTTAAAGACGTAAGTTAGCGAGCCAAACTTTTTTGTCTGGTATCTTTAATGCTCTTAACATAGCAATGATGGGCAAAAAGGAAATTTTTAAGTTTAAAAATGAAAGTTATAAGAAGTTAACAATTATCAGTGAAAGGAGTACTCATCATAATATGTTCATCTGTGAAAAGTTTATCATCAACACCTAGTAACTTGGTATGTTCCTTTAAGTTCCACTTGTAAGAAATTCATAGATCCAGAAACCACTTCTTTCTTCAAAATATAATTTATATTTAATGATAATTTTTCAGTATAAATGTTGGTGTATCTTCAGTATAAATTGTTATCAATGAAAAACTTAACATTAATTTTGAAAATATCATATAATTTGCGTTATAGTGTTATCAATAATTTTCCTGAGATTGTGGAAATGTTTTATATCTCTTCCATTTATGTCAACATACTTTTCAGATACTATTATTGTTATCAAAATAAAACAGAGAAAACTAAGATACTGCTGTTTCCTATAAGTAGAATTACTGCCAATCAAACCTAAACTTGGTAATTAAAAACTTTAATGCTGATAAACATATATATGTTCAAAGTGTTCACAATGACATTTAATGAAGGGAATCACTATTTTCCAAATTGCATTGTTTAGTTGTGATTGCTAAAGATAAACGTCTGAGTGTATTAAACACTTACTTATATGCATGGTTTTTTAAATGTATTTTCTTTGTTCTTTAATTGAGATAACATTAATTTTTAATATCATGTAAGTTTCAGGGGTAAAACTGCATACCTCAAACAATGTGTATTCCACACAACAACCACCCAAGGTCTAATTACCAACGAGCAATGTCCAATAAACTCATTCCCCTCCCCTTAACACACATACTTGTTCCATCTACACCCCTCCCCTTTCCTCTCTCATGACCACATTTCTGTTATCATAATATAAGGTTTTCTTTTGTTGGCTCTTTTGCTTTGTTTCTTTATAGTCCACATACAAGTGAAATTAAATGACATTTGTCTTTCTCTTTCTGACATTTCACTTAGCTTAATCCCCCCAAGGTCCTCATGTTGTCACTAATGACAAGATTTCTTTATAACTGAACAATATCCCATTATGTGTATGCACACATATTATCTTCTTTATTGATTCATCCACTGATGGATACTTAGGTTGTTTCCAACTCGTGGCTTTGCATATATCTTTTCAAATTGGTGTTTTCATTCTTCTTTTTAATTGAGATCATATTGGTCTGCAATGTTGATTTAGAGTTACAGGATCTCCCCTTCAGGTGTTGTTACCCTGCCACCAAAACTCGTCACTAAAACACTCATAATCCTCCACTGTATGCTATTGTGCTTCCTTCCCATTTTGTTTTCATCTGTTGGATATGTTTCCAGAAGCAGAATTGAGGGATCATATGGTAGTTCTGTTTTTAATTTTTGAGAACCTCCATACTATTTTCCACAATGATTGTATACCTCACATTCCCACCATCAATATGCAGTGGTTTCCTTTTCTTTGCAACCTGGCAAACACTTGCTGTTTCTTGTGTTTTGGTTAATAACCATTCTCATAGATGAGTGGTGATATGTTTTTTTTTTTTCATTTCCCTAACAATAAGATAGGCTAAACATCTTTTCATGTGCCTACTGGCTATTCATATGTCTTTGAAAATGTGTCTATTCAGATCCTCTGCCCATTTTTTTGTTCATATTGTTTGTTACTGGGTTGTATGAGTTGTTTATGTATTTTAAGTATTAAGGTCTTGTCTGATATATGGTTTGCAAATGTGCTTTTCCATTCAGTAAGATGCCTTTTTGCTTGAGCAATGGCTTATTTCACTGTGTAGTTTTTAATTTGATGTAATTTTTGAACATTTTTTCTTACATAATGTTACTTTTATTAGAATGTAATTTGATGTTTATAAATCTAATAAAAATGAGTAATTTTGTTTTTCTACTCATATTGTCTTTCACAAAAATATTACCTTGTGATGGCTTGGAAATTTTTCAAAAAATTCTGATCCTTCACCTCAATAGTTTGAGAAACACTGATTTATGTCTTTCAAGTATGGTAAAATATCAAAATACTAGGTTTAACCTGATAAAACTGCAATAATTAACCATTTTAACCATTAAGTGGCAATTATTTGAAATTATGACATATGAGTATCACAAATCCTATGTTTTAACATTTATATATTTTGATCCAGATAAGACCCTTTCTTCTCTTTCTGGTCATGTTTACAATTTTTTTAAACATACACATCTCTGTGACTTGGCTTGGTTTCCCAATATCCAAGTAGATTAGAAGTGGGGACAGGAGTTGTTAAAGGCAGGCTCTATGACACCAGCATTGCCTATAAACTAGGGAAGAGACAGAAAATCCATTAAAAAAATAAAGAATAGCTGCTAGAGTCTACTTAGTGAGAGAGCTAGTGGCCTCATGCCTCTTGCTAGACCCTAGTAAGTATCACTGTACCCACTTAAATTGAAAATGAAGAATAATAAAGAAAAAATATTACACTGGTTACAATAATTGGGCAGGAGTAAGGGAGGCTATGTAAAAAAATTTCAGTCCAAAATGTTTAATGTACATTTTTTTGAGTTTAGAAAGGCAAATCCTTACTTCTCCAAAGATTTCACCTATTTAGGCTATAATCCTAAATGGATTAGGTTGTTGTAACAGGGTGAACCCAGAAAAAGAGGAAGTTCCAAGTTCCTTGCCCCATCCAGAAGGAGGGTGGAGCTGATCTGAAAAGAAAGGAATCTGAAAAGAAGTCTAAAGAAGGAAGCAGGATGGAGAGCCAGAAGGTGACCTAAGGGAGCCACAGGGAGCAGAGACATGTAAAGAAACTGCGTTTGCTTCTTGGTCCTGGACTGATTGAAACAGATGTGGGTGAGACACCCATGGAGAGGTTGACTATAGCAGCGTTTATCTTGATTTTGATTTTGCTCTTTTCCTCCCAGACTTGCCTGGCCATTTCTGACCCTTTTCTATGGGTCCCGGCCAGAAGGTGCTATAGTCTTGGGGAGGGATTTCAGGCTTTGCTTTGGGCTAATCCCTTTGGGTAGACTTTTACGCACAACGGGATGGGTAACTTCAGGTGTTTGATTTATAAACTATATTCTTTGTCTTTTCTGTACTGCACACTAATTGTATTAAATTTCCTTTCCATTAAAAGTCTTATGTTTTGTCTTGATGCGGCAGATGGCAGAACCTATTTAGGGAAGGCAGGTTTTGGGGTTCAGGGGACCCCTCTCTCTCTGCCCTGTAACAATTTCTACATGGCAACAGAGCACAAAATTGACAGAATTCAGATGGCAAACCAAGCATGATTTAAAATATCTCTTCCTCCCTCTCTCGATTACTCCATCCCTCCCTCTTTCTCTCTATAGTAAGCCCTAGAAAAATCAGCATTTTCCCCCTCACACTCAGTTTCCAGGTAGACAAGAGCTGCTAAACCAACAAGACTGAATAATTATCCTGTTAAAATCTGGTTAAGCCTGGTCTGGTCCTAGTCCTCTCGCACTTCCATCTACATCTGTGTAACCCCATAGTATGTCCTTGACATGGTTGGTGATTAGGTTTGAAAAGAATCTTACAGAGAGAGGTCAGTTACACTGAACCCTATCCACCTTGGCAATTCAAAGTTCAATTCAAAGTTTCTCTACCCAAGTCCCAACTGGGTGGCAAATGCTATTTTAGGCCTAAAGTAAAGTCATTTTGAATGCTGCATGGAAAGAATGGGATAAGAGGTGGGGACAAAATTGGAAGGCAGATTAAAGAACTGTTGTAACATTCAGGAGAGTATACTATAGTAGTATAAACTAAGGTAGGTAATGGACTAAAGAGTTCTCAGGAAGCAAAACCACATCAAGTAAGGATTAAATAAAAGAGAATAAGAGAAAAAAAAACTTCAAAGATTTCAGCAAATGGAAAAGTGGTAGAAGCATTAACTGACATTTTCAAAAAACAAGATTTAGAGAGAAAAATTAGTTTCACTTTTGACATATTTTAAACTTGTGAAATGTCAAAATAAAGTTATTCAAAATGAATATAATTTTCTTAGTCAAAAAATACACTGAAATTCTGTGGAGTGTTTAGAATTTCAGTGTTTCACAGCTCCATTCTAAATTAGTTTCATATAGTGCAAAGAGTTGGAATTCACATAAACTACTTCTGTAGCAAGTTAGCTGTCTGACTGAATATATCACCCAACATTTCTTAGCTCCCATTTCCTCATGAAGAGAGAAATCTCACCTAGGATAGGTAATTTAACCATGAACATTGTGAAACTAGAAGAGACAAGACAATATCTAGAGTTATTAATGTCTCATATGTTAAAGTACAAGAAATTTATTCTCTGTTTCTAAAAAAAAATCATTTCTAAAAGTGAAGGAGACAAGATTAGAAGAATCTTTTTCAATTTTAAAACAAAGAGTATTTTTTAAAGGCATATAAGGGCAATTTTATTTCAATTTAAAGGACATAATACCAATTTTTAGAACTCCAGTAAACCACTGATTTCAAATGAAAAGAATAAGCTCTCCTGACTTCTTGTATAATGTAGTTTTTACATTTTAAAAATATATAACATTTATCACAGATTTTTCTGTTAACTATTTTGCAAAATATTGGAAGAATTAAAATAAAAACTATCACCATAACAGAAAATATTCTGTAATCCAAAGTGAGAGAATAGCATTAAAGTTATCTGCATGTGCTTTTAAGTCAGAAGGTCTAAGTTCTAATTTTGTCTATAACCAGTTAACAGTTGCCTGAACTTGTGTATTTTATTCAAAGATTCTGAGCTGCAGTTTCCTAATATGTAATATGTAAATAATAATGATATCATTCTAAGGAAGTAGTTAGGACTACATGAAATGATTGTGTAAATCACCAAGCACTGTGCTAAATGGCTCGCAAGAAATTACAGAGCTATGGTCATAAGAATAAAAAATGGCCATGAAAAATATGACTGGCCAGCTCTTATACTTATCAAATTAACAGATGTTATTAATAGCATCTGATGTTGACAAGAACCAAAAGGGAAGGAATCTATTATTATAACACAAAGGTAAATGGATAAAAAAACTTATTAGAAAAGTTTCATAATCTGGTGCCAAAGCCTTAAAAATGTTGACACCTCTTTGACTCATTATTATGTTTTTTAGAATTACTACTAGGAAAGCAATCAGACACAGAGAAGCAGAATTACAGGTAAAAATCAGAAGCTACCTCAGTGTTCAATTACAGATAAAGGACTTAAATTACAGTACTTCACCTTCTAAAATGATGCTATTCTTACCAAAAATGTATAGATCTGAATTTAATCATGAGAAAATGTCAGATGAACCAAAACGGAAGAATAGTCTACAAAATAAATCAAGGTAATAAAAGGCAAAGAAAGACAGAACTATCAAAACTTGGGAGACTAAAAAGACACTACAACTAAATGTACAGCATGAACCTGAACAGTAGTAAAACAAATGGTAAAATCTGGAGATTAGTTAATAGCATTGCATCAGTTGTTTTTTTTTTTTATTTTGATCATATATAATTATGTAAGATGTTAACATCTACAAAAGTGAAAAGAATACTGAATATCTTTGCAAAAACTTTTCAACTTTGGTAGATAAGTTATTTCAATATGAAAAGTATAAAAATTAAAGAACAGTATATTTACAAGTGATTATGCAGCCATGAAAATGCTTATAAAACATCTTAATGGCATCTTAATGGCAAATGCTATCATACTGTATTGTGAGGAAAAGACAAAAGCCAGATTGTGAATTTAATTATAAAATACAAATTATGTAAATTATTCACAATATGCACTGAAAATTAACACCCAGAAAGAAGCCACTAAAATATTGAGTGCTCCTCTCTAGACAGAAGACTACAGGTAATATTTTCTTTATTGCTTTGTACTTCAGTTTTCTAATTTTTTCTTCAGTGACATCTACCACTTTTTAAATTAGAGGGAAAAATCATCTTTAAAAACACACCATGAATTTTACATCAGAAAAATTCATCTAGACATATTTCTTCAGCTTTATTTTAATAAAAAATTGTTTTCAATACTTCAAATTTTTAAAACTATGATTTTGATAAGCCAGCAGTAAAAAATCTTGGCTTATATGAGCTTCTTAATTTAACATCAGTAACCAAAAATGCTTGATGGTTACACCAGTTATTTGAAGATGAATTCTTGGCACTACGCCCCACTAAATCTTGTGGAACTCATATGTTGAAACAGTTGCTTCATTTCCACTAAATAATTGGAACCATGCCCTTGGTCATCAGAGAAACTTGAAGTTATGTCTGAATTCCAATCAAGAACAAGGAAATGGAAACAATCATTTCACTTTAGCCTGTTGAAAATCAAGAAAAGAATTCATTTGTGCCAAAGAGTGGGAAATAATTTTAAAAAAACAACAACATATCTTCCTGGGAGACATTTCAATGTGGCCACTAAGTATCTTGGATACCCTTACTTCATATGGCTTCTGATAACTTTCTATTACTCAACCTCTGAGTAATCAAGATATTTAGCAATGCAAAGATGAAAGATATAAAGCATAGCCGTGTACCTCAAAATAACTCCTCTGTGAGATAATGTTTATGGGCATTTCATAAACATTCCATAATATTTCCCTACTCTTCACTATAAAAAGCCTAAGACCAGCCCCTCCCTGGTGATGCAGCAGGTTAAAGCACAACACCGAGAAACTAAAGCCACTTCAGCATGAGTTCGATCCCTGCCCCAGAGGTGACCCACATGCACAGCAGACCTCTCCCAACCTGCCTGCTGCTTCCCTCAGCAGTATACTTGGTCAATCTACCTGTTCTGCTCCCCACTCTATCTCTGGTGAATCCTCTCACTGCCCCTGCACCTCTGGCCTGTACCCTAGCTCTGCATGCATAAATCAATCGATCTTTAAAAAAAAAAAAAAGCCTAAGACCAGGGCTCATTTCTCTAAACTTCCCACTCCCTACTTAAGAGACAATTCTAGTCAGTTAGAAGGTATATCCACCTGTGCATTCTGACGTGTAACTTATCTTAACATTTTATTGCAATTGTACCCCTACCCTTCTATCCCAGCCTCATCTGAAGAGGCCAAACCTGATCTGCAGGCAGTACCAATTGTTCAGTTCTTCAATCCATTGCTACTTCCAGGACCACCATGGCTTCATCAGTGTTCCTCCTTACCCTGCAGTACAGGTAGCCTGGCCCCTTCACCATCCCCTCTCTCTACACTGCATACTGGGGGCCCAGTGTCCCCATGTATAACATCCAGGAAAGGATTAACCTACTATCTTCTTTTTTCAGTTTTTACTAATTCCTGGGATTGTCCCAAAAAAGGACTTAACACATAATCTGATCCTACCTGTGGTTCCTATGACCTGGCTACTAGCTGGCCACCGATGGGCAACTGTGACCTATTTGCAAATCACAGGAGGGCATTCTTTGACTACCTACAGAGTATAGCTCCTATCACAAGGCAGGTCCAGAACGCCTACATTGCTGTTTACCTGATTACATGACTATCTCCAAGGTGGTCTCTGGGATCATTCTGCCTGTGATAACACCAAATACTTTGTGGATGCAAATATCTCTTGACATGATATGGTCATGATGTCCCCTCTCCTGTCCCTTGTAAAACTTTGTTCTCCATTCTTATCCTGCCCTCTGGACTTTATTCTTCATACCTTTGTTATACGATAAGCTTTTATTAGCTATGTGCTTTCTATAAATGGCACAAGAACTTCTGCTCAAGTAGCAGAGTCTTGCCTTACAAATCTGCTCCACAACTGCTGCGTCCCTCATTGAGTTCCTGCCTGCCGCAAAGCGGCAACAAAGTTCCTGTTGCAATACCTACCATGTTTTGCCAGAGGAGATTCTTAACCCAGGTAGCTGTTCTTAGAGCTTCTATCTACTCTCATTGTAGTTTCTCTGTGACAACAATTCCTGCCTCTTCTAATAGAGTCCCACAATAGCATAAATTCTCTTACCAAAAGGAAAAAAGACTAGTCTTGCAAAAAGGCAAGTAGCCAAGTGAAATACTAATACAGAAAGCACAGTAACATTATAATCTGATAGTATATATGAAATGCAGACCATTTTCCCAGGCAGATGCTGCTCTCCCACTCCCCCTGCTGGACATATAGGTCCAACCACAACTCTCCCAAAGGCTACAAGCCTCAACTGAACTGACACCCATTCTGTACTTCAAAATATACAGACAAAACATTAAAGAGAACCCACATTTGTTAATCATACTTCAATTACTTCAAAACCACATTAGAGAAAGGGACTACCCCTCCATGACAAAAAAACATGAATCACTTGTCAGACAGACTGGTATCTTAATCCCTCTTTGACACTAAGAAACTTACTCTAAATTTCCTGGGCTTTTAGTCTCCTCATCTATGAAATGTGAATAATAATATCCACCCATATTATTGGCAAAAAGTACATATTATTGTCAAAAAGTAACCGGCCTATGGTATTCACACAATTGTTTTTGTCTCTCCCATGCCTTCTGAATGACCTTTTGGCAATCCCAGTAACATGACATTTTAATTCCTGCTCAGCTTACTTATCATAGTTGGCTGGGCCAAATGAGAGAAAAGAAGTATGTAAAAGCAATTCATAAACCATGAGGTTCTATGTTAATTAATTGACTGCAATTACCTGTATTTTAAAGATAAAAATGCCAATGGGTGATATAAGCTGAAAGATAGAAACAAAAGGAAACACTGTAAGAAAGATGAATAACCCCTTTAATGGGCTTACCAGTATGGCCAACATCACCTGACACGGCCAAATTCAAAGACATGTCAATAGAAACCCTAGCCCTAAAAATCAAAGGGAAAAAAAGAATTAGTGAGACGACCACAAATGATAGAACATACGCACAATGGGAGTATCAAAATAAGAAAATATTTTAACTAATAAGGTTGAAATAGCTTTCAAAGTTAATGACAGAAACCAAATCCAAATCCAGGAAGCTTGGAGAAAAGCAATATAAATGCCAAAAACTTACAGTTAGGCACATCATATATTCAGACTACAGAAAATCAAAAGACAAAGTCTTGAAAGAAGTCAGAAAAAAGAACACCTTAGCTACAGAGAAAAATAAAGCTTCAAAGAGAAAGATATTGGAAGAAATATTTAAAATGTGTTGAAAGAAATCTAATGAGAAAGTGTTTGAGGGGATCCCTAAGGCAACACTCAAGTTTCTTGACTCACTAGGATTAACAGAATTCAGAAAAGCAATTTTTTTTAAACACAGGAAGCATACACAGATTAAGATTAGCAAAGGAAAAGGTATGTTTATAGGGCAAAGTCCAGGAGAAACTAGATATAAAATTCATTGTCCTCACCCTGTGGAGTCACAATACTTAATTCTCTTAGAAATGATGTGTGGCAACATGTGACATGTAAACTACTAGGGAAGCTCACCTGAGGGTTGATCATTGTTTAATGGAGCATCCACATGATTGATCTTAAATACCCAGTATAATCTTCCCTCAAACCCCACCACCACAAGAGGCCAGACTGATACAGGGTGGCCCAGGGCCCAAAGTAAACAAAAACAGTGTTCACCATAGATATATTTTAAATTGTTAGTTTATACCTAGAGCAAGGTATCTTACCAAATAGGCTATTCCAGGGCCTATAGGTTATTTCCAGGAGCTGACAAAGACCAGTCCTAAAGACCTTTGGGGTACGTGGGGCATTGACAACCCAGGCCTGATGTATTAGCCCTTTGCTACACGGAAAGTCTTTGAAGCAAGTTACCAGATGGTACTGGAATTGGGAGCAGAGCTCTGAGGCTTTGTGTATCCCATTTGCACAGAGCCAGTGCACCCTCAGTAGAACATATACTAGAATATGTCCAGTAAAGCACAAATAGAGTCAGTATTCCTGTTCCCATCATCCTTGCCAAAGAATACATCAGTGGAAAGAGGATATCAAAGAAGCTTCTAAGCACAGGTAAGTTGCTAGATAGAACATAGGATCACTGATCTCAAGAGGCAGAGTGATATAGAGAAGTGAACTATAGGCTCAGAATAAGGATATCTGATGTGAACTGGGCCTTTCTGTCACACTGACTTTAGTCTTCATCTGAAGAGGGACACAAAATTGCACAAAATTGTCACACTGACTTTAGTTTTCATCTGAGGAGGGACACAAAATTGCACAACATGTAAAAGTGCCATCCAAGGCAATTTAATGGGCAAACAACTGGACTCGGTTTCACGTTCAGCTGTCAGCATCCCAGAATTCTTCACAATTTTTAAATAAGAAGCCTCACATTTTTGTTTTTCACAGGATCCAACAAAGCATGTAATGTGTCCTGTTGCCAGGTCTGGAGTCAATTCATGGGTTCAAATGCTACTCTACCATGTTTTAGGAGTGTGATTTAGGTCATGTTATCTAAGTCCTTTTAAACCTGTTTCCTGTTCTGTAAACAGGATAAAAACAGGCTGTAGTAAAGAGTAAAGATACAAGTAGCAACTACTTAGACATGAGTGGCAACTGTTATTTCTTCTCAACAATTATGAGAATATTATTAGTAGCTTTCACTTTATAGAGTTTAAAGAGTATATCTACTCCTTGTAAGAAGTTGCCACAAAATTCATTGTCTAAAAATGACCATTATTGTCTCAAGTTTCTGTTTCAAGCTGCAACTTGGCTGGTTTCCCTGGCTCTGTCTCTCACAAGATAGTCAAGGTAGCAGTCAAGGCTGCATCATCTCAAGGATCAAGTCCAGTCAGATGTAAAATATCTGCTTCAGTTCCTACTGAGTTTTTGGACAGAAGACCTCAGTTTCTTGCTAGCTGCTAGCTATAACACAACCCTCTGATCCTTGTCAGATGCACTTCTCCTTGGGGCAACTACCAATATGGAAGCTTGCTTCCATTTAAACAAGCAAGAAAAATCAGAGAGAGGGAGATTAAGCAAGAGAGAAAATAGTTTTTATAATCTCGAATATAAAGTGGTATGTGATCACTTGGCAAATTTGATTCATTGTAAGCAAAGTCCTAAAGTTCACCCTATCCTCAAATGGAGGGATTGTACAAGGGCATTGTTAAGCACTGAACTAAATCAAATAAAATCAGTATGTTGAAGTCCTAATCCCCCAGAACTTTAGAATGTGATTGTATTAACAGGTAGAATTTTTAATAAGGTTTTAAGATCAAGTAAGGTATATGGGTTGGGTCCTAATTCAATCACTGGTGTCCTCATAAGAGAAAGAGACACCAGGGATGCACAAATAGAGGACAGGCCATGTGAAGACACAGTGAGAAGAGAATCAACTACAAGGCAAAGAGAAAAACCACAAGAGACACAAGGCCTTTTGACACCTTGATTTTGAACTCGTGGTCCCCAGAACTTTAAGAACATACATGTCAATGTTTAAGTCATTCAGTCTGAAACATTTTATCAAAGAAACCCTAACAAACTCATATAGGCATGAACACCAGGAGAAAGGAATTATGGAAGCCATTTTAGAAGCTGTCAAAAAGTATGATGGGCTAGTTTGTTATCAAGGTATTTTTATGTCATAATCTTCTAAGAGGCACCTCTACTTTTCTGCAAATGTGCAGAAAAGGGCACATTTGGTACTCTCCAATATGCAGTAGTAGCCTGCTGGCCAATAAGCAATCTTAAGTAAGTGTGTACTCAGGAAAGCATAAACTCTGTAATTAACACAGGGACTTGCAAATATGTCAATTGCTGGAATTAACATACTTAAACATTCAAATTTTAAGTAATCTCAGAATATTGAATAGTTAAAAAAATCATATAGATTCACCTTCACGTGTCCTAATTTGTTGTATTTTAAAATGTTGTTGGCCCTCCCTGGTAACTCAGGGGGTTAAAGCACAGCATTAAGAAGCGAAAGCCACTTCAGCATGAGTTCATCCCTGGCCTCCCCTCCAACCCCCCCAGTGACCCACATGGGTGGCAAACCTCTCCTGACAGGCCTGCTGCTCCCCTCAGCAGTGTACTTCGACAATCTGCCTGTTCTGCTTCCCACTCTGTCTCTGGTGAATCCTTTCATGGCCCCTGCACCTCTGGCCTGCACCCCAGTTCTGTATGCATAAATAAATGAATCTTTAATTAAAATAAAAAGTTGTTTTAGACCTGGCCCTCCCAATAAGAGGGAATGCAGCACTGAGAAGGTGGTGGTGGCCACTTCAGTGCGAGCTTCATCCCCAGCTCCAGAGGTGATCCACATGGTGGGGGCAGACCTCTCCAGACCTACCAGCTGCTCCCCTCTGCAGTGTACTTTGTCGATATGCCTGTTCTGCTCCCTACTGTGTCTCTGGTAAATTCTCTCACCGCCCCTGCACATCTGGCCTATATGCATAAATAAATAAAACTTTAAAAAAAAGAGTAGACCCATTTCACCTGCCATCATTTTTAGACTTATGCATATATATCCCACACATATTCTGATCTAATCAGAAAGCAAACCACAATAGTATACTTTCTTCTGAGGTTTTTTTTTTATTTAACATAAACTAAAAGAGAATCATAAATGCTAAATTTCCCACATTATAATCTTTTGGACAGGAATCTTGCTCTTTAAGAAAAAAAAAAAAAACACTAGTAACTCCATGGGTGCTTTTTCAATGAAAAATAACTCATGGGAGTTTTCCTTAAAGCCTTTCATAATTCAAATAATCTAGCTACCCACCCACATCAAAACTGTTAGAGCCTTTTTTTAAAATTTAAATTGAAGTATTATCAAAAAAAATCAAAAGAAAAATATCATTAAGTCTAGCACAACTGTATCAATCTAAAAACAAAGTTACCCTGGATTCTAGTCATGGTTCTAGCCATGACAGAGCTGATATTAGATTTAGCCTTTCTGTCATAAACTGGTCAAGAAAGTAAAACAATTATTTTCAGGGACTGAACAGCAGTGAAAATGGAGTTATGATACTTGAAAAACAGAAAGGAAAAAAAAAATGTGAACTTCACATTCACACAGCTTGGAAACTTGAGTTCAAGCAGAACGCTGAATTCCCAGAAAGAGAGAGACTGGTGTTTGAGGTTGCCATGGAAATAAACATAGGTCAGGTGGTAGAGGAGGGAATTGCACAGAGGAGAACTTCTAAAAAGCAACTCCTGAAATTATACAGAAATTCTCAGAATTTCAAGGTCCCAAATCATATGAGCAGAAATGAGAATCCCAGCAGAAGCCAGATAATGACTTTTGGGAGACCAGAGAGCCGAGGAGAAATTTCAGAGGCTGCACCATGTTAGGAAGATAGTGAGTTCTAACCCAGGTAGAACAAAGAGACTCTCAGATGAGTTGTCAAAATGCAATTGACAATACTTCCACTATTCCTTCTGCTACCTCCATATAAACTTTTGATCCACATGGCATTTCATTAATATCAGAAAAATACATAAGCGGCATAAAGAGTAAAATTAAAGATTAAATTTTAGAGAACAGTACTATTAAAGGTATTCTATTCTTACTGTACTATAGAGGGGAAGGAGTTCTTCAAAGGCAGTAAAAATATACTATCATAGAATTTTTAATCATAAGCTAAGCATTTCAGTTTTTAGTTCTAATGACAGCCATTTGTAGCTCTTTTAAGCTTAGCTCAGCTAAATAATAACAGCTTTCCATTATATATCAAGACAACCACTCTTTCTGCTGACATTCTAGACTCCTCACTATCCACTTTCATCTAACTTCTCTCTCCAGTTCGTGATCCCCTTCCACATAAGTTCTATATCAGAGCATTACATGCAAGCGATTCTTGTATGTATCTCTCATTAAAATATTCAACCATCTCCCTCCCAGGTAACACAATGGGTTGGAGCTCAGTGAAACTACCCACTGCTTCTTCAGCGAGAGTTCAATCCCCAAAGAGGTGACACACATGGCACAGCAGACCTCTCCTGTCTGACCTGTTGCTTCCCTCAGCAGTGTACTTCATGAATCTGCCTGTTTTGCTCCCCATTCTGTTTCTGGTGAATCCTCTCACCACCCCTGCACCTCTGGCCTACACCCCAGTTCTGTATACATAAATAAATCTTTAAAAAAAAAATTCAACCAGCTCTTCCCATACACCCTTAGTGATCTCTGAAATGGTTCACTACTCACTTGACCCAGAAAACCCTACAAGTGGAAGAAAATGAAGTCTCTAGAATAAGTGTCTTTGCACCAAGGTTACTAAGAACAAGTAGCAGAGCAGGATACAAATCAAGTCCTATCAGCTTGGGTTTGTTTTGTTTTGTTTTTGTCTAGGCACATCAAGATATAATCTTAGTTACAAGAACTAGCCATTAGGAGACCAATGTTTGTTGAGTTGGATTGTTTTAACCTAAAAACTCAATAAAATGTAGCTTACAGACAAGCATTTCACAACTTTAAGACATTCACATATTAAAATGTGTACAAGTCTCAGCTCCTTTTCTGTTCCTTCACTTCTTCAAATATGAGATTAGGGATGACTTCTATTTAACTCTGGGACTCCTTACTTTGGATTTTGGGTTTTTATAGACAGCTAGCAAGTTGACCCTTAAAAGAACATAAAACCAGTTGCGCTGACTATTCAAATGGACACCTACCAGTTTTACTTTATTTCCGTAAATCCAGAATGAGAAAGGGAAATGCACCAAAATATGAACTAAACAAAAATTCACTGACAAAACTAAAATTAACAGAAAGGATGGGGGTGGTGGTGGAAGGGTTGAACAAAGGAGAGAGTCACATTCAAAACTGCTGTTTCTGGCAAAATCTCATGTGCCTAAATTCAAGCAGTTAGCCAAGTAATTACATTAAGTATTTGTAAAATAGTTTTCCTAAAATCCCCTTACACAATAAGCTTCCCTAACAGTCTTCAACATCTCCATGGCAAAAGTAACAAAACTTGAGGAAATAGGTTTAAATCGTAAGAAGGTTTTACATTACAAATAAGAACTTTCTGGTAATGATAGCTAGTCACCTGAGTACATTCATGACCATTCTCTATTCACTTAAATACTAGGTTTAAAACATTCAACCTAATAGGTTCCGCCCAAACTATGTCAGATCTTGTTTCAGGTCTGCTTTCCTACATTAATCACAATTTCCAAAATTAAGTAGAGAGCTACTTGCTAGAATTACATAAAAAAGCTAAATTAAAAAAACAGGCTTCAAATACAGGTAAAGACCCTTGGAAGCCAGGACCCAAAGCTGACCACTAATTCCCATTAACTGCATCTTATTCCATCAAAAAATAGACATGATACCCTTCTGTGTATGTCTCTAAGGCTTCTTGCCCAGTCAGCTCTAGTTTCCAAACACCACTAAGGGAAATCTGAGGCTCACACATAACTCACAAAAATCAGACATTCAACTCTCCAATGCCACTCCCATTTATCTACCAAAAGAGCCAAAAAACCTCAATTTCTTTCAGCCAGAGTTTCACTCCAATGCAGTAAATGATGGGTACAAACTAAGAGCAGTACTCTACCTTTACCACCTCAGAACACCCCAGGAGTTATTAATTCACTACAAAAGGAAAATGGTATCCATTTGTTATGCACAACAGCCAGGAATAAACTTGGAAAGTTCATATTTAGACAGCCTCTGGGTACATACATAGACAATCTTATTTGAAATGTACTAAAAGACTTAATTTTACCTAATGACACAATTATGTTCAATTCAAAAAGGACTCAAGGCATAACGTGTTTAAAAACATTTATTTTTATATAATCTATCATAAATAAATCCACAGAAGTTCCACTCTGCCACAGATGCATCTGTGAAGTTAAGAGCCCTGTGTCATCCAACTGGTGAATGAATGAAGGATGTCCCATCTCTTATCCATCCACAGTGTACACCTTCCATGTTGTTCCTGTTCGTTGACTGCTTCAAATCCAGATGATCAAATAGTCCTTTATCCCCAAAGTAGGCTAAAATGTTTGCGAAGAGGAAAAATCAATTAACCCCCAAAATAAAAACTTCCAAAACATAACTTAAAAATTAGAAGACTTTATACATTTAAACTTGTATTTATTCATCTATCAAATTCAAAGTTACAAGGATCAATCTCATTTAGGAAAAAAAACACATAAAACATACAGAACAACATTTATGGATATACAATTTTGTTACTTTTGAATGTGTCTTACTCTTATAAACAAAAAATTTTAACTTGACATGTGCAATCAGTGCAATGATTAACAATGATTTTATTAACATGAAAAGATCGATGTACCTGTTATTACATGCAACATCAGTAATCTAAAAATAACACCTATTGATGCTTTCTGTGGTCAGACATTATGCAGTTTAATAATTCCCAACTTTAAAGATATAAAAACTGAGGCTTTGAGATGGTTATATATTATAAGTGGTCGGGTGGAGTACAATTCTAACCATTCGTCCACACACATTCCAGGAGCAATTATCCTTCCTTTCTACCTCAACTAATTCTTCCCCTAAACATTACTATCACTAACTAGCCCAAACTCCCAAATCATTTGTTGACAGGACCCAGTAAGGAGAAAAAAAGTGTTTTATTCCTAAATTCTGTTCATTATAAATGTAATTTCTAGTAGTATGTCAACTTAAATAAAACTACATTCCAAAATGGCTATTTGAACACCTGTAAAGTTTATTTGTTAAAAATACTTTCCCTCTGCCTGGGGGAAAAAAAAACCAGCATGCACCTATTTCTAATTTTCAAATGCACATTAAAAACTCCCCTTAAACCTCACGTATTTTGGCATACAATTAAGGTATAAAAAAAATTCACCCTTTGTGTCTCCTCCTCAATTTATACCAAAATAAAGAGACAAGCATCCAAAATATAAAGATTATTTCCTTGGTTTAAATACAGATAACAAGAATACTGTCTCTTTAAGCTAACTCAAGTGTTCTTGTAGTTTGCCTAAAATAATGTTTTATTAAGATATCACCCCTTATTAATAAGTATTGCATTTTGAATAGGGCATTCACATCAATCAACATTTATTGGTCATATACTATGTACAGACCTGACAAAAAAAGAACACTAAGACAAATGTGGTCCTAATCGTAAAGAACCAATAACTTAGGAAAGGAAGGAAATCATGAGAAACATTATTTACATAAGTATTAAATAAGTAAATTCTATGTAAAAAGTAACTTTATATGAATAAGAACTGTTATAATTAAAAAGCTTAGCTGATATCATTCTGTTCCTTTCAGTGTACAGACTAAGAAGTTCATGAAGACCTCTCGAGTCAGTCTCTCCGGTGCAAGCAGAAATTTAAAAAGTTCTCTAACTGGATAACCCTCTTTAGACACCTAATTCTTTTCTAAAATTCAAATACCCTTAGAAGGAAACCAGAAGATGGCTGATTCTCATAAAGAAAAGAGGACTAAGGCAGCATCAGAAAGGAGAGTAGCATGGGTAGTAAGTAAAGAAATGAAAAAAAACAGGGTAGGGCTGCTCCATCAAGTTTGCAATTTTAAAGGATCAACTTCTAGAAGCCAAAATATAGTATAACCAAATGTAGTCTATTCGCAGCTCTGAGGCCTAGATCACCCAAGACACAAAAATGTTCTTTCCCAGCATGCAAGTTCAGTCTAGCAATAGTACCACAAGATGCAGCTCTGTATCAATTCCTGGCCAAAGAATCATCAAGAGGTTAAGGCCATTTAATTTAACTCAACATTTGCTGGCACTTAAAACACCAAAAAAATTACAGAGCAAAATACAACAAGACAAAGAAACACAAAATAGTATGGAAACACAGACAAAGTGGGAGTGATTTCAACCAGAAGGGGGAAAAGATTTAGGGAAAAAGTGACATTTGAGTTTAGGCTTTTCTAGAAGCAGGTTTTCATGAAATGAAAAGAGAGGGGAAGGTACATTCCAGGATGAAGGAGCACAAACACACAAAGCCATGAAAAATATACTTTTTAGTCTGGGACTATCATGCAAGTATTACAGTCAAAGCACAGTTCTTACAGAAGAAATAAGGTAGAGGAGATGACACAAAAGATTAACAATAACTATTAGTAGTTTACTGCTCATATATTACTTGACAAGTACTGCTATCATACAATATTATTATACAATCAGCATGGAGCCTTACAAAGTAGCTATTATTACAAAAGAGGGAATTTCATCATAGAAAGGTTTAATGGCCTCTTGGGGGAAGGTATGTGATGGTAATTTTCTCTGCTTGAAAAATACTCACACATCTAGACTAGGTAGTTTCAACTGTTTCCCAACAGAAAGAACTGGTCTAAGGCCATTCAGCTAGTAAGTGAAATGGTCTAAGGTCACTCACCTCGTATGTAGCAGAGACATTATCTCAAGTTCCATTTTGAACCAACAGTTCAAAGAGTAGACAAGGAGGAAAAAAATGAACTTAATAGAAATATCTGAAAGTTTTAAGCCATATAATAAAAGGTTAAAGAGAGAAAAGGTGCTGAAAAAGGAAGTAGTAAGTGAAGACCATTTACTGAGCAACTTTATCAGGGAAGAGAGAACAAAGTGCACAAATGGAAAAAGATGAGGGCACATACAGTGGTAACCTTTAAGAAAAACCCTTTCCTCTAAGAGAGGAAAGGCCAGCAGGGCAGACAAGTGAAGAAAATTTATATCAAATGGCACTGTGCTAAGAGGTTAAGATTATCTGGGGAAGGCCATGAGATGCTGTAGAAAGAGCATGGGCTCTACAGACCTACTCTACCATCTACCAACTTTGTGACTAAAGTGAAAATTACAAGTACTGTATACAAGGCACCCAAAAAAGACTGACACACTGTAGATAACTGAGGGAAAGTCCACTAGGACAATCCACAAGAGAGGTCAGAAAGGCAATCTAATATCCCACAGCATTTGTCCTGATAATCACAGTGCTACAAATATCAGTCCTTCTGTAACAGGGTGGTCCCTAGGAAAAGGGGAAGTTCCAGGTTCCCTGCCCCACCCAGAAGGATGAGCAGAGAAAAAGGTGAGGAAGGAGAAGAAAAGAAGGAAGCAGGATGGAGAACAAGGAGAACTAAGGAAGCCACATGAAGCAGCAAGCATGTGATGAAGAAACTGTGCTTATTTCCTGACCCTGGACTGGTTAAGGCGGATGTGGGTGAGATACCTGTAGGGAGGTGACTATGGCAGTGTTTATACTGATTTTGATTTTGCTCTTTTTCTCTGGCCATTTCTCACCCTTTTCCATGGGTCCCGGCCAGAAGGTGCTTTAGGCTTGTGGCAGGCTTTCAGGCCTTGCTTTGGACCAATCCCTTTTGGGTTTTCTTTTGCCCACGAGGGGATGGGTAACTTCAGGTGTTTCATTTAGAAGTTATATTCTTTGTGTTCCGTATTGTATATTTACTGTATTAAAGTCCCTTTTGCATTAAAGTTTTATATGTTTTGTCTTGTTGCGGCAGATGGCAGAACCCAGTTAGAGCAGGCAGGTTGGGGCTTCAGTGGTGCTCTCTCCCTGTCCTGTAACAGATTAACCCGCAGACAGGCAACCCAATTCACATTGGGGTGCCCTGAAACAGACTTGCTATCCTGTAACAGATTTGGTGTCAGACTGTAACATTTCCTATAAAGAAAAAATGCCTGTTCCAAAATCTACATCTATATACACACTGCATTTTTACAAGTACACACATAAGTATGCATGTATATATGTAAGATATGAAGATATATTATATGTGTATTAAGCTGGCACTTATTCACCACTGGCAAAATTGTTTCTGAGAAAGGAATTTAACAATTCCTATAGTATTTTCAGAGCAACAAATATCCATACACTTTGACTTACTAATCTCATGGATTTTTTACCATAAGGAATTTACCATAAGGAAATAAATTGAAGCCAATAAAACTGCACAGAATGTTAATTACATTGTGAGATAAAATACTGAAAACTGAAAAACCTAAATCATCAACTGGAAACGTGGAATATCAACTTTAATTTGAGGTGAAGAAAACCAATCCTACATACCCTTGTTAGAATTTCATAAAAGGTTGTATTTATAAGACAGGAATATAGAAAACAGTGGAATTAACTTTTCTCTTTTAAAATACCTTACAATATAGAATAAACATGACACAATAAATAAAAACCATCCGGGAAAGGAAAACTAATTACCTGATAACACAAGTCTGTAAACTTGCAGTTTTCCTAAAGCCCAAAACTAGACTGACTGCTAAAGCTTCACTACAATGCCTACCACTATTAATTTTTGCTCTCCAATGACTCGGTACTAATATATAAACATTTACCCTCAATGTTTATTTGTAAGAGCAGTACCTCAAAACAGTTGGTTCAGGCATTCCAGGATCTGCACCCCTCTTAAATCCTGAAAGGAAGAGTGGGGGAAAGAGAAAATAATTAAAACCATAGCAGACAAAAAAAAGTTACAAGATTTTATTCTTTTTAAGGGGAGGAGGAAGGAAAGAGGGGGGAAAGATAGATGAAAAGACTTAAAAGAGCAACAAACCACAGAGACAAAGCAAGAACAAGCTAAAACAAAACCTGACACCACACAATGGAAAAAGGTGGCACAAGTAAAAAGACAATCAAAGTCCCTCTACCTTCTTAGCTAGAAGGAAAGTATGTCCCAAAGTTCCATTAGTCAACTGCTCCCTCCTACCTTTAAGTGAAAGTGGGGAGCCAGGGTAAAAAGATGGGGAGTGGGGTAGGAAGTGGAATAAGACAGGTGTGATAGGTATTGGCCCTAATCCAATAATCTAAACATATAAAGTCACTAAAATCTGGTGGAGTAACATTTTGTTTTGTTTGAGTCATTAAGAATAAGGAAGGAAAAACATAAGGAACTTTATGCCTTCCATATATTTTAGCAATCCCAGGTTATTAGTGGGTTTGCAGCTCACAGAGAAATAGGAGCCACAATTGCCTAGAGAAGGTCTGGCATAATCAAAGGTTCTGTGAAGACTGGGTAAATGAACTTTATCTTAAGACTATTCATGAATCCTATAAGCAAGAATCAATACCTTGTGTGAATCAAAAGCTTCAAAACAGTGAAACTGGGTTTTAGAAATGTGAAACTATATGCTCCAACCAACAAGGCTGGAGCGCTTTCTCTTTCACGATATTGCCTGAATATGGATGTTAAAAAGTTAAAGACACCTAAAGTTAGAAACAGAATAAGGTATAGATGAATAGTCTTGGTGAAAGTATTTGCCAGAACTCTTACAAATCTTTGCGCTACAGCGTTAAAAGAGTATGGACCTAGAGGCCCTCCCCTGGTGGCGCAGCGGGTTAAAGCACAGCATTAAGAATCTAAAGCCGCTTCCACATGGGTTCGATTCCCACCTGACCCAGGAGGTGACCACATGGTGTGGCAGACCTCTCCTGACCCGCCCACTGCTCCCCTCAGCAGTGTACCTCCTCGATCTGCCTGTTCTGTTCCCCACTCTGTCTCTGGTGAAGCCTCTCACCGCCCCTGAGCCTCTGGCCTGTACCCCAGTTCTGTATGCACAAAT
>NW_004567106.1:24258502-24265891 GCF_000260355.1 Condylura cristata
AAAAAAAAAAAAAAAAGAGTATGGACCTAGAATACTCGCTGCTAGAATTCATTGTCCCCCACTTGACAACGTTAGCCCTCCGCCAGGAATGGAACTCCAACAAATCATCTAAATCCCTTATTTGTACAGGTGAGAAAGAAACATTCAACAACTACAGTCATAAATTACAACTACAGTCATAAATTTGTTTCAAGGCAGTGGCATTAGCCACAATGTCTTCAGGCCTCGACTTAAGGTAGAACAAGTTATTTAACTGGAGAAATGAAGAGGCAAATGCCTGAAAACCCACGTAGGGCCTAAGAGTGATTTAGTCGCTTTCACAAAGATAGACATTTAACTCAACAACCAAAAAAGTAGGTCATCTCCATTTTACATTCATAAAAAAGAAATTTAAGTATTGCGTGACTCTTTCAAAACTTTGAAAATAGTAAAAGACAGAACGGAAATTCGTACTCAGCTTACACCGACCCTACTAGACCAAACAACTTCAAAGGTTTTGCACAGCATGGTCCCTTTCCCTCACTCCCCGAATTAAAAAATGGAGTCGCGCCTCCGCCCCACCCCCTCCCCACGAGTCACCTCCCAGATTCTTCTCCCACTGACCCAAGTAGATCACGAGAGGAATAAAGCCCCAACGGATGGCAAACTGGCCGCCTTTAAAAAGCTGCTGCAGTCTCTGCTTGGCCTCTTTGCTCAACTTCACCATGGTGACAGCAGGGGCGGCACACTGAGAAGAAGCGACAGCAACAAACCGCGTCGGGAAGCCGAAAGACAGACAAAATGCGCATGCGCCACACACGGCCTTTACGGCAACAGTCGTGCGCGGCGCCAGCAGAGGTCGTAATTCTTCGCCAGCCTAGCCTCTCCCCGCCCGGCCAGCAGAAAGCGCGTGCGTGCTTTTTGACCGCTCGCTAGCGTCGGTTTACTTTCCCTGTCACGTGCTGTGAGTTGACTGGTGTCCATGATTGTGGTATATGAGAGTCACTGCCCTTAGAGACCTTTATCCCAGAATGCCCTCACTCTTCCCACAGTGTTCCTTGCCGGCCAAAGAAATAACAAAGTGCTTAAAAGAACTGGGTTTTATTCCTGATCCTTATTTTAACTTACCGAGAGATTCTGAACAAGGTACTAAACTTCTCTCAGCATCAGTTTGTTTCTTCAAGCTGAAAGTTTACCTGCAAAGAGCATTGTAAACTCTCGTTTATAGGTCCCGCATTCATGTTTCTTTGGATTCCCATAATGTTATTTTACCAATTCTTGTTGAAACAGACACACAGGATAAAACGATTGTGCCCAAGGCATGCTAAATGAGTGGCATCACAGAGAAAAATGAGTTAGAAGCACTAAGCCTTGTGAACTGAGATAATTAAGAAAAACTTTATGGAGAGTAAGTGATTTCGCTGACTTGAATGAGTGTTTTCAGGTCCAACTTTTTATCTATTGGGGGAAGATTGGCCTCTCCAGATTTTCTTTTTCCTGGCCTCTCCAGATTTTCTTCTAAAACTGTATCCTGCTGCAAAACTTCAGTATTGTAATTAAAGATGTATGTAAAGCCCATACAAGAGCGTCCTCTATTAAAATAATAATTGACATATTTGTTAGTCTGTGCATGGGGAAAAAAGCACTCAAAACTCTTAGTAGTAATCATCTAAGGGAATAAAAAAGGGAATTATTTGGACTCATTGTCTGTGTCTATATCTCTGTAATGTTTTAATTACTTTTCATAACAAGCAAATATGAATTTTTTATCAGAAAAAAACAATAAAAGTAGATTTTAAAATAAAATCAAGCTTTTCAGGGACTCCCAATTGGATTTAGGATAAAAGTTTAAAGAGCCGGGACCCTCCCTGGTGACACAGTGGGTTAAAGCACAGCATTGGGAAGCTAACGCTGCTTCAACATGAGTTCAATCCCCTGCCAGGGCAGTGACCCATATGGCACAGCTGACGTCTCCTGCCTCTCCTGACCCCTCCTGCCTCTCCTGACCCGCCCATTGCTCCCCGCAGCAGTTTACTTCATGGAGCTGCCTGTTCTGCTCCCCCATCTGTCTCTGATGAATCATTTCACCGCCCCTGTACCTCTGGCCTGTACCCCAGTTCTGTATGCATAGTATGACCGGGGAGTAAGTTCAGCTTAAAAATAAAGGAATAAAAGTAAAAGCAGAAAAAAAAAAAGATTTAAGAGCCACTGCACAACCTATCTGATCTGTGAAGTCACCATATACATATATGTCTCTCATCTCTGCTGTTATCTCTGTCAGCAATGCCTTCCCATATCCCTTTCTTTCTTTTTTCAGGTACAGTCAAGCATCTCCAAAATGCAGTCTCCCTTCACCTGCTCCTGCCCTTGTACGGGGCAAATTCAACACTGTCTCAAATTGATCTGCAATTATCTGCTAAACGATCTCTCTAAGTGGTTACAGACAAAACTCTAGATATTCTTATATCACCAACGCTCACCAATGGATGGCATTGGTCAATTAATTTGAGCAGGATTCTGAGCATGTGTTAATCATACTACTTGATTATCCACAGAATGAGTGTCTTCTTTTTAAAAAAAAAATTTATTTATTTATGCATAAAGAACTGAGGTATAAGCAGGGGTGGTGAGAGATTCCCCAGAGACAGAATGGGAAACAGGCAGATTGACTGAAATACACTGCTGAAGGGAACAGAAGTGAGACAGGAGAGGTCTGCTGCGCCATGTGGGTCCCCTCCCAGGCCAGGGACAGAATTTGCACTGAGATGGTTGTGGCTAGCTTCACAGTGCTGCACTTTAACCTGCTGCACCACCAGGGAGGGCCCCAGAATGAGCATTTTTTAAAATAATATAATAGTTTATTTTTATATCATTTTGTGCATTTTTCCATCTCAGTTGTAGTCCCCTTGGACTTCCCATCACTAAATGACCCCTGTGCCATCACCATAGTCCAGTGCATTTCCCTCCCCCCACTGTTTTTGATCCTATTCCCCACTCCACCTCCATAAAATGTCCCTGGTATATAGCTGATCATTATTATTACTATTTTCTCACCTGGTCCATTATACTCCTGCTATGAGTGAAACCATCTGGTATTTCAAAATGAGTATCCTAAATTCATATTTTTATATTTGTAATTAGAGGTATCTTTGGCAAAAGTACTAAGATCTTCCTTCCTGGTGGGCAAGAACACTATGATGACCAAGGGAAAATTATAACACATACTGGGTGCTTAGTTTATGCATGAGCTGCACTACATGCCCACATTCCTTAAGTCACTGAATCCTCATAACCCTAGGAGATGAGGTCTATAGTACCATTCTCATTTTAGAGATAAAGGAAACCAAGGCACAGGTAAATGAAGTAAATTTGCCCTTACACATATAGCTGGTAGGTGGTAAAAGATGGATCTAAATAAACCCAGGGTAAATAAAATTAAAATTAGGAACTCTTAGACCAGAGCCTTAAAAACAAACCACAACATTAGACTGCCTTATAGGAAAGAAGCAAGCACAGAATATAGTCATCAAAGGTGGTGAAACATAAAAAGAGGAAAGCTAGTCCTTCACTTAAAGACTTTATGATCTCAGAGAGTAAAGCAAGTCTGTCAATAAGTTATTTGTCCATATGACTAATCTTTGTTTAAAAAAAAAAAGTTAAATGCACAGACCCAGGAGGGAAAGCTCTTTGTTTAAATCTTAGCTCTTAGCTCTACCACTTAGCTGTGTGATCATGGTCAAGTTGTTTAACCTCTGTGGTCTCCTTTCTCATCTGTGAAAGAAGACAATATTGGTGTCCACCTCAATCAGTTATTATGAAAATGAAGAGATAATGTTCATGAAAATACAGTGCCTACCTAAGTAAAGACATAATCAAAGGTAAGCTGTTACTATTTTTGATGCTTTGTTTGCTTCTTTATTCTCACTGATTTCCATTACAAAGATTGACTTTTTCAGAAGTTTTATTCTCTAACATGACCAGCCATGAACTACTGCATCTACTACACACAATGCCATCGAGTGTGCAATATGCAAGAGTGTGAACTAATGGAGGACTATACTTTATATTTTGTCTCCATTAAACCTTATTATAATACTATGTAATGGAGACAATCTAACAAATATATTTTGCTCGAAAGAAAGAAAAATCATGTGGAGCTGAAATCAGACATGCCAAGATTCTAATCCAACTCTGCTATTTACTCAAAAGGAGAACCTTGAGAACCAGCTGATTGCATATCAGAAAAACTGATTAATTCACCATGGTTACCAGAAAAATGGTCCATTTTCCAAAATGCAACCAAATACATGAGCCAAAATGGAAAAGAGGAAGAGCAATGCAGACTATGGTGACGGTTCACAGGTAATGTGGTGGTGGGAGATTTATGGGGATTATTTCTGGGGGAAGAAATCAAATATTATACAAAAAATGAACAATGATATAAGAAAAGTGAAAAATTCAATCAAAAAAATTAAAAAGAAGGAAATTTTTACCATGCGTTTTGTTTTCCAGAAATGTTATATACAAAAATATATCCATGTTCAAATAACATATACTATTACTTTGTCCTCTTTTTTCTGTGCTCTGAGTTTTGGGTGAATAAAAATTTTTTATTGTTGCAGTACAGCTTTGGATACTTCAGCACAACAAGTTATGAGCATAGGGTGTAAAGTAAAATTTCCACAAAAAAGAAATTGGTGAAATGGCATCACTTCTCTATCTACCAAATATAAAGGGTCTGCCAGGAAGAGTTTCAGAAAACTGTCATGCTCAGCCACTGCTCACAAGGACCTGGTTATCTTATTTGGTGACAGAGTACACTATCCTGAGAAGAGAAGAGAATATGGAATAAGGGCCACTTGTGTAGGGCAGGCAATACATTTGTATAGGAATTTAGAAGAGATAAATTCATAAACGAGAGGAATGTTCAGGGAAAAGTTCATGGTTCTGATGGCTCAGGAAAAGGAGGAGCAGAATTAAGAAATACCAGAAAGTGCATGCTTATGAGAAGAGTAAAATGCTTTTTAGGTGGGACAGAAAGCTCCAGAGAAGAAATGAGATCAAGTTATAAAAAGAACTTAAATGTCAAGTCAAGAAATTTGGAATTTAGCTAGAGTAGCTGGAAAGCTGCTGAATATTTCACAGAGGAAAAAAAAAAAACTATAAGGTGAAACAACTTAATCTTTTAAGGTTAATTTTTTTTTCAGTTTTCTTTATTTTATTAAGGAGAAAATAAATTTAATCTGAATTTAAAAGTTAAAAAGGTTTTTTTTGTGAAAGGTCTGACTCCTACTTCTGTCCCCTACTGCTCATATTTATCCCAGGAGGAAAACCTCACTTACCAGTTTCCTATAGTCTTTCCGAAAGATCAAAGCATATGAAAGCAAAGACACCAATTCCTCCCCATCCATCTTTTTTTTTTTTGCAAAATGCATACATACTTATTTTCCTTCTTTCTTTTTTACTTAAGAATGTAACTTGGAGATTATTTTGTATGAATACACAAAAGGAGTCTTCATTCCCTTTTTTAAAAATAGATTTGGTACAAAAGTACATACAGTTCAAATTTTCTCTGTGTCTTTGGCACATGGCTACCCAGTTCTTGCTGGGCAAGAACTCAGTGCTGTCTAGTTTCATATGTATCCTGCAAAGAATAGGCCTAGTCTAGGCCTATGCAAGCAAATAAACACACATTCTTCCCATCTCTTTTAAAATAAAGAGTAGGTACACTATACTTTCTTTTGTATTTAGTAACCCAAGTGAAGGCTTTATTTTAATTAATAATATTGTACAAGTGTCAATTTCCTGATTTAACAATGTATTACGGTTATATAAAATCTTACTATTGGGGAAAGCAGGGTAAAGAAAACTGACACACAGGAATTAACTGTACATTTTTTAGAAAATCTTATAAAGTCTTAAAGTATCTCAAAAAAATATTAAGAATATTTATGAACGGGTCCTCCCTAGTGGTGCAAGGGGTTAACATACAGCAACATGAAGCTAGCGGCAGCCCCTGCAGCACAAGTTCCATCTCCGGCGAGGGCGGTGACCCACATGGTGCAGCAGACCTCTCCTGTCTCCCTGCTGCTCCCCTCAGCAGTGTATTTCACTCAGTCAGCCTATTCTGCTCCCCATTCTGTCTCTGGTAAATTCTCTCACCCTTCACCCCTAACCTCTGGCCTGTACCTGAGTTCTTGTATGCATAAATAAAAAAGTTCTTAAAAAAAGAAACAAAATATTTTTGTAAATAATTTTTATTAATGATTACATAAATAACTTGACTTTTTATAGATGCATAGCATGCTTTTAACAATTATAATATTGACAACTTGCCTGTGGAAGCAAACTATTTCAGATTTACTGAAAAATTAGTAACAGTGTCTATCTGTTTGTGATAAGACTGTTGCTCTTTGGTTAAGCTTAGTCTTGTGGGCAGCTTTCTGCTGTCTAAGACTATGCAGATGTTTATTTTCACAAACCTTTTCCTTTTGCAAAGCAACAGCAGCAGCTCTTTCTGCCCAATTGTTTCTGCAAGTGTCTAGTGTCTTCTTCTCCTATTTTTAAAATAATAAGCCTGACTTTTTGAATTAAAAAAAAAAAGGACTGGTCTATGTCAAACCATGTAACTACAATAAAGATGCAAGCAGGAAAGCAATAGCCAAGAAATTCAGAGCACACAGTCCTCATCCTAGTCCTGCTGATCACATTGTCTGACATTGAGCAGGACATTTAATACCTCTCCAGTGTTATCTCTAGCGTCAACATTGGGGTTGTCTGTACTAGTTAGCTCCCAGTTATCTTGAAGGTTAGACAAGATGACAGATGGAACATAACTTACTTAAGTCAAATTCACAATGCAAGTATGTAATATGTAGCAAGTATGGGGGTCACTGCGGCCACCAACCCTGGTGGCTGGAGTTCAATCCCTAGCTGGGAAGCTGACCCTCACATGGTGCAGCAGACTTCTCCTGTCTTGCCTGCTGTTCCTCTCAGTATTTCAGTAGATCCACCTGTTCTGCTCTCCACTCTATCTCTGGTGAATCAGCTTACCAGCCCTGCACCTCTGGCCTGTACCCTAGTTCTGTATGCATGAATAAATAAATCTTTTAAAAAAGTGATAAAGCATTTGCTTTTAATAGCTTTCTGCCTCACTTCAATGGCCTGTTTCATAACCCACTCAATAGATGATCTCTAGGTAATAGTACATTTTGCAGACAAATCACCCTCTTGGACCCACCCAGTAAGTAATGTCACTTAAAAACCAGACATTCTGGGGCCCTCCCTGGTGGTGCAGCGGGTTAAAGCACAGCACTGAGAAGCTAAAGCCACTTCAGCATTAGTTCCATCCCCAGCCCTGGAGGTGACCCACATGGCATGGCAGACCTCTCCTGACCGGCCTGCTGCTCC
>NW_004567106.1:24266971-24277903 GCF_000260355.1 Condylura cristata
AAATGGGGGGGGGGAGGAAGGGAGGGAAATGCATGGGACTATGGTGGTGGCACACGGGTGATTTGGTGATGGAAAACCCGCGGGAGATGGGAAAAAAATGTACAAAATGATGTAAAAATAAAGTTTTGTAATAAATTAAAAAAAAAAAGGCCCAATCGAGAAGAAGCACAAGCAGCCAGTGGGGCAGAAAGGACAGGAAGGAGGAGAACCATACCACACCCACCCTCCCAGCTCAAAGGAAACTTCTTGCTGGGAAGATGCAGACTAGGCCAGGGCCCCTCCCATAACTCTCCTAGCACTGTCTCCCTGCTCAGCTGGCATCTAATAGGCTGTCACCCCTATCAGATTGTAACTGCTTCCGGAAGACAGGGCTGTAGTTTTCACCTCCAAAGCCAGCCACAGAAGAGGCGCCTTTCATCGTGGCACTCAATTAATAAATTAGTTGATGTCAGTTTCTAGAATTTTTATGTGACACACAGTGTCAAATTCTGCAAAGCAAGCTGTTCTTTATGTTCCACTGTTACCCCTTGCCTTGTATGTGACTTGTATGTGACATAGTTAGGTGGAAGCAACCCCATTGCCTCAAAAGAGAAACAGGATTGTTAACAGTAGAAATGAAAATATTGGAAACAGTCCATTTCGGTTTAAAAAAAAAATAATCTACAAGAGCACCCATGATTTAAATTATCACAAATATGACCCCCAGGTTAAAGGGATCATATCAGGAGAGAACCATGGTCCCATCTTCCGAATGGCCCCCAAACACACCAGGTTCCCACCTCAGGGACATTGTACTTTGAAGCGGAGTAAAGAACTAGAAAGCAATAGAAAGAGGAACATTTGGGATAGGATGGCCAACGCAGGTGACATTGCAGTTGACCAGGGTAGATTCCCCAGGCCTTCTCAAACCAAGAGCAACATTATTGTAAATGAACAGGTCACAGCTTTCAGCAGCAAACCCTGGACAAGACCCAGCACCGGCACAGTGTTATCCCAGTTGTCACTGTATGGCGGGCAGCACCCACTGCAATAAAGGCCAGTTGGAATCCAGAAGACAGGAATCAGCTTGTCTCCCCTCTGTGCCCTAAACACTCCCCACACACATTCACCAGATGCCATGGAGAGGATTGGGGAGGGAAAGCAGAAATGCAAAAAGCTGGGCCTTTGACAAAAATAGACTAAATGTTTAACCGTTTACCTCAAGTGCCTGTTTAAATTAATGAATCTAAATGCATTTGACTTGACTAGGCTTCTTACACCCTATCCAGTGGATCATAGGTTTTTAAGGCTGTATAGATTAGCAACAGAAAAAAAGACAGAAATAACTTTACTGTGGAGAGAAAAATGCTGCCACCCTAATGTGAAAGCTGCCTCTGGCAAGGAGAGGAGAAAGAACATAGGATCGGTACAAGAGGAAGCTGTTTCCTCCCAAGTGTAGTAGTCATGGTCACACAGGTGTGTAACATCTGGATGCTGGAGTCCACATCAAGGACTCTGCAGAGAACAAAAGGATTGAGTGTTTATTTTTACATTGTAAATTTGTAATGGGGTGATTCTCAGGAAAAGGGGAGATTCCAGCTTCCCTGCCCCACCCAAGAGAGGGTGGAGCTAAGCAGAAAGAAGAATCTGGAGAGGAGATTGAAGAAGAAGGAAGCAGGATAAGGAGCCAGAAGGAGACCTGAGAGAGGCACATGCAGAGACATGTGAAGAAGCTTTGTTTTGTTTCTTGGTCCTGAACTGGTGGGTAAAACAGATGTGGGTGAGAGACCCGTGGGGAGGTGACTATGGCAGCGTTTATCTTGATTGTTATTTTGCTCTTTTCTTTCCAGACTTGTCTGGCCATTTCTGACCCTTTTCTATGGATCCCTGCTGGAAAGTGCTTTATACTTGTGACAGGATTTCAGGTCTTTTTTGGACCAATCCCTTTGGGTAAACTTTTACCCAAAGGGATGTAACTTTGGGTGTTTGATTTAGAAACAATATTCTTTATGTTTGCTGTATCTCACACTGATTGTATTAAAGTTCCTTTCCATTAAAGGTCTTATATGTTTAATCTTGATGTGGCGAATGGCAGAACCTCGTTAGAGCAGGCAGGTTTGGGGGTTCAGCCATGTCCCTCTGCCTGCCCTGTAACAGATTCACTAAGCTTAAAGCATGATTTAGGAGAAGCCATGTGCTGCATTGCACAAATTTGTATCCAAATTTGGATACCCAGTAGCCAGCTCCACACTTCCAAATGTGGGCCCAAAATATGCATTAATCAGAAAGGACAATGCAATCAAGCAGCTTCCCACATTTATCATTTCTATGAAGGCCATTTATTAGCAACTGACTACATGAAGTTCAGGCAACCAGGGAGTTATATACAGAAATAAATCAGTCGTAATCCTTACTCCCTTGGAATTTAAACTTGGCAATGTTGATTTGAACAATCACATACATATACAACAAAGCTCATCTGTAATTATTCTGTGTCCCACACACCTACTCTGAGGTCCAGTCACAGAGAAACTGTTTATGAAGTCCTCTCAGGAATTCCATACACACTGTTCTCACCACCTGAAACTCCATCTAGATTATAAAGTCGAGACATGGAACATGGGACTACAATATTTTAGGACTGAAAAGTGGGGGGACTACTTTTCATATGCAAAGAAAGAGGCTCACATTTTTGGACAACCCTGTACATTACTCTGCCACTTCATTTCTTTCTGGTAATGTGCCTAGTTTTACTTTTGTTTGAGGGAATTTGTCTATCGCTTTTTTTCTTCTTATGCATTTCAAAGCATCACTTGCAGCTATAGAAAGGCATATGACACAGATCTAGCCAATATAAGTGGAAATTATCAAATGAGGACCATCTAAGAAGCTGCCCAGCACAGTTGAATTCAGAAAAGAATGGAAAAGAAGAATTGGAGGCAAATACAGATACTGCTTTTGCGGCATTTTGCTATAAAGAGAAACAAAGAAATGAAAAGTTGGATGAAGAAGGATATGAAATTAAAGAATGTTTTTATTTTATTTGCTTTACAACAAACGTATCATTCATTCTTTTTTTTTTTTAAAGATTTAGTTATTTACTCATACAGAACTGGGGTACAAGCCAGAAATGCAGAGGGTGAGAGAATTCACCAGAGACAGAGTGGGAAACAGAACAGGCAGGTCAACGAAGTACGCTGCTTGGGGGAGCAGTGGGCGGGCCAAGAGAAGTCTGCAGCACCATGTGGTCACCTCCGGGGCAGGCGGTGATCAAACTCATGCTGAAGTGGCTTTAGCCTCTCAGTGCTGTGCTTTAACCTGCTGTGCCACCAGGGAGGGCCCAAACGTGTCATTCTTAACAATAAAAGTTAAATACTTGACATATTGAAGTATGTCACTTAATAGAACTCTCTTTTATACTTTTATTCATATATTTCCTAGAAATAACAAGCACAAGGCTCAGGCTTATAAATAACAAAGCTGAGAACTTTTTTAAAAATAACCTGTTTTGAGATAAGTGGATCAAGAAGATGTGGTATATATACACAATGGGATATTGTTCAGCTGTCAAAAAAAAGATAAACTCATACAATTTGCAACAAAATGGATGGAGCTGGAAGGGATTATGCTCAGTTAAATAAGCCAGGATAGAGATGGTAGTATTTATATGTGGAATATAGAGAAAACGAACAAAGCTCAAACAAAGACGGACATTAAAACCTGCCCTTGAAAGCTGGCCATAGTTCCAAGGCATCCAGAGAGGGAGGTGGAGGCATGGAGATGGAATTCTTTGGACGGTGGTGAGAGAGCTACAGTGACCACTCCTGAAGGGAGAAATCCTATACTGTCAAAAATTAACAAGGATATAAAACAATGGTACTTCATTAAATGTAATAATAAGATGAAAAAGTCTGTTTTGTTTGAAAATAGTTTGTTTTGCCAGAGTACGCTATCCCAGGGTTGTACATCCTCTAAGTATACACATCCTCTAGATCAGACACATACATGAGGCAAATGAAGCCAACAGGCTCAGCTGGGGCAGACATTCTCTCTTGGCTTGAAAACAAGTCCACGGCTGCTCGGAAAACACAGAGATGCTGGACAGAGATCTGCACATGGCAAACAGCCCAATGGCACCATTTAATTATTACCCATCTAGAGTGGTCATTTAAGTCATAAATACTGTCTACCGTTACTTTATTTTCTATCTCTACATTACAACAACACAATAAAGTATGACTTAATATCAGGACAAAAGGAAATGAATGGGCTGGCTAATTTGCAAAAGCAAATGTCCTAGATCTATGTCTGATGTTAGTCTATGAGAACAAGTAAGTCTTCAGCTCTCCCGGGAGTGAGGATCAAACAGCTACAGGGTTTGGGAAGGGTGATAAATGTACTTTTTGGCCCTTCCACATTCAGAACTAACTCAGACTTAAGACACAAAATAGAAATTAAACTCTAAGTGTTACTACTGATAAGGAGTCTACAGAGCTGAGTCTACTCTACTTCCCATCTAAGTCTAGACTTTGGGTCACCATTACTTTACACTGATCCTGGATGGGAAAGGAAGAGAAAGAAAACGAGTCTTCACAGCTTACAGCCTGTGTGGCCTCCTGTAGGGCCAGCTGTCACCTGCCATAATGTACATGGTAACCAAAAGTTTCAAATGAGTAAAACGCAGGGCCATGTTACTACAAGGTTAATAATAAATATAATCTTTCACTCAGCTTGGGTACCAAAAAAAGCATAAAGTCAGAGGTAGAAACAGTTATAATGTACCCAGCTGACTGTGCACTAAACCAAGAAAACCCTCATATGCTTCCAGGATTCACCTTCTGGCTCCCCCTCCCATCAGACACTAAAAATCTATCCCCCTGAGAACAGAGGTCAGGCAGAGGATGGCAACCAGCAATCCTGCCCCAGTTTGCCTGCTTCAGAATTTATGTTACCACAAGATTTTATTGAAATTCCTTCCCTGGAAAGGAATGAAAGGAAAGGCTGGTCAGAAGGAGGCCTGGGGCACTATCTGGCAGAAGTTGTTACACAAAGACAGAGGGGGGTAGGAGAAGTTTCTCCTCCAACAGCAGCAAAACTAGGCAGAGATGTACTCACAGCATTCCAATGCCAGAAGACCCCTGCTCTACAAGTAGTTCACTGTATGTGTGAACTGCCAAATACAGTAAGAAAGAAAAATCAGCAGGTTTAATCTGACAGTTACAGGATATCAGGCCCCACCTGTTAGTGGGAACTCAGGGATAAACTCACACTTAGGGGCCCTCCCTGGTAGGGCAACAGGTAAGGATGCAGCACTGCAAGCTAGCCATAGCCGCTTCAGTGTGAGTTCAATCCCCAGTCCCGGAGGTGATCCATGTGGCACAGCAGACCTCTCCTGACCCTCACACTGCTCCCCTCAGAAGTGTACTTCACCGATCTGCCTGTACTGCTCCACACTCTGTCTCTGGTCACACTTAGGGTGATCCAAGAAAGCTACTGCCTAGGATAAAACCCAACCACTACTACCATTAGGAGCCTTGAAGAGTTTTATGATCAAAATGCTCAGTGTGAATACGTTGCAAATGACTTTCCCTAGAGTCATTACCCCCAAACCCAAATATATATCAAACACTAAGCTGAATCCCAGTAGAGAAGGAAACAGTCCTCAGGACCTTTCCTTCCACAGTCATGAAAACTGTGTTTGCAGAGCACCAATGTTTGATGCTACTCCATCAGTGGAAAGTACATGATTTTTCTACGATTCTTCTTTAACTCTCTTGTTTTTTCTTTCCTTTATTTGATATGCTGCCAACTTCCTGCTGATTTTGCTAGACTTATTGTAAATAGCCCCTTTCGAGGAAGCCTTTCTTGAACCTTTAGCAAGCCACGCTGAGTGGCTTTGTGCTATGCCCTTGGACTTCTGTCAGGCTATAAACTTCATTTTATGTTCCATAAAGGTGGTGTAGATTCTCATTCATACCCCTCAGCATTGATCACAGCACTTGGCACAGACTAGGCACTCAATATTTGTTGTACTAAATGATCCCTCCAATTAAAACCATTGTAATGCTTTCATTTCTAGAAAAACCCAAATCTTAACATTCCAACAAATTAAGGGTTAAAAGAGAGAGAGAGAAGTGAGATTTGAGACTAGAAGATTAGGGTCTAGAACTGCATCTTTTGTTCCACCCTTTCTTGGGTGGGACAGAGAATCTGAAATCTTCCCTTTTCCTAGGCACCAACGTGTTACAACAGCATGCACTCCTAACAACTTCTCAGCTTTCTTCCAGAGAATTTGTTTTGGGTGACAATAGCATGAGGTCGATGTGTATACTGATATGTGCCTTTCCACTTTACAAATGACTAAAGGAAAACTCCCTAAATATGGTGCATGCGTGACTACACACTATATCTCCATTGTCTGCTTCACTGTGTGATGTGATGATCAATCATTAGTTCAGCAAGTATTTGTTGAGACTGCTAAGTGTCAGCAAGGATGCCAGGCAGTGACCAACAGCACACATGGGAGATAGGCTTCCCTTCATAAGGCTTAGAGGAAATGCAATTCTTTTTTTTTTAATTTCCTTTTACATCATTCTTCATTTTGTTCGTTTTTCCATCTCAGTTGTAATCCCTGTGGATTTACCACTACCAATTCACCCGTGTGCCATCACCATAGGCCTATGCACCTTTCCCACCCCAATTTTTATCCTACCTCTTCTCCCCCCCCCTAAAAAAAATGTCTCTGGTATATAGTTGTTCATTGTTTTTCTTATTTTCCTTATTACAATTGTTTTTATTCTCCCCCCCCCCCCCAATCACTTATGCTCCTGCTATGAGTGAAACCAACCAGTATTTTCCTTTTCTTTCTGGCTTATTTCACTGAGCATGAGCCCTACCAGCTTCACCCATGTTGCCACAAATGGCATGATTTTATCTTTTTTGATTGATGAGTAACATTCCATTGTATATATGTGCCACACCTTTTCAATTCAGTCATCTATTTTTGGGCGTTTGGGTTGATTCCATATCTGCCCTATTGTAAATAGAGCAGCAATAAACATGGGGATGCAGGTGTCCTTTTGAATCAATGTTTTTGTGTCTTTTGGGTAGATACCTAGGAATGGGATTGCTGAGTCACATGGAAGCTCCATTTTTAGCAGTTTGAGAAACCTCCAAACAGTTGTCGATAGTGGTTGTAATAGTTGGCATTCCTACCAGCAGTGTAGGAGAGTTCATTTTTCACCACATCCTCACCAACATTTGTTGTTGCTAGTTGTTTTAAAATGTGCCATTTTCACTAGTGTGAGATGTGAGATATCTCATTGTTTGTTTGTTTTTTTAAGATTTATTTATTTATGCATACAGAACTGGGGCACAGGCTAAAGGTGGAGAGGCGGTGAGAGGATTCACCAGAGACAGAATGGGGAGCAGAACAGGCTGATTGACAAAGGACAATGCTGAGGGGAGCAGCAGGCAGGTCAGGAGATTTCTGCCACACCATGTGAGTCACCTCCCTGGTGGAGTTCAAGCTCATGCTGAAGTGGCTTTAGCTTCTTTTAGTGCTGTACTTTAACCCACTGTGCCACCAGGGAGGGCCCATCTCATTATGGTTTTAATTTGCATCTCCCTTATTACAAGTGATGTTGAACACTTTTTCATATGCCTGTTGGTGTCTGCATTTCCTCTTTGGAGAAGTGTTTTTTTAGCTCTTCTGCCCATTTTTTGATGGGGTTGTTCACTTTATTTTTGTTGAGTTTCATCAGCTCTTTGTATGTCTTTGTGATCAAGCCTTTATCATTAGTATTGTGTGAGAAAATTTCCTCCTAATTATTGAAGTGTCTGTTTGTTTTGTGTAATGTCTCTTTTGCTGTACAGAAGGTCTTTAACTTGATGTAGTCCCAGCTATTTACCCTTTCCTTCACTATCCTTGTTTTGAGTATCTTTAAAGATGTTACCGAGTTGTATGTCATGTAGTGTTTCACCTATCTTTGCTTTCTGGTATTTTATAGTTTTGTGCCTTTAATCCGCTTCGAGTTGGTTTTTACGCATGGTGCAAGGTAGTAATCTAGTTTCTTTCTTTCTTTTTTTTTGCATGCAGCAGCCCAGTTTTGCCAGCACCATCTGTTGAACAAACTTCCTTTGTTCCATTTCATAGTCTTTACTCCTTTGTCAAAGATTGGCTGTCCATAAGCTTGTGGGTTTATATCTGGGTTTTTTATGCGAATCCACTGATCTGTATGTCTATTCTTGCTCCAATACCATGCAGTTTTGATTATTATGGATTTGTAGCATAGCTAGAAGTCTGGGAGTGTGATGCCTCCATTCTCCTTTGTTTTAATCAGGAGAGTTTGGGCTATTCAAGGTTTTTTGTGGTTTCATATAAATCTCATCAGTATTTTTTCTATTTCTTTGAAGAATGTCATTGAGACTTTTATTGGAATAGCACTAAATCTGTATATCGCTTCTGATGGGATGGACATTGTAATGATGTTAATTCTCCTGATCCATGAACAGGGGACATCTTTCCATTTCTCTGTGTCTTCTTGTGGAGGTGCAATTCTTAACTCTTGAAAGGTTAAGAGTTGGCTCCTCCTCCCTCACCTTCCCTAGGCCCATTGTATTATTGCTCAGAGCTGTCTTGACAAGATACAATAAGCAACAGAAATATATTGTCTGTCCGTTAGGCAGCTAGAAATACGAAATCAAGTGTTGGTAGGGCCACGGTCTCTCATTGCCTATCCTGGATCCTAGTAGTGGCCAACAGTCCCTGACATTCCTGGGCTTGCAGGGCAATCACTTCCATCTTGTTATAAGACTATGTACCACCCTAATAACCTTATGATAATTTGTGTACTACTTCAAATAAGGTCATATTTGAAGCAGGAAGTTTCCCAAGTCTGCTGCTTAGATTCTGCTGCTTTCCCAGGCCTACTGCATGGGGGAGTCTGTTGCTTGGATTCTATTACTTGCTGGAGCAGAAAGTTCCTACTGCTGGTCCACAGTAGTAGCTAAGGCTACCTTGACCCTCCTCCCAAACAATAAAGAATGCTTGTGCTATGATGGCTGGGATGACAAGGTTCCTCATACAACCTGTATAAAACCTTACCATTCCCATAATTTGGGGCTCAGCCTTTTGGGACTGGTCCCACTGAGCCCGCCTGTGTGACATTTAAATCTGTCTCCATCTCTCTGAGTCCCGCCCATCTGATTTCTCTGGGAAATTGCTGTAACATAGTCACAAGAAAGGTGGGTGGTGAGGGGGACAGTTAGGCCCTCAATATATTTAAAGACAACACATTTGGGATACAGTTGAAAGCGTAGCACCCATTTTCTGAACACAGCACTGCATATGGAACTATCTAGTTATTTCAGTGGAGCCAAGGGCATTCCCGCAGCCCTCCATATGTCGATGACACAAAGTTGCTTTCTAGCAGGACATTTCTCCACAGGTAACCTGTGGCCGAGCTCGCAATAGAGGGAGTCCTCCCCTTACCTCACCCCTTTTGAAAGGTTTACACCCCCACCGCAATAATGTCCATAGTTCCTTTTAACAGGAATCAATCTTCTGTTACATGGTTAGGCAAGAGTCTTGCAATTAAAGTAAGCACCAAGGAGGTGACGAACACTTCAAGGGGGCGGAGCTGAGAAGGGAGTAAGAGAGGGAGATATTTAACATTTGAGTGCCGGGAACTTCATACATGCTGCAGCGAGGTAAAGGGACAGCACTCCCAGGGAGGTGTCTGTCACCAGTCCTTCCGCAGTCTCTGAGTTGGGGATGAGACCCGCGCCAATGCCGGATTTCCCCAGGCTGCGGCCAGAGGGCACCCGAGGGCTTCCTGGCGCCGCTCGGAGGGGCGGTTACTGGGCGGGGTGGGGCGCTTGGGCAACTTTTTGGTTGGCTGCTCTCATGCTGACGGCTCAAGCTCTTTTAAACTTGGTTTCCCACGCGCCCTTCCTTTTAGATCCGGGCGCGAGACTCGGTAAGTACCTTCTCACCGGCTGGACGTCGGAAGCGGCCACATGGGCTGGGGTCTACATCGTGCAAATTATTACGCGCACCCCTCCCTCTCTGTTGCCCGCCCCATCCAGGCGGCGGGGATTGGGGTTCAGTCTCTTTTTCATTTGGGATTCATTCCTTGGGAGAAGCCCTCAGTGAGACCCGGGAAGGAACGCACGAGGGAGTCCCTTCGAAGGTCCATTTTGGGTAGCAAAGTGCTCGTGGCGCCCCGATGCCTCTTTCCCGGGATGCACCTTCATGGTGCATAAGCGCCCTCCACCCTGGGCGCCCTATTGCCCCAGTAGCCGGAATGCCCTGGGTCTCTAGTCTGTAATCCAGATGTTCAAGGGATCCGAGTTACAGGAGCGTCAAGCTACTGTTTTCATGAGCATATTACATTTTGAGACCCAAACTAAGTGGGGGCAGAGGCGAAGAGCCCAGGAAGGTGCCCTGGTACTTGGCTGACCTGCAGGGCTCCCACTTATGCAAAGGCTTTGCCGTCAGGACACTGTTTAAGAAGTGGATGAGATCATTAATGTCAAAGACTTAGTTTCCGTTCATAGCGGTGTAATTTCTGCGTGTTAAAACAACAATGTAGAGTAAAAGTAAAGATACAACTTTTGTGAACTGCTCATAAATGGAGCTGCCCATCTAGTTGGGCACTGAAGAACTATACAAAAATTTTATAGGTTTTTCTAAACAGGGATAAGAGAAGAAAAAGTGAGTTGTTTCAGGCAACGGCTCCTTTGGGGGGGTGGTTAATTGTGGGCTATCAGGCAGATTACCTCCGCTGGGACTGACTGATTACAACCTAGAAAAAAGACTACTGAAACTTAAGTTAGATCTTGGCTTGCTGATGTAGGACTTAGCACAAGTGACTCCATTTTGGACCTGGGTCTATTTTTTTTAACAGATATTAGCCGCTGAAGGGAGGTAATTTGCTTACAGCCAGACCC
>NW_004567106.1:24278003-24382010 GCF_000260355.1 Condylura cristata
CCACCACCACAAATACCCTTCTTGCTGCCACTTTGCAGCTTAGTCGTTTGGAAGGTCTAGGGGTGAGTATTTCAGGAACAGATAACTACTGTGGAGTTTAATGAGCCCATAGTATACCGCCCCAAATTCACCTTTTCAGAAGTAACCTGTGTCTTATGTACCACTTATAACATTTTCGGAGTGTAAGATCCAGATCCATCGTGTTTTTTTAATCAGCACTGGCATTTTAAGTGTTTATTCCTGGTAAACATTGCTGTACAAAGGGTTATTCAATGAATTTAGTAAAATTTGTAAATGTCTACAGTGAATGAAGGAAGGAATCACTAACTATTATAGGTACCACTTTGTGTCACTTAAAATTGTGAAGCTTGTAGAGATGACATGTTTCCATCACCCAGGATACCAAGTGGAACAAAAATTTTTATCATTCTTTTATATAGGAAAAAAAGTGGAGGATTGTGGGCTGTGTTGTAGGCATTTCTTTTCCAGCCATATAGGTAGGTGGGCCCAAGACCTCTGCTCCAGCCCTGAATGCCTCACCCCACAAACCACAGGGGAATGCAATGGGCAGGCTTCATTTAACAGTCACTGGTTAATGGGTGATGGGAATTCCTGCTGAGCCCAACTGCTTACATGGTTCTGGCTGAGAGAGAGCAGAGCCCTAGGCTGGGAGAACTAGGCAACTTGTCAAGGAAGCAGCTTGCGCCAGTGTCTATTTAAGGACTGTGCAAACAGAGCCCTTGTTGAAGACTGTTCTCAGAGTGCTGGGCTCTGCCTCTGCTGGGTAAACAAGTTTCCAGCTTCCTTTGGTTTTTAAATTTGTAAAAGGTTTGTTTCCATTTTTCCCTGGGTAAATATAGTTGCCAGTACATTTTTTTTCAAAATTGGTACTATTTTATGCTAGTGCAACAAAGACTGCAAGATGGTGGCTGCTGACATGCTGACAGTGTCAAGAAATTTGGAGAATTTTTAAGAGGAACTCATCAAAGATAGCCAGTAGATTGCTACAATAAGAGCCACTCTTCAAAATATAAGCAAAGTCACTTTATATCACTTTATATCAACTTTGTTCTTTCCCTATTTCTAGCAGGCTCAGTGCAATTCAAGATGCTGATGAACTTAAGGTATGGATCAAATATGGGGGATGGGGGAGTACTTACTTGAACTATGATGTAATTGAGTGCGAGTCTTGGCCAAAGATGAGAAATCTAATCTGACTGGATACGCTTATGTTCTGATGGGTTAAAGGATTTACCTGAGGCCAACTTGACAGGCAATAGATTATTATTAAATTCAGCCTACATCTCTCCACCGCCTTAGAAGTATTTTTAAATAAAAAGGAAAAAAATCTATTGAATCAGCACTACTCTATTGTGTTGGAAATGGTTGTTTTAGAAAAGTTGTATTTATAAGAAATTGATACCTCAATTCAAAATGTTTATTTTCCACTAGTCACCATTTTGGTAGATTAAATTATTGAGAAACTTGTGTTTGAATCTTCCAAAAGCTTGGAGTGAATTGTTAGTAGTATAGTAAGACAGGATTTTGAGGTAAATTTGCACTTTGATATCAGAATATTATCTGATTTGACAATGTGTAGTATACAAGGGAATTTTATGTATTTTATAGTATCACAGCTTTATAAACCTCTCTAGAAATTATTACATCAACAGTATGTTGTTTAAAAACTGCTGATCTAAATGCCTATTGTTATACTTCTTTTACAGGTCTGGTGCTTTCAGACAAGAAATTGGCCTTGAAGCTTTAAAAACAGGTGTATTGGAACAAATGACTGATGCATGCAGAATAGAGGCTTTGCTTTCTTGGTCTTCTTTATGGTGGCAGCAGGGGTGAATTTTGAGAAGGTGCTACATAATCTCTAGGAATATTTATGTCCCATAGAGAATTTCCATATAGTTAATTTCCATTATTTAAAGCAGTTTTCCTGTCACCTAGCTCCTCAGCTTGAAGCCTGACACAGTAACTAGACTATTCTACAACTCTCTTAAAACCAACTTTGTTAATCTTTGTTAATATTTTAATTTACAAAAGTATTTTTAAATTACAATTATTCTTTTGACTATTCTAAAGATTGTATATTCTTTTGCGGCATGTTCATCTCCATACTGACCAAAGTAGCTTGCATAGCTGAGTGTATAATGCTACATACTATGGATGTATGTAATGTCACCTTTCCTTTATTGCACAAAGAAAAATTTTCAAAATGTCTTTAAAAACTTGCACTGCGGGCCCTCCCTGGTGGTGCAGTGGGTTAAACCACAGCACTAAGAAGTGAAAGCCACTTCAGCATGAGTTCGATCCCCAGCCCTGGAGGTGACCCACATAGCGTGGCAGACCTCTCCTGGCCCAGCAGACCTCTCCTGCCCACCCGCTGCTCCCCTCAGCAGTGTACTTCATCAGTCGGCCTGTTCTGCTCCCCACTTTGTCTCTGGTGAATCCTCTCACCGCTCCTGCACCTATGGCCTGTACCCCAGTTCTGTGTGCATAAATAAGTTAAAAAAAAAAAAAAACTTGTACTGTATGTTGCACAGTGTTCCTTAATAGAGCATTTAAATGATTAGTGACCCTTTTTACAAAATGTGGAGGGAAGGGGGGTTGCTTGCAAGGAAGCATGAAGAAATTTGGAAGAATCTTCTAAAGCTTGGTAAGGCTAGTAAAATTGTGTTTGTCAGATTTAGAAAAATTTATTTGAATGTAAATGATATTTAAATAAACATGACTTTGAATGCTTAACCTTTCTGGCATCTTAATGACATTTCCAATGAAATCTTTTAGAGAAAACAGTCTTCTGATATATTGAGGTGCTAATAGTGGCAAAAATATCACAATTACTATGACGTATCATCGCACAAGTGATTCAGGCACACAATAAATACTATAGGGTCAAAAGATACATGTTGGCTCACTCGTTGAGGGTATAAAATTTTTCTTTATGGTTATTTCAGGCAAAAACATGTTTTCAGAATCCTCTGCCATAGACGACTGGGCCTCCTCCCACCCATCCCCCAGTAGCTTCAATTCTGCAGGCTGATTTTTCAGGGTTCTTCTGGTTAAATTTTCTTTGCTTATATTCCTCAAGAATGAAGTCATGTTTTTTGTTTTTTTTCTCTTCTGCTCAGCATAATCCCCTCTAGTGCCATCAGAGTTGTAAAGGCAAGGTTTAATCTTGTATAGCTGAGTAGTATTCCACTGTGTGTCTTTACCCATTTATAAGGTGTTGGGCCTTGGGTTGTTTCCATTTAACTTGGGTATGGTAAATAGTGCTGCAGTGAATATAGGAATGTACAGATCCTTTTGAGTAAGTGTTTTTGCAGTCTTCTGGACAGATAAACTAGGAATGGAAATTCCAAGGATATTTAGAATGGCCTTCGCATACTGACTAGCCAGGGAATTAGAGAAAGGAAAAGAGGTTTTTAGCTGCTGAATGATTGTGCTTGGGTTGCTCTCAAGGCTTTCTGCGTAAGCCATATGACCTGCTCCTGAAATAACAGGTCTGAACGCTGTCCTTTTTCTCTTGAGATATTTAAGGATATTTTTAAAAGGAAGGATGGGCCAAATTTGGTTGTGAGTCATTGTTCTTTCCTGGTAATAGGTCTCACCACGAAGCCTGTTGTGTCTTGCCCCCAAACCTTGGATACTTCTCAAGAGCTAATTTATGCCTTCTTGTCTGTAGGAGCAGACAATGCCTCTCAGACTTCAATGTCTTTGTGCTTCCAGTTTTCATATACTTCTGTCTCCTCCATATCATTTCCCATGTACCATTACAACATCAAAAGTCCAATAACTTAATTAAGAAAAATAAGTTTAGTATCACCAAAGAAAATAGAATGAGGACAGTGCCACAGTTCTGCAGAAGGCAGGAATAGAAAGCCAATAGTATTATTAAGCTATCAGATTGTTTTTTGATACTCAAGTACCCTGAAGAGAAGTGAAGCAAACATTGAATTGAATAAATGTGTTCAAAGAGAATTCCAAAGGAAGGGCTCAAGCATGAAAACAAAATACATAAAAAAGGGATTGGAATATGACTCTTATTTACCAGTTATATTACTTCACTAAAAAAGTCAACTCTGGTCCTCCCTGGTGGCGCAATGGGTAAGGATGCAGCACTGCAAGCTGGCAGCAGCTGCTTAAGCTGATTTGGATCCGCGGCCCTGGAGGTGACCCATGTGGCACAGCAGACCTCTCCTGACCCGCCCACCCGCTGCTTCCCTCAGCAGTATGTACTTGATCTGCCTGGTCTGCTCCCCACTCTGATTCTGATGAAGTCTCTCACCAGCCCTGCAACTCGGGTCTGTTCCCCAGTTCTGTATGCATAAATAAATAAATCTTTTCTAAAAATGAAAAAAAAAAGATGTAAACGTTATGTTTTCCAAAAAAATTTAAAAAATCAACTCTTGGGCCCCCCCTGGTGGTGAGCGGGTTAAAGCACAGCACTCTGAAGCTATTGCAGGCATTGCAGCCCAAGTTCTATCCCCAACCAGGGAGGTGACCCACATGGTGTGGCAGACCTCTCCTGATACGCCCGCTCTACCCCTCAGCAGTGTACTTTGTCATCCAGCATATTCTGCTTCCCAACCTGTCTGTGGTGAATATTCTCATCCCCCACACCTCTGGCCTGTACCCCAGTTCTATATACATAAAGTCAACTCTAAAGTACTAAAGTCAACTCTAAAGTACTTTGGTCACTAGTCTCTCTGGGTGTGACTTGCCCAACATCCCAGTTATGTACTGCTATGTAAGGTCAAGCAGGCTAAGTCACATTTTTTTACTTCAGGAATGGGCATACCCATTTTTGTCTGAAATACTATACAGAGTTCCTCAGTACTTCAGTACAAATGTTGTGTTTCTTATAAGTAAGCAAATCCTTGTAGTTCAAACATTCCACAGTAAAGTTCCTAAAACTTAAATATATAGTTGTATAATTTGGCTAATGTTTACTCTGTACCTCCTGTGCATTCAGTGCAGTGACAGATAGTTCCTGCCTTTATGGAGTTTGCACAGTGTGACTTTTCCATGTCATGAAAGATGAAGACAGTTAGGATGTGTCTCAAGTGCATTCTTTCATAAGGAGTAATTTCCACTTAGTATCAGTCAAAATCCCAAAGATTCCATTGTTAAGATGAACTGTGAGGAGACTATTTGATCTATTTTTACTCCCATCACCACATTCCAAGAATGATAGGCAGTGCCTCTTGGCAAATAGCAAGCAATGTAACAATTAGAAGCTCAATAAGGAGAGAGGAGGGTTATAAAATCAACTCATTAGGCCTCTTACTTTGAGAACCCACCAGCACAGAGGAATTAAGCAGAAAGAGCCACCTAATACATTTACAATTTGGCAGTTGAATATAAATTTAAAATTGTTCTGGAAATTAGGGTGGGCCAGGCATCGGTACCAATTAAGTACCCTGGTCTGCAACATTGTAATGTTCTGGACATCCTGGTGGGCCCGGTATTCTGATCAACTAAGTATCCAAGTATCCAATATCACCTGAGCATACTGCCTGACCAAAAAAGGGCATGGCTGAAAAATAGAGGCGCCGGTCAGTTTCACAAGCTATATAAGCCTGGATCTCCCCTTTCTTGCAGACACTGTGCTGGCTTTACCAGGGCGGTGGTCTCTGCCCGAGAGATGCACAAACCTTTTTCTCAATAAACTCTCACTGCTTACTATCCAGGCTAGTCCTATCTGGTCTTTCTCGAGCTCCGAGGTTTATGGGAAAACAAAAATAGAGGAGGCATAGAGCCATTTGCATTCTGGGTTCCCTGAAACCCAAGAGACATACTCTTTTTCCCTCATGATCTCAAGTACTTTGAAGGAAGAAAGACAACAGAACAGATATTGGATAACTAAACAGGGATCCAGAAATAGCAGAGATAAACACATTTGCCTCTGAAGTAATGAGATCAGTTGGCCAGTAAATGCCACGAACAAGGGCCTATACAGTTGATTGTCAAGTCAAAGACAGGGGTGACACTCCTTGACAGAAAAGCCAGGATCAGAAAGTATGAAGAGATAAACAATCAGATGATTTTGAAAGGCTTATTTATATTTTGTGGTCATAAAAATTACATTTCTAAAATCCACCTTGGATTCATAAACTGAAGTGTTCTGATTCTGGTATTTGGTTATAAACTTGTGATTTATCACAATCTGGAATGATGCAACCTTGGCTAGAAGGCCCCCTAGTGGGGTTTTACCTGTATTGTAAGGTCTGGTTGTCTTGAGGTTCCCTATACAGTTGCATCTGCATTTCCAGGGCAGCTCCATGCCAATCTGTTTCATAAATAAAAAAAGATAACAATTGAACAAGACAGTTGTTGGAACCACTTAATATCATAAGTTTCCAGTTGGACAAAAGTCCTGGCATGTTACTCCCCACTCTTCAATTAAGAATGGAGCTCATTCTCATTATATCCTTTACAAACTTCCTATAGTGGAGAAATTGTGGAACATTGGGACTCATCAGAGACTCTAAAACTGCTCTCCAAAGTAGTAACCACTAACCACCTGTGAGTACTGAGCACTTAAAATGAGAGCAGCCCAAACTGACCAGTAATAAAGTAGAAGAAAATTTGATTAAAAAATATATTTATAAGAATGTGAAGTATCTCAAGTTTATACTAATCACAGTAAATGACAATATTTTGGCTACATTGGATTAAATCAAATATATTATTAAGGTTATATCAGTATATTTTGCCTTACATTGCCGTTAGGAAAGCCTGGTTTAAAACATGAACCGAGGTATTCATGAAAATGTGCAAATAGTGGTTCCACAGTTCACAAGAGAAATAGATTTACTGTTCTACAGAATAGGACCTGGCGGAAAAGCAGCATAAAATTAGCACTTAACAATCAGAATTTATAGGTGGGCAGTTGTTTTTCAAGGGCAGACAGTGCAAGGGTAGGGAGCCAGAGCGGCTTGGGAGATTTCACATAAATTCTATACTCAAGCTGCTAGCCCTTCTGGAGATTTTAAACACAAGTCCAAGTGTTTATTAAACAGTTTCTTTTTCTATGTCTACTCTGTGCAAGTACTTATTTTTGCTAGAATAATGAAGGGCCAAAAGATTTGATATATTAGATATCTTCAAAATACAACTTCCTTAGTGACAAATTCACATGAAAACAGTTATAGTTTCCTGACCTGATGGTTTGTGTTTGGTGTGTGTGTGTTTTAGTGAGTGTGTGTGTGTTTAGTAACATAGTCATTCAAGTTTCTTACAGAAGGACAAAGATTATGGAGAGGGTGACTATAAATATTACCATAACTTATATAAAAAGTGTAATTTTGTACAACTACCTAAGCAAAAGATTCCACAAAGTTCTCTCCTTCCCTCATTGTCACTTAACTTTTCTTTAAAAGGGAGTCCTGTGTAAAATCTCCTTTTATACTTTATGATTAATAAGATTCTTCCTTTAGTTTCCATATTTTTCTTAAGCAGTAGCTCTTAAGAGGGGTGAGGAAGACCATTATTCTCTCCTTGGGGACATTTAGTAATGTCTGAAGACATTCTGATTGATACAACTTGGTGATGGGAAGAGGGGTACTGGTATTTAGTGGGTAGAGGCCAGAGGTGCTGCAAAATGTCCCAGACTAGGGCCTCCCTGGTGGTGCAAGGTAAAGCACTATAAAGCTATCTGCAGCCACTGCAGCAAGAGTTCAATCCCCACCAGGGAGGTGACCACAGGGTGCAGCAGACCTCTCCTGTATTGCCTGCTGCTCTGCAGTGTATTTCAATCAATCCACCTGTTCTACTCCCCACTGTCTCTATGAATTCTCACAGCAACCCCCCCCACACACACATCTGGCCTGTACCCCAGTTCTTGTATACATAAATAAATCTTAAAAAAAAAAAAAATGTCCCAGACTGCACTGAATACGCTAGTCACCAAAGATTATCTGACCCAAAATGCCACTAGGTCAGAGGTTGAGAAACCGGGTTTTAGATGATATCATTCCCAACAGCACCCTCTGCTAAGGGGCTACTAAATATGCTACAAGCTGTCCCCGAAATGTGACTTCCCACACACTGAACAGTTCTGTGATTTGAGGTCCAATGGGGCTTAATGGCTAACCTCATTGTCCTCACTTCTCAGTGAACCTACACATCACAACATTTCTAAAATAGCAATTCACTATTTTAAGTGAAAAACGGCATGGAATTTCTTGTAACTTTCTCACTTGGTTGTTTATCAGTGACCAAAAACTCAAAATTTGCTCATCAGAAACTAGTGGTTTTCTTAATCAAAGTTAGTCAAACTAGAGTGTAAAGTGGATCACCAGGGTAAAGTTTGCCAAGTCCTCTGATCTCTATGTTCAGAGTTCTGAAGCCACCCAACCTTCTTACTTGGATCCACTTCCCCTACAGATTGCTACAATCTTCCTGAGCTCATCTGAGGAACATTCACAAACTAGCAATAGAAAGACAGCAACAAAATCACACCCGAGAATTCAGACCCACATCACTGACCATGATCCGCATCTCTGATTTTAACATTAACCAGGTGGCACTGACAATTTTAGAGGCTGAAGCGTAATAAAAACCTGAAAACATTATATTATGATGTCGGTAAGATGAAAGCAAGCCCCTTCCAGCTGCCCAGAGCAGAATTCCGCAGTTCAATTAATGGACATGCCATGAGTCACAGCCCTTTCAACTCTGGCTAGAACCTGCCACTGCAGACATGCACGTACTGCCATGATGTTATTGGAAGAGGTCAGGGATGACGCAACTGCTGTTTGAGGTAGCCATGGTACAAGACAGGTACTTAACAGCAAGCTAGGGAAAAAATCTCTGGAAACAGTGAGATGGGACCAGGTTACAAAACTTGAGCAGTCTGAGGTGCTGCCTACCTCTCAGGTTAATGTGCCCTTCTTCGCTGTTTTTGGAGCACAGGCATCCCAAATCTTACACTTTCTTGCAGTATGGACACCAAACTGCTGCAGCCGAGGGGCCGGCATGACTAGAACCAAGTGGATGAGGCTCATGAGGTAATAGAGAGAGCACTGCATGCCATTCACAGTCCCTGGCTTGGTTTCTGAATAATTCTGAAGAAACGGGATCACCATGAGATCAAAGAAGCAGGGACCTAAAGGGCAAGAATATTTGGAGACAGTAAGCAAGAATAGATATCAGACACCTCACTGAGAATTCCAGCTCTTGTACTGTGATTTGAAGTCCAAGAGGGCTTACTGGTTAGCCTCATTGTTCTCACTTCTAAGTGAACCTATACTTCACAACATTTCCATGTCGCCTTGGGTAAATGAAACCTCTCTGTTGCTCAATTTTCTCTGTGAATTGGGACTGCTTAGACTGCCATCTCTCTGAATGATTATATGAGGTGTTATGGAGAAATGTGTGTCACCATACCTAGCCATCTTCATGTAGCAGTGAATAACAACTTGTGGCATTATAATTCTCTCTTTGAATCACCATCAGGACCATCATCACTGGATAGCAATATAACACTCTTTGGGGAGTATTTATTTATGCCTCCACTTCATTCCAGAAATGTTTAGGACCAAGAACAACATTTTTGAAGATCAAACCTATTCCAGTTCCAGAATTGTCCTCTATGTCTCTGGTTTAGCAGAGACAGAAATAGCCTCCTCTTTCTTTACAATGATTGATTATACTCAAAATCAGCCTCAGGACTTGCTGTACAGGCATCAAGTAGGGCAGAAGCCAGCTGTGCTGATGACAGTGCTGCCTGTGAATTTACAGCTCTGGGTTCTGGGGCTTGCCTCCACTGACACCTACTCCTGGCTTTTGCCCACTGGTTGGTATCCTGGTCAGCTAGATTCTCCCTGAGATCCACCTCTCAGACCCCTCCTGGCTGTCTCTGTCCTGATCACTGAATTTAGCTTTGAATTCAAGAATTATTCAACATGAATATGATGTGTCCTCTAATGTCTACTTTTGCAGGCTATTATAGGTCAGGCTTTCTGTCATCCTGGGCTGCCCTTGTCAACCTTCTGTGGCACCCAACTTTGTGCCCTGACCAGCTTCCCCATGTTTCTGGGTTTTCATGGCCTCCCAGCCTGGCCTCTGAGTCCCTAGAAACTTCTGTCAAAGGTTTTGGCCTGCACCAGACTTGTACCTGGAGCTCATTTATAAAATCAGTAGTGCTTACAGCATTAGGACATATTTATGAAACATGGCAGTGGTACAATATAAAGCACTCAAAGAAATGAGAGCTAATTATGCACTGACAGAATTATTTCTGTGTTGAGGGCATGCGGAACTATAATTCTTAGATTGTATTAAAAGCAAAATAACTTTTGAACAATGTGCCAAATCCTGTTGTAGCCAGAATTATGTAACTTAGTTTTCAACAGAATGGAAACATAGCTCCACTAAGTAGATGTTTAGAGTGTGCCCTGGCCATGGGTCACTCTGCCAGTGAGAGGACCAGTTCACCACAGTCACCAGGCCTAACCGTGCTGACTATGCCAAGCAAAGCAGGAGACATACCTCTGGGCACTGGTGCTTTTTTTTTTTTTTAAGATTGATTTTTTTTCACTGATTTATGTATACAAGAACCAGAGTGTAGGCCAAAGTTTCAGGAGGTGAGAAGATTCACTGAGACAGAGCAAGGAGCAAATGCACAAATCTACTGAAATACACTGCTGAGGGAAGCAGCAGGCAAAACGAGAGGTCTGCTGTGCCATGTGAGTTAGAACTCCTGATGGCCAGAGATCGAATTTATGCTGTGGTGGCTGCAGATAGCTTCATAGGACTGACAATTTAATCCCTGCTCCACCAGGGGTACCCTGGCACCGGTGCTTTTACTGTGAATGGTTTCAATACCACACTACCAACCTCAAGGTCATTTCTGTAATTATGCTAGAAATAAGTGTGAATGTCATCTACTGGTGTTGGATGTCATGCAGCAACCCATTTCACTCAGTTTTGTGGCTCTCTGTCTCACTGCCTACCCTGAGTTCTACCTACACAATGCCTCTCTTAAAGGCACCAAAATTATAGCTACAATCAACTCATTACAATAATGACTGAAGACAATATGAATTATTCATTTTTAGCAAGTAGCCCTTATACTTGTGAAAGTTTGGTGCTGAACATGTTACCTACAAGAATTATTTCAACATGTTTCAGAATTACCTTGACAGATATGTACTGTCTTTATCATCCCATCTGGCAAACAAAGAACCCGTGACACAGGCACTGAGAAGACCTGCTGACATCACCAGGTAGCCTGGCTCATGTCCTGAGCTGTCTCCCTCAGGTATCAAGAGTGCTCTGCTTTTCTGAAAACCTAGTGAAGTTTCTAGCGAAAAGAACTGCTATTGCAATTGAGAAAAGCATAATACTTCTCTCAGACTGAACGTTTCTCCATGTTTCAGGTTCTGTAAATGAGATTTCAAATTTTCCAAATGTGATCATTTCCCAGTGTCAGGAAAAGACAAGGTACCTGGCAAACAGGAATCACTAGTACACTTTGTTCCCCCTTGGAACTAAGAACTTTATTAAATAACAAAGTGAATTGCATAGATCTTAAGTGACCAGACTTCTCTCAATTGTTCCTGCAATTAAAAAAGGCTGAAGGTGCAAACCAAATAGCCCAATAAAAGATAATCCACCCATCAGGTGCTTCACTTAACATTTTTTTAAGGTTAAGTAACTTCCAGATGAAAGAACAAGTTTCTAAATCAGATTTTGGAATTAGAAATGCAGTTGTTTCTCATGCATACTCATTACATTAGAGGATGAGGTCCTGGGGCTATCTCATGACTTTGTAACCTTTTGAATTGGACCACAAAACGCTCATTTCCTGCCTCTTAATATTCCAGGCTTCTGTGGATCAGAGGCTTCTGCATCTCCATGGCAGAAACAAGAACATATCCCTCCAATCTCATGATCCTACCCAGCTGTGACCTCAGAGACGAGAAGGTGAAGCTCTGAGGACAGGGACCCCGTTGAAACCCCAAGCCTGGCATAGTAGTGAGGGACATAGAGAAGCACACAGGAAGGTTTGCTGAATGAGGAAGTCACAGAGGCTATCATCCTCTCCTTTCCTCAGCACCACAATGTCCTCACTGCCAAGATAACACTAAGATAACACTTAGTTGGAGGCAGAGTTGTGTGACCAACTTCTTGGGGTATACAAGTCTTTAGACCCTCAAAGTTAGGCAAATCTCAGAAAGAATTTCATGACCCCTCCCCCAAGCAGCTAAGGAAAGCCTTTGTCCCCATCAAGCTATTCTCTTTCTTCTTTCTCATCCCAGTTCTGTTAAGGGGAAGGATGTCCTTAAGGGAACTCTTCAGAGTTTTGTGGACTCCACCCCCTACTCCAGCTTTCTGGACTCTACCCCCCTACACCAGTGATTGGAAACTACAACTCCCAGCAACACCAGGGAGAGAACGCGAGGACCTAAGGGTGGAGCTAAGCAGGCACTCTGGGACTTTGGGGGATAAATAGGGAGCTATTTTTCCAACAACTCTCTCGTTCTGGCAATGGCTCTCGGGACCAAGTGACTGGGGCTATCAGATAGTTTGTTACCAAAGCTCCAAGTCAGCTGAGCCGGTAAGATATTCGAGTTACTTTGTATCTCTCTCTTTCTCTGGGTTGCTCCTTTTCCTTTCCACTTTTGTAAATAAACCCATTATTGACCCTTTTGTGTGTACCTGCAGTACAACTAAATTTTAGGAGTGTGGGTGAGGACCCACGGATAGGCAGCGCAGTTCACACTGGGGTGCCCTGTAACAGTTCCACAGAGAAAGGATTCTTTAATGTAGAAGTCATCTGTAGATTTGCTATTTTCACACTTCCTCAGATCTCTAGTTTTTCATATTTCGTTTGCACAACTGCCAGCCTTTCTGGAACACTCCTCTCTATGTCATCTGTCTAGTTTGCCCTTCGGGGCAAACATAGTTGTGTGTCCCTCTAGGAAGTTTTCTCCCAACCTCAAGTCCAGATACAGTGCCCCTTATATTATATATTTCCAATCCTTCTATCTTTTCCCAGGCACAGCTCTTAGCATTTGTATTGTTCACAGCTATCAATGACTTACTTAGTAGTCTCCCATTTAGACTGTAAGCTCCCTGAGACCAAGACCTTGCCTGACTCCATCAATTTGTAATACCAACATCTAGAACAGTTTTGTCATATAATGGGTTCTAGGTGAACAAATAATAAATACTTACAATGGTACAATGTAGAGGCCATCAAACTGTAACTTAACAACATCACCATTAATAGAATCCCATGCCACATGAGAAGAGCATGATGGAAATGTAAGACTCAGGATGCCTCAGCTCCTGCTCGCCTTCCAGGAATCCACTAGTAGTTTCTCTAGAATCCAGTTCACCTAAAATAAAATCCCATGTAAGTGCTAAGTCAATACCCTGCCCCTCATTACAGCCGAAGCCCCATCTGCCTCTTTGCTGGACAATTCCTTTGTGTTCTGATAACTTCCTGTCCTAAGCACCTGTCTCTCTGCCTGAGAATTCTTTCCAGCTGCAGGAACATGAGGTAAGTTGTAAGGGTTTAAAAGTCAGCTAATGAATGATAAGACTTGTTAAAGAAATATTTTAGTGTGGGCCCTACCTGGTGATGCAGCGGGTTAAAGCACAGCACTAAGAAGTTAAAGCCACTTCAGCATGAGTTCTATCCCTGCCCCAGATATTTAGCATAAATTAAGACCCACATAGCATGGCAGACCTCTCCTGACCCGCCCACTGCTTCCCTCAGCAGCGTACCTCGTCAGTCGGCTGTTCTGCTCCCCACTCTGCCTCTATGAATTCTCTCAGTGCCCCGCCCCCACCGCACCTTTGTTCTGTATACATAAATAAATAAATCTTTAAAAATAAATAAATAAATACTATAGTGCTCTGAAATCTTGGTGGGACAATACTAAAGCATGCCCTACAAAATCCTTCATAAGGCTCCGGTAACACTGATCCCCAATTGCCCTCATGGTAACCCACACATTCACACATACTCTATTTAGACTTTTCTCCCTCTCCCACCTCTCATTTCTTACTCCCTCATCATGCTTGCTGGAAGCACCTTCTAAATAAGTAACTTATTGCTCTGATTCTGTCTCCTGAGAAAACCCAAACTAAAACACTTAGTAAAATCAGGAAGGTGGGGATTAACATGAGACAAAGGATCCATGTAGGATGAAAGACAAACGTTCACAGGTTTAGACATGGTAAGTGGACATAATGGATTTGCCCTTTGGCTAGTTGTTTTAGAGAAACAATTGTTCATGAAAAGAAAGGATAAGTGCTCATCCCTTTGAGTTTTTCAAGAAAGAACAATGATTGCAAACAGATTTTTAAAATATATAACAATTTGTGAGAGATATTTAGCATAAATTAAGACAGGATGTGAAAAGAACTAAAGGAGAAAAAAAGGGCTGTGAAGGGAGAGTAAAAGGCTAGGTGGACTAAATCTATTCGAAGCCAACAACTGTGGGAAGGGGGAAAGTCTAGGTTATTAAAAGAAAATTGTCAGAACAGATCTTAAAAAAAAAATCCAACAACAACAAAAAAGCTAACAATGACTCAAGTTTTACCTTGTATCAAGGACTATCTTATTTAATGGTCAGAACATCTTTGAGATAAGTTCTGATACAAAAAGAGTCTGAATAAATTAGCCACCAAGGTCACACAACTAATATGTGACAGACAGGAAGAATTTAGCATGCTCTCTCTCTCCAACCAGCCATCCACCACCTCAATATAAATATCTATTTATCTATCTCTATAAATACATATATTTTATTTATGCAATGAGATGTGGTGAGCTGCAACTGCAAAACAACTTGAGAGAAGATAATTATAAGAAATCTAGAAAGAGAAATCGAGGTCAGAAGCAGTGCTTGGGCTATATTGTGTATTGTGCCAAGTAGACGGGCAACACTGTCAGTAGGCAAGGATGGTTCTTGGGAGCAAGAATGAGGACATAGTTAGATCTTCCTTCTTCCCATCCTCACCTTAATGTTAGGGAGTTTCTTATTTAAAAAAGCATTGCTCCCCAGTGGTGCAGGGGTTAAATCTCAGCACTATCAAGTTATTGCCAACCACTGTGCCATGAGTTCAATCCCCAGCCAGGGAGGTGACACACATGGTGCAGCAGATTTCTCCTGTCTTGCCCCCTGCTCCCCTCAGCAGTGTATTTTAATACATCTGCCCATTCTGCTCTCCACTCTGTCTCTGGTGAATCATCTCAACCCCTTGTACCTCTGGCCTCCACCATTCTGTATGCATAAATAAATTAAATCTTAAAAAAAAAAAAAAGCCTTGCTGAGAGAAAGGATGGCCAATTCATCAGATTGCTTTGAATAAAGAGCAGTCCATGCTTCCTAACACAATTGTCTAACTTGGCATGGTTAGGAAAGATGTTTTTGAGTGAGTTAGAAAGGATACATCGCCCCAGGACCATGAAATAGATTGTATAGACTGTATATGCAAAATAATGCCATGAGGTATAAGTCTTTTTGAATGAAGCCACTGAAGTTTTTCAGGGCACAACATGTGCAACTGTAGATGGCAGTCCCCACCTGTACCCACCAATGAAAGCAGCTACATGAACTATATGACCAATAGCTTATTTGAAGGCATATTTAAAGATAGAAAGTGGAGATTATGATCATACACAATCTCTGGAAAGAAGAAATGAAACACTGACATCATGGATCAAAAACAAACAAGAGCTGCTCAGAGTGTGAATTGCCTTGAGTGTTCACAGCCTCTTGTTGTCTTTCTAGGAAGTGCCACCCTGTTTGTTGCTGGGGACTTAACAGCCAATTGGAGAACTAGTGGATAAACCCTGTACAGAAGTAGAAACTACATAAAGTGAAATCAAGTTCCATCCAAGAATGAAACCACAACGAATCACATGAGATGCCCATGTCATCACCTGGCCCACAGAGAGGGGAGCAAATATATGGATCTGGTCCAGATCATTCATTCCTGTAAAAGGAAGGGAACACTGCATCTCAGAGGATGAGTCCTTTTTCCTGGTGAATGAAATGTTGTGCATTCATGCACTTGCTGGATTTGCTAGCCATGCAGTGGTGAACATGATAAAAACAAGAAAGAGTCCTTTCAATATTCCTGTGATTAGTCACAGGACTTTTCAACCTAGGGAAGATCAAGAGTAGTTAGTTGTTGAAACTTGAACAATTAACAGATGAGTAAGCAAAGAAACAGAAAGACTAGGTTACTAGTCTAGGTTACTAATTATTTTAACGTATGTCTCAGCACTCTTTTGTCACAACCAATTATCTTAACAACAATAATAATATTAGTAGCTATTACTATGACTAACCTGTCAACAGGACAAAGAGGTATCAAATGGAGGAAAAAGGACAGGATTAGTTCACTATAGATACTGTGCCAGATACATAGTTCTAAGCCTTCTGCACACATGCATCTCACTCAACCTCATAACAAATTCAAAGCCAATAGCACCTCCACTTTACAAATTAAAAAACTGAGGTATAAAAAGGTGAAGTAACTTTCTCAAGGTCACAAAGAAGATAAATGGTGGAGCTGGGACTCATACCCAGGCAATATAACTCCAAAGTATTTTTTTTAACTATTCCACCAACTTGAAAACTATATTTACAAGATCATTTGAAAAAATATAATGAGCCTCAACCAGAATCTGTTTTATTTTCAATTTCTTTGAAATTAATTACAGCAACTTGGAAGCTTTCCTTTTAGCCAGAAACAGAGGATACTTTAAAACCATGTCACCCAGCTTTACCCACATCCCTGCTTTATTTTGGGTAGTGTAATTTAAGCCATAGTACTTCCAAATAAGTGTTGTTTAAAAGAAAACATGATTATAAGGGGCTTTTACTCTCTGTAAGGAGTATATTTTAATAGACACCTCCATAATAGCTTCCTTTATCTTGGCTATCAATGCTCATGAAATTTTTCTAACAGAGTACCAATCTCACAAATATAGGGCAGGGTAAGAGGCACATTTATAAGTTGGCAATTTGAATTTATCACAATATGAATGATCCAATTTTACAAATGAAAGAAAAAACAGAAGATGTCAGATTCTTCATTTAGTTTCACTACTAGAAGCAATAATTCTATCTCTCACTATCAGTGAAAGTGATAGCATTTGGGGATAAACTTTTTTGTGGGGAAGTAGAAGCTTAGCATGGGCCAGAATTTTTAAACTCTTTTCACTTCTTCTTTTTTTTTTTTTAGGTCAAAATTGTCTTCTCTATGTATTTTGAAGGTTTTTTCTCCTGAAAGCCCAGTCTATGTCTCCTTAGATCATAATTTCATCTATTTCTCACATGTTTCCTATGTGCAGCTAGTGTTAAGGGCTTTACAAATTTTTTATCTCACAACTTTCTTCCCCAAATGAAGCTGGAGTTGGGGGTAGAGAGATGGTATCATTCTTTCTCCTATTATACAGTTGAGGGAAGTAAATATAGAGAAGTTAAGTAACTTGTAGCTGGAAAGAGCTGCAGCTGGTTTGAGCTGGACTCAAAAAAAAAAACCTCTCTTTTAAAGGCCACGCCACTGCTTCCCTTGAAGCCCCAACTGACTCATCGAATCTGTTCACTAAGCCAAGCCTACACACCCTGAACCAAAGGACCCATGATGTCCAAGGTAGCACCACTCAACAGCCAGCCAGCTGGCTTTTGTTTTCACCTGTGAGGCTGAAAATCCAATCCCTCTGGTTGGCAAGGTCAGTGCCATGTTGGCCTGGTTCACCAAAGCCTCCAGGGTGATAACAGCTGCACAACAGACCACTTGCAGAAGAAGCATGAAAGGGAGCTTGGAACTCAAGAATAGACGTTCTCAGCCCATTGTGATACATAAGGCTATTTACCTGACAGCTCAAGCAACATCTAAAGTGAACACAAAGAGAAAGACATTCTCCTCCCCAACCCATAAGCACCAGATCTGCTGCTAATTTGTACCTTGCAGGAAGAGACTGCTGTTCGTTGCCTTCATGTCTGTCGGATTTAGGCTCTGATCCACAAATTAGGGGTGAGGAGAACACTAGGGAAAGATTAGCCAGATCCAAAACCAGTGAACAGGGCTGTACAGAGATGACTCACTGGAGGACAACTGGGTCTTGTCTCTGACACTCACTCCTCCCGGCACACTCACAGTGAGCCAGCCTTGGCAGACCTGCCCCATCTCCCTTTTTTTTAAAGTTTTATTTATTTGTACATACAGAACTGAGGTACAGGCCAGAGGCTCAGAGGCGGTGAGAGGCTTCACCAGTGACAGAGTGGGGGACAGAACTGGCAGATGGACGAAGTACACTGCTGAGGGGAGCAGCGGGCCGGTCAGGAGAGATCTGCCAGGCCATGTGGTCACCTCCGGGGCAGGCCGGAATAGAACTCACGCAGAAGTGGCTTTAGCTTCTTAGTGCTGTGCTTTAACCCGCTGCGCCACCAGGGAGAGCCCTCCATCTTCTTTTTTTTTTTTTTTTTTTTTAAAGATTTATTTATTTATGCATACAGATCTGGAGTAGAGGCCAGAGGCACAGGGGTGGTGAGAGGACTCACCAAGGACAGACTGGGGAACAGAACAGACAAATCGGTGAAGTACACTGCCGAGGGGAGCAGCGGGCAAGGCAGGAGAGGTCTGCTGCGCCATGTGGATCACCTCTGTGTCAGAGGGTAGAACTTGCACTTAAACGGCTATGGTTAGCCTGAAGTGCTGCACTTTAACTGCTGTGCCACCAGGGAGGGCCCAGTCTATCTCCCTTTTGAGGAAACATGAACATCAGGGTAACACAGAGGCAGAAGCATTCTGAGTGGAGAGCGAGGTGTGAGCAACTGTGAGTGGAAATACCATGAAGCTTAATATTTACTCTTGCTTTTGAGAGACAGATCACAGCCACATCATCATTGAATGCAGAGTAATTGCGCTGACCAAATCCACATGCCACTTGGGGTTACTGTCCCCCATCAGTAGTGATTTGCTTACGTAGGAGATAAAGCTGGCTCCTGTGCTCACTAGTGGCAACAGTCTTTGCAACCTCAAGTTAAAAAAAAAAAAAAAAAGCTAGGTTTTTGCAAGATGAAATCATCATACTTTGAGAGAACAAGAAACTATACAAATTAAAGAACATAAACTTTACTACTGATGTATCACACACTTCTGGATTGAAATGGTAACTAAAGCTAACATGGCCTGAGGGCCACGCTACAAAGTTTATATAAATTGGCACTTTCAATTGTGTGGCTCCATAAAATGCTTTTCCAAGCTGTAGGTGGAATGAAAACAATCAAATTGGCCAGTCATCAAAAGAACTACATTTTTATTGTGTAAAAGAAGGCTAAAAAGACATTATAAGCACAGAAAGTATCTCCTATATTCCAGATACTAATTCCTAGTTTAAAGAGATAAACTTGGTACAAAAGAAACTATTGTTTCTAATAAAAATTAGAAATTGTTCTTAATGAAAATAACTCTATTATACATAGGCAACACAAGAATATTTAAAAGGAACCATGTTTTCAGGAATTTAATATTAAAAACCTGTAATTGGGAAATGAAAAGATTTTAGAGGTAGTACTGGAGGATGACACAAAATTGTAAAATTTTTCTAGTTTTTAAACATTATGCTCTATTTTGTTAAGTTCCCCTTTCGATTTTATTTCACCAAATAAGCCCCCCAAAACTACTTAGATAATAATATATCATATATATCATGAGTAAGAATATTACCTTTATTTCTTGATTTTGGTCAATCCAGTCACCAATTAACACCCAAATATTAATGCAGATCCAGCTACACCGCTGTGAGAGGAAGATTGTGTCTGTATAGTTCTTTTAGGAGCACAGACATGGCAAAATGCCACATCTGGTCTCCCTACAAGGCAGTAGAAGCAAAGCACGTTTTAATCGCTGACCTAAAAGATGGAATAAAGATAAAATCCAAAAAGATGCATTTCCCCTAAAGGACATGTCACATGTATAATTTAAATCCAAAAATGTCAAAATTATATATATTTGGGCAGTAGAGCTAAACCATGTTTAATGTAATACAATTATACTTCCAAAAGTTGACAGAATATGTTAAAATCTTAAAAAAAAAAATCAAAGAGCCAAGAGGCCCATGAGAACATATCAGATGAACACTATGAAAACATGAGAACTTAAAGTAGCAAACCCTAAGATATTTGCTGACACAGGTGAAACAGAACTGTTTTTGTCAATCTGCAGGTTTCACTCATCCCCCCTTGAGAGATTGCCAGAACAAGCAAAAAGCAGCAATCTATATTAGGTATATACTCATATATATTTATATATTATGCATGTGTATGCTATACTAAAAGATTACATAAAAACACTGTGTCTGACAACTGCAGAATACACAAGCTTTTAAGTACATGAAGCATTTGTATAAATTGACCAGATAATGGATCATAAAGCAAATCTTAATTTCTAAGTATTGAACCATATAGAGGATGCTCTGTGACCTCAAGACTATTAAACTAAAAGTCAATAGGGGGAAAAAATCAGAAAATCCCCATATGCTTGTAAATTAAGGAATGCATTTCTACATAATTCATATATTAAATAAATAATCACATAGGACATTTTAAAATATGTTTAATAAAGAATATTGAAACTTATAAGATTCAGCTAAAGTTCTCCTTAAAGAGAAATGTTGTACTCCTGAATGCATGTTAGAAAGACTGCATTTAATGAGCCAAGCATCTATACTAAAAAATTAGAAGAACAACAAAATATATGTCCCCCAAATAGAAGAAAGTCAAACGGAAAGGCAAGGACAGAAATTTGTGAACGACAAAAAAAGGAGCTACAATAGTAAGACTTAATAAAGTCACAATCTTAGTCACAAAAACTAAGTAAATTGTGGTTTATTATACATTGAAATACTATATACATATATCAATGAAAAATAGCAAACCAGGACTGCATGCACAATATGCATGTTACAAACATAATGTTGAACAAAAGAAGCAAAGCAATATATATGTGTGGTAGGATTTCATTTACAGAAAGTTCAAACTATACTTGAATTAAACTAAGCTATATCATTGAGATACCTATCCTTATGGTAAAGCTATAGCGCAAAAACAAGGGAGTAAATGTCATAAAAGCGAGTTCCATGGCTCTTTCTCATTGGTGAGGAAGGAACATGATTGAGCAAGGCCCCATGAAATATTGGCTGCTGGAAAAATTCTAATATTTTACTTGAGTGGTGGTTTCATGGTTTACACTGTATAATTATTTATTACTGTCATCACTTACATATATTTTATGAACTTCAATCCATTTGTCAATTCAAACTATTAACATTAATATGCACATTTTATATTTTGAGACATTCTAATTGTCCTTAATATTTTTTTAAATATATATTTTTTAAAGATTTATTTACTTGTGCATACAGAACTGGGGTACAGGCCAGGGGCTCAGGGGTGGTGAGAGGCTTCACCAGAGACAGAGTGGGGAGCAGAACCAGCAGATCGATGAAGTCCACTGCTGAGGGGAGCAGCAGGCGGGTCAGGAGAGGTCACGCCATGTGGTCACCTACCTCAGGCAGGTATTGAACTCATGAGGAAGTGGCTTTAGCTTCTTAGTGCTGTGCTTTAACCCGCTGCGCCACCAGGGAGGGCCTGTCCTTAATATTATTACTCTTAACCATCCCAACTATGTAATATCATTTTGGTTCCTCTTACCCATATCAATAAGGCACAGTTTACACAAATCAAAAATCTTGCACTCATGAGATAGATCAAAGATGTTTCTAAAACATACATAATGACGATGTCATTAAGTAGCAAAAATATATACTCTTTTAAAGCAAATTCTACCAGTTAACTCAGAGAAAGTAGAATCCTGTTTAGTGTAAATTTACCTTTACAAAGTAGCCCGTTGCTAAATAAAAAATAGAGGTAACAGAAGCCCTCCCTGGTGGCGCAGCGGGTTAAAGCACAGCACTGAGAAGCTGAAGCCACTTCCACATGAGTTCTATTCCCGCCTGCCCCGGAGGTGACCACATGGCGTGGCAGACCTCTCCTGACCCGCCCGCTGCTCCCCTCAGCAGTGGACTTCATCGATCTGCCTGTTCTGTTCCCCACTCTGTCTCTGGTGAAGCCTCTCACCGCACCTGAGCCTCTGGCCTGTACCCCAGTTCTGCATGCACAAATAAATAAATAAATCTTTAAAAAAAAAATAGAGGCAACAGAAAAGCAGATATTTTGCCTTCTCAGAGCTTCTATTTCTCCTTTGGTCACTGAGTAACCTCAGGGAAATATTCGCCATTTCCCTTTTCTCATGTCTGCAGGTTAAGACAGAGAAGTGAGCCAACACACTGCAATATAAGCTTTCCAAGATGTAGCCCTCAGTATAAAGGAAGAACACAGAAATGGCAGCCCCATTAACATGGGAAGGCAGGACAGAGGTTCACAGTGGATACTTCCCCTGAGCAAATCTGAGGAACAGGGGGTAATTAAACTAGTAAGGGTGTTTGACAGTAGAAATAGCTTCCTATTTGGGAAAATTAAAGGTATAAAGATCTGGAGAAAAGAAAAAGTATTAAGTGCATATCAGAAATTTAAATGTTGGGGTAAAACATGCAATGGAAAAATCCAGAGGCAGATTCCCTTTTCCCAGAAGGAACAGGGAGGTGGTCTTGTCTGGGGTTTCAGCTGTAGGCGTCTCAGCTCTGGCCCTTTAGACACACCCACTGTACCCTGTCTGTCTCAGCTCTTCATTCAGGAGCCTCTCTCCTGTTTCCCTTGTGCCCATCTTGACCATCATATCTTATTTGCACATTCTTGACACCCTCATGGAAACTGCACCCCCTTTCTACCTGTGCCAGTCAGCTACTAATGCCCCCCACAATCTCTCATGTGTCTTACTCATTTTAGAGAACCCTATACAAAAAGTCTTCATCTGCTCTCACCACCCTCCACCTACCTGCATTGTGACATCTTCCACAGAAGCCACCAGCAATTCAGACCATCACTGCAACCCTCACCCAGAATAGCCTTGCTATAGTGGCAGGGACCTGCTTCCACCCTCTCCTCCTTGTTACCTCTCCTTTTTTATCTATTCATGCATTCAAAATTTACGAGCTTCTACTATCTTTCAGCTATTTTGCCAGACACTAGGGATAAAGGGTAAAAAAAAAGTAGACAGGATTCTTACTTTTCTGGTCCAGGAATAGCAGACAATGGATCATAACCCAGTCTCCTTTTAGAAAAGGCTGGATATCACTGAGAGGACCCACAAACCAATAATGGAGGAACCAGATGGTTCAAGTGATCCTCTGCAACCCAAATGGCAGCATCAGGCACCCAGGAAGAACATCAAAATTGGACATACCATTTTATGACATGAAGAACTACCCAGTACCCACTCCCCCATTTCACACTGAGTGAGGGGGGAAATGGTAGAGCAGAGGAATTTGAGCAGAGGAATTATAGAAGCTGACACTGGTTATTACAAGGACCACCCTGGAGTTCTAATACAGGTTGAAAGTGAGCCAAAGTGGGAGACAGTTAAGAGACTATTGCAATAACCCATATGAGAGACAGTTCTGACTAGGCTGGCAGCAGTGGAGGTAATAAAAAGTGATTATATTCAGAATAATTTTTGAAGGTTCAGCAACATGAGATCTGTTCTCCTTCACTTAATTCTCTGACCTCATCTTTTAGTACTCTTCCTCCATTGATTATGCTCCAGCCATCAGAACTCATTCCCATCCCTGAGCAGCTGTGGCTGTTTTCCTCTGTCTGGGATACTTCCTCCACCTCCAGATAAGTATGCAACTTATCCCACTAATCCTAGCAGTTCCATCAGGTCTTTACTTGGAAATTATCTTTTCAGTAGGTCCTATGCTACACAGCTTTTCTAAAATTGCAGTCCCTAAACCAGCACTAACCAATCAAGCTTTATATAATCATGGAAATATATCTCCACTGTCCAATAATACAGTCATGACATGACTGCTGCACACTAGAAGTGTGGCTGGTGTCACTGGGGAACTGAAAATTTCATTTAACAGATTTAAATATAAACAACCATGCTGGGCTAAAGGCTACTGTGTTGTAAGCACAGTATTTATACACTCATCCCCTCTGGCATATTTTTTTTTCCTTACCATTTGTCACTATTGAACACACCATATAATTTATTGCTAATGTATTTGTAGGTCTTGTTTATTGTTTGTTCTCCCCCTAGAATGTAAGTTCCATCAAGGGAAGGAAATTTTCTTGTTCACCACAGTACCCCAGTTCCTAGAATAATTCTTAACACATAACAGACATCAAGAATATTTTTTAAGTAAATGAATAGAAGTGATATAGAAAACCTGACAATTTCCACCCAGGAATTGGTCTGGTCTACTCTGTCAATTTGTTCACTTCTTCTTACTTGGATTCACATGTGTTCTTCTGGCCCTTCTTGACCTGTCCCTTCATTCAATCATGTTTATCTAGTTTCCCAATAATGTGCCCACTTCCTTCACTTCTAGCTTCTTAATTCAGACCCACCAAAAATACCTGCCCCCAAACCCCCATACCTCCTCCCTCACCCCTACAAGCAGCCTTGTCTCTACTTAGCTTCCCTCCCACCAGACTTATTTCAGAGAACAAATAGCCAGGATTTATGGGGAATCCCTACCTAGAGAGCTATCAACCTATGCTTCCTTGTGCTAAGAATCCAGAGAATAGTGTAATACTTCAGAGTAGTACTCAGTTGTCAAATAGAATTATAAAACAGACGTCAACAGTCACTGTTGAATTGTCAAATAAACAGGCCCTTGTAGTGTTGAGGGACTTCTGGACACTCAAAGACCTTCGAGCCCAAGCCTTGCAAACTTATACTTTCCAAGGAAACACAAAGATAACCCTAGTGACTATTACTGGTCTTGGGGTTTCTTCTAAAGCATTTACAATAGGGCTTTTAAAAGTAAGCTTACACTTACACCAAGGGATAAAGAAAGGGATAGGAAGGAACTTTAGCTGTCACACTTCCTTGTTATGACCAATAACGTGAGGTTCTATTTTTTTTAAAAATCCAAGTCAAGAATGTCCCATTGACCTCATATAGGTTGGGGAGGCAGTAGAAATAAGAATGCTTTTAGTTTAAGTCTGATGACTCATGCTGAATTGGGGCCTTTGTAACAACTAAGCACATCCTTCTTGCACAAATAAGAAAATCTTGTGACCCACTGATTACAGTGACTTATATGTAAGAGACTCAATCAACTGTGATGATAATGTGAACAGTATAGATTCCTATCTACTGAAAAATATCTATCACAATGAAACAATCTTATAAAATAAACTGTGTATTGAAATGTATTTCCAAACTTGAAAGTGAAACAGGAATTATTTTTCGTAAATGGTTAAAGTTTCTGTTTCATGAGATTAAAGAGACCATGAACAGGAAGATGAGAAAACAAGTCTCTTTTGCGGTATCATTTATCATTCTGTTAAAAATTCATACAATATAGTACAGAATGAATTTTTGTTTTACTTTCAACTCATTTTATTGGACATAATTTCTGTTACCTAGTGAAATAGACAGTTTCTCATCTAGAGGAAAGAGGCATCTGCTTAGCAAATGGAAAATAGCTGCCATGTCTCCTTATTCTTGGTAAGAGAGCCCAGCTCAAGGGATCCAGTGTAACCATAGGCCAAGGGGATGAATCACAATGTATGTAAATCATTTACTGATACAACTTCTTAGGCACTCTGAAGCTAGATGTGATCCATGACTATTCTAACCACTGAGATGTAAGCAAAAGTTTCCCAGGGGCTCTGGTTAAGATTTTGCTTTCCAATAAAAGAAGCAAGTATAAGTGAAGATCTTGTTCTCATTGCACCTCCACTCCATCCCCTTGCCTGTGAAGGTGTCTGTGATGCCTGAAGTTGCAGCAACTGCCTTACAACCATGAATTGACAGTGTCAGCAGCCAATCAGCTGAGGGTGGCCAGGCAGATGGGGGGCAATCCAGGGTCTTGATGTTATCACTGAGTTACTGAACTCAGTTTTGGATGGTGGTTTGCTTACTAAGTAATGAACAGTCTTAAAGTTTCTGCCCTTGTCAGTTGAGTTTTCTTCTAGTTGCAGCCAGAATCATCCAGATTGTACATAGACTATAATTACTGGTGCAGTGTAACTATACTCAGCATCTTACTTTAACTATTGCTAACATTTACCAAATTTTCTTTATTTCTGTGTGTATGTAGACATCATAACACCTTACCACTCAGAACCTGTATCCTAAAAACAAAAAAATTTTCCATCATGACACAATAGCCAATCCTCCCTAAAAATATTACCAATCTCCAATATTATCCGAAAGCCATATTCTGTTTCCCCTAATCTTCTACCAAATATCTTTTTGAGGTTGGAGAAAATTTCCATATGAATGGTAAACTTGGGATTTTGCTTTATTTTTTTCTCCTTTTAATCAAAAACAATAGAGGGTCCATCACTCCCTCATCCTGTAAAGAAAAGGTTTTACACATTTGGAGATCGCCTTTGAAAATTGGAATAAAGCTTAGGGGTTAAGACTATCATAGACCTATAAACAAACTAGGAAACTTAACTACATATCTGTCAACAGTGCTGTAATTCCTACTTTGAAAGTTATTTGAGGTTGTGCTCCTGGTATACTAGTCCTGTTCCTCAATTAGGCAGCCCGGCAGGACTCTAACACTTTGTTTGGGTCAAGGGCCCTCTCTGTGAGACAGGTTTCTCTACTTATGGATCTAATTTTATCCTTTCTCCCAACACATCCCAATCCATAATTTACATATAACAGAACAGGAGATGACATTTTTTGCTCCACAGTTGTGGTAATTATACTACTAATTGTGTATTTGAAATTGTCAACACTTTATAAATATAATTAGGAAGAATTAAAATGCACCCACACTCTGGAAGAGAGAGATGGAGAAACAAAGCTACTTGTTTTGTGACATTTAAATTAGTAAAATCAATTGAGATTTTTGTAAACATTGTCATAAAAAGAAAATGTTGCTTAATTATCTTTGCTTATTTTTTTAACCTCCCATTCTACTTAATTGAAACCACTTTGCCCAGGGGAACAGTGCAATTTCAGATTGATGCTATGAGTACAGCAGTAACCCCTCCACAGGGCCAGTCTGGCTCTTTGTCAAGATGAGCTTCCTAGAGTAATGTCTATCAAGAGACTTACCTAAATTACTCTTCTCTTTCTCTATTCTCCTGCTGTTTGCAGCTTTAGTCTGGTTTTCACTCATTTCCAGAACTTTGAGTGTCATTTAATTCTCCAACCATTACTACATGCTATGAGGGGAAAAAAGCCAATATTGAAAAATATATGTAAACTACTATAGTGCAGTCATAAACAGGAGGAAGTCAATATGTTTTAACTTCTTTCCAACTGGATTTGTCTAAACCATTAATATTTCATTTATTCAAATGCAGAAAGTTAATCATGTAATCAATTACAAGGACTTTATTGCATATGAATAAAGTCATAGCAATTGTTTTTGACAGAGGCCTATTACTAATACTGCTCAAAACCAATTATTTGGGGAAAAATACTCAACCAGCTATTATCAGATTCAAAATTTCTCACACACACACACACACACAAATAGTTAAAGAAATGTTTGGATAAAACTAAATGAGTTGTCATTTGACCCAGGAGTAATGGGGTGAGCAATTTATCCATCTTTAACATGTTAGATCTCCAACTTGTATGTTCTTGACAGAGTAAATTTATTAAGCAGGTACAACTAATGTCAGTCATAAATAAAAACTTCATTACATTTTCACAAATATATAACCCTGAGGAGCAGGGGATGCTTGCATCTGTTAGTAACTATTGTACTTTTAGAATTAAAAGAAAGAATTTCTATAACTTTTAGGATTGTGCTTACAGGACACAAACAGCAGGTTTGGATGGTTCACCGGACTCCCAGAGGCTATACAGAAAGATGAATTACAAAGCAGAACTTCTGAAACACTCACAGGCATTGTCACCGTAGGTGCTTTGTGTAGAAAGTGCCGGAGGTGCCATTGTTTGCTGTAAGCCCTTCTTTTATCTAAGCTTAGACAAGGACAAGAGATGCCAGAACATCCTTGTCTTGTACAAACCTAGGATATAGGCAGGAACATTTGTTAAAATTCTTAAGGAAAGCTTTAGATCTGTGCTTTGAAATATGTCAAAAATCATATAGAGGCAAACAAGAGAAGGCTTTCTGCAAAATTAAATTCTGCAATAAGTCTCCAGAAAGCATTAGAGAAGGCTCCTACAGAAGGTCCTGGCTCCCCAGGTCCAGACCAGGCAGCTAAACATTTCTCATCTTCTCCACCTCTCCCCCTCTAAAGCTCTGCTGTTCATCTGCTTCCCTGTCCCCCTTAGCAAATGGTGATGTTGGCCCATTCTTGATGAATCCTGCTAAAGATTAAGGCAACCACAAGTGTTGGCTGGCCCTACTAGATCGTTTGTTCTTCTTTCCAGGAGTAATCACAACCTATCTAAAAGGATTCCATTTTTTAAGAGAAATTTCAATGGTCAGTTTGCTTGTTTTTTGCTTGGGTAAAAGAGGGTGGACTTGGGGATGTTTCAGCTCTTTGGTCCCTAACTTAATGGATGGCATTCAGTATCAGCTGTGGGCCAACAAAATCTTCATTTTTCCTTTCCTGAGGCCTTAGAGAATTGGGTTCAGGATCCTTGAGACCCTAATTCACATCAGTAATTACTTAAACTACTTCTCTCAGTCCAGCTGAGATTCTTGAAGCTATCTCCATGTTTGAGTCCACGACAGTTAATAGCAGTTAGGAAAAGCTAAGATTTTCAATATTCTTCGAAAGAAAGTATTTGATTTGACACTTTGCAGATACATTGTTTAAATATTGCAACGCGTACTTCAGCTAAAATAAATTGGCCTGGTTTTCAGAAATGTGTATGCTACCATACATTTGTGAAAACTCTTCATCCACCCAAGGGTGCTATAATCCTGGATAACTGGGAGCTCAGCAGAATGAGAGACAGCAGGATAAATAAACGCAGGGCTCACATCCTCTGTTAACCACCATACAGCTGGTCCCAGGAACAGACCCAACACAGAGCAGACATTAGAGCAAGGAATCCATTTGCTGTATCTACAAGTTTAAAAATACAGAAATCCACCAGGCCCCAAGCTTGTAGGACAAAGAATAAAAAGGACACATCCAGTTTTGTTGTGTTCTTTTATGCCCACACGTGTTAGGCCATGTGAAACAAAAAAGGAGCAGGCAGTTCTTTCCAAAAGGAAAATATTCACTAAATAAATGAGAATAGCAACACAACTTTCAAACTGTAGGTGCTTTCTCTAAGAAGATTCTGCAGGAGTCAAAAAAAAGCAAATGTAGTGTTCTAGGCAGAAACTAGGCAGTACAAGGGACTGCAAAGATAATTTGATAGTACCCCATCAAAAGGTACAGATATATACACACTGTATTATAGGTTATATATGTACACACAAATATACATGCATAGTATACCAATATACATAGATACATGTATGTAGATTTAATAAAAGATTCTAGCAACCTATCTCAAATTTCCCATGATAAATCAGATCTTTTGATTATGACTAGAAAAACAATGAGGTTTAGATATGAATAGGGAACAGGGAAAAACTATTCCTTCTGTAACAACCAGCTTCCCCCAAAGCACATTTCTCTACATGAAAAATAAAATCATTTCAAATTTTACCATTTATGCTTTTCATACCTTTAAGAACAATACTGACATACTCAAAGTCAATATTAAAAGAGGAGAAAAAGGATGATTCATGTGTTCCTGGAAAATCAGTCCTTCTTTCTTTTAAAAGATGTTTCTTCTTATTGTGGATTGTTTGTTTTCTGGTTTTTTTTTTTTGTTTTTTTTTTTACTACTGTTGTTTTAAGTAAGAGAGTTTGGGAGCTGGGGAATTTCTCTGAAGCTGTACACAATAATTGGTGGGTATTTATTTCCCACAGGAGAACATTTCCCCCCCTTCACTGAACATACCTGAAGGAACCATGCTCTTGATTTAGTATTTCAGAGGTAAATGAAATCTGAAGTAAAAGGCAAAAGGAGCTCAAGGAGGAAACATTGGGAAGTATCAGACAGATGAAACAGCCAGTCTCTTCCCAGGCCTGTATAGTCCAATTTAGACATGCGATTTTCCATCCTGAATGAACTCCTCCCACAGAAACTGATAGTCCGTGTTCTCCCAAGTACAGGAATACAGCCTCCAGGGCCCCAGCACAGAGTAAAAATGCCTGTGCTCAAGTAAAAATGCCTGTGCTCAAGTAAAAATGCCTGTGCTCAAATCCAGTATCCTCCACCCACTAACCATGTAGCCACAATCAGTTGATTTCTTCAAGCCGCTTCTCACCTCTGAAATGGAGCTCATCATAGTACTTACCTCATAGAGTAGTTATGACGATGAAACAAGAGTAATAATGCAGGAAGATGCCTAGAACAGTATCTGAGGATAGAGTTAATATTCAAAAGAGCATAGCTACTACCATCTATTATTAGCAACAGTGCAAATTCAATCATCTTCATCCTATTTGAGTTTGGTCTAACCTGAAGTAAAAGTATGCAATGGCAATCAATGTGAGGGGAAAGGCAATATGTAGTTTTGGGGATTATAAAACTAAACTCATATACTCTCTTTCCTTTCTCCCTGTGCCAGACTATCATCCTAAATCTTTGGGATTCATCTAAACATTTCCCTGGGATTAACTAATTGAGTCCCTCCAAGCATGATGCATAGTAATATGCACACAGAACACAACAGAAAATAGAATTCTTCTCTTTTAAATTAATTCCCAAATAATCAATGCATACAGATTATCATTAAGAATTCAAACAAGACAGATAAGGACAATCTTTAAGAGGTCTACTAGAGCCTTCTAAAGAACTATTATCAGCCTTTGTTCATATGAACTATTTACTTTGGTTCTCATAAATGGACTCATAGTTTTTGTTTTTTCATTCAGTAATGTCTGGAGATGTTTCCATGTTAGTATATATAGTCTGCTTTATTCCTTCTTTTCAATGTGTGTCTATTCCTTATGATTACCAAGAGCTCATCATTACTAATAATTAGATTATACCTAAACTTTGCCCTCTTCGAACTGTTCCAGAAACAGTTGCTTTGAAACAGTTGCATCACTAACTTGAGAGTCTGGAGTTTTGGTCTTTGTTCTACCACTTCTATACCTGAGACCCTTAGATAACCATTAAGATGCTCATTTCCTTTATCTAGTAAATAAGAGAATTGAATTTCATGGTCTCTTAGTTCCTGTACAGCTACAATAATCAGTGGGTACTGAGACAGGAAACTGTTTTCCAATCATCAGAATGAAGGGACTTGTGTGAGTGGGCAAAATATAATTTTTTAAAGGTTCTTCCTGCTAATGGGTATATGCTTTCCACAAAGTTACTTCATTCACATACTATAACATCACAGTAAAGATAGTTTTGAGTAGTCAGAGATGTAGAAATGCCTGTGACAGATATTGGTTCAAAGGAATTACAGTTGGGGCCTCCCTGGTAGCGCAAGGGGCTAAGTTTTAGCATTATGAAGCTATCAGCAACACTAGTTCAATCCCAGACCAGGGAGCTGACACACATGGCCCAGCAGACTTCCCCTATCTCATCCATTGCTCCCCTCAGCAGTGTATTTCAGCCTATCTGCCTGTTCTGTCCCCCACTCTGTCTCTGGTGAATTCTCTCACCCCCTCCCCACCTCTGGCATATACCCAGCTCTTGTATGCATAAATAAATAAATCTTTTTAAGAAAAAAAAGGAGTTATAGTTGAACTGTTTACTGGGGATGTATTTGTGGTGTTAGAGGGTAGATTTGATGAATGATTGCTAAAGGGAGGGACTTGAGTGTCATAAAAAAGTCATTCAGATATTTGTTCAGCACAGAGGAACATCAACTATGTCCAGTGGTGGGGATATCAAAATAAGAAACAAGGCCTTTGTCCTCTGTGCGTCTACAATCTTAACCATTGATTGTTCTCTGCATACATAGCATCTACATTATGGTGTAGCTCTCTTGTACAATCTACTTTGTTGTTGGAGAGTTCAGATGAAGACTTGAGAAGTCGCTTGTCAGCATATATTTTAAAGAATGTCTCTTTAACCCTACCATTAAGGTTCTAATCAGTAGAGGAGGAATGGGTGGTTGTTCATAACCCTTTATTACTCTTACTTGTGTTTCTGAAATAGAAGTATTGGCCCTGAATGCCCACGGGTTACACATCCACATATTCAACCAACCTCAGATGGAAAATGCTTGGCCTATTGTGGTCACATCTGTACTCAACATGTGCAGACTTACCTTCCTTGTCATTATTCCCTAAACAATCAACAACTATTTATATAATATTGACATTGTGTTAGGTATTACAAGTGATCTAAAGATGATTTAAGGTATATGGGAGAATGTGTGTGGGTTATCTTCAAGTACTGTGCTATTTTATATAATGAACTTGAGCATCTGCAGATTTTGGTATTGGGGGATGGGTCCTGGAACCAATTCCCACAGATACCAATGGATGGGAATATTTTAAAAAATTACTGTTACTGGGCCCTCCTTGGTGGTGCAGTGGGTTAAAGCACAGCACTAAGAAGCTAAAGCCACTTCAGCAAGAGTTCAATCCCTGCCCCGGAGCTGAATCACATGGCGTGACAGACCTCTCCTGATCCACCCGCTGCTCCCTTCAGCAGTGTACTTCTTCATTCGGCCTATTCTGCTCCCCACTCTGTCTTTACTGAATGTTCTCACAGCCCCTGCACCTCTGAACTGTACCTCAGTTCTGTATGCATAAATAAATCTTTTAAAAAAAATTACTGTTACTAACGTAAATGCCCCAGAATAGACAAATGGATTTAAAAAATTGTGGTATATTTATACAATGGAATATTACTCTGCAATCAAAAACACAACGCATTCCATTTGCAAAATGTGGATGGATCTGAAAGGGATTAATCTAGCTGAAATTAGTCAGAAGGAAAAAGATAAATATTGGATGGCCTCACTTACATGTGGAATATAGAGAAACCAAACAAAACGTCAAGAAAAAGTCAAAGCTAGCAAGCTGAGTATAGAACTGAGGCATACAACAAAGGAGGGAACAAGAGAGGGTACAACACAGGAGAGGGATCAACACAAAAGAGCATGGTGATGGTTCACAGGTGATATAGTGGTAAGAGAATTATGGGGACTACAGCAATATAAGGAAAAAAATTAATTAACAATAAATACAAATTACTGACATAAAAAAATCCTTTCACCAGACAACCAGGACTTAATGTGTTGTGAATGAATAGTAATATAATTTGTTTTGTATGGGAAGGCTAGGTGGGAGGGTTGCAGTATTAGATGGGAGGGAGGAGGAGATCCGACAAAACTTCACCTGACTTTTCTCCATTACCTTCTGAACTTCAGTACATTGCAGACTCGGGAGTCTGTAGTAGGGTCACACTTTTACATTCTGTTGGATCAGCTCACATTCTTAACTACATTCCCACTTTATAGATATAGTCCTGGAACTCCAAGACTGAGGGAATCCCAATCTTGTTTTTTTACTTCTCTCACAGGATTAACCTTGTCAATGGAGTTAGAGAGACAAGCAAAGACCCTCCCAATCTATCTTGTCCTCTTTGACCAAGTCTCCAGCCCTTGGACTCCCTGCCTGCTAAAACAAACAGTTATGATCAAGCCAGCATTGGACTGAATTGATTTTCTTTCACTGAATACAAGTCATAAATTCATGAAGAACTAAGCAAATCTTCCTTTCTCCCATCTTCCACTCCTCTATAAACAATCACAATAGTTTAGAGCCTACTGAGATCAAGGCCAGTGGTTGGAGATAAAACTGTAACAAAGTCTCATTGGTTTGCCTTTTTTTTTTTTTTCAGCCCCCTTCCCTCACAATGACTTCCTTCTGTGTCCCTTTGGATGCCAAAGGTCTTGATTCAAAAGAACCCTCCAGTCTCACCAGTCACCACATTACACCATCCAAAGGGCATTGCTAATGGTCTGCACCCTAAAGAGAAGGATGGGAGAAATTAAATCTTCATCTCAGAGAACTGGGAACAGATGCCTGCCTCTACCTCCCAAGGGAGTGTCATTGTATGAGGGAATCCCAAAGGCAATAATGTCTTTCTTTAAATTTTGGTTTAATGGTATATTTCATACTCTCAGGTATTAGGTGATAATTTTTTCTGGAGCCCTTCAAATATTTTCCACATTGCCCTGCAGTGGAAATTCATTAATTTACAAGTGTACCTAATATATCTTTTTATCCCTCAAATTTGAGAACTAAAACCAGAGAATGAAAAAACTACCTACCACTCACCAAGATTGAACATACTACAAGTGACAAATTATCTACCTGTAAATTGTAAATAAAATTAATTATCAGACAATTAAACTAAATTTTATGGCCACTTTGGCACAAATACCCTGGGCTTTTAAAAGCAAACATTAAGACTACCTGTGTTAGGCTGAAATTCTCGAAATTGTTCCACATAGGTTATTCATGTATGCATGGACTCCTTTTCTGGTAAATCATTCCATCTAGATTAATTTGATGTCAGAAAAGGCTTTAAAATTTTAAATTTTTTTATTTTTAAATTTTTAAATCTTTAAATTTTCCTTTAAATTAAAAAATTTAAACTATAAAAAACAAATTTTCCTTTTTCAAACAAGAATTTTAAATATATATGCATTTTAATAATTTCTTTAGCATTATAATTTGTTTCCACTAAGCACATTCCAGGTATGGTAAAAAGGTAAATAGGGCCCTCTCTGGTGGCACAGGGGGTTAAAGCATGGTACTAAAAAGCTGACGTTACTTCAGCACTAGTTCAATCCCAGCCCCAGAGGTGACCCCCCCCATTGCGTGGCAGAACTCTCCTGACCCGCCCGCCCATTGCTCCCCTCAGTAGTGTACTTTGTCACTTGGCCTGTTCTGCTCCCCACTCTGTCACTGGTGATCTGCTCACCAACCCTGCAACTCTGGTCTGCATGTATAAATAAATAAAACCTTTTAAAAAAGGGTAAATAAGTGAAATTGAATGAAAAGTCTAACTTTCTTTCCTCTTCATTTTAATTCATTTATAACCCTCTCCACAGTACCAGGCACTGTTAAAATTTAGTTCTATTTGAAACATATATATGTAAATACTATCTTGCAAGAATATATCCAGAGGTACAGGTAAAAAACTACAGAAATGTAAAAACTAGGCAAATAGTCATGCAGAAAAACCCTACAAACGCTAAATGCCTTCACCTCATCCCTCTGAATCCCACAGGCCAGTGGGCCACCCCAGGTAAAAGACCTCCTTACCTTTATCCCTCCCTGTGAACTGCTCTGCATCTTTTTCTTAACCACTATGTGATTTTCCAGTCTTTTATAATTTTTCCCCTCTCATAAACTTTATTGTCTAACAGTGAGGCAAACAACCCTGAAAAGTTTTGAACACATAATTTCACTTTGCAAGTCATTGTACTTCATCTGCTGAAACACATATATATTGTTCATACTTCTATCCATGTCAGATTTAATCCCTCCATACTTCTACCCATGTCAGATTTAATCCCTCCCCTCACTCCATTTGGACTTCTTGCATACACTGCTATTTTTCAGATAGTAACATGCAGGAACCTATTTGAGGCAAAGATGGCAACAAACATCACCAAGACAGAGAGGCTGCTTTATTGTTATTTCTTTTTGTTGTGTACACTGTGACATCCAGCTAGACGACCTCCGTGATTAGTATATTTGAAATGAAAAGATTCCAAGTTCTTCAAAATCGCATTCTCAAAGGCTGTCTTCTTGAATTTCTATGCCTTAAAGACAATCTTCTGACAACTAAGATCATATTTAAATCGGCTTTGCAAATTCCAGCAAGAAACTGAGTCCACATCATTTGGGGATCTATTTTGTCGAGACCCTTTGCTTCCCCCTAGCCGAAAAGATAAACCATTAAAAATGTTGTATGATTTGTTTTTTTTTAATTTAAGTATGTAACATACATGCAGCTAGCTAAACTCCTTTGGCACTTAAGAGTACAGGAAAAAGAGACAACAAAATGCAAAGTAAGGAGTGGAAAAGGAAAATTCATCATGATGAAAGGAAGCAAACATTAATGGAAAGATCAAATTCTGGTTCCTCTGGTAACTTTTAACTATTTCTGAACTAACAGAAATTAATTTGTCCAAAATGACCCTACAAAATTTTAAAAGAACTGGGCATACTGTCCACAGTAGCATAAATTTCTTTTGTATGAAAATTAGGCAGCCAGACAGCATAGCACTGTCTGCAAAATGGCAGATATAGCTCAGGAATAAAAGTGGACTTTGATTCCAGATACCTGCAGACTTCTGACTTAAGAAAGTCTCTGAAAATGTATTTTATAAGGGTTTGCTTTTTCTACAATTCTCCTCGATTTCTGTATGGATTTTAAAAAGGAAAAGTCTCACTGAGCATTTCCTGGCAGAGGAGAAGAAAGGTTTTGTTACTGTTCCTGTCTTCTACCCCAAGCTTCTCTGTCATCTGTACTTGTTTTCCTTCCCAAAAGGGGTTCTTCTCTAACCTTCTGGAAATTCAGGATACAAATCCTCCCTTTTTAGCTCTAAGCCTTGGGCAAGTTATTTAACTTCTGTAAGCCACATGTATTCAACTGATACCTACTGAGTTGCTGTGTGCCAAGCCATTTTCTAAGGCGGTGAGCAAGATAAAACCCCCACTTACCATGCTCCCTTTCTTATAAAAGGAGAAGTAATAAGATGGATAAAGAGGTATTTAAATATCAGGTGGCACTATGTTTTTTGAAGAAAAGAGTATAGCAAGTGAATAAGGGTAGCTATTTTAGAGCCATCAGGAAAGGACTCTCTGGGGTGTATGATTTGAGCAGAAACTAAATGAAGGAAGGGAATGAGTCATATCAAAACAACAACTGCAGACTTAGAGAGGGAATAAGCTTGGCCTGTTCTAAGAATGTCAATGAGCCAGTGTGGCTGGAGGGAAGTCAGTGTGGCACAGGTAGAAGGAGATGAGGTCAGGTCCATAGGACCAGAGCATAGGTGCCCAGTGGCTGCTATAAAACTTTATTTAGATTCAGTGTTAAAAAGCAGGTGAGAATTTTAACAGTACTCTAAGTTGATTTCATTTTATAAAAATGACTCTGGTTTGTTTTATTGAGAATGGACTATCCAGAGGTAAATACAGAGGCAGAAAGACCAGAAAAGGGGTTATGGGAATGACTCCATCAAGGAATAATGGTAGTTCACCGATCTATAAAATGAGGGCAATGGAAGCCACAAAGGCACTCTTGTGAGAATTAAATATGAGAATACATTTAAGTGGCTTAAAATAGCACCTAGTACATAGCAACAACTCAGAGATAGCATTATTATTGTTTAGGGATGATTCTTGTACTGCAACTAGTCACTCTTTTTCTAAGGTTTGGTACCCCCACCCTTTACTAGAGGGCTATCAAATACTTCTTCATTTCCTCTAAGCATTTCCTCAAATGTCACAGAATATTTATGAAAATTGCTCATGACTCCAAGGATATATAGTGCAGTGAGAGGGTGACTACGGGAGATAGGAAACTGGGGAGACTGGGGTAAAGGAAAGTGTTGGATTGAGGATCAGGCTGTCTCCACTCTAACAATATGAGTCATGCAAATTTAAATTTAGATATTTCATTCATTGTTGTTGAGCCTTAGCTTCCTTCTCACTAAAATGTGAGAATTTGCCTTGATTGTCTCTTTGGAATGTGAAGAAAATTCAGTAAGATAATGCTTATGTATAAGTTTATTGAATTATAAATCATTGTGAGGCTGAAACTGTCTCTCTATACACACATATATTGCTAATGATATAGGAAATAATGTCTTGGCACGAAAAAAGACAGGGGCAAAGGGTGAGGGGATCCAATGAATTGTGGTGGAGCGTAGTTGGTACTTTGGTGGTGAGCATGGTATAACATACATTTGAAGAGGTATGAATCTGGACTCCTCAAACATACATGGTGTTATAAATCAATAACTCAATTAAAATACATATGTATATATATAAAATACATATGTATATATATACATATATAAAGAAACTAAAAAAAAATCCATGATTTTTTTCAGTGCTTGCAGAAATACTTATTTGAAAATCATAGAAATAAACAATCATGCTTCTAGAATAATAAGCAAAAAAAAAAAGCAAATAGTTTCTGCCCTAGAGAATTTATAATTCAATCATTCTTAATGAAGCGCTGCAAGATCCCATTAGAGAAGAAAGCAGGAAATGTGCTTTCAAAAATCACAGGCCTGGTTTTCAAAAGCCAAATATTTTATATTTAATTAAACTTAGCAAACGTTACTTCTTTTTTTCTTTAATCAAGCATATTTTTTGAGTATTTCCATGTTGTATTCAAAGACTTTAAGTAAAAGATGCTCAAGACACTATTTAGGCTTTTAAAAATAAAATTACAAATAACATTGCGTGGCACCCACCTTTTAAAAATGGGAAAGGAAACAAGTGAATGGCACAAATTAAGCTTTTTTCTATTTTGTTTTTATTTTCATTATGATGTTCTCTTTTTTAAAAAAATAACGTAATAGTTTATTTTTACATCATTTTGTGCATTTTTCCATCTCAGCTATAATCCCTGTGGGCTTCCCATCACCAAATCACCCGTGTGCCATCACCATAGTCCATTGCATTTATGATGGTCTCTTTATGGCAAAAGAACCTCACTGGGAAGAATTCTGATATGCTAGAAGAAAGTTGAACTGATTTTTGGTCACATTTAATTATCAGTACTAGATAAAAAGTACTTTGTTTTGAACAAATTTTCAAAATTTATTCTAAAGATCATTCCTAGTCCAAATAAGCAACAAAATGGGAGAGGAGACAGGAATGTTAAGTACTAAAAGCTGGACTTCATGTAATTCTTTGAGTCTTAGTTTTCTTTAGTTAATAAAGTTAATTGTTAATTAAAAAAAAACACAAAAGTAATTGTGTGAAAATGTACTTAGGTTAAAATTTTGACATACTAAGTATCTTCGATAAGATTAATTACTATGGCAGACACTAAATGCTGTTTTCCCTATACTCACACCCCTTCATTCCAGCTAACAAGCATCAACTTATTAAGGTAGAAGGCAGAGACCTCTCTAAGTCAGTGTTAATGGATTTCTTCTCCATTTCAGAATATGAGTCTTAATGTATCTAACCCAGTTTCTACCTGCAGACCATGACTGCTACAAAGGTAAGGATGAGACCCAGTTTTAGCTAATGAGATATAAATATAAACCTACTTGATGACCTTTTAGGATAGGTTTTAACCCACTGTATTAAAGACAAGCTGTAATTAGGGATGTATATTGTAATTCCTACAAAAAATAATAACACGAAGAGGCACAGCTAAAGTGCTATCACATAAATTAAAAGGAATACTAAGAAAAATTTACACTAAAAAAGTAGGAGCAAAAAAACAAAAATCAGAGATAAGAAATAGTACTTCTAAACCCGACTATATCAATAAGCACAGTAGGTTAATAGTATAAACATAGCATTTAAAAAGTAAAGAATATCTGAGTGGATAAAAATCTAGACCCAAGTATAATCTCCCTACAATAGACATACTTTCAGCAAAAAAAGCAAACAGATTTGAAAGAAAATGGAATTAAAAATGTCATGAAATCTAAAACAGTATTAAAGCAATGCAGATGAAGTCTGGAAAAATTAAGCAAACAAAAAAGAGGGAACTAATAGAAAACAAATACAGAGTGGCAGACTTAAGGCCCAACACAATTAAGTAATGAATAATACCTTAAAAGTAAATGGTATAAACATACCAATAAGAAGACAAAGATTAGCAGAGTAGATAAAGGAACAGTCCATGTACACACTGTCTACAGTGATGGCAGACCACTGGATAAGGTCAAGAATGCTGCTAACCCTCTCCAACAAAGAATTATTGCGGCCACAATTCTAATAGTGCTGAAATTGAGAAGTCCCAAGCTACAGTAATCAAGGCAGTTTGATTCTGGCAAAAGATACAAATATAAACCAATAGCATAGAATTCAACCCAGAAATAGGAAAAGAAATATCTTTTAACAAATGGTGCCAGAGAAACTAAATTATTAACATTGGGGAAAAAATAACACCAATCCTCTCTTCAAATCATATACAAAAATTAAGTCCAGTTGTATCACAGACAAAACTATAAAACTTCTAGGAGAAAAGCAAAGGAAAAATATCTGTAACCTTGGGATAAACATTTCCTTAATTGGAACTCTAAGACATGGAAGAAGACATACAAGTGGTAAAAAATCATGTAAAAAAAGATGTTCAGTATCATTAGTCATTCAAAAAATACAAATCAAAATCATAATAAGAGACCACCTTACACACACTAAGATGACTAGAATAAAAAAGATAGTAACAGGTGTTGGTAAGGAGCAGAAATTGCAACTTTCATTGACTAGTGGAGGACCTATAAGATGGTCCAACTAACATTTTATAGTTTAATGATTTCTTAAAAGTTTAAACATACAGTTATTATTATACAATAATATCACTCTGCTATTATCAAACTGTTTATGTCCTTCTCCCCCAAATGCATATGTTTTTGAAATCTTAATGCCTAATGTGATGGTATTAGGAAGTCAGGTTTGGGAAGTACTAAAGTCATGAAAGTAGAGCGCTCTATAAAAGAGATACTACAGAGTTCACCAGTACCCTCCACCATGAGAGGTTACAAAAGGAACTCTGCAACACTAAAGACGGCCTTCATTCAACCTCAGTGTTTCCTTGAACTCAGACTCCACGTGTAGGTAGAACTGTGATTTGGCTAAACTTCCTTTTATAGAAAGGCATGTACCTAGATTTAAAGGAAATGCAACAAGTCTGATGCCCTCAAGGGACATCTCAAAACCAAGCTACATACAAGAGTTAAAATTAGGATGATCTAAAGTATCATCATAGAAAAGGATTACTATTAAAATAGTGAATGGAGTAGATTTCTTAGCAAAAGAGTTGCTAAAAAAACAAGCTCCTTGTAGGATTTTATAAGATATATTGAGAAAATATAATGATACTGAAATTATATATCCCAAACATTATAGCAACAAAATACATTAACTAGAAAGTGCCAGAAATTCAAGAAAGGAAATAAAAATAAAATCTAAAATCTCATTACTCCATTATCAGAATATGACAACATACACACACAGACAAATGTTTTCTTAAACTTTAAAAATTGAATGAAATAATAACTGTTGTATTGATATCTCAATTCATTAAAAAAAAAAAACCTTAAAGGCAAAGCAAAAAAATGCATATTATTTTTAATTTATAAATTTTTCACAAAAAATAATCGTATTTTTTGAAACAATGATATAAATGGGAATATGCAGAAGCAGAAATTCTATAAACTGTGTACTCATCAGATCCATATACATAGAAAACATGTAACTTAAAAGAGCCCAAGTACTATATTTTTTCTTTTCTTTCTTGATGCATGGCTAAATATCAAAATAATATAACATACAAATATATTATCTCACAAATATAAATTTGTGGGATATGATAAGAGCAAAACATTGAGGAAAATTACAGCCCCAAAGATTTCTATAAGATATAAAGAAAGAAATATAAACTAAGTTCCTATTTGAAATACTGAGAAAAAAATTAAACAGCAAGGCAGAAGAAAATAGAAAGGGGAAATAATAAAAATATGAGTAAATATATACTATGGTGAAGGAAAAGTAAAATAACATCAAAGGTTGGTTTTGAAAAACATTAATAAAAATCTATTGGCTCAAATAATGAAAAATACCAATTTATAATTAACTGTTAAGTAATAAATATTTGTTGAAGAATAAATTAAGGAAACAAGGTGAAACAAATATAAAGTAGTTAAATTGGAGAAATATAACTTAATGTGTAAAATACATAAAGCAAATATGACAAAATATTAATATTGTTGATTCTAGACAACAGTTTACATACCAATGTAGTCTGAAATTTTTTACCATAAAATGAAAGAAAAATTAGGGATATAAAAGTTTCTTATATACTGACAAATTTCATTACTCTCTAGAGGTTGACAAATATAAAAATACTATAAATACAATATTAAAGTTGACAAATAGGAACATGTTGATACCAATAAGATAAAAAATGTAAAAATGATCAAATCCTAAAGAAAGCCTAGTAATTAAAACCTTAACAGAATTTGTCTTTGGAAGGTCATGGTGCTTATTTTTGAAATGCAAGGTAAAATAGAGCATGATTCATCATGCTTTGAAGAAAAAGTCACATCTTAAAAGAAAATATTTTTTATAAAAGTCAGTATCATTGAAGAAAATTTGCCCAAAAGGAAAAGTACTATAATTTCATGTCTTAACTTTTCTTATTATTAAAATTTTTTTGTTATTAATGTAACATTGATTTACAATACTATACATAATTTAGAGGGATAGAGTCACATCTCAGGTGTTTAAGTTTTAATTTTTCTATATCTCTTTTCAATCTTTCCTCAAATACAGATATATTTTTGCATGGCATCATGCATTCTGGTTTTTTACATAAGACAAATATATATATTTCACTTCTATAAAAGTTAATAAAAATGATGTATATTCGTCATGAGGATTTTTAAAATATGATTATTAACTTTATAACCTAATAAAAGTTATTTGTTTACAGGAAAAAGCAGAAGTCTAATGGGGGGAGATAAATGTATGAAGACATATGCCCTGTTCCTATCTGAAAAGATTAAGTAAAATAGTAACATGTTTCCTAAATTAGATTAAATTAAATTCCAGTTATGGTCTCCAGCCCTATTGACAAATTAAATGCGAAATTTATCTGGAAAGATTCATGAGTAAGACTACCATCCACTGGCATTATTATTGATGAGACGAAGATATAGTAGCAGTAATGTCATCAACATAATCTTAATGCTGGCACCCTTTTCCCCTAATGACATTGATATGCAGATCAATTAATGTTTCCATCTCCACAGACTCTTCAGTTAAGAAAATGCACATACCAACATTAAAAGCAAGAAAGTAGACTAGGAATAACTCAAGAGGATATATTAAAGACACCTTTTAAGAACACATTTCAAGACTATGATTATTCTTACTGAAAAAAAAAAACTAAAATGCCACAGAAATTATGTTGCTGTCATTATTTCATGCTCTGCTATGTTCTATTATCTTACACCATTCAATTAAGGCAAATTATTTTGACTTCTACATTTTGAGTACCTGAATTTTAGTTTAATCAAAGCTGATAGCATTTCACAGTGAGGCTGTGAAATTGCAAAGTATTTATTTATGTGATTTTTTACTTCAGGAACAACGAGGAAGGATTTCATGAACTTTGTGCTATATATGATAGCATCTGAGAATAATTACTGGAATTGGATGTTAGTGGTTACCATCAATTTGATGCTTAAAGGTCCATAACTTTAGCAGTTATCAGGTAACAGACCTTTGTAAATGAGAACAGCAGTATGTAGGTTGGTTTTGTTTTGTTTTTGTTAGTTCATTTGTTAATTTTAACCACAACCAAATTGCCCAACTACTAGAGTTCTGTTTGGTTTTATATTAATAACAGACACTCTGATAATTATAGTCTTGATGTTTTAAAAGAAAAAATTAGCAATGACTAGCAAGCTATTTAATTAATCCTTAAAATAATTCATATGAAGCAATCATTTATTGTGTACAAATCTAAATTAAAGTCTAATTTCTTTCAAATGTGTCTAATCCTAATCATATGTCTTTGCAATGTGTTCTAACTAAGAATGAAGAAAAAAACATTATTATTAACAGAAAACCTAGGGCTCTTAGGACCATCATGTAGAAATTCAAAATCACTGCAGAGGTCAAATCTCAGCAGAAGTTACATCTTATTAGTCCATATGGAATAGTTGTATACAACCTAGAATCTGTAGAATTCTGTATATTATCACCTTCTAAACAAATAAGACCTGTGGACTTCTTTGGATATTCTAAAAAAGAAATCAGTTAAGATTTTTAGTACAGACAATGCCTGAATTTTGAATTGTAGGCTCCATTTATGGCTGAGAATAAATGATACCACAACCACCAGTATATCCAAAAGCTCAAGGCGCTACACACTAATCTTGAATGGGATAGCCAACAAGTCAAAGGATTGTCCCCAAATGCCATGAAACATAGCTCTATGCAGACTCTACCACTATTGGCCATAGATCTGTTCTACAATACACTCAATTTTTAGGGTATAGACCACTGGGCACCCACCACTTTTTATTCACATTCCCAATATGCTTCCGCATCTAGTAGCCACAATTCTGCAGTCATATTTCTGTTTTTTATTGGTGTAGTCTTGTCAGTCCTTTTGTTTCTTTATACTCATTCCATGTATGAATGAAATGATCTGGTATTTATCTTTCTCCTTTTGACTTATTCCTCTTATCATAAACCCCTTCAGTTCCATCCCTGTTGTCCCAAATGGCAAGATGCATCTTTTTTTTTAATAGCTTAGATTCCATTATGTATATATAATCTCCTCTGTTATTGAGCACTTAAGTTGTTTCTGTAACTTGGCTATTGTCGATAGTGGTGCAATGACTATCAGAGTACATATATCCCTTTGAATTAGCATTTTAATATTTATAGATAACTGGGAGTAGACTTGCTGAGTCATATGGCATATCTATTTTTATTATTTTGAGGAACCTCCATATTGTTACCCATGGGGCTGAATCACTCTACACTTCTACAACAGTGTAAGAAGGATGCTTTTCTCCAGAAGCCTTGTGATTTCTTATCCTTTTCATTCTCACTGGCGTGAGGTGGTATCTCATTGTGATTTTGATTTGCATTTCCCTGATAAGTGATGCTGAACGTTTATTCATGTACTAATTGGCCATCTGTCTTCTTTGGAGAAGTGTCTAACTCTTCTGCCCATTGTTTACTTTTTGTTGAGTTGTGTAAGTTTTTTTAGAACTTGGATGTTATCTCCTTGTTGGATGTATGATATAGAAATATTTCTTTCCATTTACTAGGCTGTCTTTTATTGGTAGTTTCTTTCACTGCACAGGAGCTTTTTAGTTTGATGTAGTCCTATTTATTTTTGCTTTTGTTGCCTTTGGAGTGGAGTTACTAAAGACATAACTGAAACAAATGTCATGAAGTATTTTGCATACGTTTTCTTCTATGTACTTTCCAGCTTCTGACTTTATACCGAAGTTTTTAATTCATTTTGAATTAATTTTGGTGTTAGTGCAAGAGAGTGATCCAGTTTTCCCAGCACCATTATTCAAAAATACTTTCTCCATTGTATTCTTTTGGCTCCTTTGTCATAGAGTAAGTGTCCATATATGTGGGTTATTTGCCTGCTTCCAGTTCTATTGGTCTATTTGTCTATTTTTATTCTGATACTATTTGATTACTATAGGCTAGTATAGTTTAAAGTTTGAAAGCATGATACCTTTTTTTTTTTTTTTTTGGTCAAGACTAGTTTGATTATTTGGTATCATTGTGTTTCCACACAAATTTCAGTAATATTTGCTCTATATCTTTGATGAATTCCATTGAAACTTTAATAGTGATCGCAGTGAATCTATATATTGCTTTAGGTAAGATGAACATTTTAACATATTAATTATTCCAATCCATGAGGGTGGAATATTTTTCCATTTAAAACTTTTCATTGCTAATTAAGTGAGACTGTTATTTCTCTTCTAGTTCATTACTTGCATATAGGAACAAACAGGGTTTTATATATTAATTTTGTAATCTGTTATCTTACTATAATGATTTACTATTTTTAATAGTTTTGAGGGGAGTCTTTAGGGTTTTCTATATATGTTATTTCATTTGCAAAGAGATAATTTTACTTTTTTACCCAATTGGAAATCTTTTTTGCCTAATTTCTCTAGCTAGGACTTCTAATATCGTGTTGAACAGTAGTGGTGAGAATGGACTTCTTTGTTATATAGCTAATCTTAAGAGGGACAAAAAAAAATTCTTATGATTGAATATGATACTATGGGTTTGGCATATCACACAACATATTATGTTGTGGTATGTTCCTGCTCTCTTTCACTAAGAATTTTTATCATAAATGGATGCTGAACCTTGACAAATGCCTTTTCTGACTCTATTGATACAGTGCTATTGTCTTTAGTGGAGACCCTGCCTGTGTGAAGCAGCCTCGTTTACCCACAGGTTTTCTCCTGTGGGTTTTCTCCACAAAATCTGCTCCCCACTCTCCGGCATCCTTGGCTGAGCAACAGCTCTGCTATGCGTGTCTTCTACCTTCAGAACAGCCTTCAGGTACTCTTTTCCACATACCCCCATTCTATGTAGCGTGAGTGTCCTTGGTCCACCCTGTTAAGTGCGTATTAATCTCTACTGTCCAAGGGATCTGTCAGTCCCACTCCTGGGACTGTAGGAACCAGGCCCTGTTGTTGCCTGTGCTGAAGCCTGTCTCATATGTGCCGTTTGACCAGGGCCTGCTCCACTGACTACTAGGGCTTGCCAGGTCTGCACTGCTTCAAGATCCTGCCCTGGTGCTCACTGGATATGCTGGGGCTTGCTTGCTTCTTCCAGGCTCAGTCCTAGGGCTCACTGGACTCTGCTGGGGCCTACTAATTTGAGTCACTTATCTGTTCCACTACATTGCCTGTGGGCTAGCCACTTGGCCCATTCCACTGCTTGTTTGGGGGCTTCTCCTCTGGATGTTGTTTGTACTATGTGCTATCATCCTGTGTTTTCCTTTCAGGAGTTATTAACTTTGTCCTGCTGCAGTCTGACTGTGAGAATATGGTAAATGTGAGTCCAGCATTTTCACGCTGCTGCCACTCTCCTCGAATTGATTTTTTGCCCACTATATAACTATAAAAACTGATGTTTAAAAAACAAATTCTGTTTCTCATGCAATTTTCCATCTTGACTCATTAACCAATGCTATTTTCACTTCTAACACTGGATCACCTGTGAATCTGGTCTTATTGCCTTCTTCCTCAGAGTTCTGTTTTTTGACAGTGTTTGTTTTTTACTTAATGCTAGATATTGTACATGATGCATTGTGCAGTCTCTGGATAGCACTGACTTATAGAACTGGATCACTCTATTCCCTGGCAGGAAGATAAGAGGAATGGCAGGTAGAGCATATTAATCCAAAAATAATTCAGTTGATTTGAAACAAGTTAGACACTTTTTATAAGGTTTAATTTACTCTGATTTCTCCTCTTCTTAGAGTGTAGTTTTTTAGAAATCTTAGATTGTAGGGTGCATACTAAGATTTCTCCCCTTTGATGGGTCCTGAAATCTAAATTTTGCCTCACATAGATGTGTATGTGTGTGTGTGTATACTGTGGGTGTATGCATGTGTGTATATGCGTGAAGTACTTCTGCTTTGATTTTGTTGTTTCCCTCTCTAAGCAGTCCAAGAACTCAGTAAATACTCAAGGCAGAAAGCCAGCTGACTCAGGCTTATTCTTTTAAGTATCTTAGTTTTCCTAAGTGCTGGTTGGTTGATGATCCAAAACATTTTTGTGTCTCCAGACTTAATTAGTTGCCATAATTTCTTTACTTTTCTGATCTTTCGTACTGACTTTGTTCATGAACTTTCCATTTAGATTGTGTCAAAAACTTGCAAATTCTATAAAGAATAAGTAGCTGCAGGTGTTTGCTCACTTCTCTGGTTACCTTCTGTGGTGAGAGCTCCAAGACAACCTTTAAATGTAGTAATTCAGGACTTGGCATGACCCAGCATATATTCATATTCATGGGTATAATTTATAAAAGCAAATCAATAGAACACAAAATCAGCAAAGGGAAAATAATGCATGGAATGGATGGAGAAAATACTTTTTCCAATGGAATCAAACAAAATGTGCTTAATTCCTTGAGTATTTATGTGTGGCATAAGTGAAATACCTGCCCTTAGAGATTTACTGCACAGGGTTTGTACTGGGAACAGGTTACACAGCACCTCATGCTTAGCATGTATCATGATGAGAGACTCCCAGAAGTAATGTATTCAGCACAAACCAAACAGTTATACCTAACAAACCAAGCAGTTATACCTAGTGATCTACCTTATCAGTTAGGGACAGGAGGAATACTTCCGTAATCCAAGTTCCCAGATGTCAGACAAAGGCCAAGCTTGCAGCAGGACTTTCTAGGATAGTGTCTCAGGCCAGCTAGTTCTTTTCTGTAAGTTCTCCCTGGGATTCTGGCTCCTATTCAACTAAAATTTCTATGACCTCAGTGATTTTGAACAATTTTAAAATCATTAATTTCCATTGTTGCTCTGCTATAGAAGTGCCTGGTTATTTTTCTTCTCTGCTAGACATTAATTTGAAAAATTATAGCATTTGAAACTTAAGATGATGGATTTTCTGTTCTTCTATGATATGTTCATTACCAGACATTAAGGTAACTTTAATTCAATTTTGGAACCCTGGGTGACTTGAGACTGTGTTAAATTCCCTGTATATGAATGTGCAGAATGGAGAAATGTACCTTTAATTTCCTGGCATTTCCATGGTGGAGCCTTTGGAGGTTCCAACCCTAAGCCTTGGGGCTTTCTAAGACTGACCCGTGACTTAGCAGGCACTAGGATCCAATTTTTGTCCTTCCAGAATCTTGGAAGTAGTAAAATGTCTGCTTATCCCCTGAAGGGTTTCTTTTAGAATTAATTAATACATCCAGGTAAGAAGTGACCCAAATACTGAAACTATCTCTTTAGAATTTCATATTTTAAAAAGATTTCATTCAGATTACCTAGTTGTCCATGGAAATTTTCATGTTAATTACCAATTCTGCCATTACCGAAAGTGCTATTCCCGTTCTATTTTACTTCCTACAATGTAAAAGTTGTTTAGATGTAATTTCATGAACAGGATGCCTGTCATGCACACAGGAGCATGGCATATAGGGAAGGCGAATATAAATCTAGATTCAAAGTGTTTATTACATGAGGACAAATACCTGCCTTTCCATGAAAAAGAGATTTGGTATAATCAATCTGCCACATACTGAGTATTTATTTAGTCACTTTAGAGCATGATATCAAGGGTTGGCCACTGTTGCTGGTAGATTGGGTTTTTAATTGTAACAGTAATCAGCCTAGCCCTGAAGAAAAAAAAAAAAAGTGTGTGGGGGGGTGAGAGTTGTCCATAATGTTGAAATCTGTGTATAGCATCTTGGCTGAAAGGACAGAAAAACTGTTAAGATAAATGTACTTTTCAAGCCTTCATTAGGTTAAATATACTATTTTAAAAGGCAAGTTAGGCCAGAAGTGAGAATTTATAATGTTGAAGTTACCTAAATCTTTTCTACTTTATTTTCTGATTAGGCTAAATATCACTCATGTGTACTGCAGATACACAGGAGAGAATATGGCAGAAACTAAGAAAGAAAGAAATTTCTAACACTGGCCCAGAAAGTCTTCATATCATCATTACTCCAAGTAAAAAGAAACAAGATGTATCACAATTTACTTTTTAAAGAATGTTTATGCAGCTACAGCTTAAAGAATCAAAACATTGAAGTCTTATGTGTTTCATCTTGTTTCTTGTAGATATACATTAGAAAATCAAACACATTTTAGAGACTTCTGAGTAGAAAAAGAACACTACAGTATCTTTTATGCTGCCACCCTTTTCCTAGATTGGATTCACATTCTATCTAGTAAAACAAATCTTTTTCCACTATCATGCTTTAGGTATTAAACTTCCAGAGTACTGGACTTCTGAGAGGGACAGATAATCATAGTCCAATAAGATAAGGATTCTGAACCAAGTGCAGTGGGGGTCAAGAAGATCCATCGGAAAACTTTGAGATCTTCAATAGAACCAGAAAAGCCACTCAAGATATATCAGTATGCTACGTTTTTAATTTTGACTTGTACTCTTTGACCAGGAAAGGACAAACAGACCTAAAGCCATCAATGTAGGAAAGAATATACCCCACCTATGTTAACATAACTTAGTAGTTTAGTCCAAAATTATAAACAAAGCAAAATCAATCTCTAATTTGTTATTCATATAAAGAAATTCCTATAGGAGGGAAACAATACCTGCTTACCTTGGCAAGCTGCTGGCTTATCAAATTAGTTTACTTACCAGGACTCTTTTTTGCTGTGTCCACCAATCCTAAACCATTTCATTAGGTCTGCCAAATGCAATCAATTCCTTGCAATCAGGTCTTGATAGACTTATCTTTAGAGCATAGATTCTTAAGTTCTACAAACATCTTTTGTTTTCTAGTTCTGAGACACATATCAAGGTGGCTTTCTTACTGCAGTATGCTTTAGTAGCCTTGATTTATTAATATCATGAACCTGCATTTTTAAGAAGTTAAGATTAACCTGCACTGTTTTTAATGGCTACATCATATTCTATTACATAACATGTAATTTATCCATTCCTCCATTAATGGTCATTTAGATTGCTTTTATCATTTTTGCTATTATAAGCATTGCTGCAATGAATACCTTAAATGTCTTTTTTTATACATTTGTGCTGAAATTTCTGTAAAATACAGAATTAACACAGAAGTGTAGGATTGCTAGGTCAGACAGTATGTGCATTTTAAAGTTTGACAGATCCGCTGGGTTACCCACCAACTTAGCTGTACTAATTTACAGTCTTAGCAAAGGCTTGAGGCTAATGATTTACCTACATTTATACTAATAATTGTAGGAATCCTTTTCACCTTTATCCACTAGGTTAAAAAAAAACTTATTTTAATTTGTATTTTACCATGTTTTAGACAGTGAAATAACCAGTTTTCCACAAAAACATAATTAACTAAAGTTCTACAAAATATATAAATTATTTTTGGAAAACTTTTCCTTTAACTTAAAACTATAATACAGATAGGATGGCTGAAATTCAAATATATGTTCATTATTCAGTATTTACTTAACATTTCCTTTTACTAAGTGTTACCTAAGTAAGAGTCATAAAACCTGTGTTCAAGGCCTACCTTTGCCACCCAGAAGCTATGTGACCTTGGACAAGTCGCCTGCCCTCTTGAGAGCTTCCGTTTTCTCTTTGGCAAAATAAGGATTAAATGAGATTATAATTTGAATGGCAAATATTAGCTATTACTACTACAATAACAATGCAAGGGAAATTACTAAATCACTAGAATTATTTATAAACTTCATTCTTAATAGGTTTAAAATATTGGTATTGTGATAGTCAGATCTATTAGGTGAGTCAATGGTTTCTCCGGACTACTGAAACCACCAGAAAAGTGCATATTTCATAGGGCTAACATACTGCTTACTAAATCACTGCTTAAGTTCTCTATAAGTACTCCCCAAATAGTAGTTTAGAAAATGTTACTTAGTTCTTACATGAAGTGGATTTATTCAAGTATGTAATCAACTACACATCAGATTATTTTTACAAGTCTCTAAGAGGGTTTTGTTTCTAAGCACACAGTGTATAACATGATTCAAGTAACACTATAAAGATTTCTTAGAGCCAAAAAAATAAAATTCTAAAACTTTGCTGAACTACACATTGGAGATCTTATCTTTGATTCTTTTCTGAAACTAATAGCAATCTAAGCTCCCCGTTCATTATATGTCTCAATAACCACCCATGCACAAAATCCTGTTAGAGACTAGGGGTATTAACCTCTGAAATCAAGAGATAAAGTCTCATATTAAAGTTAAAAAGCATTGTTACCTAAACTTGCCTGTGATTTTGGTATAATAATCAGCTAATGGTGTACTACCCAGAGAGCTCATCTTCTTCTATTAGATGTTCACTAATGGATCTGTCACACTTCTCATCTTTAGGCCATGTAAAACATAAAGCCAGGATGAGAAGCCATTGTCCTACGGCTTATTTCCAAAAGCTCTCAATAGCTCAACTCACCTAAGTCTTCCTCCTTTCTTCCTCCATATCATGACTTTTGAAAATTTTTATGAAGAATTTTTAATGAGTAAAATGATCTGGAAAAAACATTTTTTCAGTTTTTATTTCAATAAAACAAAAGGCAACACTGCTGTATAAAGTATTGCATGTGGAGAACATTTACACAAATATACAAAACTTCAAAAAACTAAACTCCAGTTTATTTCCACAGCCTTAAAAATGTAGAGAGCACATAAAAATATCCAAAGTCATAGTTTGTTCTTTAGGAATGTAAACTCTAGGAATACAATTAGAATTAAGCATATTTACTATGATTAGTATCTCTACATAACTAGAAGATAAGAGGTACACAATAAACTACACATGAAAAAGGAACAGTATGTGAAATGGCATCTGTGTGCACTAGTAGAAACTTAACAAGACGGGTACTCTAGAATTTTACTATTGAAAAAAAAAAAGTTTCCAAAAGGTTCACTGCTAGTCTCACCAGACATGCACAAGTTACAAAACACAGAATACAACATACTTATGCTCATTTATGAGGAATTTAACAATATTAAACACTAATGTGACTAAAAGTGTTTAGTATACTTTTACAAAGAAACAAATCTAAAAGTTCAAATTCATGCTAATTAAAGAACTAGAGTTCTGGAAAGATACTATGATATCTACAGTGTTTAATTTTTCTACTCATCAAATCATCCTTCCTTTAAATGTTTTTTTTTTAAAATAACTTTTCAGCAACATTATTTAACACATGTATTTCCTTGATGTGCTTCCCTTTAATGAAGTGTAGATTTATTGTGCCTAAAGATTCACATTAAGGAGTCTTGTGTTTGTTTAAAGTTATGAGTCAGGACACATTTTTCTCTATAATTTAAGCTTTCACACATTAATTTTGATGCTCCAAAATAGTCAAACTCCCTTAAAACTGGGATCATTTTTATTTATTTTGGTTTAAAATACACTTTCCTTCAGTTTTTGTTTTTAAATGAATAATGTTCATTGAGTAGTTGCTTGATTATTGAAATAAGCAATGAAAATTTCAGATCAATTTTATCATCATTTAAGAACTGAGAATTTCTACTCTTCTTTCTAGAGCTGACTTACAGTTCCAAAATGGTGTACAGGTGATTTCAGGCTGCTACTTGCCCAATCTACTTTGTTTCTCACTTGGAATTTAAAAGGCATATCCTGAGCTCTTGCTTCACTAGAAAATTCCAGGTAGTTGGTACTTCAGAAGTGAGAAGTTGGGTAATTACAAGAAGCATAGAGGTTTAAAATACAGAATGGATCTGCTCAGATCCTCTGGGCCATCGAGTGGAAGGCCCACAATTGGTACAGAGTCATTCTTGTGATAAAAGCTATTATTCTAGATATACAAAATGTCAGTGACCAAATGGTCAATTCAACATTTTCATGGGACTATGACTTACAAAAGCCATTCTAACTTTCAAATTTAGAAAGTCAAGTAGGAAGAGAGTAACAGGGATAACTATAATTGTTAACATAGCATAATCTAATATTTACAGTTGTTATAAATTTGTTTTGAAATGTATAACCCTTACTTGAAATAGTATCAAATGTAGTACAAAAAGAATTTTACTGCTATCATAACTCCACACTGCAGAAAATTAACTGGTGCTTATTACTTGGAGCAAAAGTTCAGAACCACTCCACCGGTTCTGAATAAGCCTTCAGATTTTTTATAAATATACACATGTAGATTTTTTGGTGCATTCTATAAGAGGGCAATAACCTTTTTATACTTAAAATTGTAGGTATTTACTGCCCTGATTCCATTTTTCATTATAAGAGAAATACAAAATGTTACATCTTCATTGTAAAAGTAGATGAGAATTGTTAAAAATTTTAAATTAGAGGACTTACTAAACCAAATGTCAATGTTATTAAAAACATTAATTACCTGCTAAAAACAATGATCTAGTTATCTAATAGATCTTGGGTTGTGAGATCATTGAGAATTCTAAATATGAGATAAGTCATTTGCTTAGCATTTTGATACTCTTCTAAAACTTCAATGTATAAAAATCACTTTACAATCTTGTAAAAATGCAGAGTCTATTTCACGGACCATAATCCTCAATTTAAAAAAAAAAAAAACAGTCTAATTCAGTTGCTCCAGGCTGCTCTGTAATTTTAACAAGATGCCAAATGATGCCAATGTTACTTGCTGGTTCCTCAGACCACATAAATAGCAAAGATCTAGAGCAATACCAAAATGAGTTTCCATAATAGTGGTTGAATATTAAAATGTGATCTTTCTTTTATTCCAGATAAAGTTTCCCCAAAATTATTCTACAGTATTTCTTAATCACCTTAATTTGCTTAAAATGACAGGCTTTTAAATTAATTCTTAAGACTATTAATGCTGTGAGACGCTGTGGAGAAATTCTTCACTAAAGAATTACAAAAGGATCACATGAAATTCACAGTGACATTTTGCAAATATTTAAACTGTACACCGCATTCCTATTAAGTAAAAATGTCAATTTTCACTTTCTGCTTGCCTTATTTCAGATTTGTTTTTTATTAAATTATACTAGTTAATTTTATTATATTTGTATTACTGAAACCAATCAAATTCATATATGTTAAAAAATATATTCTGGGCTTATGAATGAAAACAGTTCAGGCTTTTTGGAATATCTAATTTAAAAGAGAGTCAAAGCAGTTTTGGTGAAAACTGTACTCATAGTTTAAATGTTTTGGCACTCTTCAAGACATACAATTTTTCATGTACTTGACCGCTGCATAACCTATACAAGAGGAAATTAGCATGTTCTATGTGGCCACAGCTACCAACTAGAAATAAGAAAAACAATGTGTATAAATAGTAAAAGAGAGCAGGGAGACAGCTCCCTACGCCTTCCTCCCCATCATCTTCCTCTCTTCCTCAGCCCTTCTTTCTCCCTTGTACAATGTATTATTACTTAAGTATACCTGATTTACCAGAAACCTCTCATGGCTGAAATGACCACCAGTAACAAACACCAAACTCTTCACATCTATCAAGGTCACAGTTCCCTATATCTACATGTTTTTTAGCCAGTCTGACTTTTTTTATATTTATTTTTTGGGTAGAGACAACTACATCGATTCTTATTTCTTTCTTTCTTTCTTTTTTGATTCTTATTTCTATTGATGATTTCTTTTAAAATAGACATATTTACAAAGCAAGAAACCCATTCATTCTTTTCATATTTTATAATTTTAAGAACATGAACATAAATAACTAAAAGTAGTTAATATATAAAAGCCCTTTGTCTTTATATCATGTCTTTATTTTCTTTCATGACATTTTAAAGATGAAAAATTTACCTAATTTCCTTCATTTGCAGACAAACAACTCAATAGTACATCGCTGATTCTGGTATCTTGAGAGTTAATGTTGCAAGATTTACAGTGATTTTCAGGGAGTCTTCAATGATGTGTGCTCTGAATTGTAGGAATCCATATTAACTAGGATTTCTGAAGACCAGCAGCAGAGTAAGTCAACTGGATGGCCAATTACATCTTAGGAAGTTAAAGAATTTTTACTTGCTAAATCCAGATCAAATACTTTGAAACAACATACTTACTTGCAGTTTGATTTTTGATATAAAAAAGTTTACATCCTCTACCCATCTCCTGAAATCATCTAGTAGTCTGACTACTGAGTTAACAGGTATTTTCCAGCACTTTATATATACTGTTTTAACCTTAAAGATGATCTGGCTACATTATTAGTAGGCACTTTTCATACACATCATATTTGCTTTTTCATAAGCCTATTTTTCAGACTGACTTTCTGAGCAGCCAGCTTAGAATTCCTGGAATTGTACCTCTGCCTCGTTCTTTAAGAAACAGTGCCTGTTCATAGAGATTCCCTTTTATTCTGTAGGGCAAACCCACAGCTACCAAAATAGGAGTTGTTTAAAAAAAAAATAAAATAAAAAAGACACCTCACAACCTCACATGAGATGTGACAAGTCTGATCAGACAACCTGCCAAAATGTATTTTCATTCTGGTATTATTAGGGCAATAGCAACAAATAAGAAAAAAGACTCAAATCCTCAAATCAAGAGAGAAAAAACCACCACAAAATAACATGTCAACTAACTGCAACCTAGAAATCATTCCTTTCAAAAAGTCAAGATAGGCTTCAGAATTTAAGAAACAGGGCTCCCGTCAGGAACAGGAATGCAAGACCCTGCACACTTTCATAAAGAAGCAAATTCGTATACCCAGCTTCACCAGTTAAATGAGAGAACTGTTACAAATCAATCTGTGGACAAGGTAATGCTAATACTAGGAGGTCTCTGCTGACCTGATTGATGCTTCATTGGAAGTTCAGTTCTTTCAGAAACATAAATAAGCTTTTCTTCTTGGAGACTACAAGCGGAAAACCTATTGGCATCTATCCCAGTCCCACAGCCAACAGCAGGTGACGGGTTATGTGGGACAGTGACACCACTGACTTGTTCAAAGGACTTGCTAAATACAGTTGCAGCGGTCTTAGCCAAACCATGGCTACTAGGCTTAGGGAGGGATTGGCTGGTTGTTAATGTAAGTCTCTTCAAAGAGAGGAGCTCAAGATTCTCACTTTGGGCTCTTTGGGTTTGTTTTCGAGCAAAGTGATCTTTGCAAAATTCCCCTGTAGTTTCTTTTTCTTTTCCTCCAATTTTGCTTCCTCCTGAACGTCTCTGAGTCTTTCCTACATTTGTCTTGTTACTAGAATTGTGACTACTGTTTGATAAACCAGACTGGCTGGTACTAGACGCAGCCCTGGAATAAAATCCCTCGTCAACTTCAGATATCTCCATCAGTTCTTCTTGACCTGTTAATTCTGCATTTCCTAAACAAAAAAATAACAAAGATGAATTAACATTTTTAAAGCAATTTTTAGTGATTAATACCAAGTCATTTATTCTATAAGCAAATAAAAATTTAGCATAATTACATAAAGCAACAGATTACAGACCAAAATCAAAGGATAAATCAAATCATTCTAAAATGCAAAAATAGTTCACTGTAATTAAACAGCATTAATTTTGAGTAAATTAAACAAAAAGCATGCCAACCACATCCCACTATGTTTTTAGAAAGAGATCTCTTACTATTCATGCAAAAGATCAGAAACAATTAGGAAAAGTACTACACAGTAAGACTAAAGATAAACTCTCCTCTGGTATAGCAAGCCAGTACAAAATCAAAACTCCTGCCAAAGAACTTTAAAAAGAAAATTGTCACTAAATTACTTTAAGCGTTTTTTGAAATTTGCATTTTACATTGCAGATTATTCTACTAAAATAAAAAATAGACTGTAAGTTCAAACTTATTTATTCTACATACATTAACCTTCATATCAAAGAAGACAAAAGTACAGAAATGAAAAAAGTTGATTTCAACACATAAGCAGAAATTATTTTGAAAGTAATTTTCTGCCTCAGTTTTCATAACAATTTACTCAAAGACATTATAAGTATGACCATTCCAAAGAGCATTAAGAATCATTGAGAAATTTTGGTGCATAATTCATGCATTTTGATTATTAGATAACATGCAAAATTTTTGTGACTGTGCAACTGTTGCTTAAAACATGCAGCAGTGGCCCTTTGCCAGGAGATACCTTGGAGTGCGACTATATAGTGCTCTGCTAAAACTGCACTCTGCCAGGTGAGTTTATTCCATCCTCCATCATTTTTCTTACAGATTTTTGCCTCCTGATCTCTGGCAAGACTTTGCTCTCAGTTCTAGGCTCTGTGGCTGCTTCCTGCACACCCTGAATATGCTGAGCATCAAAATCGCCTAGTGTTCTGCCTTTTTCCCCATTCCCGGTTCTTTCTCCGGCCACATTTGTGACACTAATCTCAGGAATGACAAGGATGCCCAATTCAGTAGTATCATTATTGTTGTCAGGTTGCTCTAGAATTGAAGATGATAAGACAAAATGATGGCTGAAAACAAAACAAAATAAAAATGCAAAACAAGAAAAACAAAAGACCCAAAACAAAAATTGGATGACTAGATGTTATGAATTAAGCCAAATATTTGCACTGTAGAAATTTCCGAAATTTACAATACTCTTCAGACAATAGGTTCATATTTTAATTTTAAATGACAATGAAAACTCACAGAACATCAATTCATGCTCTGCATTTCTTCACATACATTTTTTGACATGGACTATGAAACAGAAATTTTTACAAAACAAAATAAAATCTATTATTTTTAAGATAAGACTGTGACTCTCTGAACTTAAGTCAAGTCTTAGTCAAATGTCCAAGGAACTCTAGCTCTTAGCAACATGTGGAACCAAGTCACTTGAAAATTCTCCTTGATACACCTTAAATTCCATTTTTTTAAATTAGATTACACTAAGACTGATTTAATAAGCTATGATACTGGAAAAAATGCTTATTCATCTATGATATCCTGGTTAGTAATATTATAGGTAATGCGTTTGTCTCATACATCAATTGTCTTGTATATTAGTAAATATAGCTGTGATATAACTAAGCAATCTATTTTTTCAGATTCATACTTATTCCACAAGTATAAACTGGCTTGTAACAGTTCATTACCACACCAGAGCAAAATAGGTTTGGAAAACAAGTTGGCTGTTGGTTCCTAATTCTGAAAATTTGATTGTAAAAGAAATAAAGGAATTAAATTCCTAGGTAGTGAAAATTTGATTCTGACTTAAACCACGGAGCATGGCTTACTTAAAACTGTCAAGAAAATATCTGTAATGGGAAAAATAACATGAATATATTATGAATCAGTAATGAAACTTAAACAGCTCAAAACGACAAAAGACTCAAAAACAGTACATACTCAAAATATGTAGACCATATAATTACAAATTTTTTCATGATAGGATTATCTGATTTTCCCTAATAATTCTAAAAACTGTGAAACAATAACAGGTAGTAAAGGATTGGAAGCTATGGGCCCTCCCTGGTGGCACAGCCGGTTAAAGCACAGCACTGTAAACTAGCCATAGCTGCTTAAGTGTTAGTTAGATCTCTGGCCCTAGAGGTGACCCACATGGCACAGCAGAACTCTCCTGACCTGCCCGCTGTTTCCCTCAGCAGTGTACTTCTTCAATCTGCCTGTTCTGCTCCCCACTATCTCTGGTGAATCCTCTCAACACCCCTGCACCTCTGGCCTGTACTTCAGTTCTGTATGCATAAATAAACAAAGTAAAAAAAAAAAAAGATTGGAGATTAGAGCCTCAAATATTCCTATGAATCCCAAACTTTGCAACACTTGGTATCAGCTGGGTTTCTTTCAGACCTACTGATGAGTGACTCTAACCCTAGGCATTCTGACTTAGTTAGTATGAGGTCTGATTTGGGCATTGAAATTTTTTCTAATGTGCAGCAAATATGGAAATCACTACTTTATTCTATTTATTTCAGATTTTGAAAATTAGGAACAAAAGTTATTATAGATGCCTTAGCTACTCCATACCCTGCAGAAATATATATTCTTGGAGATCCTCAAAGCCATGTGTTGCCCTGGGCCAGTGGACCAATGTGTTTGTATATAAATTTCCCATATACTTAGTGTTTCATAAAATTTTGACTGAAAGCTCTCTAAATGAAACTGTTCTTTCCTAGCTAGTAAAAGGCAGGTAGTATCACAACCACCTCCTTTGTGGGTGCTCCCTGATAAAGGTTTCGTGAGACCAAAACATTCCAGTCAAGCTGTTGCCTATGGCTAACAGCTGTCTTCAAAGTCGGGGTAAGTAAAGTAAAATCTTACAAGGTAAATGCCAGAGGCCACTGCACCCAGGCACTGTTGATTGACAACCAAGACTTGTCTGTTGACAGTTACAGAGCAATTTTCACCAAAAAAAAAAAAAAAATCTTTCAAAGGGACCATCAGTCCAAAAAAAAAGAGACATAACAAAGGCAGTGAATATTAAAATTAAAATTTAGGTTTGAGTAGATACCCACAGAGATGGCTAACAATAAAAAACAATACTACTTAATTAATAGGTATGAAACTTGTGAAAGCATTCACATATAGTATTCAATTATACCTAAAAGCAGAATTTTGGTGAGCCTCTGAAGTAGGTGATTTGACTTTCATTTATAGAAAAGGAAACTAAAGTTCAGAAAGAACTACACAGCTATTCAGGAGGATCAGATAACAAAATCTTTTAGCTTAAAATGTCCATTCTAACTATAAGTCTTTATCTTTAATTCATTAGTCAATTTGACTTAAATATCTTCTGATTTCCTCCAATTGAGTTTAACTTGTTCAGTGAAAATTTAGAATTTTGCAAGAAAAATGAACAATAGATGAAAAGAATAAAAAGTTAACACCAGGAAAATGGATTGCTAATCATATTTACTGGGACAATGGTACAGACCCACAATTAAAAAAAAATGGTATTGATTTTCTTAATTATGAAGTTAAATGGTAACTAGACATATGAGATACGTGTCTGTGATAAATATTATCACTTGTAAATGGTTAAAATGGCAGATTTTAAAATACTGCTTATTAAAGTAGATCCATCAAAAGCATGTAATTCTGGACAGCTAGAAAGAATAGAAACAATTCTCAATAAAGAGAGAGAATTTTGTAACCCAAACAAACATTTGTTATATGGTCTCATTTTGTCATCTTTCCAACTTCTTCCCTTGTATAATTCTGAGACTGAATCCACTGATAGACATATTTATATTGATCTTACTGCTTTGCCCATAAGCTACATGGCTCTCTACCTTACTTCTTTTTTACATTTCCATATTTCCCATATTTCATATACTTTCTTCCCTACTTTGTTTTTTTCTTAGCACTTAATTACTCTTTGATCTAAATTTATTTATTTAATTGTCTATTGCATTTAAATTCCAAGAGTGAGGGATTGTTGTCTTGTCACTACTAAATACCTAGTACTTAGGAAAGTAGACTGCATATAGCATTTTCGCAAACAGTAAATATTTTTTGATAAGTTGAATGAATCTCCTGTAATGAGATGAAATTACTATTAGAGTAATTAAAGGTGAAAAGGCATGTAAAAGATATGAGAAAGGTAAGCTAAAAATATTTTATTTGACTTAGTAAGAGGGGAAAAAAGCATACAGCTTATGCTAGTAAGAATTATTAGATGGCAGAAATACATAGAAAGGGTTCTTTTATTTTGAAAAGTAAAATATTACTTAAATGTAGAAATTTTTAGTAATGTCTAAAAGATTTTTTTAATCTATAGCTCTCGTATGTTTTCCAGAGAGCAATCTTATATAGCTAAGGAAGAAGTTAATCTCCTTTCTATAAATTCCTTTTAAAACTATATTAGAAAATGGTTTAAGGGAATATAAGTACATTAGAGAATAAAATGTTCAAAAGCCAAGAAACTTAAAAATCTATGCACTAAGTGTCATAATTGTTCTATACCTATAAATACAATACTTACATTTGACTTCAAACAATTCAAAAAGTTAAAAAAAAATCCAAAGGGAAACTTATTTTATTTTTAAAACCACTATTAATAGCTAACCTTCTCTCCAAATAGAGAAATGAAGAGAGTTAAAGAATGCTTTTAATTGACATTTCCAAACTGGCTCTGAAAGGCACTCAAATAATTTCTCCCTAAAAATTTCTTCTGGCTTAATGGAAAACAAAGTGAAACAAATTGTGTTATTAAAACTGATCATGTTAAGTAGTGATTTTTCTCCAATATAACTTTATTATCCTAAATATCTAATCCATTATGTCATGCATAAAACTCTTTATCCTAACTTTTGCTCTTGTATTTATTTTAGAGTTGACCTATATGAATAGTGGTAATTTTAAGAAAGGAACAATTTATTTATTCATAGAATTTACACCACTCTATACACAGACTACTTTATGAGTCTAAAGGATTCTATTTATAACACAATGCACTTAGAAAATTATTGACAAAAATAATAACATAAGATGACACTTTAAAAAACAACCTGTATACCTTAAATATCTACACCACAAAATTTCTGACATTATGCAAAGTATTTTAGAGTAACCCTCAAAAGAAAATCATACACAGTTCTTTACAACTATAAGGCATAAATATTTTAAACATCATAAAATACCCAAATAAATTCATACCCTTTAATCTAGACATTTTATGTTGATAATTCATTTTATTCATTGGAAGAAAAATGGCTATATTTACTAAGCTATTCATTGCAGTGTTATCTATAATAGCAAAAAAAAATAGAAACAAATTATTTAACATAGTCAGGAAATGGTTAAATAAACAATTTAGTATCAACTCAGTGTGGCATTGTGTAGCCATTAAAGTAACTGGAGTTACAGGAGCACTTGGAAATACATTCAACAATGGTAATTGAATGAAGCCAAAATAGAAAAAAAGTGGAGTACAAATATGAAATATACATATACATATGGAAAAATCTATAAAACCATAACTCTTTAAATACTAGGAATATAAGTTAGCACATGCCCTATTCAGTTTACTGTCATTGCTACACTGCTTTTTGATAAAATAAGAAGATACAAATTGCTCACACATTTAAAACTCTTTCTCACTTATACAGTCATTCATGTATTCAACTACTATGTACTAAGCACTTACTAGGTACCAGGCATTGTTTTAGGTGCTGGGGATACAATGGCCAACTAGGCAAAGATTCTAGCCTTAAGAACTTATACTGTAGCTTGGGAATTAAGTATATAAGACAAGAAATTAAAAATAATAGCTGAGAGTAAGCAGTATCGAAGAGGCAAAGTCTAAAATAAATGAGTGGTCTGGGAAAATCTCTTTGATGAAGAGACATTTGGGCTTATATATCATTGCTACACCATGATATATACAGAGAAAGAGGAAAATCAAACTGGTACTTATTCATCATTTAAATTTCAGCTTATATATCTCATATTGCCAGTATAAATTTCCAGTATAAAGCAGAAATGGCTTAATAGGTTGAAGAGAAGAAGGGTGAGAGTGCTCTTCAAGTGAGGTCCAAGTGGTAGGCAAGTTGTGATATCACTGGCACCATCTCTGCCTAGTACAGAGTCTGGATTTCATTCTGATCACCAAGGGTAGGCATTGGTATGGATTACCTGTATAAACTATTTGCATACTTTTATTAGCATCTTTTGATTAATAGAAGTCAAATTTGGATAGCACAAAATATTGAGCAGGAAATGTGTTAAAAATAATAGCATGCTATGTTGATGACACACAGGTGAATTGATGGTAGGAAGCCCAAGGGGATTACAACTGATATGGGAAAAGGCACAAAATCATGCAAAATAAACTATTATATTATTTTTAAATAGAAAAAAACATGTAAAAGTAAAAAAAAAAAATAGCATGTAGCAATGCAGAGCCTGGTCTAGTAATTTCAAGGCAGAATAGAGGAATGAGAAACCACCACAGAAATAAGGACTTCACATTAAGAGGCTGCCCTCTTAGCATGAACATAAAGAATGTCAGACTTAGAAATGTGGGTCTTGAAACCAGAAGTAAATGTTCCAGGTAAGAAAAAGAGCAGCGTGATACACAAAAACAAAAAACAACAACAAAAAAAGATTGAACCAGAACAAATTTATTACAAGATAACTATGCCTGTTTGAGAGCTATTTAGATTTCCTTAAGTAATAAATAGTCATACCTTTGGTTTTTGTGTATATAGTAAATGATAAAATTTACTCATCCAACTTATAAAGGTGGATTCAATCATTCTCAATAGCATCTTTTGTCATCTTTATTAAGTCTTAAGTTAAAAAAAAAGAAAAAAAGCAACCCCTCTGAGAATTGCAACATGTTGCTGAAGATGAATTCTCCATTAGGATTAAAGGTCGTCACCACCAGACAAACCAAAAACAGGTAAGAAAATCTCTTACAAGCCTATCAAAGCTTATTTCTCCCTCTGTAAATACTGTGCAACAAATAGTTATAAATAGGGGGGCATTACTCAATAATAAGTAGCAAGAAATAACTTGCTTACAGAATTAGGTTTAGTAAAAAATGTAGAACATAATAATTTACAAACAGGTGTTTTTGCCTCATAAGCCCAGTAATACTGAAATACTATGTTTCTCTATGTAGAAAATTATTTATTTTACCTAGAGGTGGCCTAAGATTTTTTTTTCTAAAATATTAAAAATATATCTACCATAGAAGCCAGCAATTCCACTCCTTGGTATTTATCCAAACAATTCAAAAACACTAATTTGAAGGGTTATATGCACTCCTGTGTTCACAGCAGCATCATTTACAATAACCAAGTTATAGAAACAGCTTAAGTTGCTAATGACAGATGAAAGGGTTAAGAAGATGTGGTGTGTATATGTGTGTGTGTGTATACATACATACATACATACATACACACACACACACACATATATATATGGAATACTATACAGTGATTTAAAAGATGACCTCTTGCCTTTTGCAACAACAATGATGACCTGGAGGGGATTATACTAAGCAAAATAAGTCAGAAGGAGAAAGACAAATGCAGGATGGTTTAACTTGTATACAGAATACAGAGAACAACATAAAAGTTAAGATGAAACCAAATCAAAAACACTAGAAATGTAACTGTAGAATTGAAGCTACCATCAGGGATGGGCAGGAAAGGAGGGAGTAGACCCAAAGGCCTATGATAGAGAATTATGGGTGCTTTGTTGGTAGGTATGACATTGTACCATATACCTAAAGGGCTGTGAACTTATACCTCTGAATCATTTACAGTGTTGTAAACCAATATTATGCCAGATAAATAAAAATTTGTTCATGTGTATCAGTTATACCAATATCATACTTCAGCTCTGGTTAATTTGTCCTTTTTTCTTGAGACAGCAAATAGTTTTCAATATATTATTTTGTCCTTCACATCAGGAATGCTAGTTAAAATTCAAGCAATGCTAACTATGATCAGAAGGAAATGCATATATTTGGTCCAAATATTTTACCCTCTATTTGGGAAAAGAAAATTTGTTCCTCAAATAGAATTTTAGAATCCAAAAATAATGGGTTCTCAAAATGATACTGAGGACATTTAAGCCTTTTTATAAAACTGCTGGATAGTTTTTTATTTTTTCCCTAAATTTCCTTAATATGTTTAGGCAACTTTGAAAATTAAAACATTATAAAGTTCTAATTGCAGATATAAAATTCCAGTGGATAATTCAAGTTTATATTATGTTTGAGTTTAACACAATTACCATTTCTGGTTTTTCAAAATGCTTTTGTAACTATTGGCAACCTTATTTCCCATCAGCTTTTCTCATAAAATCAAATTCATAAAATAAATGTTTCATCTCAAGATTTATGACATTTACCTTCTGCAGTATCTGAAAAGGAGATGGAAAACAGAGTGGTTTTAATTCAGCAGAGCAGGATGAAAAAGAAAAATACTGCTCTAGGAAGGGAAGTCAAGAATACCCTAAAAAAAGGAGAAACTGCAACCTACCTTAGAGATAAGGAGTACTTTAGACTAGAACATTTTGGTGTCCTCTGGACAAAGAGGATTTACACTACAAAAGAGTGATAAACAAGAACAAGCTATATTCTATATTTTCTCCATGACCTAACTTACTTTTTATAATTATTTTCTAAGCCCTCATTTGTGACTTTTTTGACACCACATGAGAAGCTGCCCAAGTGTGAGTGTTGGATAGAGGATAGGTGATAAGGCAGTTACTTTCATGAAGCGTAGCCCTGAGACAGTGCTAACCCCTCAAGCAACATACAAAACAAAATCTGGAAGATATTAGTATCTAATAAATTCAGTATATTCAATTAAACTTTTCTCTGCTTTTGGTAATTTACTCCTATAAAATATTCTGGAAAATGGCATTTATTTTATTACAAGATATAGATCTTATTTTGTTAAATGCCTGCATATGTACACTTCCTCTTATATACTCACACACATATACAACTGAACTCAATAGTTCACATTTTTAATGGAAAGACGTATATTTCCCCCCTAAATACCATTTTTCCACCTAATTTGCAAGAAGAAAAAGTGAAAATAAATTAAAATTAATTTTGACTCTCTTGTAGTGAGAGCATAATGTCCAACAAATTCTGGTTCATTGCCTCTGTGGATATTTTTATGCAAGAAAAAAGATCTTTACCATAACCAATTAAACGCTTCCTATTTATAGTCTAGCCCCACTTTCTTTTATTGAAGAAACTTAAGTATGTTTAGATTCTGACTGTATGTTTTAAATAGTAGCATAATTTGCTCAAATGGTAAACTTACTGTCTCTTTTATTTATCCCTAAAAAAAAAAAATTGTAGAAGTTGTCATACTACTTTAAAAATGAGAATGATTGGCCCTCCCTGGTGGCACAGCAGGTTAAAGCATAGCATTGAAAAGCTAAAGCCACTTCCACATCAGTTCGATTCCCGCCTGCCCCGGAGGTGACCACATGGCGTGACAGACCTCTCCTGGCCTGCCTGCTGCTCCCCTCAGCAGTGTACTTCGTAGATCTGCCTGTTCTGCTCCCCACTCTGTCTCCGGTGAAGCCTCTCACCACCCCTGAGCCTCGGCCTGTGCCCCAGTTCTGTACGCACAAATAAATAAATCTTTAAAAAAAAAATGAGAATGATTACTGGTTTAGCTGGAAGTTTTTAATCATCATTCTTTTTTGACATGCTAGCTACTACATTCCCTGAATAGGCAAAATGGCAGCTGTTCTTATCACTAATGTTCAGTTTCACTGGGAATAACTTTGTTCTTTTCATTTTTCATTCTTTTCATTTTCATATTTCCTCTACGGAGACTACAGAGACAACTAGAACCAAATATATTTTCACCTCAGTTTTATAAGAGGAATAAACAATGAAGTTTGTTATACCCCTAGTGAATATTTGCTTGGGGCAAAAAAGTGACAACTGCTTCCCATCCTAATGGTTACCTTCTGAGGAAGGTGATAATCATCTTTTTTTTTTTAAATGATTCTTGCCACTAAATCCTTCTAGTAGAAGAAAAGTTATACAAAGAATCAAGAAATTAAATAAAAAATAATAAATTATAAGAGAAATGGAAAAACATTTAGAAGGCATTGAAATTTTACTTTCACTAAAATTTTCTTATTTTATTTTATAAAAATTCCAATAAAATTTCTTAATAGTGATATGAGAAAGTCAAGACTGTATATGAAAACAAAGAATCTGACATAAAATTTAACTTCCAGAAAATGGAAATACCTAGAATTGTACCAATTATATGGCTTTCTTTACCATGAAGTACAGAATATGTTAAAGTTCTTATTAGTTGTTCCTCAATATACAAGTTTACTACTAAAGAGGTAATTGAAATCTGAAACATTAAGGAATGTATGCTAATAGTTGTGACTAGAAACCCAAAAAGTATGAATAATTTTTAAATGATCTCTCCTACTCCCTCTATTGAAACAAAATTTATAAATCAATACAATTTTAAAATAAATTATCGCTTATAAGGGACTCCATTTTCCTGTCTGTCACTGTGAATATAAATTAGGAGTTAAAGGTGACCCAAAGACTCTGTGTTCCATACCACATGATACTATTTACCTCAGCTGGAAATAATAGCACTATAAGTATAGAGAAAAATGTGAAAGAATCAGCAATCCTCCAATTTGAAGAGTTGTCTATTTCTTACCGTGTCTTTTCCACCTATGACCTCTTATTGACATGCTGGTTACTGCATTTCTTGAAATTCTAGAGGCAGTTGGTGTGATTTCAACTTGAATACACCTTGTACCCTCCTTACTAGATTTCATGGCACCATGAGGCAATGAAGCCTTTATTGCATTAGCAACCTAAAGAGAAAACATATAGCTTAAAATTGATAATTAACAGATGTGCACACTTTTAGACAAAACAAGATGATAACAGGTTTTTAAAAAGATTATGTTCTGCAAAGCATTTCATAAGACAACATCTCCATGTTCCTCTAGATTATGGAGTAAGAGCCCAGAAGAAAACTTACATAATAAATATAATGACATTAAGAGTTCCAAAATATTTTTAAAAGAATTCCAAAATATAAATTATATTTCCAAATGCCTCCTGCTAACTAATAAATGCAGATCCAGTATGGTATAAAGAATATACAAAAAGCCATGTTTATCAGCTATCTGAAGTTAAGACTAATGAAATTTTCGTATTTTATTATATATACCTTTCCTAGTGACAAATTTTCTAGTATAACAGAAGCATGAGTCACTGCAAAGTAATGACATACTAATACTAAAATTTCTTAATTGAGAAATTCTAAATTATAAAATTTATACAAAATAAATAAGGCACCTACCAGCAATGGCTCTGGATATAATTCTAGCTGAGCTCTATATATGATATCATCCAAAGCTTTTTGAGCTAGATCCCATTCTCCATTATAACTGTAAAATTAAATGAGTTAAAGAAGAAAGTACAATTATTGTTAATTAATTCTACACAATTAAACAAGATATAAAAAGAACCTGCTTATGATTAGTGAGGAAAGTAACATCATATTAGCACTCTCCTTAGTTTCCTCTTTCCTCAAAAATTTATTTTTAAACCTTTGAATTCCTTTCAATTGTATCTGGAAGCTTATTAATAGCGAAGAAAATTTCATACATGTACATTTCTTTAAAGAACATGTCTATTTATGGAACAAAAATCAAAACAGTTAAGGCAATCTCAAAACACTTTATACTTTCAAAGGAAAGCACAGCAAATTATATACATTACAATGCTGTACAGATCACTTTATACTCAAATTATTCTTTAACTCCCATAGTTTTTAATGAGCACTACAACTAGTATGGCTTGTGGTGTCCTAAAATGTTACTTCTTTGTCTTCTGACAGTCATTTAGAAATACAAGTGATGTTTGAGGGAAATATCAGAGTAATGCTGAGGAAAAAGTAGTATGTGTATTAATTTTCAAAGGTATGGTCAAACTCTTCCTTAAACTCAGCTAGTAATAAAAATGTACTTGTAAATAATGGTTTCATTATCTGCCAACAAAATATAAAATGTGAATTACATCAAAATATCCCTGGTGGCGTAAAGTATAAGGACCAGCATTGCAAGCTAGCCACAGCCGCTTCAGTGCAAGTTCGATCCCCGGTCCTGGAGGTGACCCACATGGCGTCTCCTGACCTCTCCTGAAATGCCTGCTGCTCCCCTCAGCAGTGCACTTCGTTGATCTGCCTGCCTGCTCTGCTCCCCACTCTGTCTCTGGTGAAGACTTTGAGCATAATTAAGTGTTACTTATTTTCATACTGTCCTTGAATTAAAGACACAGGATGAAGTGTTTCAGTTGGTTACAAATTCTTCTATTAAAGTATATATTTTAAACAATAAAACTATTATCAAAATCTATATTCATATTTTGCAAAATGATGATTTTGATTTTTTCTCTGTTGAGATTATAATAACAACTAAAATTGACTATAATTTCTAAAGAGATCTAGGTCTACTTCATATATGAAATAAACTTACAAAGCAAAATAAATCCCAGTTAACATTTGCACCATGAATCCTGAAGAAACTGGTATCCTGCTACTTATACCTTTGTATTTTCTTATATGCTGTCGAGGATATCCACAAACACAGATCCTAGAAACATGAAAATAAATACATTTGTAAAACTGGTAAAATATTAAGTAGCTTTTTAAAACATGTTTAAGTCAACAATGTATTAGCCATGTTCTTTTAACAAATTTATGAAACCAAGACTATTTCCAAATAGAACATCTGCCTGTAGCATTTTCCTAAGTTAGACTAGAAGCATATAAAGTTAGAGGTACATTTTTAAAGAGCAAGTGAATCAGATTCTCAATTTGATTCACCAATTTTTCTCTCTGTCACATGAAGACATGTTGAGAAGGCAGCTATCTATAAGCCAGGAAGAGGGTTTTACAAGGAATCAAAAGCTGTCAGCACCTTGACCTTGGATTCCCCAGCCAAGAGAATTATGAGAAATAAACATGTAGTGGTTAAATCAGTTCATCTATAATCTTTTATTACTGTAACCTGATATGACTAAGACAGAAACTAAGAAAAATTAGCTGTGCATCAAATAAACCAATTCAAATTTTGTTTGTTATAAAAAATGTACATCCAAACTAGAATAGAGATTCTTACTCTTATAACCTAAAGAAGTAAACTTAGAAAAAGTTCTTACACCTTACAGCTTTATGTAGGGAAAACCGTAAATATCAATAAGAGAATGAACATATGAAAGACAGGCTTTTCCAATCAATTCATTTATTCATTCAATAAACACATTTTCTAGCTTTTCTTGCATCTAACTATGATCATGTAACTTGTTCTAGACAATAATCTATTAATAGAAGCAGCTGCATGCCTGTTCCTTGCTTGCAGGACAGAAAACAGATATAATAGCAGTGATCTATATGTACAGTGGTCACTTCCTACAGAATGACAGAAACCCAAGAAAGGAGGAGCCTGAACACTTTAGAAACAGCCAATCTACTTCTAAACTATCAACCAACTTAGATTTTTAGATAAATAAATAAATAAACATCCACTTGATTTAAGTCACCATGATTTATCACTACTATAACAGTCAAATCAATATTTAAACTGGTAAGTATGCACTTTTAATAATAGTATCCAACATGGCCCCTGAGGAGTTTGTAGAAACCTCAGGCTGGCAGAATCAGAGCCTTTTTGCTGGATTGTTTTCCACAGAGAAGCTGAGAGAGATGTTCTTTATTCTGAGTTCACTAAAGGTTGACAGTATTATAAACTTTTAGCTGCCTGTGGTCACTATCCTTTCCACATTAAAGAAGTTCATCTTCAGAAAGAAAGATGGAGAATTTGATATAAGAGACATGGGAGAGGATAGCCTCATAACATTTGAGCTTCTGGATCTAATTGACCCCAAGGCCAGTTCCAGCCCTGTTTTTCCAATGTACCAATAGCCACAAAGTTTTCTCTTCAGTATAATCTAGTTTTATGTAGATATCAGATAGCTGCCATAGAAAGAGTTCTAACTTTGATAAAGGATCTATGGGATATATTGATAGAGATGGTTACTGTACTGAATAAACAAATTTAAAAATGAAGAGAGAAATACAGGGTTCAGGAAAACAACTTTTTCTGTAACTTTTACAAAGACAATTTTGCCATAGTTCTAAGAAGGTCAATCAATTTTTTTTAATGAAAAAAATATAAAACATCTCAATATTATATTGAATACATGTAAAATGATACTATTTAGGATATACTGAATGCAAACTATTTAAATTTACTCCATTTTCTTCTTTAATGTAATGACTTAAAATTTCTAGCTGGCTTGGAAAAACCTTAATTGTTAACTAAGTTTACATTAGCTAACAACAAAAGGGTAATTTTCTTAAGTACCAAAATGCTTGAAAGGGTCACAGGCGGATAAGATTCCAGATTTTCTCATTTTCTCGATTAGTTACCCATTTAGGAAATAAGCTATCAAGAGGAAGGAAGAGGGGAGAGAGAGCTAAAGACAAAGAGAGAAGGAAGCACAATTGACTATCAGCACTACAGGTGACTTGGTGATGGTGCACTACAATGGCTATAGCTGATGGCAATACAAATATTACCACAACTAAAATAATTAATTAAGAAAATTTTAAAAAATAAGCAATCGTCTATTAGAGGCTGAACTATACAGAAATGCAAGGATTAGAATTAAGGCATTGCCTGTAGTAACAAGTAACTGCAGACTGAGTAATTGATAAAAAACAGAAATTCTCAAAAAGGATAAATTCATGCCCTTCACAGCAAAATGGATGGAGCTGGAAGCAAAAGAAAAATATTGGACCTCCTTGGTGGCGCAATGGGTTAAAGTGCAGCCCTACAAGCGAGCTGCAACCCCTTAAGTGTGACCTCTCCTGACCCTTCCGCTGCTCCCCTCAGTAGTGTACTTCATAGATCTGCCTGTTCTGTTTCCCACTCTGTCTCTGGTGAATCTGCTCACCGCCCCTGCACCTCTGGCCTGAACCCCAGTTCTGTATGCATAAATAAATAAATCTTTAAAAGAAAAAGAAAAATATTGAATGGTCTCACTTATAGGAGGAATGTAGAGAAAACAAAAAAGGAATCAGGAAAAAAAGAATAGCTATAATAAAGAAAAAATCAAAATCATCAAGCAACTATAGATCAGAGACATTCTGTAGGTAGGAGGAGGGAGAAGGACCAGGACAGGGGTTGGGAAGAGTACAAGGGACTATGGTGATGATGCACAGGTGAATTGGTAGTAGAAATTTTATGGGGAAAACATACATTGCACAAAATGAAGGATGATATAATGAATGCATTTTAAAATTAAAATAAAAAAATATTTTGAAAATTAAAAAAAGAAAAAACAGAAATTTATTTTGAACAGTTTTGAAGGCTGGAAGTCTGAGATCAGGACACCAGTATAGCTGGATAAGGACTCTCTTCAAGGCTATAGTTCTTTTTCATTATATTCCAACATGGCAGAAAGGGTGAGGAACCCTGTGGGATCCCTTATATAATAGCACTAATCCCATTCAAGAGAGCTCATCCATGGTTCTAAGCATCTCCCAAAGGCCTCACCTCCTAATACTATCACACCCTGTATTATGATTTCAACATATAAATTTGGACAGGGAAGACACAACCATTCAGACCACAGTAATTAGTTTTTCATAACCACTAAAACTTTACTCAAGCTGTAGCAATTGACTGCAGGAATTTTGCATATATCAATGAGCAATTTCAAAAAGTAAAACCCTAATTATTTTCTTTAATCATAAAATGTAAGCGTTCATCTACCATTCTATTCATTCAACAAATAGTTAAGTTTCCAGTGTGTGCCAGACACTTCTGTTAAATTCTAAAGACGAACAGAACATCAAAGTTCTTGACCTCATGAAGTTCCTGCAGGTGAAACACTATACTAAATGAATAAACAAGGTAATTACAGTGCTAGCAGTGCTAAAAGGAAATAAACTGGAGCTGGAAGGTACTAGTTTTTTTAAAAGACAGGTATGGAGGCCTTTCCCATGAGGTAACACTTCAGCTGAGACCCAATCTAATCTGTCCAGCTGTATCATCAAACTGAGAATGGTATCACTGACCTTGTTTCTCCATTCCATTCTTTTAAAACTTAAAAAGTTTGTGATTTACTTTTTAGCCCTCTGATCTCTGTATTCAAGGATATTCTTTTCTCATAGGTTCTTCACTAAATTCAAATGAAATGCAGGTTATAAAACAAAAACACTCATTAACAGTACTTGCCACATGAATCCCTGACTCCTCTGTGCATCAGAGGAGTATCCTGAAAGTTATCTGATTTCCTTTACAAGTCCCACACAAAAGAGTACCTAGGGTAGTGGTGATGGCGTAATTCCAATTTCTGTATTAATTTACTCAACAGAAAATACATACACATTTCATAAACTACATTGAAGGAAAAATCTTTTTAGAAGACTTATTTGTCAGTGCATAGCTGGGAAAGCTCTGAGTATCGATTTTTATGCATGATTCTGATTATCTGTTGAGAGGCACTGTCACATTCTTACTCTGAAATGTAAACTCTTGAAGTTGTTATCACTATACTCTATAAGTTACAAGTAGCGCTAATCACTTTGTAATACCCATCAGACCAGTGAGTAGAAAAACTTGAGGCATCTCTGCCTTAAAAAAATTAAAATAGGCCCTCCCTGGTGGCGCAGCGGGTTAAAGCACAGCACTGAGAATCTAAAGCCGCTTCCACATGAGTTCGATTCCCGCCTGCCCTGGAGGTGACCACATGGCGTGGCAGACCTCTCTGACCAGCCCGCTGCTCCCCTCAGCAGTGTACTTCGTAGATCTGCCTGTTCTGTTCCCCACTCTGTCTCTGGTGAAGCCTCTCACCGCCCCTTAGCTTCTGGCCTGTACTCCAGTTCTGTATGCAAAAATAAACCTTTAAAAAAATAATAAAAAATAAAATAATAAAAAAATTTAAAATAAGAAACGTATTACAAAGACTTAATAACTGGAGAAGGAAAATTAGCACTATCTTTCAAGGTCTACGAAATATAAGTATTTTCAATACAGGAATCATTTGAAGATTCTCTCCACTTCTTTCCTTTTGCAACAAGTCCTTTGCCTTGTTACCTCCTTGCCCTCCAGTCTTGAGAAATGTTCTATTTATTCGATATCAGTGTTTGCTGTTTTACTTTGCTTTGATTTGATTTCTGGTATTTGCTCTTCTTTTCACTAAATATCCCTACTTGCATTTCCTGAATAAATACTGTAAATCTAAATTATTCTATGAGTTCCTTAATTCTATATTTTCCCTAATTTATTTGAAAGATCAAAAGCATTTTCTCAATGACATTTTTTTCATTTTGCTTTTCCTGCTAAAGATAAAATATTCATATAGGAAATTTAAGGATTGCTCAAACACTGACATGAGAAATTTTAAAATTAGTTATAATTTAATTAATTAGAAATAACTATTGTTACTACTCTGATCATATCACCAATGCTGGAATCATATCATATATACTCTTTAAAAATCAGAATTTTTAACTGTTGAAAAGCATACCGAAGGCTATCATAATTTATTCAGTCCTTTGTCTCAAATTCTTTCCAGCAACAAAAGCTTAAAAACAATTATCTCTTACTATTTCTTTGTACTTAATTATAGCACAGTAAAAATAAATACTAAAAGGTAAAGAAAATAGAAACCAATCACATACCAAAAACTGAAATCATATAGTTCCATCCTTTATATCCTATGACCCTTTTCTAATTAAATGTTCCACTGAAATTATATTTAGCTTCACCCTCTTCATTATGTTTTTATGGATAACATTTACAGGAAGCTTTCTAGGTATTGACTAGGCTAAACTTCATATTAACTCATTTAATATTTTAAACAAACAAAACAAAAAAATTAGTAATTCTAGACTCAATATTGAAAACATCTGAATTTTAATTTACCTTGAACAAATTTGACACAGTGATTGAAGAGAAACACTGGGCATATAGGTTAAGGCAGCATTGTAACACAACAAAAGGAATGTCAACACTTCAAACCTAAAGACAAACCAAAAGAATATTTATAAATTTTAAAAGTCTAGTCAACCAACTATAATTAAGCAGGCATTGAGGAGAGGTATTATGTTATAAAACAGATCTGTACAGTATAATCACACAATGACAAAGCAAAACTATAAAGAAAAAGTAACAGTCATTAAAAAAAATCATCTTAAAAATTCAATGATCAGGCCCTCCCTGGTGGCGCAGCGGGTTAAAGCACTGCACTGAGAAGCTAAAGCCACTTCCGCATGAGTTCAAATCCCGCCTGCCCCGGAGGAGACCACATGGCGAGGCAGACCTCTCCTGGCACTGAGAAGCTAAAGCCACTTCCGCATGAGTTCAAATCCCGCCTGCCCCGGAGGAGACCACATGGCGAGGCAGACCTCTCCTGGCCCGCCCGCTGCTCCCCTCAGCAGTGTACTTCGTCGATCTGCCTGTTCTGCTCCCCGCTCTGTCTCTGGTGAAGCCTCTCACCGCCCCTGAGCCTCTGGCCTGTACCCCAGTTCTATATGTACAAATAAATAAAAATTAAAAAAAAAAATTCAATGATCAGACATCCCTAGTGGCGCAAGTGTTAAAATTCTCAGCACTATCAAGCTATCCTATCACGGAATTTGATCCACCCTGCAAGGGAGCTAACCCACATGGCACAGCAGACCTCTAACGTCTCAGCCACTGCTCCCCTTAGCAGTGTATTTCAGTAGATCCACCTGTTCTGCTCCACTTTCTGTCTCTGGTAACTCCTCTCACCTCCCCACACCTCTGGCTTTTATGCATATACCTCCAGCTCTTGTATACATAAATAAAAATAAATCTTTTTTAAAATTCAGTGAATTAGAGCAACATGGATAGAACTGGAAGGGATTATGCTCAGTGAAATAAGATGGCTTCGCTTATAGGAGGAACATAGGGAAACCATACAAGAGACCAGGAAAAAAGGCAAAACTAGCAGTCAAAATATAATTGGAGACATTCATCAGAGGAGGGATCAAAATGGCAGAGAAGTGCACAGAAGTCTATGGTGAGTGTTCATGGGTGCCTTTGTGGTGGTAATTTTATGGGGACAACACCTCCTGAAAGGAGAAATCAAACATTGTACAAAAACTTAATAACAATGTAAAAATATATAAATTAAAAAATTCAATGATCTAGATTACATCTAAAGCAAAGTAACAAATTGAGGAGATATGTTTTTCTCTTATATAAAATGACTCAATGTTTTTAAAAAACTGACACACAAGTCATTAAACATTATTTATAAATCTACTGAAATAATTTTGTTAACTTGGTGTAGTAAAAATCTATAGTAATACCTATTCTGTGCTGTCAGCATCTCTCTTTGGGGGTGAGGTCCACTGTACACGACCTTTGATAAACCATGCTGGGATAGTGCACTCTCAGTCAGAGCCATGGACCCAATGCTGGAAGGCTAATGAAAAGACATTTAAATGAGGAAGGAAAGTCATTCTGTAAAACATGTCAAAATTAGGAAAAAAAGTATACCACAAAGAAAAAAGATCACATGTTTTAAAAGTATCCAGACTACTTATTAAATTTTCTATTCAAAGAATAGAGCAAGTTAACAAGTAACTAAAAACCATACCACAAATAGAAAGAAACAAACAAAAAATTAGTTTAACTTCATAAGTTCTACTATGCATATACATCATTGCCACCCACACAAAAATAAACTAATTTCCTTCAGATATTTTCAGAAATGTATTTCAAAATGAATACCTTCAACAGGTCTCTTACTATCAGATTTTAAAACATAATGATTTTGATTTTCCATTTCACTTTGGGAATAGTAAATACTTTGTGTGGTATTTATACTTTTTAAGGTACAAAACAAATTGATTAATTTATTTTGCCTGAAAAGCCAGATCCTAATTTATAGCAACTCCAAAACTTAGAACCAACAAACTTACTTTGATAAAATGTACTTACTTCATGATATACAGATGGTTTGGATAAAGATGGAATTGTAAAGCTCAATACTTTGCTATGTCCCTGTTTGTCAACTATTTCCTACAAAAGTGGAAAAAGATCTTAAAATATTTAATTTCTTACACATAATTTAAAAGTTAAAATTGCTAGTTTAGAAAGAACTAAGAAATTAATCTTAAAGTCAACTAAAATTTAAACTATCACTTTAAAGTATTATCCAATAAGTATTACTTTTAAAATATAAGTAGCATATAATTTTAAGAATGACTGATTAACACCCAAGGATTACATAATTTATTTACCTGTTTCTTGACTCAAGGAAAGTTTAAAAACCAGCATCTCTTAAAAGTCTTAAAAATCATTGATATTTCTCAGATAAAAAATTATAATTAATATAGTTTTATAATACACAAATAAAAGGTCTTTAAATTTTTTTCTATTTTAAGAACTACAAACTTTAAGTATTTCAAATACCATACTAATTCATATAAGCTCTATAATGCAAACTATATATTAAATCAGTATTGTAAACTCCAAGGCAGTTCAAATTTTATGGAATTGTTACTTGTAAATTTTAGACTAGTTCTTTTCTCCTAAACTTTTTGTGAAGATGATACATAGTGTCTTTGTGTTTAAAAACTGTGAAATCAACACATTTTCAGATATCTATAAGAGAACTGAAATGGTCTGATTTCCAGTCTTCAGTCAATTCTAATACATCTTAACATAACTATATGTATACCGATATAGCCCTCATAAAGTTACTTTTTGGAGAATGCGCTGTGAGTAATTTGATGTATGAAAAATAAGTATTAGTTTTATTAAAATGAAAAATAGTTGCTATTATATATTTGTTTTTGCTGGAAAACATTTTGTTAACTACATGAAATACAAACCAAATTATAAACCCCTAGAAGAAGAGCTTCAATGCATCCACTGCTATGAACATTTCTGCTGGCTGAGACAGCAAGGTAGCACCAAATAAGTTCTGGGAGAAACTGCAGTGTAAATCGAAGCAACTGCTCCTCTCCACTGCGGTAGAACTCAAAGAGCTGGTGACAGACAGGTTCTAGCAACTAAAACAAAGACGAAAGGTTAATTTAAGGACTAAAATGTTTTGAAAGACATTGATACATGACATATTTTTAAAGGTTTTCCTTGATTGGTAATTACCAAAATAAATAAATGTTTGCATCTTACTGGAAACAAAACTATTCATGGGTAAACTATTTAGTACAACTTTCAACTCCGGTGAACGGCCAGACCAGTGCACAAGAAATGTATATGGAAGTACTCTGAAACCTTTAAAATATTCTTGAAATCTAAGGTAGTATTGTTATTAAAGCTGTGTCTTTATAACTTCTTAAATTAACTAACTAGGTTGTAAGATGTTTCTTCATAAATATTTTTTCTTCCTGATAAAATACAGCAATTATTGGCTGCAAGGTTGGAGAAGTTGAGATGAGAATCAATCCTAAGTAGATGCTGTCATATCTTCCCCTGATATTACAATCAGACAGCACCACACAGCCATGACTGGTATGTGTGGTTGTCGAATAATTATAGAACCCCTAAATCAAGACCCCTATTGTAAGCACAGTTAATTGCACATGGGTAATCTAAATATTGCTGTCATTTTGTTTCACACATGATTTGGGGTTAGCTGTAACTTTCTCCTCCCCCATCATACCCCCAACATTATCCAGTCAATAGAGTTGACTGTATCTGTATAATGGCCTTTTTTTTTAATTGGAAAGACAAAAAGAGAGACTTTTAGAGGTATTATCTTAAAGCATACACAATGATCACAAGTCCTGATATATATATTTGTGTGTGTGTGTATCTTAGGAGATTCACAGGGTACTTTTTTTCAAACCATCAGCTATTATATTTTTCAATTCATTCATTTCACTAACCTAGGCAACAGATTTAAGTCAATGTATTGAACAGATATTTTACTAATAATAATTGTAATGTATAGAAATTAATTTATAGCAGATGTTTGATTTCAAATAAGTTAACTATATAAAGTAAACTGGGTATAATTAAAATAAATATTATGTATACAATGTATAGCAAAATTATACTTCAATGAACATTGACTAAGTCAAGCAGACCTTTCTGATAGAAAAAATTATCTAATTTCTGACCATTAAGAAATACTTTTTCCACTTTCGAAATGGAAAATACTGAATCTTCTATTAGAGGCAACAGATGTCTACTATCACCCTCAACAGTGACTGGAAACTGGAGTACCAGGAGGGAAAGTAAGCTCTATCTTAGAAAGCAAGAAAAGTTTAGGATAGGAATTTAGAGGAATGGAATTGGAGGTGGTATGAAGAAAGGCTATCAGGGGACTGTTTAGCTTTCAGGATAGAGTTCATAAACCTAAACTTTGATAAAATTAACTTATATGTGGTCTAGCAAATATTTGCAAAATTATGAAACCCATGTTGAAAGTGTATTCAATAACCTGCATGAACAAATAAATTTAGCCAAAATACCCTCCAAAAAGCCTTATGTTACATTTAAAATCCAAAATTGAAAAGGTTTCTTGCTTTATGAAAGCAGAACCAAATGAATAAAACGTTAAGAAAATGCCTTATCCATACTTGGTATATACAGAAATTATATAAAGAAGCTATCTACCATGACCAAAACTACACAGCTCATAACAATCAGCCATGGCTGTTGACCTCTTTACAAGCATCCTGAAAGATGTGAGAAAGGAAAAAAATGATATATAATGTGGGAAAAGCAATGTTGCACTTAAGTAACTTAAATGTATTTGAGATAACCAATGGGACATTAGAACATGATGTGTTTCTAGTGCTGTATTTTTAAATGTCTTTTCTCATAGAAATACTGTCATATTTGATGGCTACATTTTATAATGCCATTAAAAAAGCACTATACCTTAAGCATATTTTTATGTGTTAAAAAGGCTTTTTTTTAACAAGTCTAGAGAGAAACTAACCATCAGATACTTTTTTCTCCATTCTAAAACACATTCTGAATTCTAAAAAAACTAAATTTAAGGAAGCTTTTATAATAATCCATTCATAAGAAAGAAGTCTGTATCTTAAGAGAGATTTCTAATGTTAAAGGGATTGACATTTAAATGCCTTAAATGAATAAAGCAGAGATAGAAGAGGGGAAACAGCTAAAGTTGAAAAAATGTGCAAAAAATATTGTACCCTTTATTTGCATTGAACAATTACAGAAGAATACAGGTAGGAAAAAGATACAGAAAAGTTGGAAGGACACTACTATTCATGTGTCAGTAGCCAATGAGCTGACTTCTCATGCTAGATTCCCTCTGTGTATAATACCAAAAAGAATTTCTTTATCTCTTTCAAAACAGCTGGTTTCATAACAGTCTTGTACATTACTAGTCTTTAACCATCTGTCTATCTTAAAATTAGGGATTTTTTTTTAATGAATTGGTCCTTCACAAAAGTTTGAGAAACCCTGCTCTAAACTCATAGAGTTGTATTCAACTGTAGATTCATTAGTCTATCTCAACTTACCATACAAACTCCACTCAAAGTAGCCTAGTTAAAAAGTAATAATTTCTAGGTCTACTAAAATGTTAAACAGTAAATAATAAATAATATTTAATTTGTTTAATAATAAACATATGGCTATACTTCCTGTATTTGGTGAATTATCAATTAAATATGGAAAACTTTAAACTGGCTTCCACCCAAATATTTAAAAACTAAAATCCTTAAAGAAAACAGGCAAAACTTCTTAATTTGTATATATACTATACAAATTAAGAAGTTTTGCGGAGGAGGAAGGAACTAGCAAACTATTATTACTATATTCCATTATTCCAGTTAAAGTCTTTGGCTTGTCAGTATACTCTCTAATATTTTCTTCAACACCTAAAACTCATGATGCATTTTATGGAATAATCAGTAGTAGCTCCAAAAAAGGTACTCAAATAACAAGACTCTTGTTTTGACAACTTCATCCCAAAACATCATAGGTCCCTTTAGGATTGGACATCTGGGTACTACCGATGAATAATAAGATTAGTGGTGTTTGAGCTAATGATGTGATCTACCAGACTCGACCTCAGATCTCCCTCCTCTACCCTATCTCTGCCATACCCTGTAAGGCACTGCCCTTGTTCAGGTTCTCAAATGCCCCTTCCTAGGCTATTGTTACAGTCTCCTAGTCTTCTTTCAATGTTTCATTCTCCAGCCTATGTTCCACATAGCCACCTTCCTAAAACAATAATCTCATCAAATCACCTCTTCACTGTAAAATAAAAGATTCTGAAAAGCTCATGATAGAATTCTAGGCCCACCATGGTTACAACTTATCTTCCAGCTTCAGTTCCTAACAGTCTTATCTTATCTTGGCAACAACTGCATTAGACTATTAGTGTTTTCCCCCATGCCATGCTTTTTCCTTTTCTACTCTATTTCCAAACCTCTTTTTTCTATTGCCTAACTTTTCAGATAGCTCATAATAGATAGGCTCAGAAATATTTGCTGAAGGAATAAATGTAATGACCCAGGCTTTTTCTAGGCTCCTCAAACAAAGTAGACAGGTGGGTGGGTGGGTAGGTGATGGCTGATAGATAGATAGATAGATAGATAGATAGATAGATAGATAGATAGATAGATAGATAGATAGATAGATAGATATGTAACAGGGTGGTCCCCAGGAAAAGGGGAAGTTCCAGGTTCCCTGTCCCACCCAGAAGAAGGGTGGAGCTGAGCAGAGAAAAGAAGAAAAGGAATCTGAAGAGGAAGGAAGGAAGGAAGCAGGATAGAGAGCGAGAAGGAGAGCTGAGGAAGTCACATGGAGCAAAGGGAAGAAACCATGAAGAAACCATGCTTGTTTTTTGGCCCTGTGCTAGTTGAAAGAGATACGGGTGAGAGACCTGTGGAGAGGTTTACTATGGCAGTGTTTATATTGATTTTGATTTTTCTCTTCCTCCCAGACTTGTCTGGTCATTTCTGATCCTTTTCTATGGTCCTGGCCAGAAGGTGCTTTAGTCTCGTGGCGGGTTTTCAGGCCTTGCTTTGGACCAATACTTTTTGGGTTGACTTTTGCCCATAAAGGGGTGGGTAATTTCAGATGTTTTATTTAGAAATTATATTCTTTGTCTTCTGTATTGTATATTCACTGTATTAAAGTTCCTTTTCATTAAAGTCTTACATGTTTTGATGTGGCAGATGGTAGAACCTATTTAGAGCAGGCAGGTTTGGGGTTCAGTAGTGCCCCCTCTCCCTACCCTGTAACAGACATATAGACAGAAAAAGGAGGAAGAACTATTTCAAGATGGCTTTTAGAATATGGAAATAATTCTATTTCTTGGCCTACATGATAGCACCATGGAGTTAATTTTATTACAGTTTTAAACAGATACATTTTTTTCATACTTTTTCACATATGCTATATTTCATTATTAAAAAAACTTTAAATTAATCAACTAAATAGTACTAACACAATAAACTAAGTACTTACCTCACTTTGTGGCTCCTGGATAACTTTATAGAGAGAAGAAACTAAAGAATTCTTGTCTTTCAAATTTGTGGCATAATTTGATAAAGATGCTTCCGGTAATGTCTAAACAAATTTTAAAAATACATTATGAAATATTCTGATAAACAAACAAACATAGATGGAAAAGTAGATTGATTGTTGCCAAAGACTGGGGGATAAGGGAAATTGGGAATAATTATGAAGTCTACATGTTCTTTCTAGACCAATCGAAATGTCCTGGAGTTTAGATGCTGGCTTTAGCTACACAATATTGTGAAAATATTAACAATCATTGCACTATCACCTTAAATCAGTAAATTTTATGTTCTATGAATTATATCTCAATAATAAAATTATAAACATAAAAATATATTTGTCTTGTCATCAAAAGGAACATAACAGCTCATCTCTGATCTAGGAGTTAAAAATGAGAATATAAATCATGTATTTATATAAAATGTATATAAGATGTATTTTTAATAGCATCATATAAATTAAAAATCTCATGTATGTTGATCCTGATTATTGAAACACTTATTACATAAGGAACTTAAAATGCTAAAAGGTCACAGGTCAGCTGATCAGAATAACCCCTGAGTTATACATATTGAGACTGTTAAATTAAGTAAGGCTGCTCTACTTTACAAAATTGGGGAATATTTTTAGACTTCTCAGAATTGATGAAAAAGATAATCACACCACCAAAACCCTAGTTTTCCCAGGGCCATTTAAAATATTGACAACTATTCATAACTCGCCAGCATCAACCATCCAGAAAGGACACCATAACCAGAGAGGAAGGTGAAGAGATTAGAAGGTCAGCAATAAATCAGTTGATTTTGAGTACAAGTAAATCTGAAAAGGACAAAAACAAAGCACTTCATTACAACAAATGATAAAGTCCTACCCTTCTAGAGTATAACTCTTCCTTAAGTTTATCACCCTAACCATTATTCTTTTTCAAGCAAACTATTGCTTCAATTAATAATCAATCTTAATCCTGAAGTAGATATACCCTAAAATATTCTGATTCAGTTTCTTAGCTGATTCATATCTTAGTGCTTCATGATTTAAAATATAGGTGTAAAAGTGTTCATAAACATAGAAAATAAAACAGTATAAATTTTTATAATAAGAAAATTTGATTCATTTTTGCTTGAGTTCTTTAAGGGCAGAACTATCTTATCTCTCCAGCCTCAGCATCTAGCACAAGGCCTCACACTAAAACTTTTGCTGAAGGAACTTATTACAGAAAAGAATACGAAATAAACAATGTCACTGTTTATACATAAGTAGACTCTTTAAAAGTAGGTCATATTTTACCTTAGGAATTAAGTAAATAGATTTTTTTCCCTAAGAGTTTTGTTTACCAAAATGGTTAGTAAATGTGAACTATCTGGAACCTCCCACCATTCTTTAGAGATGGGGAGTGGGAATATTTTCAATTCAACCACTTACATAACGAGATTAGAGCATTCTTCAATATTTCAAAAGCACTGTAACAAAAGATCTCCAGGCAACATTCCATTTCCATTATTTGATCAAGAGTAACATAACACTGAAGGAATTTATATAAAAGGTAATAAAAGTAAATAAAGAGCAGATTTCTAATCCCCTGAATGGAAATAAACCTGATTGTCAGTGCAAAGCACAATATATGTGTGCCTGACTATTAAATTTTCAACAAGCAAATTGAAATATAAATATTTTTTAAATTATTAGTGAATAAAAAGGTTATTACACTACTTATACTATATAGGTTAAAACTGAAACACTCAAAAATAATACAAGTTTATGTACCTATTACCAATTAACTCTCATAAGGTAAAGTATTTTCTGTGAAACAGCCTCATTCATTCTATGACTGTAAGAAAGTTACTTTTGTCTATACATGGAGAGAAAATAAAATTGTTACATACACAAAGAATGGTCAAGAAAACCTAAGATCCAAAAGAATCTAACATCAGTTACATTTTCTTGCACTGTACTAGTTCAAAGGCATTGAATGCCTTTTAAATATCAGCTAAGTTTTCTCACTTTTCAGAAGGCAGAACTGAAGAACAAAAAGCAAGTAGTAATGGGAAAGTATGTTGGTAAATTAGTCTTGGCAAAATTTTAAAAAGACAGATGCTTCATACAAAAGTATCATTTGAACAGATGGTTCTTTTTAAATGTAAGGAGATGATATGGGCTGGGTGGAAAAGAATTAATGAAGACGGACAGATGGGTGGAGAACCAATAAATAAAACAACTCTGTTCAGCTTTACACATAAGACGGAACTTTGAGTCACATATTGAGGTTCAGTGACTACCAGAAAACTGAAAAAAATTAGGAGTCTGAAAATCAGCCAGTAACTCTACAAATAGTATAAGAAAAATGTAATACAATCTGAAAATATTACTTTACAAGTAATTCTCTGAGCTATTCACAGAATCTCAAAACAATAACATCCCAAGCTAATCACTTTGTTAGTATATAAGGAAAGCATTAGTGAGCCCAAAGGCAAAACCACCCAGTACAAGCATCATGATGCTATCAAAGGGTTTCTGACTTCACAGTCCAAAGTAATTTGAACCACTTTTAGTCATGATTGTCCTTGCCTTCAATAAGCCCATAATTAATAAATTTAACAACCAAAGCAATTAAACAACAGGCTTTTCTAAATATATAACTACCTCCAAACTTCCTTTATTGGATATTTTAATGCAGTTTAACATCATTAGCCTTTTAAAAGGACAAGACACTCTAAATCAAAAAGCACTTGACAGATTTGTTTTTAAGCACTCTTCTATCTTCCATTACTTCTGGTATGCTGCTGATTTTTCCTGACAACTTTAACTCTTTTATCAAACTAACAGTTGAATTCAACACACATTAATTCAACTCAGAATACTGCTCAAAATAATTTGGGGCCTCCTTGGTGGCGCAAAGGGTCTAGCTATCAGCAGCCACTGAAGCACAAGTTCCATCTCTGACCAGGTTGCTAAACCCACATGATGCAGCAGACCTGTCCTGTCTCACCCACTGCTCCCCTCAACAGTGTACTTCTGTCAATCCACCTGTTCTGCTCTCCACTCTGTCTCTTGTGAAATCTTCTCACCTCCCACACTTCTGGTCTATACCCCAGCTCTTGTATACATGAATAAATAGAATGTTTTTAAAATAATAATAATCAAGGAACTGTCTATAACATAGACTTGACAATAATTTGAAACTTTTTTATATTAAATTGATTTAAAATTGGGCAAATTTAACTGAAGAAATAGAGAAAATTTAAATTAAATTATTTTCATTTCTTGAGACACATGATTTCACTCCCTTCCTCCCAATGAAAAAAGTTCCTTACCCGTGAATTAAATTTATAAACATTTTAATGAAGTATTACTAGCAGATAATACATTCTCTTGGTTAAATGTCAACTGGAAATATAGTTTGTTTCTTCACATCCTCATGTCTTTCAGTGGAGGGTGGCTTATAGAAAACAAAATGTTCAGCATACTCACTGGGGCAGGTATGCCATTGTTTCCTGGCCCTCTCAGTGAACAAAGCTAAGGAATATCTGAGCATATATGCACACCCCTTTGTCAGAAACCAGGGCACATTAGTACACTACCCTTCATCACTCATTGACATAATTCCTCTGGATGCCTGCATATCCAATTCAGGAGAGGCAAGGAAAGAGACATAATATGAGAATGGAAGAGAATCAATTATAATTTTCAATTATTTTCCTTCATAGTTGATCCCTATGCCCTACCTTATAATATGTCCTTTTTATATAATTCCCATATTAAAGAGTGAGGAATTAGTAATATTTGCTTTTGTAGAACTGACTTCAAAATTAAACTCAAGAATGCCCTAGAAAAACTGACACTAATTGTTAAACTTGAAAATTTCCATCAACCTGCTCCCAAAAATCAACATATAATGAATGATATTAAACACTATTGATGCAGTAAAAGACTAAAAAAAATACCTTGAACACTTATTCACAAAGACAACATGTACAGAGGGGGAAAAAGCATAAACAAGATACAATCAAACTATTACAGTATACAAAAGGCACATATACTGTGCACTTTTATAACAGTCTACATCATCCTATGAAGATTTATAGGATCCACAGAAGGACTTAACAATAAAAAGCTGAGGAAAAAATATGCCTAGTCAATAGATAAGGCCAGCTGCAAATTTAACAGGAATCATTGCTTCCCCCAAGGAAGCAATGCAGTTGAAAAGTATCCTAACAGCTTCCTTACTTGAGTGACTACCTTATTCTTACTCACTAAAAAGTCTCATCTAAAACCATAGACATAAAAACTTTTCTATTTAAACATATATTAATAAAAATGAACCATCCTACTCTCACCTAGAAAATCTAAGTTTCTAAGATGACAGGTTCCTGGGTCCACTTTCATAGTCCAAACAGGTTTTTACCCCATTACGTACAGCTCTGTTTTGTTTTGAGTTCATAAAAATCATACTTCATTTAAATTTCACCTGGATCCCACCCTTCCTCCAAATCCTCTGATATAATTTTATATTTCTCTTTGATGAGTTGCCCTCAGAGTTCATGTGGTGTAGATTTCCTCACTAAAATAAGTCAGTAAGTCTGACTTGGTCAGAATATTTATTTGTCCCTTGGTTGACTAGGCTCAACAAAATCAAAGTGCAATGGAAGCTCAAATAAACCCTGCCTTCTTGTGGCTGATGATCATGGGGTTCACATAATGATGTGTAACAATGAATGCCAGAGGGCAAGAAGAAGGCAATTAGTGGTTAAAGAAACACTGTTTTAATTTTCACAGTGAAGATTCATGAGACACGGAAATAGAAATTTGATTTTCTTTGTCAATTAACTAACGGTTACAGACATAACTTTTTTTGTCATCTATTTAAAGTCAGTGGAATTCAAGTCCCAGAAAAAAATTCACTGGAATATAATTATTAAATCAAAATAGTAGATGTTACCTTAAACTCAGACAGCCACTCCTCCACAACCCCTTTCTCTGAAGTGAACATCTTTCCACATCTGTTCTAAACCTTCAACCTGAAAATTAACATAGAAAAATATTAAAAATTTCCTTATGGTGAAATGACTATGAATAGAGTTAGTCTTACAAAAATTTAGTCACTTCTTATTTGTGAAAATGAAGCAATTTTTCACAAATTACTGGGTTCATATCAAAACCAAGTACACAAACAAGTGCTATAATGAAAGAATTTCAACAAAAGTATAAATATAGCACGGTGAAATTAGCTCTGCAATTTTCATTCAGCTTTCAGAAATGTCAACTGTAGAAATACTGGACATTTTTCTGTAGTTTCAATTAAATAATTCCAAGAAATCATGCATCTTAAGGAACTTGCAGAAAATGTTTTAAAACTGTGAACATATAAAAAGCATCCACAAATGACTTTACAGAAAACATTAAAGTAATTTAATTATTTTATATTTCAGTTCTTTACAACAGTAACTAGATAAGTCACTTGGTCCCATGAAAGCTTAATATTCCTAAAATAAAAATAAAAATAAAAATGACAATATACAAAGTAATGACTATATTCAACAAGTTATTTTGATTGAGTTTTACTTATAGTACAAATTAAGTGTAAAAAAGCAAATCACGGGAAATGTAAGTGGTTTAATCTCAAACAAAATTTTATTCAAGAACAATGTAGTTTCTTTACCTATCCATCTATATAAGAACATGCTTGAGGGAATATCTTAGCACTATCAAAATTTCTGAATCTCTTAATTCAAGCAAAAATCCTGAGTTAGGTATCTTAATATTCATCAGCATTATCACAGAGAAGAATCATTAGAAGCTGAATCTTGATCCTATTACTTATAGCAGACAGAACCTTAAGCAAGTTAATTTTCATCTATGAACAAATGTCCCATAGTACCTAATATCAAGGGGTTTTTATGAGGATTAAATTTAAAATGCAAACAAAGGACTTATTCCAGTACCTAGTGATAAAGTATTATTATGCAATTTTTTTAGTGAAGAACATCAAGTTACATGGTCTCTGTTTGGCTGTCTATCAAAGTATACATATATATTTTAATGAACAATAAAAATTTCTTGCCAAAAGATTAGATTTTATAGATTCTAATTCCTATAAAAACATTAATAGTAAAAAATGAATGTGTTCATTTATTCATTAAAAATAATTACTTAAAATATATACATTTTTAAAATAAAAAACAACCCACCTACTTTACAGATTTTTCTATTCCAAATTTTATCCTTGGATCAAGTCAATTAGAAAACCACATGTAATTCATTCAGATAAACTAGGTTTTGGAGGTATGTGAAAATATTGTTAGGTTACATTATTGCCTTTAAAATCCAATAGAGGAAAAAACTTTACACCTCTGGTTTTTAGTACCAGGAACAATCCTTTAGAGAAACTGGTTAGCTTTAATATTATTGACACTGATTCTCTTCAATTTGATTCTAATAACCTGGAAATTATTGTTTCTGTCTTACTTCTGTCCACAAAAATGTAGACCTTGATTAAACTTACCTATTATTTCATATTATAGTCTTACCCCTACTTTCTTTCTGCTTGGATTTACTTATTTTTATCTTGCTATACAAATAAAAGAAGCAAAGTAAAAATTAATGTACACCAGTTTTCTTTTGTACTTATCCATTTGTTTAGTAAATTAGGACAGAAAGTTATCACAAACAGAACCATGGTATTTCAAATTACAGAGAACTAGAGAAGTAAAACAATAAAAATAAAAATCTAGTTAAGATTAGTGGCCCTCTCTGGAAGTGCAACAGGTTAAAGTGCAGTACTGCAAGCAAACTCTAGCTGCTCCAGTGCCAGTTCAATCCCCAGCCCCAGAGGTGATCCACATGGCACAGCATACATCTCCTGACCAGCCCACTGGCAGTGTACTTTGTCAATCTGCCTGTTCCACTCCCCACTCTGTCTCTGGTGAATCCTCTCTGGCACCCCAGGTCTGTATGCATGAATAAATAAATCTTTTTTTAAAAATTGAGATTAGAAATCAAGAGAAATATGAAAAGGATCAAGAATAGGCAAGGTAATCTTAAAGAACAATAGAGCTGAAAGATTTGAACTTCTAAATAGCAAGGCTTATTATAAAACATACCAAAAACCATAGCAATTAAATCAGGCTGACATTATCATAAGGAAACCGCAAAACCAATGCAACAAAAGAAAGCAGCCAGAAACAAACCAACACATACATGGTCACCTGATGCACAGAAACAATGGCACTGCAATTCATAGGGGAAAGTGATCTTTATAATGAATGGGGCTAGGTCAACTGCACACTATACAGAGTGGGCTGGGATGAGTGGAACAGCAAGCACTGAGAATGTCTCCCTACCCTGAAACTTTCGGAGCCCTACACTCACCAGGACTACTGTCATAATGTTTATGTCAAGAATCAAAGAAGCTACAGCTCCAACTTACACCCTTGTTGGTCTCAGGAACCAAAGAAGCTATCGCTCCCAGATTAACTCTAATCTTCATAATTTGTAATACCACCTCTATTTCCCCCCATCTCCCATCCTATCCTAATTCTAGAAGAAAACTACTTCCACTGTGCTCTGTAGCACAGTTTGTTACCAATCAAAATCCTCTGTATCTTCAATAGTTCTCTGAATGTCGTTTCTTTCTTGTTCTAACAAGAACCTGGCTAGACTCTGAAAATGACTTTCTTTCCCTGCCACTTAAGGAGTGACTGCTTTTCCTGTGAGAAATCACTGGACCTAGACATAGAAGTCCTACCCACTCCTTGTTACCATTCCAAGTCACTTTTCATCTCTTCCCTAAAACAAACTATCAGTATGTCTTTGAAATGCATGCCACTGCCATCTATTAATCTTTCTTAACCCTACCCTTCATTTCTAGATGATCCTCTTTGGGCTCACCATAACTCTCACAAGCCACTCCCACTTACATTCTTATTTATTTTTTTTCTTTTCTTCAAAGAAGTCTTCCCTGACTCAGCTTCTCAATTCTATGATTATTATCTAGATCAGATACAATGGTCAGGGTCATTGTACACTTTAAAATATTGACTCAGGGGCCCTCCCTGATCGGGCAGCCTGTTAAAGCACAGCACTAAGAAGCTAAAGCCACTTCAGCAGGAGTTTGATCCCTCACTCCAGAGGTGACCACATGGCGCCGCATACCTCTCCTCACCGGACTCAGGGGCCCTTCCTAGTGGCGCAGCGGGTTAAAGCACTGCACTACAAAGCTTAAGCCACTTCAGCATGAGTTCAATTCCGGCCTGCCCCGGAGGAGTCCACATGGCGAGGCAGACCTCTCCTGACCCGCCCACTGCTTCCCTCAGCAGTGTACTTCGTGGATCTGCCTGTTCTGCTCCCCACTCTGTCCCTGGTGAATCCTCTCACCCTCCGCATCTCTGGCCTGTACCCCAGTTCTGTATGAATAAATAAATAAATCTTAAAAAAAAATGAGTCAACCTTAAAGAATACCTAGTGGTCAAAGCTGAAACAATTTATATATCAAAACAAGTGATGCAGTACTGAAGTAGAACACAATCTATAAATAAATATAAATGAGTCAATACTGATATAAATAAATTAATTAAATTTTAGAGACAAGTCTTTCATTTATAACTCCAAATAACAGATATTTTCCCCTCTAGGAGAAAGAGCTTAGTCCCCACCTTTTCAGTGAGAGTAGGCTGGGCATACTGATTCACTTTCAAAGGGAGTATGGAAAGGGAAAAATACAATAACTCAGTAACATGGAAATCTGGCAAATGCTTCCTTCTTGATCACACAACCCTGAAATGATGTGATAAGGGCACTTTGCCTCTGTTGTGCTTTCCAAAATCCTAAATCCCAGTTATAATCATGAGAAAAATATTAGAAAAACTCAGTTTCTACAAGTCTCCAACCTATATTCCTCAAAGCTAACAAGGTCATGAAAAACAAGAAAGACTCTTAAAGATCAGAGGAGATTAAAGTGACATGATAACTGCATGGTATCCTGGATTGGATTCTGGAACAGAAAAGGGAGAGTAATGAGAAAAACTGGTTTGATCTTAATAAATCTAGAATTTAGTTGACAGCAATATAATAGGAAAGACAAATATACAAGGGTAATAAAACATGACATTAGGCTAAACTGAAACTAGCTGTGAGGTATATGAGAATTCTTTATATATTATCTTTGCAACTTTTCTATAAGTCCAAAATCGTTCAAAAAATTATTTTAAGCAACTACTGAGGCTGTGCAAGAACTTTTCATTTATCTAAGTCAATATTGACTGACATTTACTATATTCAAAAACAAAAAAGCAAGTTTTACAATACAATTACACATAAGCAAATGTCTTATTAGTTATCACCCATCATATCGTCTTTGGAAAGTATATACTCATGAGAAAATAAGTAAAGGGGCAAATAAAAGTCCTAGTATTCATTTTTAAATAGTATTATATATCTCACTGAGGTAATACTGGTTTACAACACTGTATATGTTTTAGGGGCACAGAATCACATCTCCTAAAATGTATGTTACCTTACCACATTCACCACCAAACACCAATAACCCTCCACTGGGCCTCCATCCCCCCCTTTGCTCTCTACCTTCCTTCTCCTCTTCTGTTAACATCAGATTTGTGGGTATGTTTGGTTTAGTTTCGTCAGTTCCTTTGTTTTGTTTCTTTACCTTCCTCATATGAGTGAAACTACCAGTATTTGTTTTTCTCCTGATTTTCTGTTTAGCAAAGTCCCCATCCATGCCCCTCTTTCAATTTGAAAGTCCTAATATTTAGAAAATAGTTTTGAGCTTACAGACTACATGAAAGAATCTTGAGGACTCTGAAGCAGTGACGGTTTCAAGAACCAATGCCCTAACCTTCATCATTACTCATTCTGACCTCTCTACTGTCTCTTCAGCATTCTATTTTCTCTACTTAAACTCCAAAACGTTTTGACCATACCAAGACCAACCCACTTCAAATTCTCTCCTTACCTATTTCTTGGTTTTACCACATAGAGCAACAAAAAAAAATTTCTTTACATTATCCCTGGGTTCCAAGATGAGTAGTAATTACGACTGAAGGTACACTAAAGGCTAGGTAGGGAAAGAAGGAAAGTGACCACAAATGGAAACAGTGAGTTAAAAACTGCTTCTCTTTACCAGCATCTCACTCAGCAAGAGGTTCTCTACAGTTGCTAAGCTACCCCCACACTGTATATCTAATAAGTAACCTATTAAAACTTATTGCAAAGACCTGATTATGTGCCTTTGCAGCTTTATAAACCTAATTCACTATCGCAAGTAATATTCAAACTTACACATATCAAAAATTCTTATTCTCTTCCAAGGTAGAAGGAACAAAATAAGATGTTTCCTGCTGTGTAATTAACATCCTTTTTGCCTCAAATACATCTTGGAACAGAACGTTTTAAATGATATTAAAAAGCTCGCCAGGACTCTATACTTATTTCACAAGCAGAGTTAGTCTGTGTGAAATCAACATTTTACATTTCAGTATATAAAACCTTTCTAAATCTAAAATCTTATTTTTCAATCTCTACATTATATTCTTATCTTAATCTTAGTAATGAGTCCCAAATTCATCGAGATTTCTAGAAAGCATGCCATAAAAACACTGTCATCAGAAATATACAATATTAAAATTGAGGAAGAATATATAACTTTGCTTGTGAAACTCTTAAAAAATTCCTTATTACTACTATTATTCACATCATCATTATAAATTCATAACAATTTTAATAAGCATTTACTTTATATACCTTTCTGAAAGTCAAGTTTCCATAAGTCTACAAAAGAACCAAGTCTCTATAAATAGATGGTAACATATTGCAATGCTTTTTAAACTGCTGCCCCATGAATTGGGGACTTACAAAAGCTAAATTAAGCACCTCCAACAGATTATCAATATTCTGAGCTGAATTTCAGGTAAAGAGAGCAAAAGGAAATGTTCCATTCATGTTACAAAATAAAAATTTAATCTTTAAAAAAAAAAATAAAAAAAAATAAAAATTTAATCTTAGGGAATTTATTGTTTTGAAGCTGACAGAACAACTGGAATCCTCTGATGAAAGTGCTGCTGACTGACTTATTTAAAACCTGTGTCCTCGGCCCTCCCTGGTGGCGCAGCGGGTTAAAGCACTGCACTACAAAGCTTAAGCCACTTCAGCATGAGTTCAATTCCGGCCTGCCCCGGAGGAGTCCACACGGCGAGGCAGACCTCTCCTGACCCGCCCACTGCTTCCCTCAGCAGTGTACTTCGTGGATCTGCCTGTTCTGCTCCCCACTCTGTCTCTAGTGAATCCTCTCACCCTCCGCATCTCTGGCCTGTACCCCAGTTCTATATGAATAAATAAATAAAATCTTTAAAAAAATAAAAAATAAATAAAACCTGTGTCCTCAAGTGGATAAAGTTGCTTCTCAAAGCACAGGGAGAAAGAATTATAATTTAATGGGGCCAGTAAGAGAACTGGGGGAAGTCTCCAAAAACCCATAACTTAGATATATTTTTCCCCATAAATCACAAAACAAGTATTTGGTTATCAAGAATAGAACAGAGATTTTTACTCAGGGGAATGTTTTTGACTAAAATCAGTAGATATACCTGTTGTGCTCCCTACTCTGTTTCTGGCCTGTACCCCAGTTCTATATGCATAAACAAATAAATCTTTAAAAAAAAGAAAAAAAGAAAGCATCTTTTGTCTACCTTAAGGACAAGTAAAATTATATTCGGGTATCTCTGTGCTACAGCAACCAGACCATTATGTTTCTGTTGAAAATGCCAGAACAATTAGAAAAGTCGCAATTCTTTTTCTCATTTCCCATTTCCATCTTCCTATTCTTCTCAAATCCTCCAGGGCTTCAAAAGAATATTTTGTCTGGGGGTATCTAATTTAAACTCTAACTAGAGAAATTAAAAAAAAAAAAACAACTATTTGTCACCAACCATTTTGATATATTGACAGGCCCTATGGGTTGTTTTGACAAAAGAAAACAGTGAACATATTGCTGTGGAGCTACCAACGCCGGGCCTTCAGCAATCTGTAGTTACATGCATTTGGAAATCAGTCACCATACTACAAGGAGACCAACCCACTCTAAATGATTGGAAAAGAATAGAGGAGCTAGCTGAGCCCAGATGAGAGTCAGCACCAATGCCAGACATGTGACATGTGACATGTGACATTCAGAATTCCAGCTAAGTCAAGCCTCCAGAAGACCGCAATTTCAGTTAACAAGAAGAAGCAGAAGATATGCCCAGTTAAATCGAAGTTAGCCTTGGATTTGTGAGATAAAAAATATTTTCTGATTGATCCACTAGGTTTGGGGATGATTTGTTAGGCAGCAACAGATAATGAAAACACGGATTTAATCAAACATTTTGGGCATATATTTTTTGGCCACGGCATGTATTAATTCCTACCAAAGAACATTAGATTGATCAAGACTTAGTGCATGCCACTAATTATTTAGATCTTTCTCTGAAAACTTGTAATAAAGCTAATACAGACGTAGACATTTATGAATGTCCAATAATAATGATTATATCCTGCCAATGTATACGTTTTAGCCTACTATTAATAATGGCAGATACTGTGGAAGAGTCAGCTAGAATTCAAAGTTTAGAGAAGTTCATGGCCACAGGATAAAACAAACCTACATACTAATAACCATCTTATCACAAATGCGGGACCTGCCCGCTGCTCTCTTCTGCCGTGTATTTCAGTCAACTCGCCTGCTCTGTTCTCCACTGTCTTTGGTGAATTTTCTCACCACCACCACGCCCCTCAGACCTCATACCTCTGGCCTGTAGCCCACTTCCTGTGTGCATAAATAAATAAAATCTTTAAAAAAAAAATTTTAAAGAACATATGTAGAAGACCTCAAAACTCAAACGTCCAAACCCATATTTCAAAGCATAGGATGAATATAAATTGCTTTCATAGAACTGATATTTTCCAAAGGAATAATTTTTGTTATTTTAATGCTAAAATCCCATAATTCTATGTAAAATGTCCCTTAGCAAAATCTGAATGTTGGAACTTACAAATTCTTCCATTCTGCAGAAGTTGGGGAGAAAGACAGAGACAATAGAAATAATAACTGTATATTAAAACAGCCAAGAAGCATATTTTCACCCTACCAAGAAGCCACAGGTCACTCTACCAGGAAGCCATCACAAACCACAATATGAAAGAGAACACTTAAAAGCTAATGTTGAATAAGTGAATGACGTTAATATCAAAAGTTATGGGGGTTGGAGAGGTTCCCTGATTGTTTTACATAAAATAAATTTAATTTGTAGATATTCTGCACACTATTTTAGTCAGGGACATTTGAACGGTAGCTCAGAGGGGCAATATTTTCAAAGAATCATAAAGAAATCCAAGGATAAGAATAGTAGCACAAAAGGGGTAAAGAACATTAGAATTAAAAACTAGAAACCAGAACAGATATCCCTATGTAACTGTAACTTTTCTGCTTTGCTCAGTGTATCAATTCCATTCTTTATTTGCTGAATGGCTTCCTAACTTACTCATCCTGCTTATAACCCTTTATAACTATTTTAGTCCTAACTACTATAATTGTTCTACTCTCCCCTGTACTACACCTAGATTTTTCATTTCCCTAAATCTAAATTCTGTAAATCTCTGATTATGCCAGCACCTTATTTTGATCATGACTGCAACTCAGTAGTCAGCCTAGAGACTGCCAATTCTTGCGAAATCTCCCCTTAGCTCAACAGTTGAGTAAAAACTCATGTAGATACACTTTTTTTCCTTTTATTAATTTTTAAAAATTTTACACTGTTCATTTTTGTACAGTATATGATTTCTCCCCTCAGGTGTAGATATCATTAATATCCCAAACCCATATTACCTGTGAACCATCACATGGTCCTTTGTGATCCTTCCATTCCTCTTTTGATCCCTTTTCTTCCTCCTCCTCTGCTTGAAGCCTCAGATCTTATAGTTGCCTACAAGATTTGTCTTTTTTTTTTACCTTTTGTTCAGTTTCCCTATAGTTCTGCTATATCATCCACTATTTTTCATTTCCTTTCTGACTATTTCATTGAACATAATCTCTTCCATCTCCATCCATGATGCTGCAAATAACATGGGTTTATCTTTTTTGATTGATGAGTAATATTCCATTGTGTAGATACAGACTTTAGAGAGGCTTTATATGGGCAGCAATGATGAACATATCTAGTATTTAAAATATATATATATAATATCCCAAAAGAAATCTAGTAAGCTGAATCACAGGACAAACCATTTCGATAACAGAAATCTAAAATTGTATAACTCTTTTTTTAGTAATCAATTCTTACATAAAGACTTGATTAGTTAAGTTCCAAGACCTTTCTCAAACTGCTTCCAAACCAAGTCATTCCCTATCTTGTACTTATACAGTCACTTTTTTAACATCTAAGTTGTAATTTAGACTTATTAAATTGGTCCCCACATAACAGGTATATAAACATTTATCTAACGAATGTTTTAATAAACAAACCTTTGAATCATTGCTACTTTAGGCCCTAAAATCCATTCTGAGTTTTTAATATAACATTTACCTTAATTTGCCTTATCTGAGAAATAAGATGAAATTTTCAAGTTGATATTCCAATTAGCAAACTAAGGTATAAATTTGATACATGATGATTTAACTCCATTACCTCACCTTCCCTGTATGCTTGTAACTCTAAAATTCCAACATGCAAATTATTATGCATCATCAATATTATTTAATGAAAATATTCTTTTATCCTAAAAGAAAGAGTAAAGTGGCTCTTTGAGTGAATTTATACATAATTTATGTCTGGCTTTCACCAGAAAAAAAGAAAGACCTAATCTCAAGATTAAAGTACCTTTCAGTGTTGTTTAAACTAACAACATATTTTAAGTATTATTTGACACAGAAACACACTCACAAGATGTTAAAAGTGTGGAGGACCAAAGTAATAGTTGGCGTTATAAGACTGCAGAGAAAAAAACGTTTTACATACTCCAACATCTAAATCATTCAAGACCATTAATATAAGATTCCTTGAAAAGCAAAATCCTCTCTAAAGAAACTCATTTGTTTGCCAGAGGATTTGTTATATGCATAACTAATAAATGCATTTCAATTTGTTAATTAAAGTACAAATGTTTTTGCAAGATTAAGAAAAAATGTTTGCTTTTCATTTACAAGGATCTTTAAGATTATTTTTAAAATTACAAATCATGAGAGCAAATCACAGCTTCACCACCAGTATATTTAATTTTAAAGTATAAAATGTATTGTAACTGCAGCTCAGTCAGGATATTAAAAGCATAAATACATACCTAAAGTATTCAGTAAATATTTGTTAAATAAATTTCACCCTTTATAATGCCTGTCACATTTACTATCTGTTCTTTGTCACTACAGTAACACCCTTTGTCTGGACATTTATTGCTTCTGCATACTCAATTCACACAGCCTTTGTGTTCCTGTTTCCTCTCCAACAAACCATACAAGTTACTGTGAGACTAATCTTCCTGTAAAATAGTAAGACATTTCCCCACATCATATCTGTCAGATCTTTCACTTGAAACACCCCTTATAATGCCACAATTTGCCTATTTAAATTTTATCACTACTCTCCAAAACACACCTTGTCTTTCAAACCAGCATGTCTTTGCTTTCTCATTTACTCCTCATTGTTTTACAATGTAATCGGGAAAAACTCAATCCGTGTTAAGGAAGTATCTGGGTTGGTAAGGTAAATTGTCAGGAAAGAATTATGGCACTGCATCTGTGAATCACAATAGCATGGTCTGATTATTTTAAAGATTGAATGACTGACACAGATAACCATAGCTTTGTGGCGCAGCGGGTTAAAGCACAGCACTAAGAAGCTAAAGCCACTTCCGCATGAGTTCAATTCCCGCCTGCCCCAGAGGTGACCACATGGTGTGGCAGACCTCTCCTGGCCCACCCACTGCTCCCCTCAGCAGTGTACTTCATCGATCTGCTTGTTCTGTTCCCCAATCTGTCTCTGGTGAAGCTTCTTGTTCCCCACTCTGTCTCAGGTGAAGCTTCTCGCCGCCCCTGAGCCTCTGGCCTGTACCCCAGTTCTGTATGTATAAATAAATAAATCTTTAAAAAAAAATTCTAAAATGGGGCTCTCCCTGGTAGCGCAGCGGATTAAAGCACCACATTATGAATCTCTCAGAAGCCACTGCAGCACAAGTTCGATCCCGCACATGGCCCTGCAAACCTCTCCTGACCCACCGGCTTCTCCCCTAAGCAGTGTAATTAGTCAATCTGCCTGTTCTGCTCCCCACTCTGTCTCTGGCGAATCCTCTCATCCACCACACCTCTGATCTGTACTCCAGTTCTGTAAGCATAAATAAATAAATCTTTAAAAAAAATTTTTTTTAATTCTAAAATGTCTGCTAATGTAAGATATAGATTTCATTACAAGTACCCCAAATTGAATGATTTTAAATTTAATAACTGGAATCAATATGAGCAAATATTGACTGAAATAAAATTTTTCAAAAATGTTTATAATATCTTTTACAAACTACAATTATAACAATATATCAATATATTAAGTGATTCAAGTATTATACCTCTGTAAATCAAAATCTATTAAAACCTGATAACTAAAACACAAAAACCAAGATTCTTGTAGACACATTAATGCAAAAACTTCAAAATATAAAAACCCCCTTTACCATTCATTGACATGATTATTGATAATTGTATGGTTGGTTGTACAGTGATCAGTAATACTCTGAACATATTCACTAGGCCAGAGCCTCAAGATGGTAATTTATCAATACTGTAAACTGGAGGGACCAGAGTGGAAACAAAGAGAACAAGAATTAAACTAAACAAAATGGGAAGTCAAATGAGTAATTCAGTCAGTTTTACAAATGCAAAAAAGTCAATATCACTACATGCTCAAATTGCAACATTAATAATTCAACAAACCCTTGAGTGCCTACAGTACAATAAAAACTGTTCCTATTATATTGTACTTCTAGCAAAAGAACAATTTAAAAAATGTGCTAGAATCATAATAAAGTGATCAGAGATACACAAAATCAACAATGTAAAGTATAAACAGAGATATATAATAATAAGGGTATTATATAACAAAATTAAGTTTTTTCATTAAGAAAATAAAACAAGTTATAAACACTTTAGTACAATATTTATCCCCACTAATATTTTTTATTAGAGGCTTTTCAATTGCTGCACTTAAACCTCTTCTACATAATTGCTGCTACTATCCACTCCTCAAAAGAAAACACTGTTGTATAGCTGTGTATTATTTCAAAATTTCCTGTGTGTGTGTGTATATATGTATATATACATATATTTGTATATATAAATCAAAACTCTTTACTCTTAAAGATTATTAAGAGCTCCTAAAAAGACTTTTTATGGTTATATTAACTGACAATGATCACACCTGAAATTTTTAATGAAATGTTAAACATCATAATAATTATCCCAACAACATGAATACATAACTTTATTAAAAAATAACAAATTTTCTAAACAAAAAAAAATATTGAGAAGAGTGGTAAGCTTCACAGTTTTGTAAACTTCTTTAATGTTTAGTAGAACACAGTTGGAATCTTCTAACTACTTAATTCACACTAAATGTTGACAGTCGATTGTGTTTTTACTTTTTTCCCCAAAAAGATGGAATCATTCACTATTGACAGTTGACTTGTTTCCATCTAATATATCCTAGACTTTGTTTATTCATGCATATGAGACTATTACCCCTCCTACTATTCTTCTGTGTAGTGGTTGCCAACATTTTTGCTAGGCATGTGTTGGCCTAAGCATGATGCCACCAAAAATTTAATAAAATCTGGTACTTGGGCATGTCCTCTGAAATACTCCCTCTTCGAGGGAACCACTGTGCTTAAAAAAATAAATAAATAAAGATCAGGAATAAACATTTGGATATGATACCACTTGGGAAAAGACCTTGGAGGATAAAGGTCATCTTGAGCATTTCAGCTTCACCTGATACCCACATCAAAAAGATCAGAAATTAGTATTTGGTAAGGATGTAGAGAAAAAGGAACTGCTGGTGGGAATGTAGGCTGGTCCAGCACCTATGGAAAACAGGATGGAGGTTTCTCAAAATATTAAAAATAGATTTACCATATGATCCAGCAATTCCATTCCTTGGTATCTATCCAAAGAAAACAAAAACACTAATTCAAAGGGATATATATAGCAGCACTTATTTACAATAGCCAAGTTAAGGGAACAACCTAAGTACCCAAGGACGAATGAGAAGATAAAGAGGATGTATGTAAAATGGAATGCTACTCATTAAAAAGAGAGAGAAAGAAAGAAAGAAATCTTGTCATTTGTGATGACACTGATGGAAATAGAAAGGATTACATTAAGTGAAAGAAGGCAGAGGGAGAAAGACAATTACCAGATGATTTCACTCATATGCTGAAATAAAATAAAAGTACAGACAAAACTAAACCAAAACTAACCCTAAAATCTGATTACAGAATTGAGGTTAACAGAAAGGGAAGGTGGGACTCAGGAGATACCAGTCCCAATCAAACACGATGGAAAATTATTGAGGCTTTGGTGAGGGGTGTGGGTGTGGTTGGTAACATACACTGAAAATATGTGAACTTATTTATACCCTTAAGTCATACAATGCTACAAGACAATGCTACCTCAACAAAAAGAGATAATTTTTAAAAATATATTATTTTAGGCTAAAAAAACTTAATATAAGTTAAAAAAGAAACCTGCCAGCATTTTTATAGAATAGATTCACAATAATATTAATTGGTCAAAGTTTGCCCATGATTGAAATTTTAACGAACACTGCTAAATTTCTATCCAAAAAGTGTATCACTTTATACTTCCACTAAGAGTAAATGAACATACCCATTTCCTTCTACCCGAACCAAATGTAGATATTATTAATTTTCTTAATTAGTGCCAATTTTCAGGCCCCCCAAAAAAGCTATATTATAGATTTTTCAATTGTATTATTCGAAAATCTTTTCAATGTGAATTATTTTTCTATGAATTGCCTATTCACCTACTTTGCCTATTTTATTTTATTTTTATTTGTAGAGCTTATCACAATCTATCCTTTTTTAATGTTGCAGATTGTTCCCAGTTTTGTCATAGCTTTTAAGTTTTGTTTTAGCACTTTTCACTGTACAAAAGCTTCAGCTCTGTGTGCATAAGTAAGCAAATCTTTAAAAAAAAAAAAAAAAGATTTCTCAGTCTTTAAAATGCTAAATCTGTGCTATGGATCTCCAAGATAGGTGTTTAGGATAAACTATATTACACTTATTACACTATGAGGTCCTTTATTGTCCAAACACAACTAGTATCATTGAAAATATGGTCTGGAAAACACAGAAACAATAGCTGTCCATGGATAAACTTGTGTTAATGACTAACAATCCTCAAACACTTCTCTAGCACTATGCTAAGTGCTTTAAGAGAATTGATTGTTTAATAATCACAGATTTATTTATTCTTCCCAGCCTTCCTAAGTGGTTAATTAACATAATCTCCATTTCACAAAAAAGAAATCTGAAAGGCAAAGAAATAACTTGTTCAAGGTCACATACTAGTAGATAAATGAGCCAGGGTTAGAATCAAGCAGCAGCACAACCCCAGAGTACACACTTTCAGCCACTATTTATGCTATCAACAAGCCTTACACCTTAGCACGTAACAATTCAAACTTTATAGTACTCTGTCTCATGAAAATTTACTTGGATTCTTTTTCGTTTTCTAATAGTTTCATTCCAAATCAAATACTAGAATGTTTTCATTCTGTATTAATTGGTAAGAGAAAGGAAATCATATGAATGACTCTACTTGGCAGCTAAGTTGAAAACAGGCTCATAGAAAGAACATGATAACGATACTAATACAAGGAAGGTTTTCAATTCACAGTTAAAGGCAGTAATGCCACTTGCTAGCATGTAACTGAGGAAATTGTTGATTTTAGTATTTTTCTCAGTAACTGGACCAAAGAGAAAACAAAGGGATACAGAAGTATAAACTGTTAACAAGGGTGCTCCACATCCTGTAGATGTGACTGAAATTTATATGCCAAAATTAGATTAAAAATCCTACTTGCTCATAAATTGGAAGTTTGTTATTTGTTTTATTTTGTTTTGCTTTATGGCAAACACTTTTTTGTAAACTCTAGGACTGAGACCCTATTCCACTGGCTTTTAACTTAGTTTACCTTGTTTTCAGAATTCTGGTAAACAGCTTCCAAATGAGGAAAGAACAAGTGTTCTACTTTTGTATATGTCCAACATTTTCTCCTTTAGCAAAGCATCTCAAAACACCCTAAAAGAGTTGACTGAACACAGCACTATCTGATACATGACCAAATTTTTAAATGACAAGAAAAAGTAAAACGGCAAAAATAACATATATATTTAGCTTCAAGCACATAATGAAAAATTGCTAAAAATTACTGTGACAACTCAGATAATCATGAGAGGATGGCAACTATCAAAACAATAAACATGAGCCAAAAGATACATCATTCTGTCCCCATGATTCTAACGCAGGCAAAGTAGTGCTGCTGAGATATGATGAACAACTAGCTCACATTAACATCATGTCAAAAAGTATTTTAAATCATACACAGTGTTGCAAAACCATTGTTATCTCATAAGAAGTTAATGCTATTTTTAAAATAAGATAAAATAGTATTTTATTAATCTTCCTTTTCCATTTTCTACTTTGATAACGCAAGCAGGTTTATTCATTCATGGAGGCTCTCAAACACTTCAGAAGTTACCCCACAAACACTTTCTCTTAGCCAAATCGAACAAATTTCGCTGACCTGAAGAATTAGCTGATTGCTATTGACTGTACTGTAATGGAAGAAGGTGACGAGTTATTACTTTCTTCATTAAGTCATTCAAATTTTTCTCTACCACATCTTAGGAAAGAGGGAATTATAAAAAGATTTAAGGTTTTGACATTAACCCTGACAAACTGTTGCTTGGGAGTAGCAAATTAAGTGTATTTGAGATTCTGCTGCATCTAAGTTAACTCTATTAAATAGTTTGCTAGGGTTGCCATTACAAAGAACCACAGACTGGTGACTTACACAGCAGAAATTCATTTTCCCACAGTTCTGGAGGCTAGAAGTCTGAGATCAAAATGTCAGCAGAGTTGGTTTCTTCTGCTGAGAGTCACAAGGAAAGGATCTGTTCCAGGCCTTTCTCCCTGGCTGGTAGCCATCTTCTCCTGTGTCCTCACATCATTTTCCATCTGTACAAGTCATGTCTAAATATCCTATTCTTATAAGGATAGCAGTTATTTTGGATTAGGGCCCATCCTAATTGCCTCATTTTCAGTTAATTACCTCTGTAAAGATCTTATCTCCAAATAAGGTCACATTCTGAGATACTGGGAATTAAGACTTCAACAAAGTAAGGGTAGAGGGTAGTTATTTACACGTCAGCTCATAACACCATCAAAATAAAGTAAAAGGTGGCCCTCCCTGGTGGCGCAGCGGGTTAAAGCACA